>NC_090268.1:366226411-366848911 GCF_040414725.1 Anabrus simplex | reverse complement strand
GTGGCCATTACCTTGTAGATGAACTACTGACCGATGAAAGAGGCCGCCGCCTCCTGCTTTGACACACACACTGAGTAAGATGACGATCAATTGGCCAAGAAACGTGGAAAGCCGCAGTTTATAAACCCTCAGGGAAGGTTCGAGATCAATCAGGAATAAACCAGCCACACCCTCTCAATTTAATTGGTCAAATTCAAAGTTACACTTCAGGATCGAACAAGAAGCCTGTGATAGGTAGAAAATTAATTACAGAAATTAGGGATTGGCTAGATTCAAAACTGGTGGAAAGGAAAAGGAAATATTGCCAACCCAAAAACAAATGAACATCAATCAGTAAAAAAGAAAAACCTTATGAATACAAAACTTCTTTGAATTATAAGTTCTTACACCTCGCACCAGGGTGCATGATCATAGTTTTTAGTGGTGTCATCTGTAGAAGAATGTCCAAACTTCTTGATGCATGTCAAACAAAACAAGTAGAAATTCACTCAGGTTAGGAACTGCACAATAACAAAATTACTCAATATTTAGGTGGTGACATCTTCAGATGAAAGTTCCAGGTTGGTGTAGTTTCAGTTTCACTGTTTCACCGATAGATGAGTTCATTTAGGCGCTAGTTTTGAATGCGCGGCGTTGAGGTGTACTTCCCGGTACAATAACAATTCTGCCAGTACAGTGCTAAACCTCTAAGTTAACTAAACATTCTAATGGCTAGGTAATCATCAGCACCTACATTTTAAACTATTGATGCACGAGAGGTCCGCCTCTTTGAAGTAGTGGTTAGTGTGAATAGCTGCCACCCCCGGAGGCCCGGGTTCAATTTCCGGCTCTGCCACGAAATTTGAAAAGTTATACGGGAAGTCAGCTGAGTAGAGGTGGGTTCGATTCCCACCTCAGCCATCCTGGAAGTGGTTTTGCGTGGTTTCCTACTTCTCCTCCAGGCAAATGCAAAGGCCACGGCCGTTTCCTTCCCTCTTCCTTGTCTATCCCTTCCAATCTTCCCATCCCACACCAAGACCCTGTTCAGTATAGCAAGTGAGGCGGCCTGGGCGAGGCACTGGTCATTCTTCCCAGTTGTATCCCCCGAACGAATGTCTCACGCTCCACGCTCCCTTGAGGCGGTAGAGGTGGGATCCCTGGCTGAGTCTGAGGGAAAAACCAACCCTGGAGGGTAAGCAGATTAAGATAAGCGAGATTAGATACACGAGAGACGCCAAGCCCAAGTAAGCTGTTTGGTAAAATCTCAGGGGAAATAACAGTGAAGTAGACACTTAGGTACATGAAGCTTGTAGCTACAACTCAGACGGTTTCATTAGTCAAGCCATAGCTCGCATCTCATTGGTAGAATAGGGATTTGGAATAATTAGTCCAGTAGTCAGGTTGTATTTTGTTATAGACAGATTCGTCCAGTTAGCGGTCATTGATTTTCTACCGAGATGACCGGATCTGGAATTCCGGTACAGTCTATGGCAGAATTCGCTCCGTATAAACCACGTGGTAACAGAATCACGTGGTTTCCGGTGACCGAAAAAACTGGGATAAGCTTATAATATAATAAAATAGATAAATATATAAATTCCTTTATCGGCGTAATTAAGGTCATTTGACCCAAGTTTAGAGTTAAACAAATTCATACTATTATATCCGTAACATTTATTTATAAAGTTACATTTATCATTTTATAGTTGAATTCCGAGCGCAAATCCATTAACCAAGAGAAAAAAGACAGACATTCTTTGGATGTTAATCTTACATAGACTCTGGCTCTACAAAACTGAATTTATATTTCTGTATTTTTCTTTTTTACCAACGTTTTAGCGTCGTACTGACTCAAATAGGTAGCGTTTTAAAATATTTATGATCTCGGGAACATAACTACATCGTATAAAATGAGTAAATAATAATAATAATAATAATAATAATAATAATAATAATAATAATAATAATAATAATAATAATGTCTTCCCAAGGCGGCCGTGATTCGAATCCCGGTCGAGGCAGGTAGAGTTTTGATGAAATGTCACGTTCCTGTAATTCGTATTTCACAAAAAGCTGAAGATCTTATGGCTATGATCATGATATGAGCAGTCACATTTGATACTTAAACCTAGAACCTTAAATCTACATTGACGCGTACATTTCTTCATTATTGACTGTTATGCCTTTCTGTGTTCCTCATTAAAGACGACTTGGCACACCGATACTTGTTCCGACTCCTCAGCCTTACACATTGATGTTGTGGGGTCAATAGGACACATACTGTAGGAATATAGGCTCGAAAACGATTACTACTAATTTGTTTGTCCCGTAATCTGGGGCACCTCAGTTGGTCCAATACACTTTGATGTTGCATGGACGTCTCTCTGGAGCATTCAAATTGTGTGATGATCCTACCGCACTGTTGTCCGTCAGATTGGATCTGAGCCATGTTATGAGAAGCGGGTAAACAAGAAGTTTATAATACCAACATAAATGGTCCGGTATTGGACATTAAACATTTTCCAGCTAACTCATTCCTGGTTGCCAGCGTTTGGCCCCCATGTGCTAGGCTGGGCTCATCAGATGGTACCTAGCACACCTACCAAGACGCATGGCTAGTGCATACCGTGGAGGCCACTGCGTAGGCTACTTGAAGCCATTGGCAGTGCCATTGCACTATGAGAGATTTTGTCTGATTACCAAAAATTGATGCCTACTTGGCCATCAGGAATCTGAAATATTGGTTGCGAATGAGTAAATTTATAATACCAATATAAATGGTCCGTTATTGGACATTATAAATTTTCCAGCTGACTCATTCCTGGTTGCCAGGGTTTAGTCACCATTTTGCAAAAATACCTTCGATAGATTCAAAATAGTAATGGCAGTATGAGGTGGCTGAGATAAAAAGTGTTGAAGTAACAAAGTGGGAGAGTCATGCTGGATTTCTTTTTTAAAAGTTGAAAACATTTCTTAGCAAAGTAGGGCACCCCATACTACAAAATACGTAAAATTAAGCAATTTCCTCAATTGTGCCGAAGGTTTCAAATTGTGAGTCTAGGATAGCTCTATCAAACTAAAAAAATACAAATATCGAAAATCACTTCCGGCCTAAATGCAGTTCCGGAAAAACAGCCTAAAATCGCTTTTCTTTACTCGTTTTATTTTTTGTTTAAATCCTAGCCAAATTAATTTAATTACATAATTATTTATCTAATGTGTTCCTTGATTCAACACCCTCAGGTGTTTTTGATTTGCTTTTTAATGTCCACACCGAGTGTAGTAATAAGGGCTAAAGTGAAAGTCTACATTGTCTCACACTAGCGCACGCAGTGGTAGACAAGGCAAACTGCTAATCGCACCTTAAGTGCCACATATGCAGTGAAAAAAAAATTCCATCCAGGCCATTCTTTCTTTTTTTACTATAGAGTATAAAATAGCGCATCTTATTACAGAAAAGTACATTTTAGTCATCTTGGGCCAAAATTGTAGTCATAACATTGTGTCACCACGTATCCTAGCACAGTTTTCACCTTCCTGACACACTGGTATATGTCTGTCTCATTAGCTGATGAACTACTAAAGAATAAAACTCATATCTTTGGAACATTGAAATCTAACCGGAAGTATAATCCAACCGATGTTACTAAAAGCAAGTTAGCAAGAGGAGAGACAAGAGCCCGTGAAACTATCACTGGTGTGGTTGTTCAGAAATCGCATGATAAAAGAGACGTGTTAATTTTGACAACTAAACACACTGGTGATACGGTCACTATTCAGAGGAGGGATGGTGAATGTAAAAGTCACGGAGTGTTATAGAGTATAACTAATGCAAACCGTACATTCATTTATCAGATCATAAAAAGAGCTATAGTACTTCCCTGAGACGGGGAGTAAAATGGTACAGAAAAATGGCTATTGAGATATTGATCGACACAAGTATAGTAAATGCCATATATATTTCAAATCAACTCAGGTAAATAAGAGTATATCTGTTACCCAGTTCAAAGAGGACATTGTTGAACAGTTAACAGGTACCGGTATCAAAGATCTTCACATTCCCCAACAAGTACCAAAAAATGGGTATTACCCCACCGACTGGATGATGTAGGCTGCCAGGGAAGACGAAAATGCAGTAAGCGTTATGAAGATATCCATCGGGATAAGGAAGGCAATATGCCATGAAGAAGACTCTGCAGTCTAAGTTCAAATGATCAGCCTGTGAAAATTTCTTCTGTTTGGACTGTTTCTTCAAAGTGCACAAATTTGTAGTGTGATTGTGAAACACAGTTTGAATTATATTTCTTCAGAAAGTCTCATTTATCATACTTTAAATTCATATGCAAGAAGTGTACCACTTTGTGGTGTGATTGCGAATGAGACAAAGTTACAAATATTTTTTTTAGAAAGTTCATGTAATTTTTATGCCCTATATTTTCAATTCGTCTATAGACCCTGATATGAGACAATGAACAATGAGTACACTGTACAGTACAATCTTTTGTTATTTGTACACATGACACGATCTGAAAACAATAAAAATGTCATCATAATTTATTTATTGTGGTCGATATATTACAGTGATGTCCAGGCTACGTTGTGCCACATCGGACTCGCAAATGAACAGGCCAAGGATAGATTCATGACGTACTGGCCACCTACTTTCATTTAACATATGTTTGCTTGTCAAGTATGATGACAGTATGGTACCACGGGGCCTGAGACTTGGAGAGTGCGCGTGAGTCCACAACGAACTCACGCGGCCCGACTGGCATTAAGCTCTGTGAGTCAACGTGGTCTCACGTGGCACTCAAGGTGCTAATCGATAGGATAACGATGATTAAGGAAAGGTTTGTAACTTTAGGAATAAATAAAGAATATATTCTCATACTTAATTATATTTTATTCACCTAAAATTCGTAGCCCATATCGCTAGGATATTTCCAACACTGAGGTGCTTGCCTGAAGGGCTTCCAGAGACTTATCCACTTGGAAATCATTCCCGAGAACAAACCAGTAAATATGAAGATGTATCTGGATAATTAACGTTGTTTTCAGAAGTGGCTTAAAATACGACAAAATGGATGATGAAAATGTTTCCATGTCAACAAGCCTATTGGTCTCAGAGTTTCTTGCTAAACATGATAATTCTGTGCTTCAATCTAAGCCTTATTTGTCCAACGTAGCCCTCTGCGACTTGTTTTACCAAAGATGAAGAAAATATCTCAAGAGACGTCATTTTACGACAGTAAGTGAATTAAAAGCAGCATCTCAGGAGGCTGCGCATGAAGCTTAATAATATGACATCTTGGATAACTTTCTGAAACTTTACCAATGCTGGCAACAGCGTGTAGTCGCCCAAGGGGAATAACATTGGAAATGGTTGTGCATCGGAGTTGTAAGATATTCTTGGTAAGGAATACACGATAAAATCCCTAGAGATGTATTTCCTTACACGTATTACTATTCCAAATTTAATCTCTAGAGTGCCAGCCAGTCATGCAGATTCCCCTACGTAAAGTAAGCTATTATCCCCAAAATTTCATAAATATTAGATGTATCTGCTTTTTAACTTTGTATCTTGAAGATGAAGGTCCATCATATAAATAAATAAACAATTTCGGACATTTAAAAATATGTAACTGTTAAAAGCTGTTTCTGTCTTCAAGTATAATTCTGTTACTATAATATGTTTTCTTTTTCAGATAGTTTATCAACTTTTTAATTCAAAATTATGCTTGGCAGACTGGAGAACCTGACAGCTATATGATAAATTAACTGAGTAGGAACTGAAAATAGTTGGCTACAGATATCAGATTTTTAAGAAAAATAAAACATTTCAAAATCCAGAAATTGTTTCTTAGTATTTTTTTTTTCTTTTTGAAACTTTTAGACTCAGCAACTACATAATTTGTAAAGTGTCATCAGTTTTCATTAAATAAGTCTGCATTTCCTCCCTGTGTTGCTAGATCTTAATGTAATATTTCTGAAGATAGCACTCAAACATTTCGCAAGATGTTTATAAATATATCATAATATTAATGATAATACTTAAAATTACATTTGTTAAGATGGAACGCATGTTTTTCCATGTCGACATAAACTGGTTAAAATAAGATTTATTTCAGTCTATCGAACACAAGATATTATAACACTCTTGTGTATGTTTGACAGTTCATTCTCTGTTTATAAATTTGTGTTCGACAGACTGAAAAACTTTAAGGTATTTTAAAAACTAAATAGTCATTTAATCAAGATATACTTTCATAACTTTCATTAATTAATACATGCGTCTTCATCATCCCTCCAGTCTTTATAGATGTCGTTCATCCGGCAGAGGAAGTCTGCTCAGAGTTTGTAAACTTGGATCTTCGAGAACTCTTTAGAATGACATGATCGGTCTTGTATTGATGTCGACCTGCGGACGTCTGGCATTTAAGACTACGTAGAGCAAGAGACTCCTACCACTGGTCTGTTAATGATCCATCTTCAAATTTCTCTGCTTCCCAGCTTATCTTACAGCCGATAGGAGCTGAAAGAAAATTAAACATATCAACTAAATTCAAGTTACGGATGATATTCCCACCTGTTTACTTCTATCTATGAACTAAGGACGGAGGATAATTGGAAGATTTCCACCTAATAGCGCATTGCCTGTAATCTCCTTAAAAATCGGAAGACCGAGCGAGTTGGCCGAGTGGTTGGGGTCACATAGCTGTGAACTTTCATTTGGGAGATGGTGAGTTCAAATTCCACCGTCGGCGGCCCTGAAAATGTTTTTTCCGTCTTATCCCATTTTTACGCGAGGGGCATGCTGGGACTGTACCTTAATTAAGGCCATGACCGATACCTTGCCAATCCTAGCCCTTTCCCATACTTCCTTCGCGAAAACTGTTGATGTGTTACTGCGACGTTAGACCATTAATCGTTAACATATCACAGGAACTAGCAACACGTTGCTTAACTAGTGGACGCAATTGCTTATTTACATCCGTGACTGTATTTTAATTTGTCTAATTTGATGGTTTACAAATAAAAGGGTAGATCATGGGAGGCTACTGGCAAAAATGAGTTCAATTATTGGACTTGACAAAAGAGTGACTGAATGGGTGGCTATGCTTCTAGAAAATATCACTCGAGAATTACAGTAGGCGAAACTTTATCTGTCCCTGTTAAAAGTCGGGTTATGAGTTTCACAAGTAGGAAAAGGCCTCTCAGTTTTAATTACCGCGTTGATGGGTGAAAGTTCCCTTTGGGGATCATTGTAAGTACATAGGTCTCAATATCAGGAAAGATCTCCATTGGGGTAATCACATGCATATGATAGTAAATAAAGGGTCCAGATCTCTGCACTTGGTTATGGGAGTATTTAGGGGTTGTAGTAAGGATGCCAAGGAGAGGGCAAATAAGTCTCTGGTAAGTCTCTGGTTCAAGTGTATGGGATCCTCACCAGGATTACTTGATTCAAGAACTGGAAAAAAATCTAAAGAAAAGCAGCTCGATTTGTTCTGGGTAATTTCCGAGAAAAGAGTACCGGTAGCGTTACAAAAATGTTGCAAAATTTGGGCTGGGAAAACTTGGGGGAAAGGAGACGAGCTGCTCGACTAAGTGGTATGTTCCAGCCGTCAGTGAAGAGATAGCGTGGAATGACATTAGTAGACGAATAAGTTTGAGTGGTGTCTTTAAAAGTAGGAAAGATCACAATATGAAGATAAAGTTGGAATTCAAGAGGACAGACTGGGGCAAATATTCGTTTGTAGGAAGGGGAGTTAGGGATTGGAATAACTTACCAAGGGAGATGTTCAATAAATTTACAATTTCATTGCAATCATTTAAGAAGAGGCTACGGAAACAACAGGCAGGGAATCTGCCATCTGGGCGACTGCCCTAAATGCAGATCTTAATTGATTGATTGATTGATTGATTGATTGATTGATTGATTGATTGATTGATTGATTGATTGATTGATTGATTGATTGATTGATTGATTGATTGATTGATTGATTGATTGAACTAACCAATAGGGTCCATAAAAGGTGCTTGAAACCCCCTGTTCGTTAAGACACAGTTGCAACGTTGAAATTGTAAAAAGGAAGCTATGTTTAGGAAACCGAGATCACGATTAGGAAAACGGAAGTTTGAGTGTACAGAAACTTGAAGTGTAGCGTAATACACTTTAAAATATCCAAACTTTTGCCTGGCATTGATAAATACGTAACAAAAACAAAAAACAAGAATAGCAACTTCAAAAAAGCAATGATAGCATACGGGTGGGGAAGGTCCCTGTTCAACTTAGCAGGTGAGGCCGCCTGGGCGAGGTACTGTCATCCTCCCCAGTTGTATCCCCCGATCCAGAGTCTGAAGCTCCAAAACACTGCCCTTGAGGTGGTAGAGGCGGGATCCCTCGCTGAGTCTGAGGGGAAAAACCAGCCTTGGAGGGTAAACAGATTAAGAACGAAAGAAAGAATAAATAAAAGCAAATCACATGATTTTATTTTTACAGCTCTTATGTTAATAAAAATGTTATTTTAATTTACGTCCCAGTAACTACTTTTACGGTTTTCGGAGACACCGAGGTGCCGGAATTTTGTTCCTCAGGAGTTATTTTATATGCCAGTAAATCTGCAGACACGAGGCTGACGTATTTGAGCACCTTCAAATATCACCGGACTGAGCTAGGATCGAACCTGCCAAGCTGGGGTCAGAAGGCCAGCGCCTCAGCCGTCTGAACCACTCAGGATATTATTATTATTATTATTATTATTATTATCATTATTATTATTATTATTATTATTATTATTATTATTATTATTATTATTATTATTATTATTATTATTATTATTACATTTTGAACAGGGTGTACGAGCGTTATATGGTTGGTCATTTTGATACATAATTTGAAAAATATAATGCGATATCTTGTGCCTTTGTCACTTTATCAGCTGCTGAAGTTAGCTAATTCGGGGCGATGTAGCTACTGTATGTCAGGACGAAGCTTAATACCAGCTTGAGAGCCACGCCGAGAAATCAGCGTCCAATACAAACACAGCATGGGTCTTAATCCACGTGCAGACTTAGCAACACCGTCTAGCTAAGCTCATCTGAATTCGCCCGGGAAGCGATCTCATTGGCTAACTTCAGCAGCTGATAAAGTGACAACGATACAAGATATTGAATTATTAAAAAATATATTTTTCAGTATGACAAATCTTCTCACGCTCGTATACTGCTCTGCACTTAAGATGCATGGTTATCTCGTACACTTATCCATACTTCTTAAACAGTGCAGCCAGTCTGAGTGGCTCAGGCGGTTGAGGGGCTGGCCTGCTGACTCCAACTTCGCAGGTTCAATCCTGGCCCAGTCCGGTAGTATTTGAAGGTGCTCAAATATGTCAGCCTCACGTCGGTAGATTTACTGGCACATAAAAGAAATCCTGCGGGCCTAAATTCTGGCACCTCGGCGTCTCCGGAAACCTAAAAGTAGTTAGTGGGACGTAAAGCCAATAACAATATTATTATTAAACAGTGCACATATGAGAGAAATATCAACACTTTAATCTTACCTTAGAAACTACTGTTACAAACTAGAAGTAACACGACACAAAATAACACAACAAAATCAAAATAAACGTACATTCACACACGTTCCTTCTTTCTTTCTAAATCCTTTTACCTTCCAGGGATGGTTTTCTCCTCGGACTCAGCGATGGATCCCACCTCTACCACTTTAAGGGCAGTGCCCTAGAGCTTCAGATTTTAGGTCGGGGTTACGACTGGGAGAAGCACCAGTACCTCGCTCAGGCGACCTTACCTGCTATGCTGAACAGGGGCCTCGCGGGGGATGTGATGACTGTAAGGGAGAGACAAGGAAGAGGGAAGGAAGCGGTCATGGCCTTAAGTTAAGTACCTTCCCGGCATTTGCCTGGAGTAGATGTAGGAAATCACGTAAAACCACTTCGAGGTTGGCTGAGGGGGGCAATCGAAACCCCTGTACTCAAGTTGACCTCCCGAGACTGAGTGGACCCCGTTCTAGACCTCGAACCATGTTTCAAATTTCGTGGCAGAGTCTGGAATCGAATCCGTGCGTCCGGGTGAGGCAGGTAATCACACTAACCACTACACCATAAAGTCACCAAGTAAATTCTGCCCTAATTCTCCTATGACTATCTTGATGGTACCGTTATATCGGACGTAAGGTGTTATATTCAGCGACACAAACATCATGGATCGGCATTCACACTGAGAAGTCGATAAATAGCAAATGAAATTCTCACATATCCGACCCCTCCTCCCCCCCAAAAAACTTTGTCCCTAAGGATGTAGAGCAACCGTTGTAATACCATCATCTCGAGTCCAGGGGAGCTCTCTATCGGTACCCGGCTAAGTCTGGTCGTATTTGATGATGCTGTAATACGTTAGTTCCGTGTCCGTAGATTTACCGGCACGTAGAGGATTCCGGCACCTCGGCGTCCCCGAAAACCGTAAAAGTAGTTAGAGGTAAGTGACATGTTCTGTTTAATAGCAACCACAAACTTGTCAACATAGTGATTCGCTTGCGGTTGCTATTAAACAGGACATGTCACTTACCATTATTTACTGCCGAACCCCTCAATTGATATTTAGGTGGTCAAATCACCGATTTTTTTAAAAATAATGTTGGATATTTTCAATATTCGCAGTGATCTATTCACAACCTCTACTTTACTCGCTAAATTTCTTATATTTGTTAGTTTGACTATTTATGAACAAAACGAAAACAGAATAGGTCGAGACATTCACTTCTAAATTGTAATGAGTGCGCGTAACGAGCACAAGGCCCCGCGGGGAGAGGTTGCATCATCATGCTATTTTTTTAAATTGGCTTTACGTCGCACCGACACAGAAGGGTCCTGTGGCGACGATGGGATAGGAACGACCTAGGAGCGGAAAGGATGCTGCTGTGGCCTTAATTAACATACAGCCCCAGCATTTGCCTGGTGTGAAAATGGGAAACCACAGAAAACTATCTTCAGTGCTGCCGACATTGGGGCTCAAATCCACTATCTCCCGAATGCAAGCTCACAGCTGCGCGCCTCCAACCGCACGGCAAACTCGCCCGGTGCTAAATTTCATCATGCTAATGTATCATGTATAGATTTCCAGAAAGAGCCTCCTATAAATAGGCTGATAATCTTAACGCCAAATTTTCGTGCATGCTGGCCTGCGGAGTGAGATGTTGTCACGTCATAAAAACCATGGCTAAAAGGTTAGCACAGTGGCCTTAGCTCCAAGGTGTCCCGAGTTTGATTCACGACCGGGTCAGGAATGCTAATCTTTCTGGGTTAATTCTGAGGGTTCGGGAGATGAGTGTGTGCCCCAGTTCTAGGATCAATGTTCCAATACCAGTGCTAACAAAACAATAATTAATCAGTTATCAATGATCTGCATTTTGGGCTGTCGCCAAGGTTACAGATTCCCTATCAAATTTTTTACCCAGACTTTTCTTAAAGTTTTCAAAGAACGTGGAAAATTATGGAACATTTCCCTTGATAAATTATCCCAATCTCTTATTCTTCGTCCTACAGGTGAGTCCTCTTGAATCCCAACCTTATCTTCATATAACTTTTCTACTTTTAAAATCATCACTGAGTTTATTCGTCTGCTAATGTCATAGCACGCAATGACAGCTCGGAACATATCGCTTAGTCGAGCATCTCGTTTCCTTACTCCCATATGTTCCCAGGCCGAAGTTTGCAGTATTTTCGTAACACTACTATTTTGTTGGAAATCACCAACGTATCATGCTGCTTTCCTTTGGATCTTTTCCTTTTCTCGTACCAAGTAATCCTAGTGCGGATTCCATACACTGCAACTATACTGCAATTGCAGTCTTACCAGAGACTTACACGCCCTTTTCTTTACATTCTTACTTTAACCCCTAAACACTCCCATAACCATGTGAAGAAATCTGTATCCTTTCTTTACAATCTCGTTAATATGATTACTCCAGTGAAGACCATTCATGATAGTTAGGATCCAATACTCATAGATGCGCAAGTCGCTTATAAACATCAACTTGAAAGATCTGCGCTAGGCCTCTCCGAAAGCCATACGCCATTATAATTACGTCAACGTTTCGCCCTCCTTTGACTGTTTGGTTTCTACAATGACTTCAAATACGAAGTCAACTTTCTGGGAACTGGCAACTCGTGCACAGAGTCATAAAGGAAAGCAGCGAAGCTAACAAGCTTTGAGAAGTACTAATGAGCAGAATACTCCGTAAAGGTACGTGCATAGCTAACAAGGAAATTCAATACTGCTAAGGATTAAAAAGAGGAAAATGGATTGTAATTACTTTACCAGCATCAGAAAAAAATCTACAAGATGATTACTGGGTATATAATATGATAAAGAAAATCTTAGGCAGAACATGAATGGGAGAATGCTAGTATAGAGAGGTTCAAAGCAAACAAATTACTGTTAATAGGAGAGTCCTTGAAAGAGTCAGGGATAATGAAAAGCAATTAATTATGTAAAGATTTAAGAGTATTTGTAGAATTGTATGTAACTAGGAATAACATGACAAGAAAGGATAAGATAATAAACAAAATCAAACCCCATGGTACTAGCTGCCTGATGGGCCTTGGTCTACCAAAAGACCGCTGCTAAGCCCGAAGGCCTGAGCCTGCATAATAATAATAATAATAATAATAATAATAATAATAATAATAATAATAATAATAATAATGTGACCGGGCGAGTTGGCCGTGCGCGTAGAGGCGCGCGGCTGTGAGCTTGCATCCGGGAGATAGTAGGTTCGAATCCCACTATCGGCAGCCCTGAAAATGGTTTTCCGTGGTTTCCCATTTTCACACCAGGCAAATGCTGGGACTGTACCTTAATTAAGGCCACGGCCACTTCCTTCCAACTCCTAAGCCTTTCCTGTCCCATCGTCGCCATAAGACCTATCTGTGTCGGTGCGACGTAAAGCCCCTAGCAAAAAAAAAAAAAATAATAATAATAATGTGCGTGTATGTATGTTCAGTCCTCATACTGAAGGCTGGCAGGATCCTCAACAGTTCCACCAATGATGATGATGATGATGATAATAATAATAATAATAATAATAATAATAATAATAATAATAATAATAATAATAATGTGTAGGTAAGTATGTTCAGTCCTCAGCCCGAAGACTGGTTGGATCCTCAACAGCTTTAATAATAATAATAATAATAATAATAATAATAATAATAATAATAATAATAATATAGAGTTGCTTTGTTCAGACAGAAGTATCTCAAAGACTGGAAGGTCTGGGAAGCTCCAAGTTTGCATGCAGGTAACACATATCCCGTTATGGTGTAGGAATACTTGGTGACCGAAAGTTAACGCGAGTTTTCAAAAATGAACAAATTAAAGAGTAAATATATAACGTTCAGTAAATTTTACTATAGGGTGTCGTATAACAAAACGTTCATGTCTCAGTACCATGGTCTATTTATTTACAAAGTATGTGAACTATTTTTGTTTAGATAACCATAAAAAACGTGCTGTTAGTATTTTTTTTAAAATTTTATTTAACTCACTTGTTGAGTCGTAAAGGGTTGTTAGCTTTACAAAATTTAATTTTAAATCACTCTATAGATTCTCTGTTCACCTTAAACGAGATTACCTTCTTCATAAGGTCCTTGTACTAATATAAAGATCTATATTGTGTGGAGCTTCCTCATGTAATTCATTAGCTACGGCGTGGCTCATACATGCGTTGTTGAGTCTCTCAAATATCGAACATGAGACGCTCTTCACATCACTTCACCTCACATTTCAGAGAATTTCCGAGCTAAATGGAGCTGACAGCCAACCTTCGACACCTGAGATTCAATTTCAAGGTTCGTTTCCTTCCAAGGTGGCATTTTCTCCTCCAAGTCGCAGTGCTCCCTTTCGCAGAGTAAATATTAAAAATGCGGCTCACAGACCTGCCAAAACTGTTATTTTATTATTCATTTTTAAATGAAAATAATAAAAAGTTCAACCTACCGAACACAACATAAAACACTAGTACGTACGCAAAAAAGTGTATTCATAGTAGAATGGTAGGCCTATATTTCGTTCTATTCTTATGCTATCGTGACATTCCTTGATTCGATATAATTTCTTGTAATATTTGGTGTTAGTGGAATTGTATGTTGCATACCAGGTGTATGCAAAAGTCTTTTCCGGTTTCACTAAGAGATGACGCCAGCGAACAGTACGCAACGTATGAATTTGACACATACGTCAGTTCGTCTGACATTAACCTACCAACACACACAAGTTGAGTCCGCCAAACACTAGCGTCTGTGTTGTATATTTCAGTGATCATGTCGACGTTTGTGCCTGAAAAATAACAATTGCGGCATGCATTGTTTTTCTTGTTTAATCAAAAGAAAAAGGCTGTGGAAAGTCATCGTTTGCTGGTAGAAACATGTGGTTAACACGCTCCATCGCTTAGAACATGTGAGACTTGGTTTCGACAATCTAAACGTGGTGATTTCAATGTGAAAGACAGTGCCGCGCTCTGGTAGACCATTGTGTATTATGAACTCTTGAAGCCCGGCGAAACCGTTAATCCACAGCGCTATCGCCATTAAATGATTAATTTAAACCCCGCATTGATCGAAAGACGACCGGAATGGGCCAAAAGACATGGCAAAGTGATTTTGTTACACGACAATGCGCCGTCTTACACAGCAAAACCAGTGAAAGACACCTTGAAATACCTCGGATGGGAGTTCCTTCCGCACCCGCCGTACTGCCCCGACCTGGCGCCATATGACTGTCACCTCTTCGCAACAATGGGGCAAGCGCTCGCAGAGCAGCACTTCAGCAATTTCGAGGAAGTTGGAAAATGGCTCGACGAATGGTTTGCCGCAAAAGACAACCAGTTTGTATGGTATGGTAGTCATAACTTACCTGAAAGGTGGGCGAAGTGTGTAGAAGCCGATGGCCTATATTTTGAAAAATCAATAAATGAATTTCTCTTGAAAATCGCGGGTTTTCTTTACCATAAAAACCGGCAAAAACTTATGCATACACCTGGTATATAGGCTAATTCTTGTTTTAATTGTACTTGGTTGTCATACTACTGTAAATAAGCATTGCACCGATATATCTCCCAATTACAACTTATTTCGTAATAATAATAATAAGAAGAAGATGGAGAAGAATAATAAAAGGAAGAATAGCCAAGGATACCCTCGAAAACCAGCTGAATACGTCCTGAGTGTCTCAGAACATGCTCCTCCAATCTACTACTACTTCTGATCAGATTTTGCGAAATCATTCTTCTCTCACCTACATGATTCAGTTGACCTATCTCTACATTTGTGATTCTACCTTCTGTCTCATCTTCGAAATTCATCGGTAACACTATGTTCCGGAGAATTCTACTTTCTTTCTCCCTGAAATGTCTTAAACAAGAATGCGAGGTAAAAAGAAACCACGAAGTCCTTCCTTGGTTCTCGCGGGAAAGTTTCAAATGTATCAATTAATTTTTTCAAACGCTTTAAGATAAATTCATCCACAGCATAAGAAACGGCCGTAGGTGTGTTTAACGTATTGTTTTGTCTTTAAACTGATTATTGGGCTTTACTTCATATTAGCCCTTGACTAACATTGGCTATCCCTCGAGGATTCCCCCTCCCCCGTTCGCCTTATTGTCCGCAATTCACTACCATATAGGTCAAGCTACATATAAAAGTTTTCAGAATAATCTTTCTAATACGGTGAGTAAAATACTTACTTATCTTGCAAAATAAATGCCTTGGATATGCTATATTTGATGTCCTCCCTACCTCTGCTATCATTGGTTGCTCTACAATAGAAATGGCAATATTAAGCTTTTTTCCTTAAGCTGTTATTTCCTAATGCGATATTTCCTGTATCACAGACTTCATTCGACTTTCATTTAATTATTGTTTAGATTTATTTATTCTCATACTGTACTCTCCGAAAAATCGTAGAATTGTAATTTCCACTCGATCTGTGACTCGTCTTCCAAATTCCTCTTTGTTTTTATTTGAAGTCTCTTCAAGTACTAAAAACGAGGGAGCGACGGGCTAGGGGCAAACTGATATCTAGACTCAGTCCTTTCTCCACAGTCGCCCTTCTTCCATATTCCTCATTACTTATCACAGCAGTTTGAATTTGTACAGATTGTAGTAAGCTTCCTACTCTGTTCAGGACTACCTTCAGCAGAACAAAGACGTGACTGTCACAAGTGGAAATACCTAGTCTGTAAGGCGGGTGATCCATAATACTCCAGCGAAATCAGCGCCGACTACGTTGACAGCGTGTTAACGTGCGTTAATGATGTCACGGTCATTGAATTCCCAGCCGGCAGCCCTTGAGTTTAAACGGAACACTTGATTTTGTCTCTTAACGTACTTGAAAACTATTAACGGCGCGTGCCTGAGCCTCCAGGAGCAGTTTGTTTCCAAGCTGGCCCTTCACTGTTCCATTCTACAGAAAGGCATCTGTTTAATGGCGCAATTTAAAAATCGTTACTCCACAGTAAATTAGATAATTTTGTGTGAAATTTGTCTAAGTACTAAAGAGAAATATAACAAACGCGTACTGCTTTAGATACTAGGATACACAGAAGTCATTGTGGAGGAGAAAGGGTAGGATAAAGGAAGGTATGTTCGTGATAAATATTTGGATAATTATAATTTGTGTGCTAGAGCGTGATGAAGACCAATGCAAGTAACCAGACATCTGTTGAGAACACAGGGAACTAGTAGTAAAGTTCAAATGTTTAGTCTGCAATAGGGGAGTTCATGATACTTATTCAAAAATTTATCATGAACTTACCTGTATCACTAATATGCCCCCCCCCCCCCCTTCTTTATTTGGTAGCAACGCTTCTTTCGTGTTTCATTCCGCTCGCTCTGATGCCGATGCATTGGCTAAGGTGACGATAGCGTGGAGTATAAGCACCGGTCAAAGCACAAGAACTGGATCGTGTTGCCTCAACTCTTCCTCTACGTGACGGACACATGTCATAAGTCTATGTTACGAGCTGCTAGTTTATGCCAAATCCCACTGTCAATACATCACAGGACGCTAAATAACCAAAAACACTTTTTATTGTATTTTTCTGATGGAGGCAATTGATTCAAACAACATTAATTAAAAAACCTTATCGCTGGGAGACAAATTCAAGTTCAATATGAACGAAATTGTTCTGCTGCTGTTTTATATTTACACTGACTGACAGAGCAAATGCAACACCAAGAAGGAGTGGTCAGAACTTTATGCCAATTGCAGGGTAGACTGACGTCACTGAGGTATGCTCATGATGTGAAATGCGCCGCTGTGCTGCGCACGTAGCGAACGATAAATGGGACACGGCGTTGGCGAATGGCCCACTTCTTACCGTGATTTCTCAGCCGACAGTCATTGTAGAACGTGTTGTCGTGTGCCACAGGACACGTGTATAGCTAAGAATGGCAGGCCGCCGTCAACGGAGGCATTTCCAGCAGACAGACGACTTTACGAGGGGTATGGTGATCGGGCTGAGAAGGGCAGGTTGGTCGCTTCGTCAAATCGCAGCCGATACCCATAGGGATGTGTCCACGGTGCAGCGCCTGTGGCGAAGATGGTTGGCGCAGGGACATGTGGCACGTGCGAGGGGTCCAGGCGCAGCCCGAGTGACGTCAGCACGCGAGGATCGGCGCATCCGCCGCCAAGCGGTGGCAGCCCCGCACGCCACGTCAACTGCCATTCTTCAGCATGTGCAAGACACCCTGGCTGTTCCAATATCGACCAGAACAATTTCCCGTCGATTGGTTGAAGGAGGCCTGCACTCCCGGCGTCCGCTCAGAAGACTACCATTGACTCCACAGCATAGACGTGCACGCCTGGCATGGTGCCGGGCTAGAGCGACTTGGATGAGGGAATGGCGGAACGTCGTGTTCTCCGATGAGTCACGCTTCCGTTCTGTCAGTGATAGTCACCGCAGAAGAGTGTGGCGTCGGCGTGGAGAAAGGTCAAATCCGGCAGTAACTCTGGAGCGCCCTACCGCTAGACAACGCGGCATCATGGTTTGGGGCGCTATTGCGTATGATTCCACGTCACCTCTAGTGCGTATTCAAGGCACGTTAAATGCCCACCGCTACGTGCAGCATGTGCTGCGTCCGGTGGCACTCCCGTACCTTCAGGGGCTGCCCAATGCTCTGTTTCAGCAGGATAATGCCCGCCCACACACTGCTCGCATCTCCCAACAGGCTCTACGAGGTGTACAGATGCTTCCGTGGCCAGCGTACTCTCCGGATCTCTCACCAATCGAACACGTGTGGGATCTCATTGGACGCCGTTTGCAAACTCTGCCCCAGCCTCGTACGGACGACCAACTGTGGCAAATGGTTGACAGAGAATGGAGAACCATCCCTCAGGACACCATCCGCACTCTTATTGACTCTGTACCTCGACGTGTTTCTGCGTGCATCGCCGCTCGCGGTGGTCCTACATCCTACTGAGTCGATGCCGTGCGCATTGTGTAACCTGCATATCGGTTTGAAATAAACATCAATTATTCGTCCGTGCCGTCTCTGTTTTTTCCCCAACTTTCATCCCTTTCGAACCACTCCTTCTTGGTGTTGCATTTGCTCTGTCAGTCAGTGTATATATATCTTTGAATGATCAATTAAACCATTACTGTACATTTTACCTTTAAATTGCAACGATAATATTTAACATTTCACTACTGCACAGTACTCATACATTTCTGAAAACCAGTCTATTGAATTGGTATTTTCCAGACACTCCTTCCTAAATTTCTGAACGAGTGAAACTTTGTTTTTCCCTTTCTAAAAACAGACTACCGTAATCTCTATCACTGTCACAAGTCACAACGGCTAATAAATGACTGCACTGAGCTAGACCTAGGCGACAAGTATTACATTTATTTACTTTTTACCAGAAGTAGACTCGAATGCCATTTATTGTTGAACTACCTTGTAGATTTTCCCTTCACTGTTGCCATATTTGTAGCATTACTAACGAAAGGACAAAATAAAAATAATGAAAATAATGAAAATCTCGGCACTGACTTTCAAAAACCTGACCACCGACTGCAATTTTTCTCCCTCTAAATACGACCCAAAATCCACCAGATTCAGAGGGAGACCACCAATGTTGGCAACACGGATTCTGAGCAATAACTACAAAGATCAGCATGTTCAGTGCTGCCACTTCTCGACTCTCTAGTACATGCAGTTTTGTCAGCTGTCTATGTCTCACTTAAAGAACCCTCATATAACGAAGTTCCATTGTATGACGCTGTAACCGTACAAGAGGGTTACAGATTTCATTCAGTATTTATTATTATTATTATTATTATTATTATTATTATTATTATTATTATTATTATTATCATTATTATTATTATTATTATTTATTAACCCGATTCATTAGATTTTATATTGTGATTTTCATCATTTATACTGTAATATAATTAGGTATCACACATATTATTTTATTTAATCATAGGTTTAGTGAATTTTCTTTGTAATTATTCTGTATATTAATAAGTGAGATTTGTTGGTTTCAAATAGTCATGCTGTGGCTTGTAATTCTGGCCAGATGAGGTGGCATATTATTTTGCAATCGAGGCTATGTTTAACCGAGACTGTATTGAGCAAGTAGATTTTCCGCTGACACATGAAGGGTAGTCATCGGTAGTCCGCGTGGGCAAGCTAATACGACACATGACTGATGACATCAGTGCGTGGGCACGTGATTTCGACCAAGTGTCTGTATTCACCAGCTACCGTATGTTGAGGTGGAAGGGATGACCAGAGAGTAGGGAGATGTGTGGTCATCACGAGGTTATAAAAGTCGATGCAACAGTGGTGAGAAGAAGGAAGAGTGATGGTCAGTGATATAGGAAGAAGTGGTTAGATGTCGAAGAGTGGTGGTGAGAGCTAAGAAGTGAAGAAAGCAGTGCTAAGAGGTGTTTTTCAAGAGGTCTTAGAATCTTCGAAGAGGTCTACGAGTGGTGGTTTGATCTGAGTAGAGAGTGGTACTATGCTGATAGTGAAACATCATTTACTTGTGAGGATGGACTTCACAATGTGTTTCAATAATATTTTTCAATATCTTGCAATCTATTGAGTGGACGTAACCGCATTGGAGGACACTACACTCGGGAAGGAAATGTAGGTCAACTCCAGGTTACATAAGAAGATAAGATTACAGCAGACTACTTCTGACTTCAACTCAGTGGTTTTCCCAGGAATTTCAAGTTCAACAGTGGTGTGTGCAACCATCAGGTAATTACAGATCTGACATGTTATGCTTTAATAACATGAAGAATTTAATCAGCGGCGATATCATATTTCACTTCAAGTTCATGCCAATAGCTTTTTTTATTTAGATTAAATTTTCTTTTTGATTGTAACAACAAATCGCACTGGGTATATATTTTTTATTAAATTAAAATACGGCAATGGTTGTTCATTGTGACGTAAATTATAGTCATAAACTCAGTTTTATTTTAATTATAATAAGTGATTCTATTTCCAAGTACAGTCCTCATTTGTGGAAATGCAACCGTAATCTACCATTGTCCTGATGCATATTCCTGTATATTGCCAGATGTGTGAGTTTATCACCTCACGCCTTGAGACAATTGAGATAAGAGACATGCTCTCCGAATTTTGTTGTTTCTTGCAAGAAATGGCGCCCAACAAATGTAATGTATATTGTGTGAAGGAGATTAATGTGTTAGAGCAGTGGTAGGAGCAGTCACAACGTGTCTTATTTTTCATTCCAGGTGAGTCCTGAGTAACACTACCAGAGAGAAGCTGCTACTCGTAGTGGTAAGTCATGTCGCACATCTACGTTGCTATTGTGTTAATTAACACACTTTACAGAAATGTTATTAAATTCATGATATTGTTATTTTAAGTTTACAGTCCGTAGATTGGCTTGTTGTACCACTTGAAGCTGTAATCACCACCACTATGTTCCACAACTACCGATCACTGGCGTATGAGCTCATATCGGAGATGCGAGGTCGTGAGAAAAGAACACATCCCAGAATCTTAAAACTCATTAGTAAATGATTGAAAATGAAAACCTAGAACCTGTTTTCCAGTCTTTGATCGGGTCAGGGATGTAATGAATGAATCACATATAGGCTAATAGTACACTGGGGTCGTCACTCCCAAAGTGATTTATTAATGACTGACAGATGCTATGAAATGAGAATGGAGAGTGTTGCTGGAATGAAAGATGACAGTAAAAACCGGAGTACCCGAAGAAAAACCTGTCCCGCCTCCGCTTTCTCCAGCACAAATCTCACATGGAGTGACCGGGATTTGAACCACGGTATCCAACGGTGAGAGGCCGACGCGCTTCCGTCTGAGCCACGGAGACTCCTTGTATATGATTATTATAAATAAATAATAAATAGGCTAAAGTTGAGGATGTCACGGTACAGGTCAAGAAGGGCCTTGAAAGTTGTGAGGTAAAGAATTCCACAATTCGTAACCTCAGCTCTAAATGCGTTAGACTGGTTATTATAGCACTACTCACGCATGCGCTTGTCCCAACGAATTAATCTGGTACTCATTTCTCAGGGACATGTTCCGATCTAGACGTAGGAATCGTCTATGTTTTTGTTCCTGAGGTGGTGTGGGAAGTGCGTTGGAAGATTTTTATTATTATTATTATTATTCGTATTAGTATTTCCTTCGTCATTCTCAATCCCAAACCTACTCTGAGTGACGATGGAAATGTCTAAAGAAAAAATTCACTGATAATTTTCAGTAGCAGTAGGCCTAAGCATCGTCTCTGAACCCTTGTTTGCACTATCAGAATGCGAGGAATTGAAAGTAAAACTGATTTTATTTTTTGAAAATATTATTTTCCTAGCAAACCATAAAGGATATCAAAATAGTTGGTGAAATTTGGCTTTTTCGGTGGCTATTTCCCACGCCTTCTATTTTCATAGCAATAAAGTCCGGGAGATAGTAGGTTCGAACCCCACTGTCGGTTGCCCTGAAGATGGTTTTCCGTGGTTTCCCATTTTCACATCAGGCAACTGCTGGGGCTGTACCTTCATAAAAGCCACGGCCGCTTCCTTCCCATTCCTAGCCCTTTCCTATCCCATCGGTGCGACGTAAAGCCACTAGCAAGAAAAAGTGACAATGAAGTAGATTATCTCACAGACTACTGCATCAGTCGACCTGGAATTACTCGGTTATATGTTGGTTGGTCTTCGTTAATGTGGCAGATGAAAATGATTGTACTTTTCATAGAACATGAGGAAAAATATTTAACTTAGAATTTGTTTACGGATTATTACACTTTTGGAAAATACATCTTAAAGGGAAATGCGAAAGACTAGACCAATAATGTTTCATTACATTGTAATGCGTGCATTCTACTTCTTTGCTTTGTCCCCCGTTTTTACTAAGGTCATTGCTTGAAGTGTATCTGGCCAAGTTTTACGCCTGGGTGTTCCTCTTGATGAAATGAAATGGTGTATGACTTTCAGTGCCGGGTGTGTCCGAGGACATATTCGGCTCGTCAGGGGCAGGTCTTTTGATTCAACGCTCGTAGGTGACCTACGCGTCGTGTTGAGGATCAAATGATGATGAAGACGACACAGACACCCAGCTCCCGTGCCAGCAAAATTAACCAATGATGGTTAATGGAATCAAACCCGGGACCCCCGTCAGCAAAGGCCAGGACGCTAACCATTTAGCCATGGAGCTGGACTCTTTCCTCTTTTTTTGCCAGTTGCTTTACGTCGCGCCGACACAGATAGGTCTTATGGCGACGATGGGACAAGGAAAGGCTAGGAGTGGGAAGGAAGCGGCCGTGGCCTTAATTAAGGTACAGCCCCAGCATTTCCCTGGTGTAAAAATGAGAAACCACGGAAAACCATTTTCAGGCCTGCCGACGCCAACCTTATATAGAGGGATGTATTCACTATTGTGTGTTTCTGTGGTGTGATGACGAGAAATGTACAATTTTAGGATTAACACAAACACGAACCTCCCAGCCAGTTAACATCCCCGGCCAGCAGGGAATCGAACTCGGAGCTCTCTGATGCGAAGGCCGCTAGGCTGACCATTCCTCCAAGGAGCCGAACGTGTACATCCTTCTCTGGTTGTAGACAATTTGAAGTCTTTTGTTTTAATGGTTGAGGGGTTTATCTCTGTAGAGCCTCCGTGGCTCAGGCTGGAGCTCATCGGCCTCTCACCGCTGGGTACCGTGGTTCAAATTCCGGTCACTCCATGTGAGATTTGTGCTGGACAAAGCGGAGGCGGGACAGGTTTTTCTCCGGGTACTCCGGTTTTCCTTCTCATCTTTCATTCCAACAACACTCTCCAATACTGTATCATTCTATTTCATCTGTCAGCCGCTAATCATTGCCCCTGAGGAGTGCGACAAGCTTTTGAAGCCGGCACAATTCCCATCCTCGCCGGTAGATAGGGGCTTCATTCATTCTCTCCCTGACCCGGTTGAATGACTGAAAAGAGGCTGAATATTTTCATTTTACCTCTGTATCTTGTAAGGTGAGCTCAATTATCTTTCTTTCTTCCTTTCTTAATCCTTTTACCATCCAGGGTTGGTTTTTCCCTCGGACTCAGCAATGGATTCCACCTCTACCGCGTCCTATAGCGTAAGACTTTCGGTCGGGGAAGGGGAGAAGGACTAGTACGTTGCCCAGGCGGCCTCACCTGCTATGCTGAACAGGGACCTGTGGGGGGATGGGAAGATTGGAAGGGTAGACAAGGCAGAGCGAAAGAAGCAGCCGTGGTCTTGAGTTAGGCACCATACCGGTATTTGCCTGGAGAATAAGTGGGAAACCACGGAAAACCACTTCGAGGATGGCTGAGTTGTGAATCGAACCCACCTCTAGTCAGTTGAACTCTCGAGGCTGAGTGGACCCCGTTCCAGTCTTCGTACCACGTTTCGAATTTCGTGGCAGAGCCGGGAATCATACCCAAGCCTCCGGGGTGCCAGCTAATCACACTAACCACTAAACCACACAGGCGGACTGAATTATCTAAGTTTCTGTTATAATTGTATCTATGAATCTGATGCTCGAAGCACACTATTTGAATAGAAATAGGTGGGCCCGGTAATGGTATGTGTGTGTTTGGCAGTAGCACAGAAGAGAGGCAGCTGCTGCTCAGGACAGTGAACAGTACAAGGGCAGCGATCCCCAGGGGTATTGTGTGAACGACCAATGTCTCTCTTAGCAAGATTAAAGCAAAAAAAAATCAATCATATTGGCAACAGGGGAAGAGGGCTTTCTTCTAAAATACGAGAGAAAACAGTGGCCGTGACACATCAATGGGACAGAATGTGCAGAGAAGTGGATGTGGTAACCGGCCTTGCATTGTTGTTGGATAAAATAGGGAGTTTGTCTTTCACGCCGGCTCTGGGGAATGTCACTCATCTCAGTCATGAGTTAGGAGCACTAATAGCTTAGTACCTTCCTTGTGGTAGGAAGAGCAAGCCCCGCGCTGTAGGGGTAGCTTGCCTCCCTCTGACCTGGAGGCCCCGAGTTCGATTCCCGGCTCTGCCACGAAATTTGAAACGTGATACGAGGACTGGAACGGGGTTCACTCAACCTCAGGAGGTCAACTGAGTAGAGAAGGTTCAATTCCTACCTCAACCATCCTCTAAGTGGTTATTCGTGGTCTCCCAGTTCTTCTCCAGGAAAATGCCGGGATGGTACCTGACTTCAGGGCCACGGCCGCTTCCTTTCCTCTTCCTTGCCTATCGCTTCCAATTTTCTTATCCCCGCAATAACCCT
This sequence comes from Anabrus simplex, assembly GCF_040414725.1. Taxonomy (NCBI): domain Eukaryota; kingdom Metazoa; phylum Arthropoda; class Insecta; order Orthoptera; family Tettigoniidae; genus Anabrus; species Anabrus simplex. The sequence continues at coordinate 366,824,130 of NC_090268.1, read as the reverse complement.
ATTTAGCATAGCATAGAAGGCCGCCTGGGCGAGGTATTGGTCCTCCGTCCCACTTATATCCCCGACTGAATATTTCACGCTCCCGGACATTGCCCTTGAGACGGTAGAGCTGGAATCCCTCGCTGAGTTCGAGAGAAAGAACTACCCTGGATGGTAAACGATTTCAATAATAATATTGTACAAGGAACATGAGATTTTCGAGGAGAGAAATTACGTCCAAGTGGTTTAGAGTCACGTGAAACTGTGGGTTCTGGGATCTTTATAAGAAGTACTTAGTAAAACTGTAGATCTCGTGATTCATGTTAGAAGATTTAAAAGGTAGATGCTTTCACTATCTATAACCTCGGTACTAAGTGACATAGAGTGGTTAGCTCTATGCCCGGCCAGCCTTACCCCTAGGATTTAACCTGGTACTAACCTCCTGTATAGACGGAGTGAAACCTCAGAACCAAGTGCCTCGTCGAAAATTGAAGTATCTTTTCTAACAGTTCAACTTACTGACGGAAAATCAAACCTACCTCCTTCCGGATGAACTGAGCACGCACTCATCGCCGCAGCTAGACAATCTTGTGAGGAAGGAGGCCTACGCTTAACTAGAATCTAGCATCTGGCAACAGCTCGATGGTGGGACTGATTGTTCAGAAATGCGGTAAACGTTCGCGCCTATAACCCTGAGAATCTGGGCATATCATATGAGGAACAATCAATCAAAACTGAATTTGGTTTAGTTTCATGGAGGTTCTCGTGCTCTACATGTTACCGCTTTCAGATTTTATCTATCTGTATACTGTAAAAGTGAACGGTTAAAACAAATCGTATACTGTCCACGTGTGTGACTGAATCAGAATGTGATGTACACCAATGACATACTTTAATTTTATTTTCCTTTCATAAAAATGCATAAAATGTAATAAATGTAGCCTATTTTAGATAATAATATCCTACTTATATCAAATTATTGTACTGAACCAGTTTTTACAAAGTCATTTTAGTATTTGTTGAATTCGTAAGTAGGTACTGTAAATTTGAAGTAATTGGAAGTCTAATTTTGTAAGTTGAAATTTTCGTGCATTAAAATTAATGTGAACTAATGATGATAAAAATACAGTCAACTCATGAAAATATATAATATCCGATAAAATAGATCAAAACTTATATTGTCCAATATCTAAATTAACTTGCTAGCATCCCAAATAAATGTATTGATCTCTTGCAACATTACATCTATTTCAGTACCCCAATAAGAAACTAACTGTGGAAACTGGATTATATTTGACTGAATGCTTTAGGAGCCATCAGTTTTTCACAATTCCTGAAAAATTGTCATTAATGGACATTACACGTTTGATTGGTTGCTCCTTATAAGATATGTGAGACAGTATTAATACACTGTCTCCTTGTTTGACATTTTCGAGTTGGAGTCTATCTCCGTGGAAATTATTTCACCTTATCTCCCTGCGAGATATGGACTTAATCCTCATAGTAACTTAAATTAATGAACTGCTTCCTTCTCCTACGACGGTGGGTGAGTTACTATTTATTTGAAACTTGATTATACGCAACTACTCGAAGTTGCATCGGGTCTGTAAACTTTGTTGGTTAATATGCCCTACCGGGAGTCGTTTAATTTCCGTGGACTGTAACCTACTGCGCAACCTCTGGCGCAACCCGATCCTGGAGTAACGAAACCCAACTTCCGCTTACCGTTGGAAGAGGAAGAGAGAGGGGGTCTGCCGAGAACATGGAAGCCGAACAGACGTGCATGTATTGCTCCGCTATGATGTTCAACTTCAAGATGGTGCCTGGTTGATCCAGTGCATTTTCGGGGTCACATTCCCCGATTTATGAGTTCCTGTACTCTGGACGAACTTTTGGAGCATCGCAGATGTTGTATTTTCTACTAGTTTTATTTGTTTGAACTTCGGCCTAATGTAAGTACGGGGTCCTTCCTCTACGTCACCGCCAAGACTGTAAGTTATAACTTTTCCTCTAACTTTATCTACGATTTCGTCGAAGTGATTGTGCTAGTTGGGTTGTGATACATGGAATGCCTCTACTGGAATTACAAATCGAAATTTACCTGAACTTGAATTTAATAATAGTAATAATAACTTTTTCGGCGGTGTGCTGTGATTAGAAAACAGTTCCCATGCTTTGTATCGTTTTCCAAACTAGGAACTGTTCAAAATTGGAAACCTTAAAAATGTGTTACTAATATTGTAAAATTTATTCTGGTCACCTTTCCGTTATTTTATTTTCAAAAAAGGTGATGTCTTAAACCCTTGTTAGAGGGCCTACACTTGGGTAACGAAAGATGCTAAGCGAGGAAGTTGTATAAGGTATTTCTGTGCGAATTTTCTGCTTATTTCTGCCTTTCTTTTTAGACTTTTCTTTTCCCTTTGTGAAATTGCGGTTTTCTTTTAAAGCGGTCTGTTTTGCCATTGTTGCGTTTCTCGTTGGGATTGGTTCACTCTCTTGAAGTGAATGTTAATTGTTGTTGTTGCTATGGAGCCGGATTTGAGGGTTGTTGACAATAGGTTTTATGCTCCTGTGGGATGCTGTAATGTTGAAAGCTAATATTTGTCCTTAATTTTCGGCTCGCTTATCTTGGGTTATTGATTTATCTCTTGGTATCCCCGTTTACCTGCGTGATATGATTTTCCTGATTTATTCTCAATTTAATTTCGGGTTTTTCCTTGTTTTCCTCTATTTGGGTGTGGGTACAATGAACTTGGTACCACCTCCTCGCTTAGTACCTCAAAGAATTTCTGTATTCGCTTAGTGTATTTTCTAAGAGAAGAAAAGTTAACTTAACAAATTTATTTCATGCAAATTAACTAAGTTAATGGTGCGAAAATAATTAATCTAAACCAAAAGACTTTAAAACGTATCATGATTTATTGGTAATTTATAAATAAGAAGGTAGATTAGGCTAGTACTGAAATTTTATATTGGGTCCCAATAAGTTAGGCCGGTTCGAACCGTAGGTTAGTTGTGTTTTGGTATTATTTCTCTTTGAATATTTTTCTTATTCCGGTTGATGTTCTGAGTCCAGAGTTATCTTAATATTACTTCTTTCTCTGATTAAATATATTTATTTACTTCAAAAGAACCTGGACGTGTTATTATTGTAGTATTTGAAACCATACAGTGATAGTTATTTTCATTCTTTCCATGGCCTCTGGTCGCTTGTCTTTTTCGTGGTAAGTACCTTTTGTGATGGTTTACTTTTGGATAATTTTGCTTCCACTTGTTTTTTTTTTTTAAACCTTTATTTCTTGTCTTGTTGCTACCTGTGCGGACACTGTGGGGATGGGTGTTTGTGCGGGTCAGATGTGATGGTTAGTATTTTCCTCAGTAACTATTACAAATACCGTCAGTTAAACTGTAATCAGAAGATAAACACTGAACAGGCTGCTTACCGATAAAAGGTCTAGATAACAATCCTTCCTAGCAAAATGAGAGGACGAATACAATGGCCATGTACCGTGTATCTTATCCGAGAATATCGATTGAAGATGTAGTTCCGTGCAACGTGATCTTGAATTATATGGTATTAAAGCATGGTTGTTACGAGTCGTGTTGGCCAATATAGATTCACTCATGTTAACTTCCACTATAAACGAATTACCAGTACATACACGACTTCACAGCAGTTTTGACCGAGCAATTTGGCCGCGAGCTTCCGGGCGCGTAGTTGGGGGGGGGGGGGGGGGGCGCTGGCCTTCTGAGCCCAGCTTGGAATGTTCTACCCTCTCTCATTCCCTCATATACGTCAGCCTAGTGTCGGTAGACTTACTGGCACGTAAATGAACTCCTGCGTGACAGAATTCCAGCACTTCGGCGTCTCAGAAAACCGTGAAAGTAGTTAGTGGGAGGTATAATCAGTAACATCATTTATTATCTTTCCTTTATTAGTATTTCCCCATCCGTGCATTGCCAAAAACCTTCAATGCTACGTTAAACCATTAGAAATAAAGAACAAAACAAAAACACCTTTTTCCGCTATTATCCGATCACTTGTTTACTCTGAGTTGCAGCTTGTGTATTTCCGAGTCATTGAAGTCTGCAGCCTGCCTCTTCACCTCACCCACATCTTCGCTTATTCTTTTAATTCGTCATCATCGTCAAATCGCTGTCTCGCAAAATATTTATTCCCGTCAAGAGAGAAGTGAGTATCATTGGGCGAAAGATCACAACCGCCTATCGTACATGGGTTCGTCAATAATATAGGTCCTTCCCCAGAGTATTGTTAACACCACTTTGTCTATTCATGATATTACCATATAAACACCAACAGTTTGTCAATATATTTCCGGTTTTGCAATTAAAAGATCCGCATGACGAAACACACCTCACATTTCACGGGATTCTGGATAGGCGTCAATATTTCCAACACGCTTTACTCGAACAAGACCAGTTCCGAGGAGAAAATGGAAGACGTATCATGCCCTAACTGACTACCTTAGGTGCCAGATGTCATGACACAACTCAAGGATTCTTAAGGACCAATCAGTACAATAGCTTTTGGTCAGGTAAGTCTTAATTAACCATAGAGGAGCAAATCCGTGGCACATGTAGGTTACTGAGGCCCTTGGCCTGTCAGCGAGATTACATTCTCAGCTGTACAGCTTAGCTTCTGGGACCGGCTCCGCTGACTCTCGTATCAACAGCTTCTTACTCGGTCTAACAAAGCAGAGTGCATCGCATTCCAACCCTCAGTTCAGAATTAAAATTCTGGACTGACCGGGATACGAATCCTTCTGGCGAAAGGCATACAAACTATCTCTAGACCACGTGGATGGAGAGCCTTAATATATGCCCTATAATTTATTAATAAGTATTATCTGGGGCTTGATATAATTCAGTAATGACTTGGACATGGATTGGGATGTAATCTTATTGTAATAGAATCAGTTATTTAAGTTCCATAGGAGAAAATGTAAAATTATAGGTCTACTTCAAACCTTCATAGAAAATATACATTTTCTAAGATACAGATCATTATTTCTAAATTATGTATACTCTGTCATCTTAAAGTCGAGAGTGCGTAGTTGTATCAGCCTGCGTTCACTCATCAATCTACATGTCATAGAAACACTTTGTTTTCGAGTCTAAAATACTAAGATATGTTATAAGATTCGGTGTCATTTCGAGATGAATAACAGTAAATCGTGCATTAGCCAAAGAATAAGACCCCAGACTAAACATGAATTGAGACGTCGCGGAAAATTAAAATGTCGTTAAATTAGAAAAAAATACGCTTCAACACAATTTTGAATTTATAGTAAATTAAAAACACTTTGTTAAAAGATTTATTGGTTGTAATGACCACTCTATTCATTCCTCCCCATTCTGGCTTCTTTGTGTAAATATTGTACATGGCTCATAATCAGATTATATTTTCTTCTAGCCTCCGGTGAATACCACCATAGTTCCTCAGTCAGTCTTTTGTCACTAATTCTTTGTTTTTATTTGTCTATTATTATTATTATTATTATTATTATTATTATTAATAGCCTATCTCAATTTCTTTTCGTGACCATGGTGTCCATTAGGCCTAATTTTACGGCTGAATGCCCTTCCAGACGCAACCCTATGTGGAGGGGTGTATTGAATAGTGCGTTTCCTTGAATACCCCCGAGAAGCCTATTTATTCTGTCAGTTGTGTTTCTGAATATCAAAAACAATCCGTTTCCAGACCCTAAAATAAATCTTAATTTCGTAGCATAACTGGAAGCCACACAAATGCCAACCTTTACACCAGGAATGAAACTCGAAATAGCACCATACAGCTTATGATGGCCATTACACGTACACCTTGCAAATTGGAAGATTGACAATTAGTTACTAGCCCACAAGTAGTAATGATGGAGACAGTCGTATCATGTTTTGTGGAGCCTGACCTGAATATGTCGAGAATCACTGCCACGCGATATGCAGGGGCGATAGCTACAGACCCGCAGGACGGCGCTGCATAGTGTGTTGCATGCGACGTCACTCTCACGCAACATCCTTTCAGAGGTCGCCTGAAAAGACGAACCTTAACCTTGACTCTAATATGAAAAAAACTGTTGTAATATAATCCATATTAATTCTAGCAATACCAATTTATCACGACGGTCTAACATGTTAGTAAGATAATGTCTGTTACACGCATTACCAACGCGAGGCCAACACAGAAAGAATTTAGCTTCACTTAAACAATTTACCTGATGTGTGCATACATTGGGCAACTTATCATTAGCAAGCGGATTTGTAACCAGCAATAAGTTGCATTTCAACGAGTAGAGAGATTATTGAAGGCCGCACAACGCTCGTCTTTAAAGAGTTGCATAAACATTAGGGGCATGGCCCTTTAAAAACACTGATATGTATGCAACCTTCCCTACTGAACTTACGTGCACGCTAGAAGAGCCTTCAACTCGTTGATATTTAACCTGTTGCTGCTTGTAAATCCGCTCACTCCTTATCATCATCATCATCATCATCCACAGCTAATTTGCATTTAAGGCTGTTGCCCAGGTGGTAGATTCCCTATCAATTGTTTTTCGAATCTTTTATTAAACTGGCAATTTATCCAATATGTTCCTTTGCTTGTTCAAATCCCTAATTCCTCTTACAATAAACGAATATCTTTCCCCATTTGTGCTCTTGAACTCTAACTTTATCTTCGTGTTATGATCTTTACTACTTTAAAACACGCCATTGAAGCTTATTCATCTACTAAAGTCATTCCATGCTATATCTCCACTGACAACACCGAATATACCACTTCGTCGAGCAGCTCGTATACTTACTTCCAAGTCTTCCCAGCCCAAGGTGTGCAACATTTTTGTAACATCAGCCTTTTGTTGGAAATCCCCCAGAACAAATCGTTTTGCTTTCCCTTTGATCTCTTCCAGTTCTCGAATCGGGTAACCCTGGCAAAGGTTGGAAATGTACTACTTCTATATCTACGGATTTCATTATCTTCAATTTCTCTGTCTTCTAAATTAGACTCTATCAAAACTTCTGAAATCATTGTTTCAACGGAGTTTTCACGTGTATCACGCTTGAACATGTTCACCTTTCAACGGCTACAAATATACGAGGCGGCTCGCGAGCGCCGTACTTTCTACTTATAAATATCCCGCATGCACAAATGATGAATGGGATATCTACTAACTGATTTTCACAGGGGCAGTGCTGCCGGCAGGCAGGTTAAATCAGATTTTTTTAAAACTTTTCTTTATTGTCAACATGCTATATTACAATACATATAATGCAAATACCATTATACTTCAAAACTGAGATTCGGAAACAACAAACACATGCAGTCTGTGGTTAAAAGACTAGGTGGGGTAAAATTATATCGGACACAATATACTGTACAATAATTGGGATAAATGTCCGACTCGTTGGCTGAACGGTCAGCGTAGTGTCCTTCGGTTCAGAGAGCTCCGAGTTCGATTCTCGGCCGGGTCGGGGATTTTAACCTTAATTGGTTAATTCCAATGGCACGGGGGCTGGGTGTATGTGTTGTCTTCATCATAATTTCATCCTCATCACGACGCGCAGGTCGCCTACAGGAGTCAAATAGAAAGACCTGCACCTGGCGAGCCGAACCCGTCCTGGGATATCCCGGCACTAAAAGCCATACATTTCATTTCATTGGGATACATGAGCAAACATTTCCATCAAATACACACGCTCTGTATACTAATCCCAACATACCAAACAACCAGGCGTCACAGCAATAGGAGCTAAAAAAATTAATGACGAACACAACCTAAATAACATAGTGGCTTGTTTACAACTGTTTAAGGTCGCTTATTAAATGACAGTTCTTGTAACAGAGATGAGAAATTTTATAGTAGGAACTATTAACACAAGTGCGTTATTAGATGACTGCTACAAGTTTATTAATATACTCCCCAATATATAGCTTCTTCTGGGGGCTTGCGAGGGCGTTGTGTACAGTAATACTGATGTCTGCAAATAACTCTTGTTGGGTGTATGGTCTTTTGGCTTGTAACACACAATGTACATAACTGCCTAATAGGAGCACTATAGTATTATTTAGCTGAGCTGGTCTCAAGCTAAATGTAGGTCTAATAGTCCACTCAGAGGCAATATAGATCTTGGGCTGATTTATGGCATAATTTTCACTTTGAAGTCACTCCAAACCTGTTGTGTGACGTCACATTGCGTCTGTCTATGTTGAATTGTATCCCTAGGAGCTCGGCAAAACCCACAGGCGTCGTTTTCCTGCGTATAGATGCGTTGGAGTTTGCTATTTGTAGGAATGATATCATGAATTACCTTATACCAAGTATCACACATTGTTAGAGGGAGAATGCGATTACCGGGCGAGGTGGCCGTGCGCGTAGAGGCGCGCGTCTGTGAGCTTGCATCCGGGAGATAGTAGGTTCGAATCCCACTATCGGCAGCCCTGAAAATGGTTTTCCGTTGTTTCCCATTTTCACACCAGGCAAATGCTGGGGCTGTACCTTAATTAAGTTCACGGCTGCTTCCTTCCAACTCCTAGGCCTTTCCTATCCCATCGTCGCCATAAGACCTATCTGTGTCGGTGCGACGTAAAGCCCCTAGCAAGAAAAAAAGAGAATGCGATTTGAGATGTTCCTCCAGACTCGAGACCAGTTTATTAACAGCGCTGTCCGAACTATTTTCGGGGCTTGATACTGCTGTGTATGTATATACTCATAAAGTTTCTTCGTTGTTATGTCTGGAGATAAGAGGAGATCATGTGGAACGTAGCTCATCTCACATCGCATATACCGTGCATGTGGCGCGTGGTGGTGGATATCATAAAATGCTTGCGGGTTCTTAATCTCTTCAGGGTTACACATTTCCAGTAAGAAGTCGTTTGAGCGGTGGTTTCCTGCTGTTTGCATCATTATGAGATTCCGTAACAAGAAGAGCACTTTACTTTTAAGCTCTATATCAATAAGACCAAGACCTCCTTCCGATGTACCTAACATGAGTGTAGATCTTGCGATGCGGAAAAATGATCCTTGTCAGAGATACCAGCCTACTGATGAAGCTATACGGATACTAACTACTCTTGTCATTGGTAAAATTTGGCTTAAATACCAGATTTTGCTTAGACCATACATATTGACATATTGCACCCGTTGTTGTAACACCATGAATTTATATTTAACCTGTTGCAGGATACTTTTCACAGATGCAAGTGCAAGGGACCAATTTTTCTGAATAATCTGATGGATGCTATTGTAGAACAGGATACCAAGTATCTTAATCTCATCAGTGATCTTGATCCATGAGGGAACATTCCTGGGGACCCTGCTTCGATGCCCTATCCGCATAGATTTAGTTTTCTGGAAGTTGAGATGTGCACCGGAATATTGTCCATAAGTGTCTAGCTCGGTGAAAAGACGGTGGTAGTCAGCATTGCGATCCATAAGTAATGTGACATTGTCAGCGTAGGCAAAGATGTCGATCATACCGGGGGGAAGGTGCGTGATACATTGGTAATAAAGAGTTCCAAGGAGAGCTCAAAAAGCATCATTGATAAGGGAAAACCTTGCCGTACCCCTCGTTTAATTGTGATAGGGTTTGAAAGATAACCGTTCACCGTAATTTTAGAAGAGCTGTCAGTCAGTATCTTACCTATCAGAATTGTAAAAGGCATAGTGAATCCTAATGCTTTGAACACTTCGATCAGATAATAATAATAATAATAATTTCGTGTGGCTATTTCTAGCCGGATGCAGCCCTTGTAAGGCAGACCCTCCAATGAGGGTGGGCGGCATCTGCCATGTGTAGGTAACTGCGTGTTATTGTGGTGGAGGATAGTGTTATGTGTGGTGTGTGAGTTGCAGGAATGTTGGGGACAGCACAAACACCCAGCCCCCGAGCCATTGGAATTAACCAATGAAGGTTAAAATCCCCGACCCGGCCGGGACTCGAACCCGGGACCCTCTGAACCGAAGGCCAGAACGCTGACCATTCAGCCAACGAGTCGGACTTCGATCAGATAACCATGGTTGACTCTATCAAATGCGTGATCAAAGTCTAAGGAGATCAGCTGTCCCCGTTTATTCTCTACGAGTGACCTAATCATATCGCGAATGGCACAGACAGTGTTCAAAATGCTTCTACCCTGAACAGCTCCTGATTGTTGGCTGGATTTTACATCTGCTAAGAAATTATTGAGATGTTGTTTCAAGCATCGAGTGAGTAACTTGTAATCAAAGTTGAGGAGTGTGATAGGTCTAAAGTCGGCTGTTGTTGTTGGTTATCCTTTATTGGGGATTATAACTATTTGACCTTCCTTCATCTTTTCGATGTTCCTTCCAGGTTGCAGGGCGGTGTTGAGTATCAGCACAATTTCATCTTTTATGATTGGTCAGAGCTGTACATAGAATTCCTTCCCCAATCCATCTATTCCTGGTGATTTATGTGACGCGCTCCGATTGATTGCTCGATATATTTCGTCTTCCGTTAACTCAGCCGTCAGACTGTCTTGGTCACGGTGCTGAATCCTTCCACGTATTCCATCGAAAAACGTGTGTCGGTGATCAATCTGTGTTACTTCGCCTCCTCCATACACGTCTTGAAAGAAGTTTTCAAGTATTTCTTGTATCCGTGGGTGGTCTTGAACAATTTGTCCGTCCTGGGTATAAAGCTGTCGACCCCTGCGACATTCTTGAAGTAAGTGATGTATGGAAGGAGCCTCGTCGCTGTTATAATGTTTGTCTCGAGCGCGAATTTTCAAACATTCTTGGTGTCTTCTGTGCAGTGCTAAAAGCTGAGGTCGTATCTGCTTGATTCGCTGGTACGTTTTCGGATTGGCAGGATCTTCAGTATAGAGCTGACGTAAACCTCTGTAATATGAGCAGCCTGCGACGTTTGTAACTGTATGCCTTCAATAACCCTATTGTTCGAGGTTTGGCATATAACAACCACCACTCTAATATATCTTGATATCTGTATATATGCCGTTTCCATCTGACCCATTCAGTGGTCCTGTAACTCCTCTTCCCGTCCGCCTCTGTGGTGTAGTGGTTAGCGTGATTAGCTGCCACCCCCGGAGGTCCGGGTTCGATTCCCGGCTCTGCCACGAAAATTTGAAAAGTGGTACGAGGGCTGGAACGGGGTCCACTCAGTCTCGGGAGGTCAACTGAGTAGACGTGGGTTTGATTCCCACCTCAGCCATCCTCGAAGTGGTTTTCCGTGGTTTCCCACTTCTCCTCCAGGCGAATGCCGGGATGGTACCTAACTTAAGGCCACGGCCGCTTCCTTCGTTCTTCCTTGTCTATCCCTTACAATCTTCCCATCCCTCCACAAGGCCCCTGTTCAGCATAGCAGGTGAGGCCGCCTGGGCGAGGTACTGGTCATTCTCCCCAGTTGTATCCCCCGACCAAGAGTCTGAAGCTCCAGGACACTGCCCTTGAGGCGGTAGAGGTGGGATCCCTCGCTGAGTCCGAGGGAAAAACCGAACCTGGAGGGTAAACAGATGATGATGATGATGATGATGAACTCCTCTTCCCGCAAAATATTGCTGTTTAACTTTCATGTACCTCGTCCACGGGACGGTCCCATAGCCGGCTATCGTATCTTACAAATATAAGCACTGTGATTCGAAAATTCCACCGGGCATAAATCAACTTCGCGTAGCGCTCCTTGTAAATGGGGACTTATGTAAATTCGGTCCAAGCGGGATGCTCACGTGTGGTAAAAATATATATATCCAGGGCTGTGAGGTTTCTTTAGTTCCCACGTATCTTTCAATTTTAAAACTTGTATCAGCGCAGCTAAAGCAGGGAAGCCCTGAAATTGCCCTGTTTGGTCTTAAGACGAAATTACGGCATTAAAATCGCCTCCGAGAATCATATTACCGTTGTCGTGTTGAAGAAGGGGTAAGAATTCTGTCGTAAAAAATATCCGTCTTTCGAGTCTGGCGTTCATGCCCGATGGCGCTTAAATATTCACTATCTGTAGATCGTTAATACGAATACTAATACCGCGGGAGTTTAGAAGCAGAATGGTATCTGTATATTCAATGTTATCTTTGATGTATATGGCAGTACCACGTTTGTATTCATTAACATTTAAAATTTTCTCATAGCCAGGTATTGATTGTAAGTCCTCCGTAGCTACTTCTTGAAGAAGAACAATATCAACGTCCTGTTTAAGCATAAGTTGCCGTAACAAGAGCTGCTTACTGGGAGCCTGGATACAGTTTATATTAAGAGATAGTATCGTGTAAGTCAGCAGCATGATCGTCCTAGTTATTATTAGGAAGTGTAATTGACGAGTATGCGTCCTACTCTTGGACCAGTGAGTTTATTGTTTACTATCTGGCGTTCCATTCAGTATTGTTGTCTTCAGGGTATAGGTTGACAACCGCATCATCAGAGGTAACATTTCCTGGTCGGGCAGAGAACAGAGTCGTAAGCAGTGGGGAAGGGTCAGGTGTTGGGGAGGGGGGCGAGAGACTATCTTCTTTCTGCAACTCTACTCCCTTGTAGACGCGGATCTCTTGTAGTGTAGGGTTTATGCGTTTCTTCCCGCGAAAGTCGTTGTGTTTTTAGTTTCGGTGTGATTTTTGCCATGGCAGCTTCTCTGATTGGTTGTTCATCTACCTTCATGCTTTCTTGGGTCCCTGACCCCGTATCCTGAGTTTCCATAAGAGAAGAGGTGTATTCTTCTATGTCCGCAACCCACTGCATGCTATTGGTCACTGGATCTTGAATGGAGTTCGGACTCAGTGATGGGGCGTTTATGTTCCCCTCCCCAGCTGTCTCGTGTACCGTAGCAGTTAAGACACTCTCCGCGTCAGTTTTTGGAGGTGAGCGGCTAGTTTCCTGTTGAACGTTGTTGACAAGCAGGCTCTCTGTTCCTACAAGGCTATCTAACTTCGGCTGAGCATTGGCAGATGTTTGTTGTTGCTCGTGTGTGTCTGGTTTTGACTGCTGTGTTTGTTGTTGTGTACATATTGCAGTTGGTGAGGCGACCGGGCTGACTGGTGTCGGCGAGACGACAGTGGAGTGGCTAAGTGAGACATCCGTGTGTCGTTCTGCCGCTTGTGGTTGGACTGGGACCGGGTTTTCTACGTATACTAAGCTTGTAGACATGCTCCCTGACTCGAGAGCATCCGGTGAGTCACTGTTACAGTCTATATTGGCATTTATCTCACTGAGGAGTCTAGGCCCGGATTTATTTCTATTCTCACCTCACCTCACGGGAAAGTCGTGTCTAAAATGATCTGTAGCATTGCAGAAAAAACAGGATTTCGGTTGCCCGTCGTATACTACCTGCGCCCTGTATCCCTCTATAGAGACAATGGGAGGTATGGCAGATTTTAGCTCTATACACATGGCCCTAATTCCACTGTATATATTATAAATATAGGTTGAGGACCACCTCTCATTCCGGATTTCCCTTACCTTTCCATACTTGCTAAAGAAAGACAGTATTCTTTCATTTGGCATTTCTATGGGGAGGTTTATGATTCTCACTAATTTGCTATCCACGTCTGCACATGTTATCACCACATCAGATATAGAGCCATTACAGTTTCGTACCTGAGAGTGTCCATTGGTCGTGAGTAAGATCTCCATTAACAGTTTACTGGTTAACTTGATGTAAACTGCCGTTTCCAAATTGTCAAGTTGTATGGCCTCCAGTTGGTCGACATTTAATTTTAACGTTTGCGGGATCCACTCGTGTATTTCCGCAGGTCCAGGTTTATTGGCCTTGTCGGGGAAAGCACATTTAATTGTATTTTTCCTGATGCCGTTTGTTGCCATATTTATTTTACGTTATTACACTGGAGAATAATAGAACACCACACGTCACACGCAATGAGGCAGAGTCGCGCGAACCGCCCTCTGCCACAGCTTAAGCCGGACTAATTGTGAAGAGATAACGGGACGATCGCTCGCAGCATGTTCCATAGTGCTGCCCGTTTAATGCAACCCCTTGCATTAGTAAACCTCGTTTTCGACGGCATAGTACTAGGCTGGTGTATGCTACAGCAACACTATACCGGTATATGCTGTCTCCATATCGACAATGGCTAGTGTGTTCAGCAGCGACGAATACACAGACATCATTTTAATCTATGGAGAATCCGGTCGGAATGCAGCCGAATCTCCAAACAGACGTCTGTCTTCTACACACGTAATTCACCGAACAGTATTAGTTTTTGTTTCATACGAACAACTCTTTTATACAGTGTAATGTCTGTACCTGTATCAATTAATAAGTTATTAAATTTTATTTTCTACGTCTTTGGCGTATTTACAAATGTATCCTGTCATGGAACGTGTGCAGTAAAATGACTGCTATTTGTTCACAGCATCCAAAATACAGCACGTTGTAGCGCTCCCTCGAAAACAAGTGACTAGGCATCCCATGCATCACTGTTTCATGCGGGACATTCATTGTCACTTACCAGTATGGTGAACTCATTTTTTCTAAACTATTTCCACGAGTTATAACTACCTCTGTGTTCTGTCTGAATGAACACCCACGTAAAATTGTCTGTGAATCACATTACTACAGCCATGTTCATAAAAACCAGAATACCTTGAAAGACAAGAAATAGAAAGTTCATATTCACAGGACAGGTGCATTAGTATGTTGTGACCGGACGAGTTGGCCGTGCAGTTAGGAGCGCGCAGCTGTGAGTTCGCATTCGGGAGATAGTGGGTTTTGCGTGGTTTCCCATTTTCATACCAGGCAAATGCTGGGGCTGTACCTTACTTAAGGCCACGGCCGCTTCCTTCCCATTCCTAGGCCATTACTGTCCCATCATCGCCATATGACCTATCTCTATCGGAGCGACGTTTTTTTTTTGCTAGGGGCTTTACGTCGCACCGACACAGATAGGTCTTATGGCGACGAACGGAGCGACGTAAAGCAACAAGAAAAATAAAGTATGTTCTGAAGAAATGATTAGCATTTGAACCATGTCGGCCCTCAGGTTCAAGGACCACATCGATATCTTGGCGCGCCACCACCGACTTGTAAAATGTGCGTGCGCCTCTCGTTGTGATCAGTGTGACTTGAACAGACGTGCAGGATGCCTCGCAGACGTATGTGAAAACCGCACCGTCTAATGAGTGAGTTTGGAAGAGGGCACATTATTGGCATGAGAGAACGTGATGCATCCATCCGGGGAAATTTCTGCTCGTGTGGGACAAAGTCTGTCGGTAATGCAACGGGTTCACAGAAGACCGTAAAACACGGCGATATGGGTCTGGTCGCACCACCCAGATCACCCCCCCCCCCCCCCGAAAATGCCTCACCTGAATGGCATTGCAGAACAGATCTGCATCCTCCTTGGTTCTGGCGCAACAGTGGAACAGTGTAACACATCGTGTACTATCATGAGAGACAATCCGTCGCCGCTTATTACGGTCTGGGTTACCGGTACGTCGTCCACTTCAACGCCTACATTTGACTAATGTGCGTAAACATGCTAGACTGCAATGGTGTATGAAACGACGTCACTGGGGACAGGAATGGAATCAGACGGTGTTTTCTGACTAATCCGGGTTCTGTTTGTTTTAATAATAATGTTATTTGTTTTACGTCCCACTAACTACTCTTTTACGATTTTAGGAGACGCCGAGGTGCCGGAATTTAGTCCCGCAGTAGTTCTTTTACGTGCCAGTAAATCTACCGACACGAGGCTGACGTATTTGAGCACCTTCAAATACTACCGGACTGAGCCAGATCGAACCTGCCAAGTTGGGGTCAGAAGGCCAAGGCCTTAACCGTCTGAGCCACTCAGCCCGGCTCTGTTTGTTTTAAAAAGATGGCCGCATTTTGGTTTGCCGCAGACAGGGGGAGAGCCAATACGTTGATTGCATTCGCACAAGACATACAGCGCCAGCTCAAGGCCTTATCGTGTGGGGTGTTTTAGGTACAACCACAAATCACACTTGGTGCGTGTCCAGGGCACTATGATCAGTTTGACCTACGGGAATGACATCCTGAGACCCGTAGCCATACCGTTGCTGCACGAACACGTGCCTTTTTGTTGTCACAGGATGTCAGACTGTTGCCCTGGCCCGTCCGATCACCGGACTTGGCGCCAATCGAAAATGTGTGGGATATGGTGAAAGGACGGGTGCGGCGCGGTGACCCAATACCAAACACCAAAGATGAACTGTGGAACCACGTGAATGCAGCATGGATGGCTATACCCCAAGACGTGATTCGCGCCTTATACGCGTCGATGCCATCACGCATGGAACAAGTTATCAGTGCTGGGAGGACCCAGTGCCTGCTAGGCAACAGGATACATGTTGAACCAAGGTGACTGAAATGCTAATCGTTTCTGCAGAACATGCTAATGAACATGTCCTGTGAATATGAACTTCCTGTCTCTAGTCTTTCAAAGTGTTCTGTCTTTTATGAACATGAGTGCATTTCTACAAAGGGGACTTATGAATTGGACTTAGTTAATTTCCGCTTCTCGAACTCAAACTACTTCCGCTTCCGCGTCTGACGACATTATGAGGTATCGCTTATCCCTTTATCTTTCCGCGTCCTTACTTATCTTGGTGTAAACTTCTACTTTGATACATTTATCTAGGCTTTGTTCTTACTAAATATGAAATTTTATTAATGTGATTTTTTGCTGTTGTCTACAAATATTGTTCGGTCGACGGAAAACTCCCCTAGCTCTTTTTTCAGAATCCCCTTTATTGTTGAAACCTACGATTTGCCCACTTGTTCCTTCGTTAAAATAAAAGGTTAGAAGCGTCACTTATACTCCATGTAGAGTATTTTTTATTGTTCTTCATAAAAAACCATTGTAAATTTGAATTTTTCCATTATAGGATCATATGCCAATTCTTCTTTTTCTTTTTTTAACATGCTTACCCTCCAGGGTTGGTTTTACCCTCGGACTCAGGCAGGGATCCCACCTCTACCGCTTCAAGGGCAGTGTCCTGGACCACGAGACTCTGAGTCGGGGATAAAGGTGGGGAGAAGGACCAGTACCTCGTCCAGGCAGCCTCACCTGCTATGCTGAACAGGGGCCTTGGTGGGTGATGGAAATATTGGAAGGGATAGACAAGGAAGAGGTAAGGAACCGGCCGTGGCCTTAAATTAGGTACCATCCCGGCATTTGCCTGGAGGAGAAGTAGGAAATCACGGGAAACCACTTCCAGGATGGCTGAGGTGGGAATCGAACCAATCTCTACTCAGTTGACAACCCGAGGCTGAGGGGACCCCGTTCCAGCCCTCGTACCACTTTTCAAATTTCATGGCAGAGCCGGGAATCGAACCCGAGCCTCCGGGGGTGGCAGCTAATCACGCTAACCACTACACCGCAGAGGCGGGTATATTCCCATTCTAATCAGATTTGTATCAAGCCTACTTGTAAAACTGAGTGTTGTTCTCTCTCATTACAATGGGATTTTTGATAGCTATAATTTGTGTAATCTGGAATTAGAACTTACATTACAATGACATGTATGGTAATATATTCTATGAATTGTTGAGCACTTTGTGCTTATCGCTATCTCCCTCACCTCCTTGTGAATTTTCTATATTTACAGTGACTTTTTCTTTGTACTTAAGTCTACGGCAACGTCTCAGCTTCGCATTCTCTGTACTTAGTATCACTCTGCCTAGTGTAATCATTACTCCTCTCTGCTAAGTATCTCCTTTATCTATGTATGCTGTCCAAGCTACCAATTATTATGTGGGAGAAATCATTTCGAAATTATTACAATACTAGCATATGTACCCTTTCTTCGCACGGGAATTGGTAACCGATTTCACGATTCCGTCATGAATTTATGTGAAGTCACATGCCTGTATTCAAATGTGAAATTCGGCATGTTAAACTGATATTCTTTTACGAAAGCACGTGGGAGGAAAGTGAAGTACGATAAAGTTGAACAAAGTGGAGATCACAGAGTTTATTGAACGATACAGGTCCTTATCTGAAGTTGTGCGTAATTCTCTATACTTCTCGGTCACATATTGGTGTTCATCTGAAACCAGGAGTGGCACTGTGGCTGAAACCAATCGTTGACGATAACCTCTCTTATTGTCTGTTCTATCTAAAAGAGTAAAATGGCTCTTTAGTTATACCTTTCAACCCACCTTCAGATGATATGACAACCTGTAAAACAGCCCGTTAATGTTATTCTCCCTTATTATCCTCCTATCTAAGTGCTGCACATGAGAAAATCTTTTTAGAAATTATTTCCGTTAAGGCTGGTAGTTTTGCATTACAGTTCGTCGTGGATATTTTCTGGGAGGGAAAATCACTGTTTCGACTTCCTGTAAGCCCCCAAAACAATCCGTGATTTAGAAATAATATTTTCCCTAAAACGTACCCAAAAGTTTGGTAGAAATATATCCAGTAGTTCCCCAATCATAAGAACTCAACAAACGGGCAAACAGACAAATCGACAAACAGACAGACAGACAGACGCCAAAGATAAAAAATATGCAGATGGTTATTATCAAACCTGAAACGGATAACAATGAAAATTTCGCCAAAATAGTCAATGTACAGACACACGATCGTTACAATTTCATTTATATACTGTATATAAGAAATCTGCTCCACGTACAACACATTTCGGGCTATGTCCACTGGACTTAGTCTGTAAAATAGGCCGTTAATGATTTCTCCCTTACTCAACAACCTATCGAAAAAGTGCACATGAGAAAAAGTTTTAGAAATAGATTTCCATCAAGGTTGATCGATTCCCATTCAGTAGTGGTTTGGTATATTTTGTGGGAGAATAAAATCATTGTTTACGTTTGCTATAAAACCCCAGTCCACTCCGGGAATTTGAACTTTAAAACCTACCTTTGGAGAGGGGGATGGTGAATATGAAGTTTGGTTAAAATCCAGTAGTTTTGGAGCTATAAGAAATATGCTTCACACACACCCGCAAGTCCACTCAAACGTAGACTGAAATACGGTCCGTTAATGATACCTCCCTTATTAACCCTCGTATCGAAATGTTGCACATGAGGAAAAATGTTTTCTTCTTCTTCTTCTTAATCTGCTTACCCTCCAGGGTTGGCTTTTCAGCGAGGGATCCCACCTCTACCGCCTCAAGAGCAGTGTCCTCGAGCTTCAGACTCTGGGTCGGGGGATTCAACTGGGGAGGATGACCAGTTCCTCGCCGAAGTGGCCTCACCTGCTATTCTGATCAGGGGCCTTGTAAGGGGATGGGATGATAGGAAGGGATAGACAAAGAAGAGGTAAGGAAGCGGCCGTGGCCTTAAGTTAGGTACCATCGCGGCATTTGCCTGGAGGAGAAGTGGGAAACCATGGAAACAACTTCCAGGATGGCTGAGGTGGCAATCGAACCCACCTCTACTCAGCTGACCTCCCGAGGCTGAGTGGACCCCATTCCTGCCCTCGTGCCACTTTTCAAATTTCGTGGCAGAGCCGGGAATCGAACCCGGGCCTCCGGGGGTGACAGCTAATCACACTAACCACTACACCACAGAGGCGGACGAAAAAATGTTTTACAAATTGACTTCTATCAAGGCCGGTTGATTTCCATTAAGTTTGGTTGTGTATATTTTTTGGGAGTGCAAAATCACGGTTTCGGTTTCGTATAAATCCCTAGTTATTTCAGGGATTCAAAAAATATTGGCCCTAAAATCTACCCAAGGACAAGTGGCTTTTAAATATGAAGTTTGGCAGAAATATATCCAGTAGTTTTCAAGTTATAAGAACACACACACACATGGTCGTCATGATTTTGTTTATATAGATCCCTATACCGTCGTCACAAAGCCTAGTATGTCTCTCATTTGCTTTTTGATATTTTCCAGTTTTTCAGCTTCCCAGCTGTTATAATTGTGTAGCGAAGAGCGCACTTAGAGAATGGCCTGGAATTCGCCTTCCACACAACAGATCTTTCCCTCATTTTGAAAGACTGAATGGTTTAGAAATATCGCCTGAAAAATTTGAGTTCCCATTATTCTTAGCCGCAGTTCAGCCATTGAGTAGTGGGAATCGACAGGACTCCAAACATATTAAATGGTTTGCTCAGTATACATAGAGCACCGGGCGAGCTGGCCATAGGGTTAGGGCTGCGCAGCTGTGAGTTTTCATCCGGAAGATAGTAGGTTCGAACCTCACTGTCGGTGGCCCTGAAGATGGTTTTCCATTGTTTCTCATCTTCACACCAAGCAAACGCTAGGGCTGTACCCTAATTAAGGCAATTAATTTAAAACAGAGAGTTTTACCATTTACACTACCAACTGATTAGATCTGGCATCGCAGCACACCTGTTTTACTCTCACTCACTGTATGTCATGTTCTCTCTTTCTTGTATCGGGCTATAAGGTAAGGATTATTCAATTGGAACAAAGACTTGGGAACACTGCAAATGACTGACGGAAGAACCAAGAGTCGCAGCACTGTGTGGTTTCTTTATAACAGTAACAGGTCTGAACAAGGTCTGTGTGAGACATGCGTCCACGAAGTAGAGGAAAATCTCAAGCAACATGTATAATGGTTGCGTCCAAACAAGTGCAACGCGGCACGGTTCAGTTCTTGTGAAAAGAAGCTCCTTTGTGATTGTGATCCAGGGTAACGCGCGTCAACACAGTGACAGCGCACCAGCGCTGGGACCTCAATAGATCACCCGCCTTGCAGCCAATATCTCTCTCCTTGCTTTTTTTTGGGATGGGGGTGCCGAAGCCCGCTCCCCCCGCGTGGCAGTCGACACAATCCACATTTCCTCCGACATGCTATTAATTTTTAAGAAGAAAAGTGATAGCAGGGAAGAGTGGAAAGGTACTACAGGAGTACCTGCCTGTTTGAACTTTAGACGCGTTACCAGGCAAGGTTTGTGCTGGTACGGTGGTGTTAAGGTGTGATATTAAGGGTAAAAAGAAAGAGCCTACTTGTAAAACCTAACATCTTTTGATAGCGCATGCAAGGATGTGGGCTGGAAAAGTCCAGAGGTTGTGTTAGTTGAGAATAGGTATCATGCACCAGCCATGAAACGTAGTCTCGCCAGTCCAGTAATCAGGGGATCAGTCCGTCTGGGTACTGCCGTGACTAGCGCGGGCCTTGCCGGTTGCGTAGCCAAGCGTCAAGTACCACTAGAGCCTGCCGCACAGCGCCGCTTCCTTGGCGTCCCTCATACCCAGTCTCCAATCCTGAAAAATGAGGCCAAGCCCGCCTGGTTGAGAGCCTCCTGGCTGGGGTGGGTCATGACGCCGGGCCTCCTTCCTCTCTGCCCGCGCCATGGCCCGGTAGACAGGGCAAATGCGATGAGAGGGCAAGTGCCCCCCCCCACGCAGTTGGCGCACACCGGCGCCTCTTTAAGTGCTCCGTAGGTCGTGTATTGGTGATCACCCCCACAACGGTTGCACCTCACTAAGAGCCAACACCTCTCCTGCAGATGGCCCCACTTCAGGCAGAAAAAACACTACAAGAGCTGTCGAGGGGAACGTTTCGGTCTCACCTGATTGCCGCTTCCCGCTGAGGTCCTCTTCTGATTGGCTCCCCGGTCGGCTGCTATCCTGGAGCAGTCCTGGATTGCGGCTGGGCGGCCCTCTCCTGGTCAGCCGGCGTCGTGTTCTTCCACCTGGTCCGAGGGTGTCGTCTTCTTCCCGGGATTTCGGGTCTGTTCTCGGCAGGGGAAGAGGCCTCGTCCTGGTGGCACTCCTCCCGGCCTGGTGACCCACGTGTTGCTGGTGATCGCGCTGTAGAGACGGCGCCTTCCTCCTCCTGGCTGGCGGTGGTGGCGTCAATATGCGCCTACACTCGACTGCGTTCCTTGTCCTGTGGGACACACATCAATATCTGCACATCGACTGACACGCTGGTGGGCCGCGCCTGGATAGCAGGCTCCGAAAGCCAGGGGGCGTCCTTCTCCACTGCTGTGCTGCCGTTCGCCGTCCAGGGCGTCTTCCTGGATTGCGCCCGGGTGATAGGCCCTTCCTGGTAGGCCTTGGTCTGCGTCCACGTCGACCACATCACCGCCGGAGGGCTCGGGACCTCGGTCTGCGTCCACCTGGCGGAGTCGAACCGCTCGGCCTGGTCGCATAGTCGCGGCTCCGCGGGGTGGCGCGCACCACCTGGGTGGTAGCGTCGTTGGTCTCTGGCTGGGTGGCTCGGTGTTAACCGCCCTATGCCTTAGCCTCCTCGGCGTCTGGGTGTTGGCCTCCCTGGTCTCCGTCTCGGCCCTCCTCCTGAGGGCGCCGGCGTTCGTCCCTGGCACGCCGTCCCTCCCTGGTAGTCGGACGACCTGAAACACACTAGACACCTCGTTCTCCACGTCGCGCATCTACTCCTGGTCGTGATGCCTGATTATGAGGCCTCCTGGTAGAAATTCTTCCACGGACATTGTCATGTCATCGAGATCTTCTTGCCTCCGTGGAGAGGGCGCCGCATTCTGTCCAGGACTAGGCCCCGTTCAGAAGTTACAGGGCGCCCCGGCCTGTAGTAGACGAGCAACGCCTCGTACTCCGGTTCCGTGTAGCCCTCGTAGAAGACAAGGCCGTTAGGGGGGGTCACACCCGTCCCTGTATGGCTCCGTCTCCACCTCGATCTCCGGCGCCTCCTGCTCCAGCTCGGGCTCTGATGCCGGCGTCTCTGGCTTCGTATTATCCTCCGACGCTGGTGGCACTCTGAAGAGGTTTCGGACTAAGTGCCTGACCTCCGTCGCAGATTCCTCGGGCTTCTTCGTCTCCATCTGGCTGACCTAGCCGTTGTCCGCCGTAGTCCTCCTAAAATAAATCTCCTGAAAGAGAAAGTGAGCACTAAGAAGTGCTTCAGCTCAGACAAACGATCTTTCGAATGTGTACCAACAAGTACAGCGGCCTGACTAGTACCGAGAAAGTACAGATCGGCTGGCGAGGAGAGAGGAGTCAGTGGGAAGAACGTACGTCTTTTATCCACTGAAGAAAGCCCTGAAGAACAAGTGTTTCACAGGTCCTGATGCTGTGGAAGAGTGACTTAACCAGCAACCAACCACCTTCGTTGTGGAGAGTATCCAGAGACTTGTTGTTCAGCGCTGGTGCAAGTGACTAAACGTTAGGGGACTCCCTCGAACTGCCACTACTATGCCGCCGCTCTAATAATGAGATGGGTTCTCAATACTATGTACAGATGAGAAGAACGCAAGAATGAGGAATGTAGCCCGCAAGCACGAACTTCCTGTTCTACCCAGACAGATCGGATCTTATCTGCTTGTATCTGCTACACAAAAACGTTGACTCACACTTTGCAGTTTGCTGGATTACAACTGACAAGAGCAAAGAGCTGCCAGTAGAAGATAATTCGAAGTCGCCTGGATAGTAGTGGAGTTGCTATGGCAACAATTGCGTCACTGGCTCTGCCGGTGAAAACCCCTTCGTCCCGTACCTCACCGGGCATATGCATTCTTCTGATCTCCCAACAGTACCTTGATAGTGAAGCGTAGTGATGGGAGTATTCGAGACCAAAACGTCGATGAATTCGTTTCTTACAAGTTCTCGAGAGATCTCGAATCATGATAAAAGTATTCAAATACTTCCGCTGGAAGTATTCACTAATCATAATTCGAAAGAGAGAGAGAGTACATTGTTTAGCCACATCCGAGAACAATGAGGACAGGAGAGCCATTTCTGGACGTAACTCAGAACTACGTCTGTATTTATCATGGTATTCATGATGGGGTTCAGGTGGTAAAGAGAATAATGCACACCATACGTGTATTTACCTAAGATGTATTTGAATGCTTCTATCAGACGACAGAAGGATAAGTTTCCAATAGGATCTTATTGATTGAGCTTTAGCGTCAATATCAGTGATGGCTATAAGTGGCTATCTGAACGCGAATTATTCACAATCAGTTTGTTTACTTTATATTTCCTACAACGAGAAATTTTTATTTTAGAAATTATTTTACGTCGCACCGACACACATATGTCTTATGGCGACGATGGGATAGGAAAGGGCTACGAGTGAGAAGGAAACGGCCGTGCCCTTAATTAAGGTACAGCTCCAATATTTGCCTGGTATGAAAATAGGAAACGACGGAAAACCTTCTTCAGGACTGCTGTCAGTGGGATTCGAACCCACTATCCCCCGAATGCAAGCTGGCAGCTACGCGGTCACTCGCTCGACGAAATAAAATGTTCGTTCTCAGTTGATGTTTAATATATACACATATGAATGAAAATAAACAGTACAGTCGAGCATTTTGACAGCAAACAATGGCGTAACATCACATGTCTATAAAAATAGCAACAATTTAAAATTCCTTACATTTCAGTTACTCAATTCGACTCTGCCTATCACTAGTCAAGAGGCATTGATATTCAACGCTAGTGTTTGTTGCCAATACATGCAGTTTACTTTTGCATGCTATGCTAGACTGCAGAGAAGTGAGGATTTCATTAAAGATAAGTTCCAAATTTCCAATATTTAAGAAAGTAAACATAAATGTTTATACATTTCTAAATATTTGTGCATGTGGTTTGATAGCATCTGATGATGTTCATTCAAGAACGAAACGTCATTCTATTTATAATTGGGTTGTTTACAAATTCATTTCTTCATAAATTAGTTTCGATAGAAAAAATCCTTACGATTATAAACTAATGAATCAAAACTGAAAAGTAATGGCCTCAGATATCACAATAAAAAATAGCGTACGAGTACGTTTCTAGGCACTGGTCTGTCTTTCAATTGAATAAGCCTTTTTACGAGAACCTTACAAGAACTGGAAATGCATTGTTGTGTTGAAGGTCTTGAAATTAAATAAAATCCGATATTATAATAAATGTTTTATTGCGCACAAATGTGCATGGAAAAAAATTCTTATGAGCAGTCGTCTGTACAGAATTTTGTTAAGGATTCTATTCTCAGTTTACACTTAGGTACGTGATAGCGTTCACAAAGTTCGCCGCATCTTTTGCACCTGCAGTCCGGACTTGGCTCATGAAAGCTCACTTTAATACACAGGCGTTGGAGAAACCCATGGACTGAGAGTTTGGTCACAACGTGTCTCAACTCATAGACTCCCGGAGTCCAGTTGCGGTTGATCATCGCATCACACTGGTAAAAGTCCCACCATATGCTGTCTCTCTTTTGTTGAAGCTCTTGTAGGAGTTCCTTATACGCTGGGGTGGCCGGGAGCAGTAGTTTCAAACAAAGAATAGATTCAAAAATGTCAATATTCTCATCTATGCAGATGACATGGTTCTGACGTCAACTTCTCAGTTAGATTTGCAGACTACTTTTAATAAAGTTACGAAATGGGCAGAAGAGAACCAGCTGAGGTTAAGTGAAAATAAGGCTGTCTCTCTGACCTTCAGAAAAAACCGATATTATAATCACAACCAGTAACACAATATAAAGGAATAAAAGTTTTTAAAAATATGACAAACTATAACTAGTCTGAATCTTGTTAGCAAGAGTTGTTGAATATCCAACATGTATACTCGCAGTCCATTACCCACAACGTTGTTGGAAGGTCTGTCAAAGTTTATCTTCATTTGAAACTTACTGCTTGTTCGTTACAAGTTTTCTTGTGAATGAAGTTCACTGTTATCACCTGCGGCTCGTCAATCCGTGCGCTGAATCGGAAAAGGAGATTTGAACTTCCATCAACTTAGATTGACACTTCTTGTAGAAGTTTACCAGGTGAGCCAGAGCTATTGTTGTTAGATTTTCAAGTGTTCCTTTCGCGTCCAAGCTAACAGCATAACATGTTATTTTAATTGAGAATATTTAAAAGTATATCTCTATTAAAAATGATAATAAAATATTCTAGTACTGAAAAGGGTGGGCTCTTCTCAATTTACCAAGCAAGTGGCTGTGCAGTTTGGGTCACGTAGCTATCAGCTTGGATTCGGGAGGTAGTGGGTTCGAACCCCACTGTCAGCAGCCCTGAAAATGGTTTTCCATGGTTTCCCACTGTCACTCCAGGAAAATAGAAAATGTCGGGTCTCTACCTCAATTAAGGCCACGGTTGCTTCCTCCCCATTCCTAGCCCTTTCCTAAACCATCGTCGCCATAAAACCTATCTGTGCCGGTGCCACATAAAGCAGATTGTTAAAAATCTTCTCAATTTGACTTGAGTATTACGTCAATACGAACGTTGAAAACAAAGTTCATTACATTCAATAACAATATTGAAGAAATAATCAAGATTTCATTTATACTTTAACCTCTAGTAAATGTATCTTAAGTAAATTGTCTATTACCGTTAGGTTTCGTCTTTATCTGCTCTTTTTCAGCATTTCTACTCCAGTCTCCCTCATCAACTCTTAACTACTACATTTCATTTCAAACTCACGGCTATCTTGTTGTTAGTCGGTAAAATACATTTTGCTTGTCAACCCGAGAACTGGATTGGATAACAATATTTAATTTTTTGAGAGCTGGATTTTCCCAAGTTGCGCAAAGTTCGTACACGGTATCTAGAGTTAGAGCTGTGTTCTTTATCTCACATGTTGTTGAGATATTCCATTCATATATTCCATTCCCTGTAAATTAAACAATACATTGTACTTTGTACTAGACTAATTATTAAAAGCCCAGTATCGTGTTTTAAAAACAGTGCCTTAATCTATTTACAAAATATTATCAAAACCTCAGTTAACATGTATTTATTACAAAATCGTATAAAGAAACATATTTTGATGTTATCTTGACTAGGAATATGTTTATCATAAATACATAATTCGTCATTCAATTCGTCCTAAGTTATTCTTTTGAGTATCCTGTTACATCTTCCGAACTTTCAGCAGCACAAAATTAGTTCTTGTCCTCATGTATACTTTATTGTTTTCCCTTTTAATTCATCATTGTATAACTAGTTTCATTACCAATACGATTTACCGGGCGAGTTGGCCGTGTGGTTAGGAGCGCGCAGCTGTGAGCTTGCGTCTGAGAGACAGTGGGTTATAACCCAACAGTCGGCAGCCCTAAAAATGGTTTCCCGTGGTTTCCGATTTTCACATCAAGCAAATGCTGGGGCTGTACCTTAATTAAGGCCACGGTCACTTCCTTCCCACTTCTAGTCCTTGCCTATCCCATCGTCGCCGTAAGACCTATCTGTGTTGGTGCGACGTAAAGCAAATTGACATAAAAAGATACAGTTTATGTTCAGACGGTTGAGGCGCTTGCCTTCTGACCCCAGCTTTGCAGGTTCGATCCTGGCTCAGTGCTGTGGTTTTCTTTACAATCTGCTTTACGTCGCACCGACACAGATAGGTCTTATGGCGATGATGGGACATGAAAGTGCTAGGAGTGTAAAGGAAGCGGCCATGGCCTTAATTAAGGTACAGCTAGCTCACAGCTGCACGCCCCTAACCGCACGACCAACTCGCTCGGCCCGGTGGTATTTGAAGGTGCACAAATACGTTAATCTCGTGTCGATAGATCTACTGGCACGTAAAATAACTCCTACGGGGCTAAATTCCAGCACCTCGGCGTCTCTGAAAACCGTAAAAGTAGTTAGTGGGGCGTAATGCCAGTTACATTTGTATTATTACGATTTATGCTTCTTGACATGAATAAAAATGACCTCAAAGGAGACGTTCTCTTATTGATGGAAACTGATACAGATCACCGTATGAAGTAAATAGCATGTTGCTCCTCTTAAGGTATTGTATACTACCTAAGCACGGCTGAATATCACGCGAAATAAGACCTGCACTTTACATTTTTGTTTTTTTTGTACGTTCGCATTAAAAATAAGATGTACTGGTGTATT
The DNA here is from genome assembly GCF_040414725.1 of Anabrus simplex. Taxonomy (NCBI): domain Eukaryota; kingdom Metazoa; phylum Arthropoda; class Insecta; order Orthoptera; family Tettigoniidae; genus Anabrus; species Anabrus simplex. The sequence continues at coordinate 366,796,435 of NC_090268.1, read as the reverse complement.
CAAAACAATTGGGAGCCTTCATGGGTTAAGAGTGAAGCCTCCGTGCCTCAGGAGGCAGCGTGCCGAGCTCTCACCGCTGGGTTCCGTGGTTCAATGCCCGCTCACTGCATATGAGATATGTGCTGGAAAAAGTGGAGGCAGGACAGTTTTTTTCTCCGGGTATTCCGGTTTTCCCTGTCATCTTGCACTCCAGCAACACTCCCCAGAATCATTTCATTTAATCTGTCAATCATTAATCATTGCCCCTGAGGAGTGCGATAGGCTTCAGCAACAGGCACAGTTCCTATCCTCCCTTATAGATGGGGCTTCATTCATTTCATTCCTGATCCGGTTGAAACTGGAAACAGGTTGTGTATTTTCATTTTCATGGGTTAAGAGTATTGGAATGCCCTTTCTCTGATTTGTTCATATTTATAACTCTGCTACTAGAACATGAAATTATAGAGCTGTTTCTGATCAACTGTTGTAAATTTCCTAAACTAATATTGTTTATGATTGCTCTTGTACTTCTCCAAGCAATTTTTATTAAGAACAGTACACTATATTTCGTTGAAATCACACCGCATGTAAGAAGTTCCGCTATAACGTTTATTTTCATTGTGTATAAAAACCCTATGCCACTAGCAGTTCATGATCTCCAGTAAATTGCGCGGACACCTTTGGAAACTATTACTTGCTGTGTACACTGAGTTGAAACTGAGCTGGGAGAAGATCGTTTGGCTTCCGAAGAAATGTAGGAGCACGTGAAGCAATCCTGACTTTACATCTGATCTTAGAGGATAGAATGAAGAAGGACAAGCCCACATACATGGCGTTCGTACATCTTGAAAAGGCATTCGATAACGTTGATTGGACCTAGCTATTTGAGATTCTGAAGGTGATCGGGATCAGAAACCGAGAACGAAACTGTATAAAATCAGTCTGCTGTGATAATAACCGAGGGCTTTGAAAAAGAAGCAGCAATCCGGAAAGGAGTGAGGCAAGGCTGCAGTTTGCCCCCACCCCCACCCTTTTCAGAGTTTATACAGAACAGGCAGTAAAGGAAATCTAAGAGGAATTTGGGAAGGAAATCCCAATCCAAAGAGAGGAAATCAAAACCCTGAGAATTGCTGTAATTTTATCTGAGACTGCAAAAGATCTGGAGAAATCGCTGAATGGCATGTACAGAGTCTTGGGTATGGGATACAAGATGAAAATAAATCAGTCCAAAACAAAAGTAATGGAGTGCAGTGCAGTCGAACGAAGTCAGGTGAAGCAGGAAATAGTAGATTAAGAAATAGAATGTCAAAGGACGTAGATGGATATTGTTACTTGGGTAGTAAAATAACTAAGATGCCAGTTGTAAGGAGGGCATAAAATGCAGACTAGCACGAGCAAGGAAGGACTTTCTTAAAAAAAGTAATTTGCTCACTTCGAACATTGATATACATACATACATATCTTTATTCCCCACCATAGTATACACCATCGGCTTACAGGTAATAGGGAGAGAACGAAACAAAAACAAGAAATAGCCACTACATCTCTCTTAAATCTACTTAACTAAATTAACTACCTCTACATCTACTCAGTATCATCCCACACGTGCGGGGATAGCCAGCACACATGCAATATGCCACCGCACTACAAACTACCCTAATCACCTACTCCTACACACCACCTAAAAAATTGTAGACTGGTCGCTGCGTCACCCCTGGTATGGAACACAAGCCTACCAACCCCATGACGCAGCCGCCAGCCTCGCCACGTGAGAACTGATATCATATCTCACCCACACTTGCTGACAATGTGTTCCTTCCCTATCTTGCGTGGCAAGCCACCTTTGACGTAAACCAGACCCAACACGTGGTCTGCCACACTCTTCCGATGTGTACGTCACGCCTACTCTGATCCATTGTCAGCGCACTTCCTTCCCTCTCCTTTTTCTTCACGTGCAGACTTGCTTAAGCCTGACTTCCTTGGGACGGGTCAGGTTCCCACCCCTCCCTCTTCCCTTAATACGTCACACTCTCTTCTCTCGCACTATTTCCGCGAGCTACATTTCACATTAATATAACAGTTTGTCTTTTTTAACTCTCCATCGTATACTTACACAATTTCCATTTAACTAACCATTTCTACTATACTACACTATCCACTTCAACTCTCATAATTTTCTATTCCACACACATTCACTTAGATCACCTCCTCAACACATATACTCCTAAACAGAAAACCCTTATTCTACCACACCGCATTTACACACCTACAAACAGTTTACCATTCCAAGTCAATACGTTCACTCAGTCTTCTCAATCTACAGCACCACGCTTACACACATCAAACCGTTTTCTTACCCAAACAGTTTGCTCACTCACACTTTTCCCAGTTCTTCCATCTTATTAAACTTAACATTTAAACATCAACTATGAATCATTTTACATCCCTCATCAAAGCACCTAAACAATTAAACATTTTAAGGACACTATTACATTCTTTCACAGTTTCCATACTGCCAACATTTTCTCCTTAACTACTGCCCCATTTAATCTACCTTAATTACTATTACATGTACCTTCTCTATCTCACACATAAACACCTGAGCAATCCAATTTTTCCCATACCTCAGTTACATACAAACAAACAGTTTTCCATTCCAAGTTCACTTAGTCTTCTTACAACTTTTTTACTAGCTTCTAACTAAGCGTCATTTCAGCCATCAACGATAAACTTAAACTATATACCAACTTCTTACATTTACACTACCCTCAGAGCCTACTCACCCTCCCCTTTTCTCAGCTCCTACCTAATTTTCTCAGCCTGCCCCTTTCTACAAACTCTTTTCATATCTACTCTCGTATTCCTCAAGTCTTAAATATACTACACCCTCTCACATTACTCCGCCTCGATCTACTTCCCAACAACTTGCCCCGGGCGGATCACTATTCCGCAGAGCAAGGTTCTCTCCCCCTCCCCTAACACTACAGCCCCCTCTTCTGATATCATGGTTACCATGATACCCTTTCCGCATCTGCTCAGGGCGGATAACCATTCCCTCGGAAATTTCTCCGTTTCAAGCAACCTATTAAAAATTTTTACAATCCCTCTCAACACCGGTTCATTTGCCCCAACATCCTTCCACACACTATTGGAAATACCGTTCACACCTCCTGCGGCCTTGGGTCTTGCATTTTTAATACTCCCATTACCTCCTTCCTCGTTATCTCCTCATCCAATATTTGAATTTCTACTTCCCATTCTCTTCCTACATATGACTTGTCTATTTCTCCACCCTAATTCCCCTCTACTTCTAAAAGCCTTTTAAAATGTCTAACCCATTCGTTCTCTCCTATTTTAGCCACCTCCCCACCGGTTTAGTTTTTGTAAATTTGTTCATAGACTCCCATATCCCCTCAAATTTCTTCTTTCTAAAATATCTATTTATTTTTTCAGCTTCATCCTCCTTCCATCCTCTTTTCTTCTCATTCAATACCTCCTTGCATTCCCTTCTCAATTTACAATATTCCTTCCTTTCTTTCTTGCTCCCCCTCCTTCCTAAACTCCGCTAGGGCTCTCATTACAACCTCTAATTTCCTCCTGCAGTTATCATCAAACCATCCATTCATTTTGTCCTTTGTTCCCTCTACACTTCTCCTCACTTTCTCCCCCACACTCCGTACACGGAGTTCTATTAATTCTAGCACTATCCATGTCATTTCCTTCTGCCGCTCTTTCAATTCCTACCCTTAATATTTCTCCCTCCTCTTTCAAATCCCATCTCAATTTCTCTTTCGCATTATCATCCCAGACATAGTTGCATCCTCCATCCCTATATCTCTCTCTACTTTTCTCCAGTTTGCCTTTCTCATCAGCAACCACAGTTCTCAATTTTATTTTGATAGGCATATGTTCAGTTAACCCACATTCTAACACCTCAAAAATTATTCTCCCTATCGCTATCTCTGAGCTTATTCCTATATCCACTACACTCCCTCCATTTGTTGTAATATACGTCAAATCTCCCACACTATTCCCCTTCATCCAACCATTTAGAATAAATAAATATTCTATAGCACATAACTCTAATAACCTTTCTCCATGACTATTTCATTACTGTTTCTTTGCAGCCCCCCTCCTGTTTTTACTTCTTTCCCGTACACAGTGCTCTATTGCTCACTCTCACATTCCACTCCCCCAATAAAATAATCCTATCTTCTACATACAGACCCTTTAATTGTGTTTATTTCTTCAATCAGTTCGTCAAAGAAATATTTATTTGCATAAACTGAATCGCTCTGATGGTTATAAATCAGGGCCAGAAAAATTGCTTCCGATTCCCCCCTCCCCATTTTAACTCTCAGCCACACTACCCCCTCTACCCTACTCTGTAACATCTCCACCCATTCAGCTACCTCATTTCTTGTTAGAACTACTATGCCCCCTGGGTTTCTACCCCTCTTCCCTATATTTTTCCTTAACATGTTAACTAATCTATAACCGTCCCATGCCATTTCAACGCCTTTCCCTAACCACGTCTCCACTAGAGCAATTATCCCAAAGTCTTTCACTAAATCCACAATTTCCCTATTCCCTAACTTCCCCCATCAACCCCTCAATATTCAGCACCTTCATCACCATCTCTAGTTACTTATTTCCTCCTCCCTCTCCATGCTTCTGCGTGTCATCACTTCCCCCTTACTTCTCGTAATTCTTCTTTGTGGTTCCTCTCCATCCATCTCCACTTCCCTCCCTTTCTTCTCCCCACCCTTTTCCGTGCCAAAGCCTTTTTTCCTCGCCATATATCTTTTAATCTTAACGATTTTCTCTTATTCAACGCCTGATTTCTCTACAAGTTTCTTTCTACATTTCTCTTATTCGGGGAGGTTGAGTCACTACCCTGACTCCTTTTTCCTCCTGTCACCTCTTCACTACCTAGTGTCATATTTATTGATTCACTCATTCCTGCGCTGTTCTGACTCACAAAGGTCTCTGTTATCCCCACCACCTGACCGCTGACACCACAGTCCCGTCTTCTCTCCTCCTTCTTCCCACTGATGACACCCTGCTCTCGATTTCTGCAACTCATTTCCTCCTCACATTTTTCCATCCTCAGCAGATCCTCCTGTGCCCACGATCGGGTCCAATTTCTGCCTGAAGTCACCAAACACCTCCCCACTATCTTGGCTTGCAATCCCCGCGCTCTAGCCCGCCACATATGCCGCTTTAAGATCTCCAACCGTATCCTGTCTTCTTTCTCTGTCTCAGCCTTCAAATAAATGTTCGATCCTTTCAAATTTCCAGCATTCTTCAGAATTATATCGATAATCAGGTTTGAAATTAATCTTATCTTCACCGGCCTATGTCCCTTGTTTTTTTCTACTCTATACATATCTACTTCAGAGAATTTATCTCCATTTTATTCGAAACTATGTCCACCACTTTCAATACTAACTCCGCTTTTGATTCTATTCCTTCCTCTGGTACATCATACACAAACACATTTTTTCTTGTTGATTCGTTACTCGCTACCCTCAGTTCTCTCTTTATTGCTGTCAGTTCCCCTTCCAGTACCAACACCTTCTTTTTCAAACTGCCTACCTCATCTTCTATCTCCACTAACTTGTCATTTACCCCTCTAATTTCCTCTTTTGTAAACATTTTTTAGTCCTTCATCTCCTTCATTTGGGTTGCCCGGTGTTCCTGCATCATTTCCTTTATTTCTTCTCCTTTGCTCGCTTCCTTCACCACTCTCTTGATCTCTTCAAGTTTCTCCCAACCGAATGGTCCCTGATTTGGACCCTGGTTCTTTTCTATACCTCCTACCACCAGCAACGTCGCAATAAACGTCACACACAGCATAATTTCCAACAGTCCTTTAGAACCACTAATTTCTCTCCCTATCTCTGCTCCACCTTTCTCAGGGCCGATGACCTTCGATGTTAGGCCCCTTTAAACAACAAGCATCAGCAAGCTCCACCTTTCTTCTAACACCACCTTGCACCATGCCACCTTCCAATTCTTAGCCTGTATTGCTGTAGCGTTACTCCCTTCTTGCACTCCTCAGCTCACTCACACGTCCGCACTTCCCGCTGTCTCGCTCGTGATTGGAACATTGATATAGGGATTAGAAAGATGTTTTTGAAGACTTTCGTCTGGAACGTGGCATTGTATGGAAGTGAAACATGGAGGATGACTAGCTCAGAAAGAAAGAACAGCTTTTGAAATGTGGTGTTGTAACGGTTCAAATCCAGTTACAAGATGATATCTTTATTATTATTATTATTATTATTATTATTATTATTATTATTATTATTATTATTATTATTATTATTATGTCCGTATTATTATTTTATCTGTAAGATAACTATTATTGTATTATTATTGTTCAATTCAATTCTGCAATGCTTGTCGCTTGCGTGATTGTAGTTAAATGCATATATATGTGTGCAATAACTTGTGACTTTTGTAACATTGCGAAATATTGTTGGAGTAATTGCTGAGTCATCGATCCGTCATTGTGCGCGTTTAGCGATGAGCTCACTTTCTTTGAGTAACCCAGGGTGCCGCGGGCGATTTCGCCATAGTGTGAAACAGTTTGGGCAGGGTGGGAGTAGATCATAGTTATTTCTGGAGATTGCGTAGGTGTGTCAACCAATGGTAATAAATACTAGGACCAGCGTCTTATAGCTTCAGTGAACGCGATGGAGAGGCCTCAGTCGGTCATTTATTATTAGTCAAACGGAAGGTGAACAGTGAAGAAGTCAACAGGAAAGAGAGGCCTCAGTCGGTCATTAGTTGTTAGTAAAGTGGATGGTGAACGATGATGAAGTCGAAAAGATGGAGAGGACTCAGTGAGTCATTAGTCATTGGTCATTGAGAGAGTGAGGCCATAGTTGGTCGATCACTTAGTTGAAGACACGCACAGAAAGGCTTACCATGAAATCATAGAAGGATACACTTACCATGAAGTCATCTGGATGGAGAACAAGCAGTCACATGGATACTTAGTCGTTAGTGAAACAAAAAAGATACATCACCAAATTAGGCTTGAAACACCTACAGCAAAACACCAACTCAAAGGAATACGTCGTGATTACACTCAAAGTGTTGAAGGTACAGTCAAGTGAACTAGTGAGGGATAAATTTCGTCTATTATTGTTAAATGTTCGATCAAGAAGAATTCAAATTCATGCCTAGTTTCTTTCAGGTGCAATGTCATAATTTCATATTCTCATCTGTTTTATAGCAGCAAGACTTACTATTTTTTCTATACAATTTAAAGAATATATTTTGTTCTATCAAATTAATTTATCGTTTCATTTTAAGAGTAGAATCATATAACCTCAAATTTAATGGCGAAATCGAGCGCCAATCTCCTTTACCCAGAACTTATATGGTATGTTGTCAAAAGTAAGCTTATTACCCCACACCCTAGAGATATTCAAGAATCTCATTCTCTTATTGCTGCACTGAGTTGTAGCTGACGCCCTTCAAATAACGTATGTGTAAGTAATCAGGTAAGAACTAAGTGTGAGTACAAGGTCCGACAATTGTGTATTTTATTTAATGAATATTAATTTTAATATTTTTCAATTTAAATGCAGTTTTATATTTTTAAAGTCGGTAAAGGAGTTAGGAACAACAACAGTGTTACAGAAGAATGCTGAAGGTGAGATGTATAGATCGAATCATGATTGAAGAGATACTGAATCGAATTGGTGAGAGGCGATCAATTTGGCTAAATTTGACGAGAAGAAGAGATAGAATGATAGGACACATGTTAAGACACCCAGGACTTGTGCAGTTGGTTTTTGAGGGAAGTGCAGGTGGTAAGAACGGTGAGGGTAGACCAAAGTATGAATATTGAGAGAAAATTAGAGTAGATGTTGGATGAGCAGTTACGTAGAAATGAAAAGGTTAGCACAGGATAGGGTGGCATGGAGGGCTGCATCAAACCAGTCTATGGACTGATGACTCATACAACAACAACAACATCCACTGAGTCAAATAATTTTCTAATGCTGTCCCGCAATATTGCCAAATAATCCCTATTGACTAACAAACCCCAGCATCCATCGTTTGAGTATGCCCCAGGCATTTTCAATGGGTGGCAAAGCGGGTGATATGCAGTAATACAAGCCTTTCCAACTCGAGCACTTAGTGCCGGGGCGCACCAGCGCTGCACTCAGTAGCACCTACCCCACGCAGTGGTCGGTGCATGTGTGCATAAGAGACAGTATATTCATTCTCATTCTCTCTCTGTGTGTGTCATTCTCAGTGGAATCTATTCGATAGAACAGATAGCGGAGCAGTTGGTTTCACCTTCGTTTAAAAATGTCGTTTAATCCTTCATGGGTGGATTCATATTTTGTTCTCACTACCGAAGGGAAAGCTCAGTGTTTAATTTGTTGTGTCATTTTAAGCGTAAAGTCTTCAACCGTGCGACGACACTACCACAATAAACATATTGTTGGCGCAGCAAGAACCGAACAAATTGCTAAGTTAAAATCGAAATTGCCAAGTTCTTCAGAGATACGTAATAACTAATAACTTACTCATTAGGAATTGTTTTACATGCAATTTAGGAGATTTGTTTTCGTTTTTTGTTTTGTATTATTAAGAACTGTTAAGAATTAGACTTAGATGTACTGCTAAGAAAAAACACCGGTGGAGTTGGCGGCGCGGTTAGGGGCGCTCAGCTGTGAGCTTGCATCCGGGAGATAGTGGGTTCGAACCCCTCTGTCGGCAGCGCTGAAGATGGTTTTCAGTGGTTTCCCATTTTCAAACCAAGAAAATACTGGGGCTGTTCCTTAATTAAGCCCACGGCCGCTTTCTTCCCATTCATAGCCTTTTCCTATCCCATCATCGCCATAAGACCTATTGCAAAAAAGAACCCACAAAGATAATTATTTTAATTATTTTATCTCCTTGTCCGACAGATACTTGAACCCAATACTTTAGAAGGCGCAGTTAGAGCACGTTATGGGCTATTGTTGCTCTGAAAATTGCAAAAACAAAAAACACAGATGTTTTCAATTCTGATTGTAATAAATGGAGAACTAGTACTTCTCTGTCTGATGCGGACTTAGAGGTTGTACTTAGAATTTCTACTGCCAAATCGATTGTACACATTATTGGTAAATTAGTTGCCGCTAAACGATGTCAGCACTCGACTTAAACGCTAAATGAACATTAAGACAAACGCAAAGTATGTACAGAATAAATTGTGTGTTTATGTGTTCACAGAACTGTCATAAATAATATTGTTTTCATAAGCTGCGCGCTGACTTGACGACCTGTGGTTCTGCCTCTGTCACTTCCCCTCCTTCCCCCACCACCTCAACGGTGCTTTAGCACAGCACCGGGGCCGGCCGGGGCCATGGGAGCACCTCAGTTGGAACCGCTTGCAGTAATAGGTCGTCCTAATGGAGAAAGATATGTGTTAGCGTAAGTATGCGGCCCGGCTGAAATGATGGCCTGGGGATGTCTGTAGGATGTCGTAGAATGGCGTTAACGTGAGTACCATTTCTGACTCACACGAGAGGCGATCTGCTGTCGTAGACGATGGTACCCCAAATTCTGTGTTCTGGTCCAGAGTGTTTGATACGAATACACCCTGAGGTGTGCCTTACTCCTGCCATCTGCGGACACAGATTCTGCCATCATTTTCACCTGAACTAAAAGACGAATCCTCTGAAAAGACAACACTGTGTCATTTTTCACGCCACTCACTTCATTCGTTGCACCATTGAAGCCTAGTAATGACTTGGTGGGGAGTCAATCGTAGCTTGCTGGAAGGGTGATGGCGTAAGGGGAAGGACAAAGTGCACGCAGTCCAGACAGAAACAAGTGACTGTATCTGCTGAGATGAGACATTTGCCACATCCCGCTTCTGTTGTACTAACGCCATTGATGGTGCTTCCTGATCGGCCAAAAACAAACTTGTCTCCACGCAGTCCACTTAATGAGTTAATCCCATCTTCGTACCTTTCCCTACAGATCGTTGTCACTCTACGTCCTCAATCTCTAGGACGCGTTACAGTTTCTCATGCCGGTAATATGACCTCTGCTCGGTACGGATTGTGTAGGATTATGCTTGCAGCAGTGGCGGCGCGTGGGGGTTCACTGCATTGAAATATAACGTATTCAAATTTATTGTTACATGACATTCATATAGATGTAAGATAGTGGCATTGCTTGATCAGCAATGCGATTTAAGGCACATGGCCACAGCTTGAAGAACTTACCGAAACAATGAGGAATGAAAGAGAGAGAGAGAGTATAAGGTGTAATTACCTCAAGTTGATTCGTTTTCCTCTGGTGTTGAAGACGTGGCTGGTGTTCCAATGACCGCTTCATGAAAGTTTTCGGCAGACTATTGTTATTTATGGCGCATTTTGTTATTTACTTTTCGTAAAATACCAGAAGTTTACATTAATTACATAAACTTTAGATTATTGATGCTATACACATCGTAGTTAGCAAAATGTTCTGGATAATTTCTGTTAATTATATGAACAATCGCAAAACTGAAATCCCTTCAAAACCTACCACATACGGCAAATTTTAACCATGCGCTTTGAGACAGTGCGTCGGATAATTTCTCTCTGCTGCTGGTCGGCTTTCCCTCCTTCAATCCCATAGCCCTGCGCCTAGCGCACCCTACCTAACATCCCACAGCCCCGCGCCCTCACTTCAGAAATTGAACCTCTTCGCCTGTTCTGATGTCAAAATTATCGCTGCGCGCACTACGTACCAGTACTATTTCCTAGGGGTTCATTGAACCACTGGACGCGTACAACGCGCTGCGCCTGGTTTGCATTGCGATTACGGTAGGTTCAAATGCCACATCGGTAGCCTGAACAGGAGTGTCAATGCTTTTCTGCTTCCACACAATGCAAATAGTGGGACTGTAAAAACTGCGGTCATTATTATTTCTGTAATAGCCTTGTTCTACCCGGGGGCATGTTAGCGGAGTGACAGTGTCACTGGCTTTCCATCAAAGTGGCCGCTGTTTCATGTACCCAACCACAAACTGTTCTGTGGAAAGAGCTTACTTTTTACAACTGAAAGTAGCTTTGTCTCATAACTGAATAATCTTCTTTCTCCTCCTGTTCCTATGCGGAGTGTTTCTGTCATGACGATACAAGCTTTTGGGATGCTGGAGAAGGGCACATGCATCAGTTTGAGGTAGGGAACACAGGTCCGGAAATACCTCAGTCGCCGGTTATAAGCTAGATGTTTTAAGATACTTACGGACGAAGGATAAAAATATCTTACTAATTTTTGTGTAATACCGGTACTTCTATGTACCTGCACTACACACATATGATACGAAGACGTTTACGACAGCTGTTCAAACTAGTGTACCTCAGCGTCGATGCAGGCATGACAATGACAAACTTCCGGCCCATTAAGTCGAACAATTTAACGTCCCACAGCCCCGATGTCACAGGCAGCGAGGTTTCTAGTCAGTAACTTCTCTTCAGTCTCTACAGGTGACTCGTTGGCGAGACTCTTCACATGACTCCACATGAAGCAACGAAGTGGGGTCAGATCAGTTGAACGAGGTGGCCACAAAACAGGATGTCCTGTACCTATTCACTTGTGCGGAAGCGCCTGATTAATGTGTTCAAGAGCAGCACCTGAAAAGTGGGCTGGGGTTCCATCATGTTGAACTGATAAGTGTTAACGGACCTACCGTTGTATAACCTTCGAGAAGTGGCTTGGGCGTATAAGTTGTGACTGAACCGTCTCTGGACCCTATCCTTCTCCAGCTCACTGTGTAACTGAGTAACGTGTTTTGCGTAGTCTTCGTCTAATACCGAGCGAGTGTCTGCGCGGTTTGCGTCGTGTAGCTGTGAGCTTGCATTCCGGAGATGGCGGGTTCAAACACCCCTGAAGATGGTTTTCCGTCATTTCCCATTTTCAGGAAAATGCTGGGCCTGTACATTAATTAAGGTCATTGGCGCTTCCTTCCCACTCCTACCCCTTTCGTATCCCATCGTCGTCATAAGATCTGTCTGTGTCGGTGCGACGTAAAGCAAATTGAAAAAAAATGGTTAGCGTCGTGGCCTTTTGTCACAAGGTTCCCGGGTTCGATTCCCAACAGGGTCGAGAATTTTATCCAAAATTGGTTAATTCCGCTGGCCCGGGGGCTTCATCGTCATTTCATCCTCATCACGACGCGCAGGTCACCTACGGGTGTCAAGTCAAAAGACCTGCACCTGGCAAGCCGAACTTGTCCTCGGACACTCCCAGCCATACGGCATTTCTTACTGTGTATCTGTGTTATCTGTAACTTATCGCCCCAAACTACATTATTTTTTTCATTTGAAGACCATTTTCTACTTTTTGATAAGTTACTTGTTTAACGTCGCACTAACACATGGAAGGTTTTCGGCAACGGAACGATGGAAAAAAGCTGGGGTTGGAAAAGTATCGGCCGTGGGCTTAATTAAGGTACAGACCTACTATTTGCCTGGTGGGAAAATGGGAAACCATGGAAAACCATATTTAGGCTGTCCACGTTGGAATTCGAACCCACCATCTTCCGAATGTAAACTCACAGCTACACGACCATAACAGCACGGCCAACTCGCACGGTGTTTCCAAGATTAAAGTGAAGTTGGACAGAAACCTAAGAGAATTGAATGTTAGCTTTGGGATACAAAACTGGAACTGGCAGATCATTTCAAGTATTTAGGGTGTGTATTTTCCCTGGATGGTAGTGTAGTAAGTGAGATGAAATCAAGGTGCAGCAAAACTAAAGCAGTGAGCTCGCAGTTATATTTCTATTGCCAGTTCTGTGTATTTTAATATCTTCGTGACTATTGTTGTTTGAAGATTGGAGGTGTTTGGACAAGCAATTTCTAAAAGGATGTGGATATTTTTAGTTTATCGATTAGAATAATATCTGACCTACTGTTGTTGAGCGTGACCTCGGTTATGATATTTCGGTCCCATACAAGCTTGTATGAAGAGTTTTTGAGAACGGGTGGAGGTGTGTGTAACCAATATGTAGCTGATAATTGAAGAAACCACATTTTACAGAGATATTTTGGTTTATTATTATTATTATTATTATTATTATTATTATTATTATTATTATTATTATTATTATTATCATCATCATCATCATTATTGTACCAGGCGGTACACCTCCGCGCCGCTAATTCAAATTCAGTTGAAACTCCTCTATTGGAGGAATCCTGAACTCTAACAACCATGTTAATTCTAAAGGTTATCAGAAGATGTCGCTATCTGTAAATTTTGAAGAGTTCTGAACTGTGTCTTTTTCGATTTATTTTTGTTTTCTCTGTAGTGAGAAGTGTGAACATTCTCTTCTAGATGGCACTACTGAAGAAATACAACGGTGCACCCTAGTGCGAAGTGAAAGAACTTTTTTTTGAAGAATTTTAGTATGCATAAGTTTGTTCTTTGTTAAATTTTTTTCAGTCATTGTTTAGGTTGGCTGTATAACACTTCTCTTTCCGCCAGTTTTGAATTCGACCAATGAGTAATTTTTGTAATTAATTTTCCACCAATCCTGGTTTTCTTCTTCATTCTTGACATGTAATCTTTTGATCATCCAATAAAAGCTTGTGGGCGGGTGTTCTTATTCTTGAAAGGTCTCGAATGTTCCGCGAGGGTATATAAACTGCTGATTTTCGGGTCTCTGCGCCACTTCAGTAACATCTATCATAGTGTAAATTATGTAGCAGGGGGCAGCAGTTCTTCAATAAGGTAATGGCCTTTTAATAACTTCTTTTCTTGCTAGCTCAGCAGTTTAACTCTCGGGGTAGGTTCGATACCTTTTACCATGTAAATTTCCTCTAAAATGTAATAGTCTCTTGGTATAAATTCTATCTCTTTAAACTACAAACTGGGATAGAGAGTGCCTAACCCTCTCGAGCTCCCTTTCATATTGTTTTTGAGGTGACTACGTTTTCTCAACCATTTTTCTTCGTTTCGTAATGTAATAAGTTTTCCTATCGTGTCACCTCCGTAGAATGGGATTAGCCCTTGCATAAGCGGCCTAGGGCTAAATGAGGTTTTAATAAAGTGTATTAGGAGTGCAAGTACGCCTCCTCTCAAATTAGTATTTTGGGGCCATGCCATTGACCTGTTTCTTTACTTAATAGGCCTCAGTAAGTTGGGTATTTTTACCCCTGTTTTCATGTGCTTGGAGGTCAATTTGAAGGTGGAGTTTGGTGTGGCCTTTGATAGACTTGAACTTTGAGAGCGGATTGCTCTTTTTGAAATTTGGTTTCTGTGTGCCTCGAGCAGGCTTTTCTGAGTAATAGGGAGCAAGTGCTCCTGGGCATGTTTGGGGTTTTCTGTCCCTTTGTTAAACCTTATGTATAAGTAAAGTTGGGCTCATTGCTCAAGAATTATGTGTCTGGCTCTCGGAGCCCAAATCCTGTAACACTGTAATTGTACATTCTCGATTTGTTGCTAGGCTACTGAGTACCTGTTATATTTGTTATTTCTTGATCTTAAAAAGAAAATATAACCTTGTTAAATTTTAAATTAACTTTAATTTCGTATATTGAGACCTATTCATCCCAGCACCTTCTTTCACCTCTGCTAATCCACCAAACCACGGTAACAATTATTATTATTATTATTATTATTATTATTATTATTATTATTATTATTATTATTATTATTATACTTTCGTTATCAGTCATTTCCTCTACTCTGACAAGTGTATTATTTGTTTCGCTCACCTGTGTAACTTGCAATTTTATTTTTGTTCGTCCTTAGGCCTATATTTCAAGAAAAATCTGTTAAGAGAATGCTTTTTGCGTGTGCTACTCACGTTATGATTAAAGTTCGGAAAGAAGAAAACACAGACTGTAGACTATCCTTACTGGGTCAACAACAAGGCTACGTAATGTAGAGCTCAGCTCGAGAGAGGATACTGCTCTCGTGGCGACTGTAAGGCGCGAGTGTGTTGCGCTCTCTGCAGTGTTTGGTCTGCATTATTGACGCCACTCGCCGCTGCAGTGGGCCGGCTCAACTTTCAATGTCAGGGGCACGTATACTTGTTATTTAGCTCAATCTCTTAACGCAACAACGAAGTTATTTTGATGTTAAAACGATTGACCCATTGTGCTATAGTGGCTGTTATTGATAAATATAAGAAACCAGGTGTTGTGTAGTGGTTCATCACTCATCAATGATCTGCATTTAGGACTGTCGCCCAGGTGGCGCATTCCCTATCAGCTGTTTACTTAGCTTTTTCTTAAACATTTTCAAAGAGATTTATCGAACATTTTCCTTAATGTATTCCAATCCCTAACTCCTCGTCCTATAAATGAATTTTTGCCCCAATTTGTCCTCTTGAATTCCAACTTAATTTTCATATTATGATCTTTCATACTTTTAAAAGCTCCGCCCAGGCTTATTCGTCTACTTGGTTAGTGTGATTACCTGCCACCCCGGAGGCCTGGGTTCCATTCATGGCTCTGCCACGAAATTTGAAAAGTGATATGAGGATCGGAAAAGGCTCCAATCAGCTTCGAGAGGTCAGCTGAGTAGAAAGGATTCGATTCCCATCTCAGCCATCCTCGAAGTGGTTTACCGTGCTTTCTCACTTCTTCACCAGGCAAATGCCGAGATGGTACCTAACTTAAGGCCACGGAGATTCCTTCCCTCTTCCTTGACTGTTCCTTCCAATCTTTCCATCCGCTGTTTAGCACAGCAGATAAGGCCGCCTGGGCGAGGCACTGGTCCTCCCTCTCAGTTATAACTATGACCAAATGTTTCACGCACCAGGGCACTGCCCATCGATGCCAGAGGAAAGAACCAACCCTGGATGGTAATCGGACTAAGAAACAAAGAAAAGGAACCAGGAAAGCCTTGGATATTTACTATTATTATTATTATTATTATTATTATTATTATTATTATTATTATTATTATTAGTAGTAGTAGTAGTAGTAGTAGTAGTATTTCTCCACTTTTTCTACAGTATGATATGGTCACAAGTGCGATCAGTGTGACACATGAGGACTTGTCCCATATTTACGGCCGGGTACTCTTCCTATCAGGGCTGTCTGGTGGCGGTGGTAAAGGCGTGCTCGATTAGCCCGGAAAGACGTGGGCTCGATTCCCCGTCAGGAAGTCGAAATTTTAAGAAACGAATTTCCCACTTCCGGAGGTGCATATTATGGCCCTGAGGTTCACTCAGCCTGCACCAAAAATGAGTATCAGGTTAATTCCTGGGGACAAAGGCGGCCGGGCGTAGAGCTAAACGCTTTACCCCAGCAAGTGCCGAGGTTACGGATAGTGGAAGTCTTTACCTTCCACCCCTCCAAAGGCCTTCACGACCTGTACGGAGATAACGTTGCTTCTTTTCTTTGTTTCTACTCTTCCTATCAGAAATCCTGTGTGAAGCAATGTATTCCTAAATTGCGTCTTTCTGTGGTCGTTGGTAGTATGATGTGCTGCGTGTAAATAAAGATATGTGTTTACTGAAATTAATAGACATGATTCAAATCCCGCTCTGCTGGCTGTTTAACGCCGCACGAGCACGTCGAAGTTTTTTTGGAAATGTAAGGATGAGAAGGGGCCCAACAGTGGGAAGGAAGCGACCGTGGCCTCAGTTAAGGTACAGCCCCAGCATTTGCCTGGTGTGAAAATGAGAAACCACGGAAAACTATTTTCAGCGCTGCCGACACGACGGTGGGATTCGAACCGACCATCTTCCGAATACAAGCTCAGAGCTGCGTAACGCTAACCGCACGGTGAACTTGCTCAGCATTATTATCATAGCAATTTAGTAAATGTGTTTATCCTCCTAAACCATTAACCTCGGTAAATGTAACGCAATTATCTTATAGCAAATTTAAAAACAAAGTAATATAAGTATCATTCTGTTAGATACCGAGATATTGCTTGTAATATACAGTAGATCATTACGCTGACAGTTCTCTCTAGGAGCTAGACGAAAGTCATAGGTATTAGGGTTATGATAAATGCATCGTTACATTTATAAAATTAAAATATTTATTTGTCTTTCAACTTTTCAATTAACTCATTGTCCCATTTGTTATCAAGATCGTTTGTAAGGCTTCAAATTGTTATTAATACAATTTTTCTTCTTCTTCTTCTTCTTCTTCATCTGTTTACCCTCCAGGGTCGGTTTCTTTCCTTCGACGCAGCGAGGGATCCCACCTCTACCGCCTCAAGGGCAGTGTCCTGGAGCTTCAGACTCTGGGTTGGGGGATACAACTGGAGAGCATGACCAGTACCTCGCCCAGTCGGCTTCACCACCTAATCTGAACAGAGGCCTTTTTATGGTATGGGAAGATTGGAAGGGATAGACAACGAAGATGGAAGTAAGCGGCCGCGGCCTTAAGTCAGGTACCATCCCGGCATTTGCCTGGAGGAGAAGTGGGAAACTACGGAAAACCACTTGCAGGATGACCGAGGTGGAATCGAACCTAACTGTACTCAGTTTACCTCCCGAGAATGAGTGGACCACGTTCCAGCCCTCGTACCACTTTTCAAATTTCGTGGCAGAGCCGGGAATCGAACCCGGGCCTCCGGGGGTGGCAGCTAATCACGCCACTACACCACAGAGGCGGACATGTAATATCCACAAAATATGTAATAGTATTACTGCACTCAATTTGAAAAAATGTTCGCAGATTATTTTTATTATGAGTTATGGTTTGGATATGACAAAATAACATTGTTTAAAACACCTCCATATGTTATGACAAAGTAATCGTAGTTGCTTTAGATAATTAATACAGTATACTGTTTTCTAATTCTGACAGTATCAATTAAATAATCGAATTAGAGGCATAATCCAGATACGTCAAATATTAACAACTAGTGTTATGCACTGTGAATCCCGGAGTATAGTACACAATTTATTGTTGTAGCTAATTTCCTGTTGGACTCATACCCTGAAAATGAAGCAAGTAAATGTTACTAAATAAAGTTAATGTAGAATCTCTCTTTAAACCCCTATCAGCCTTGGTAGATCAACTAAGTAGAGGTGGATCGAATCCTAGCTCAGCCATCCTCGAAGTGGTTTTCCGTGGTTAAGGCCATGGCTGCTTCCTTCCTCTTCCTTGACTATCCATTCCAATCTTCCCATCCCCCTACAAGGCCCCTGTTCAGCATAACAGATGAGGCCGCCTGGGCGAGGTACTGATCCTCCTTACCAGTTGTATCCCTGCGACCCATTGTCTCACGCTCCAGGAGACTGCCCGTGAGGCGATAGAGGTGGGATCCCTCGCTAAGTCCGATGGAAAAACAAACCTTGGAGGGCAAACAGATTAAGAAAGAAAGAAAGAAAGAAAGAAAGAAACTAACACAAATAATACTGTAACTTTTTTGATCGTGATGCGCAGTGTATCATCAAGTACTTCTCCGCGTTTTCCATTGTTATGTTTTGGTGTTGATCCGATAAAATTCTGTTGTAGGCTGAGAAGGACCGTTCAACATGGCAGGAAGTCACCAGTGCATATTTTAAAAGGTAAAACTGGGTGAAATTTCTCCAGGGGGCTCTTCTTGTTTGCCACTAATGATTTTACAAACAGATAAAAAGCATGAATAACCGAGATTTCGTTTCAAGACTGCAAGGAGTTCGTTAGAAACTCTGACGATTTTCAGTTATTTACAAGTAAAGGAATTGAATATATAATTGAATAAGAATCCAGCCCAACTCATCACTAGTACAGTCTTTTCAGGCCACTGTCTTCAGCAGGTTCACTCACCATTTCAAAGATTGAAACATCGATGAACTTTAGGGATATAGTTCGAGGAATGATCAAAAAGTAAGGTTACAAGATCGATATTCCTGGAGTTTCGTCAGTTATAGAGAAATTAATAGTGTGCGGTAATTTTAATACATGTGATTGCCAACTGTGCAGAGTTTCAGCCACCCGCCAACTACAGCGCTAGTTGTAGGTATACATAAATGGCGACTCGTTTGGAAAACTGGTCTCGCAAAGGAATCCGCTCAGTTATTCGATTTCTGTAGGCGAAACATGTAATCATGGCTAAAATATACCGGCAGGTGGTAGAAGATTGAGGAGAGTCTGTAATGTCTCGTCATCATGTCGGAGAATGGTGTCGAAAGTTTGCGGCCGGCTCAGCAGACCACCACACTGCTGAAGCAGTTTCGCTGCGACATCGTCGACCACCTTCCCTACAGCCCGGACCTCGTTCCAATCGCCTCACCTAGGTGCACCTAGGAGGTGTAGGAGGCCGACGATTCGCTTCAGGCGATGAGATAAAACACTTCGCGACAACGTGGCTCAACACTCAAGGACAGGATTTTTACCAGGTGGGAACATTCAAACTCATTCCACGAAGCGACAAGGGCCAAAACCGATATGGATACTATGCCAAAAAAATTACCTGATGTATGTACTATCAGTTGGTTGTATTGGTTGTATGAAATAAATTGTACAGATTTTACTGCAGGCTTTGTAACCTTACTTTTTGATCACCCTTCATATTTAGAGGTGCTCACACTACCTTTAACGGTCATCCTGCCACTGATTTATTTTTAGTGACAGTTGTCGCTGGGTGAGGGTTATTTTTCTTACACAAAGTCATAAGGGGCCTCCGATCTCAATTAGCGAAGGAGAGAGCGACGAACCAAGCCAGCGAAACGAGCCTTAAGGTACCTACCGGTATCAACTATAGTAGTTCAGTACGGACAGGCGAAGAGATGGCGCCAGCGAACAGTACGCAGCGTATAAATTTGACACATACGTCAGTTTGCTCGTCTGACATTAACCTACCAACACACACAAGTTGAGTCCGGCAAACGGTAGCGTCTGTGTTGTATCGCTCAGTGATCATGTCGACGTTTGTGCCTGAAAAAGAACATTTGCGGCACGCATTGTTTTTCTTATTTAATCAAAAGGAAAATGTTGTAGAAAGTCATCGTTTGCTGGTAGAAATATATCGTGAACACGCTCCATCGCTTATAACATGTGAGACTTGGTTTCGACAATCTAAACGTGGTGATTTCAATGTGAAAGACAGTGCGCGCTCTGGTAGACCGTTGTGTATTACGAACTCTTGAGGCCCGGCGAAACCGTTAATGCACAACGCTGTCGCCAACAAATGATTAAATTAAATCGCGCATTGATCGAAAGACGACCGGAATGGGTCAAAAGACAAGGCAAAGTGATGTTTTTACACGACAATGCGCCGTCTTACTCAGCAAAACCAGTGAAAGACACCTTTAAATTGCTTGGGTGGGACATCCTTCCGCACACGCCGTACGGCCCCGACCTGGCGCCATCTGACCATCACCCCTTCGCATCAATGGGCAGAGCAGTACTTCAGCAATTTGGAGGAAGTTGGAAAATGGCTCGACAAATGGTTTGCCGCAGAAGACAAGCAGGTTTTCTGGAATGGCATTCATAACTTACCTGAAAGATGGGCGAAGTGTGTAAAGGCTGCTGGCCAATGTTTTGAATAATCAAAAAATTTAAAAATTACGCGTTTTCTTTACCACAAAAACCGGCAAAAACTTATGCGTACACCTGGTATGTACATTGTAAACGAAAAACGTATAAATGGGTTTTTGATATATTATTTTATTTTTCACAAGACCGTTTCGAAATTCACTGAACCTCGAACTAAGAGTGATCGAATTACCGGGGCTCTACTGTGTTATAGTTTTCAGTAGATAGTTTGATGACAGACACCCAGTTTTTCAAAGGTTTACGTTAGTAAATAAGTAATTGTGAGAGCCATACCATGAACTTGATCTAATATATCGTATCATAGTGGATAGTCACGTTCGTTTGTACGTACGTATACTACTGTATGTTTTGTTGTATAAATAATTGTTAATACTGTAGATTACGGTTATTTAACAAACTTTATTAGTCTAATATGTTTTGAAATATTATTTTAAACATGGTGAAATACATTATAGTACTATACTGGGTAATATTATCGCCTTACCAGGCCATTTCATTATCTGGCCCATGGTCGGGTCCCGAGAAGCTCCGTTATGGCGGCGTCCACTTCATATGGTTTATGATTCATTTCTTACTTAATATTTCGGATTTTACACAACTTATAGTTCGCTTCTTCTTTTCCTTCTGCCACCCTTCTCAAACTTGTGAAGTCGCAGGTGTGAACTGTGTCCCATATGTGGATTTGGCCCTGTTTCACGGCAGGATTCCCTTCGTAACGCAAACCTTATATGGGGGGATGTAATTAAGATTGCGTGTTTTTGTGGTGCTTGGTAGTGTAGTGTGTCGTCTGAATATGAAGAGGAAAATGTTGGAACAAACACAAACACCCAGTCCCCAAGCCAGAAGAATTAATCAGACGTGATTATAACCTCCAACCCAGCCGGCTATCGAACCCGGGACTCTGAACTGAAGGCCTCAATGCTGACCATTCGGCAATGATTTGGACACAATATAGAGTTCACTAAGCTAGAGTATTTCTCACAATACAAGTTATACCGGTCCGTCTCTTGAAGTTTTCAGAAACAAGCTTCCAATATAATGTATGGCCCAGACACTATTACTTGCAGTGGAGAAATGTGCGAACCAGTGGTTTGCGGGAATGAACAGGTTTATCCACCAAAGAATCCTCAAGCAACGCACAGATTATACCCTGAAGCTTTGATTATTCCTCCGTGTAAATCGAAGGCAGAAGGCCGCCTTATCTCTACAGGCTCATTTTCTCAGCCGTACCTCTCACCTCTCACTTGCACGTGCGGCTCGTGTCGGAACTGGCTGTTCTCCTTTAAAAGAACGACGATCTTTATTCTGAACTTGGAGCTTCTGTCGATTAATGTTTATTGAGTAAACCAATGTAAGCTAATATTAACAATATTATCAGTATTTGAAATAGTAACTTAACATCAGATATCAAGTATTTCCGAAAATATATTAAGTTTTCTGCAATTGGAAATGTTATAGCCATTTTTCATTTCGTAGTTAAACTTATCCAGCTTACACAGTAGAAGGTCTTGTAGACGAGTTTACATTTGTAAATAAGTATTTTTATCCCATTCACAATCGAAGTTGCTTCGACTAAGATTTCATCCCATTTACGTAGGTAGTCCTCATATAATAATGACACCATGTAAACGAGATACAGTGGAAGCCCGATTAAATGTGGTCCAATTCACCGCGGATTCGGACTGAACGCGGCGAAAAGTATGTCTCCGAAAAAATCATCAGTAAAATTCGTATTAATATTAACAAGTTATCTTAGCAGACAAAGTACGGGTCACCGTCCTACGAAATCATAAAATTAAACAATGTCCTAAATTGTGCCGAAAGTTGAAGGGCAAGGATTCAAATTGTGAGTCTTATATATCACTATCAAATTAAAATAATTTAAAAAAAACAAATTTCGAAAAATCACTTCCGGTCTAAATGCAGTTCTGAAAAAACCGACTAAGGCCCGGTTTCACAGTTTGAGTTTAAGCCGGAGCTTTAGTAAGCCACGCACGCCGCTTAAGTGAGGCTTACTCTTTGGCTTAAACACTACGAGTTTCACAGTAGGGGGACCATGTGCAGCTTTACTAAGCTGAACATCTCCGAAGTTGGTAATGCTTGCGCATGCGCAATGATTCAATTCTCATCTTTGTTTACATCCGTAGCCTATGATTGATTGACTTGTAGGTTATACATCGTTTATCAGCCAAGATAATTTAGAAAAATGAACGGAAAATGTGATTCCAATAATAGTAACAAAAATAAAGTTATAAAATGGTCACTCGCCCGTGCTGCTGACACGTATTACCACTACAGTCTAAAATGGCCATAACTTCTGAACCATTCATGCAAATAACGTCCTGACAAGGTTATTGTAATCCTTATAAAATACTGGAGGAGGTTAAACAATTTATTTCGATGAGGAATTCAAGGATAATATCGAAATATTTATTTAATGTTAAGGAGTTATATTTTTTACCGCTGAGTATAGCATAAAATCACTGCTAGAGGGCAAACGGTTGGAAATAGGTATATACCATCGCGGACTATTTTGTAGAGGTTTCTATGCTCTACAATTCGTACACTTACACTTGGGGTCTATCGTTGATGGTTCACGCAGCGTAAGCCAAGAAAGCAAGTGACTGACCGACATTTTTGTCTCTTAAGCCTCGAATATATTCAGAAATATAAGTTATTTAATGTTAATGTTATTGGTTTTACGTCCCACTTAACTATGAATTTGAGTACCTTCACCACAGGACTGAGACAGGATCGAACCTGCCAAGTTGGGCTATAAGAGGGCCAGCGCTCTACCATCTGAACTGAATCCTTAGCTTAAACCTCAGTTTCATACTGCTGCCAGTCACAGATAAGCTCGGCTTACCAGTTGCACTCCCCACTGCGAAACTCGTCCAGAGTTTAAGCTCCGCTTAAGCCCCATTCCAAGGCTTAAGCGTATACTGTGAAACCGGGCCTAAAATCGCTTGTTTCCTTACTCGTTTTCTTTTTTATTCAAATCCAAGGCAAATTAACTTATTTACAGAATTATTTCTATAATGTGTTCCTTGGTTCAATACCCCCAGACATTTTTTTTAATTTTTGAAAAATGGCCACACCGAATGCAGTTATAATCATTTAAGTGAAATAATGCATTGACACACACTAGCGCCCGTAGTGGTAGAAAAGGCAAACTGCTAGTATAATCGACCGAATAAACGATGATTTAAAGAAAGGTTTGTAATTTTTAGGAAAAATACAGAATATATTCTCACACTTGATTATATTTTATTTACCCAAAATTCGTAGCTCATATCCCAGTGTAGCTTCCACCGAAGTCCCAGTCAACATCCATGGCTGTGACAATATGGAAGCTGCTGGGGTATGAGTAGTGCTGAGTAATGACATTCAGAGCATGACTAGTGTTATGAAAGGTGCTGCTCATAGGGTCAGTCGTGCTGCAATAGTACTTTCTGACCCAGTGAGGAAAGCAATGGCAAACTACCTCACGCCTCATCTCGCCTAGTACGCGTCATTTTGGTGCTGCTATTGGTTTTTGGGGTTTCCTTATGACCGCATAACCTTTGGTGGTGCTATTTGAGGATCTAACCAGCCTCTGGGCTGATGACCTAACAGACAGATCGCTAGGACATTTTCAACATTCAGTTGCTTTCCTGAAGGGCTTAAACTGTGGATTTTTAGTGAAGTAACAAACTGTGTAGAGGGTTATTGCATTACAATCTAGAAATGTTACCGACTCCGCGCTAAACAGAACTTCAAGGGATGGCTGGATGGAATTTTGGAAATGCATGCCTGTCTGGTCACAGAAATAACGGGACGTGAACTATTTGCCAAACTTTGGTGTACACAGGAGAAAGTTAAGTTGACCTTCCTCCAATCCCCTCAACAACTTAAACTTGTTTGTCCGCAACCGCGCTTACAAAACAAGTGACCGTGTTGGTTTTTAGCTTTTGTCAGACCATCTCCTAGATAGGTCTTGAGTTCGGTACAGGTGCTGTGACGTCACCAAAAAAAGCGCACTCTGTGAACGATAAATTGAACATAACCGATCATGTGAAGAATGAAATGACGAATATGCGTATTTTAGGTTCAGTGTCTTTCATAAAATTGTGTTCTCTTGTACCCTACTAGTCTTCAATTTTTGTCACCCTATAAGTCATTTCCCACTTACTTAATTTACCTTGGAAACTGATAAACTTACAATGACTAGCTTGAAATAAATATTACACCCACCAACTGATACCCACCCAGCTTGTTACATTCTCCAAAGAAATACAGAAATTCTGAACTAGCTGGGAAGCATATTTCGAACGTATTAATGTATGCCATGTTCTTTAAAAGTAATAATTTTCATGTAGTCCACACGCGCAATGTGAATGCTGAAATAGATTAATGTTTTCAGAAACTAGATCTATCTAGCAAACAGTCAGATTCGTAGCTCGGAATTGCCCGTCAGTTGAGAGAAAACATACGACTGACAGAATATGAAAGACTGTATGCATTACCTCATAAGAGTAAAGGAATTATTATGTTCAAGGAACATACGGCGTCCAAAAGATGGGTAAAAAGTTCTGAGGGATTCACTCAGAATCATTTCCAACCCGGGCATTACCAGACAGGTCTCAAGATGTAAACTACAGTCGCCGTTGCCACAGTGAGATAGAAACCCTTATACACGTCTTGGGTGCCCGCAATCATGGAGAAGTAATTAAAAATTCCCGCCATCATAGTGTTTAAACCTTGATCGCTAATTATTTCAGGGAACGTCAGCACATGGTACGGGAGAAAGGTCGATAGCTGCAGTCGCTTATGTGAGGCCAGTATCCAGTATTCGGAGGATAGAGGGTTCGAACCCACCACACGACAACAAAAACAAGAACAACAACAGCAAGAGTACAACAAGCAATTCTATGGAAAGAAAATATTACAAGAAATGCTACTAATTTAATATTCTAAATCCAGTATCATCATATACAAATTCATACACTACTTATTTATCTGTTTACCCTCCAGTATCGGTTTTCCCTCGGATTCAGCGAGGGGTCCCACGCCTACCGCCTCAAGGGCAGTGTTCTGCAGCTTCAGACTCTGGGTAGGGAGATAAAACTGAGGAGTAGGACCAGTACCTCGCCCAGGCGGCCTGACCTGCTATGCTGAACAGGGGCTTTGCGGGAGGATGGGAAGATTGGAAGGGGTGGACAAGGAAGAGGGAAGGAAGCGGCCGTGGCCTTAAGTTAGGTACCATCCCGGCATTTGCCTGGAAGAGAAGTGGGAAACCACGGAAAGCCACTTCCAGGATGGCTGAGGTGGGAATCGAACCCAGGCCTCGGGGGGTGGCAGCTAATCACACTAAACACTACAGCACAGAGGCGGACTACTTAAGTATTTCCAGTGCTTAATACTACGGCTTACAATTCTATAGGTTGAGCTTACTACTAACTTAGCATTACAACACCGACAGATACAAATTCACACGTACCGTTCGTATTTCAAAATTTTACACACAGTAGATTGAACGGCCCAGTTACTATTATATTAGCATTGCAAATACAGCACGTTCATACACAATTCAGATGCATGAACACTACAATTTACAGCGCACTATGACACCATCACACAGAAATGTACACATAATTTACTTCATGCATGAACGAAGGCGCAATGTAAAGAACAAATAGCAAAGCACTAGCAAGGAAAAGCAACTGAGAGACCTCTTGTACGGATGAATCAGCTGCATGTACCATTTTAACAACATACCAACCCTTCAACTACTTCTGGCAGTGCCGGGAATCGAACCCATGGCCTCCGGGCAAGAGGTGGGCACGCTACCCCTACACCACGTCGAGTGCGATAGAAACTCATGATTTTATCATTTCAATTGCGCTGTTTACCTTCATGTCTCAGTGAACATGCTTCCAGCTGGATCATGTGTGTTCATATTTACGACTGTCTATGTTCATTAATATTCATTTTTATGGTAAAATTGTTTGCTATTTTGTATGGGAAGTATTTTATGGGATTAGCAGCGGCAGAAAAATAATATTTACAATACTTTTGTACTGCACTAAGTAAATAAAATCACATTTTAGAGAAATACAACGCAATAAATTTCGAGACCTGACGTTATACAAACAAAAGACTGAAAGCAATCATGAGTTTTTTTTGTGTGTAAAAGGTGTACTCGCATGCACGCCTTCAATTATATTACATTATAAGCCTAGCTGCACCTGCGTCATTTAATTTTCACCTGGCGTCTCATTACGCCACCCTTCCTGACAGGGTTAAAGTCGTTCTAAGTTAAACTGCTGCGCTGCGGGTTTAAAAAAGTAATTGCATTTTGGTATAATGCAGTTGAACAAGATACACCCAGCAGTGAAACGGTGGGTAGTTTTTAAAATAATAATAATAATAATAATAATAATAATAATAATAATAATAATAATAATAATAATAATAATAATAATAATAATAATAATAATTGTTCAAACGGAGATTGTTAATTATTAATATTTATTTAATTCGTTTACCCTCTAGGGTTGGTTTTTCCTTCGGCTTCAGCGAGGGATCACACCTCTACCGCCTCAAGGGCAGTGTTCTGGAGAGTGAAATATTTGGTTGGGGTAAAATTGGGGTGGAGGACCAGTACCTCGCCCAGGCTGTCTCATCTGCTATGCTCAACGGGGGCATTGTGGGTGGTGAAGGATTGGAAGAGATAAACAAGGAAGAGGAAAGGAAGTGGCCTTTCCTTAAGTTAGGTAGACTACAATCCCGGCATTTGCATGGAGGAGTGAGAAAACCACGGAAAACCACTTCGAGAATGCCTAAGATGGGAATCGGACCCCCTCTACCCAGTTGACCTCCTGAGGCTGAGTGGAACCCGTTCCAATCCTCATGCCAAGTTTCAAATTTCATGGCAGAGCCGGAAATCGAACTCGGGCCTCCTGGGGTGGCAGCTAATCACTAACCACTACACCACACAGGCTGACACGGAGGGATTATACGCATCAGAAAACTTGACCATGAGTAGACAGGAACAAGTCAGTCAACTAGAAAAAATGGAAAACAGGATATTAAAGGATACCCGAGGTAACAGGTGGGTCGATGGACAGGTACGATTGAGATCTAATGAAGATGAAGATGGAACCAGTCACAGCGTCGATTAAAAAGAAAGAACTGCTATACCACGACACATTTTTAGGACTTCATATGACGGACTAACAAGGAATGTGGAATTACATCAAACCGAAGTCAACAAGGCTGAGGTATCACCAGCAATATGAAATTGATCTGAGACCTATCGGTATCCTATAAAGTAAAATTAATGACAAGGTCAAATTTAGACTGATAAATAATAATAATAATAATAATAATAATAATAATAATAATAATAATGTCCGACTCGTTGGCTGAACGGTCAGCGTACTGGCCTTTGGTTCAGAGGGTCCCGGGTTCGATTCCCGGCCGGGTCGGGTATTTTAACCTTAATTGGTTAATTCCAATGACACGGGGGATGGGTGTATGTGTTGTCTTCATCATCATTTCATCCTCATCACGACGTGTAGGTCACCTACGGGTGTCAAATAGAAAGACCTGCACCTGGCGAGCCGAACCCGTCCTGGGATATCCCGGCACTAAAAGCCATACGACATTTCATTTCATAATAATAATAATAATTGTTTTATGTCCCACTAACTACTTTAAGGTTTCCGGGGACGCCGAGGTGCCGGAATTTTGTCCCGCAAGAGTTCTTTTACGTGCCATTAAGTCTACCGTCACGAGGCTGTCGTATTTGAGCACCTTCAAAAACCACAGGGCTGAGCCAGGACCAAACCTGCCAAGCTGGGGTCAGAAGGCCAGCGCTCAACCGTCTGAGCCACTAAGCTAAGCTAGATGGTAAATAACTATCAGGTTTTTAAGATGGAATCGAAACCCATAAGACGGAGATGACCTCTATCCGAAGAGCACAAGAAGGTGCTGGCTGGTGGGCTCAATAAATATTGGAAGGGTGTCAAAGCAGGATTATCCGGCGCCATGGCTGAAAGGCTGGCGTGCTGGCCTTTGGTGATAAGGGTCTAGGTTCGATTCCCGATCAGGTCGGGGATTTTAACCTTCAATAGTTACTTCCAATGACTCGGGTGCTGGGTGTGTGTGTATCATTAGAATTCAGGTCGCCTATAAGATGTCAACTCGAAAGACCTGCAGAGGCCACATGCCATTAAAAAATCAGGAATAAGAACAATATCTAGGAACTGAGAAAAAATCGGATGTTATCACGCAGACCATAGAGGCTTGACACGCAATAATAATAATAATAATAATAATAATAATAATAATAATAATAATAATAATAATAATAATAATAATAATAATAATATGACTCAGAAACGATATCCCTCGGGGGTCACTCTAAAATTAAAGAAATTGAAAAGCAAGAAAGGAACATTTTCCGAAAAGTGTATGGCCCCACGAGAGAAAATGGAATGTGGATTAAGAGGAGAACAGCCGACCTCTACTCTTCAACTGACAGGTTCACTGATGTACGCAAGAGTCGCCTGAAACTCTATGGCCATATCTACAGAATGGACAGCGGCAGATTCACCAAAATATTATGTAAAGTAATCAACTCAAAGAAGGTAAAAATAAACTGGCTAGAAGAAACTAAGGCGGACCTCCAGGAAATGAATATCACGAATGACATCGTAGAAGATTGTGGAGCCTTTAGTACAATAGCAGCCAAGCACAAATTCGGGGAGAAACTTAAGAAAACTGGTAGAGAGTGGTCCACAGGACGCAAGACGTAACACAGTGCATTCATGAAGAGATTTTGGGAGGATAAGAAAGCGAAAACCATCAAGTCAACGAACGCACTCTTTGAATGGGCATAACAAAGAAAGAAGAATAAGTAATAATAATAATAATAATAATAATAATAATAATAATAATAATAATAATAATAATAATAATAATAATAATAATAATAATAATAATAATAATAATAATAATAATAATAATAATAATAATATCAGTGAATTTAGGTAAGTCCGCCTCTGTGGTGTAGTGGTTAGTGTTATCAGCTGTCACCCCGGGAGGCCCGAGTTCGATTCTCGGCTCTGCCACGAAATGTGTAAAGTGGTACGAGGGCTGGAACGGGGTCCACTCAGCCTCGGGTGGTCAACTGAGTAGAGCGGAGTTCGATTCCCTCCTCAGCCATCCTCGAAGTGGTTTTCCGTGGTTTCCCATTTCTCCTCGAGGCAAATGCCGGGATGGTACCCAACTTAAGGCCACGGCTGCTTCATTCCTTCTTCTTTGTCTGTCCCTTCCAATCTTCTCCCCCCCCCCAACAAGGCCCCTGTTCAGCATAGCTGGTGAGACCGCCTGGGCGAGGTACTGGTCCTTCTTCTCAGCTGTATCCCCCGACCTAAAGACTTACGCTGCATGGCACTGCCATTGGGGCGTTAGTGGTTGGATCCCTCGCTGAGTCCGAGGAAGAAACCAATCCTGGGGGGTAAATGGATTAAGAAAGAAAGAATTTAGGAAAACGGAATCGAAACAAAAGTACTCGAGATTAGAAAGCTATCAAAAAATGTAAATAGCATGTCGACTCACAACACAAATGCATTTCCAGACACACAAGACTAAGTCTTAAAATACGGTATTTAAACCACAATGTCTCTATGGACTGCAAACTCCAATTTTGCAATGAAAATAAGACAGAAAATATTGAGAAAGAATACTGCAAAATATAGGGGCAATTCTAGGCCTAAAACTAACAGACGAACAATACGTAATTAAACAAGAAACTAAAATATACTCAGACATTCACAGATGCATAATAAGACCCAGATTAAAATTTTACTGACATAAAATAATGGCGTGTCGCATCCGAAGATGCCTGGTATAGATCTTTCGAGTTGACGCCATTTAGCCGACCTTGAATCTAAGAGGAAATAGAAATGATGAATTATAATTATGAAGTCGGTACACACACCCAGACTCCGAGCTATCGGAATTAAAGAATTACGGTTAAAATCCCCGACCCGGCCTGGAATCGAACCCGGAACCCCCTTGTCCAAAGGCCAGCACGCTAACCATTTAGCCATTGAGCCGGACACATATCAAATGAATGATCCCTGACAGATAAAAAAATCAAATTCTGTGAGAACACGAGTTCAGCCAAAACATACAGTACGAAACGGTTCGGTGAATTTCAGCAATTACACAAGAACCCAAACCCCATGGCACTACAGCCCTTGAAGGGCTTTGACCTACCAAGCGATCGCTGTTCAGCCCGAAGGCCTGCAGATTACGAGGTGTCGAGTTGTCAGCATGACGAATCCTCTCGGCCGTTATTCTTGGTTTTCTAGACCAGGGCCGCTATCTCACCGTCAGATAGCTCCTCAATTCTAATCACGCAGGCTGAGTGGACCTCGAACCAGCCCTCAGGTCCAGGTAAAAATCCCTGGGAATCGAACCCGGGGCCTCCGGGTAAGAGGCACGCATGCTACCCCTTCACACGGGGCCGGCACACAAGAAGATAGACTTATCAAAACTGGGAGACATTTGACCTAAATGGAAAAGTGACCATCAGGGCAAACCGAAAGAAAAGATCGTAATAACTTGAGAAAAGAAGCGCACAACAAAAAAGGACAGAAATAAGGGTGAAAGCAACGGCTGGGGTCGATGATTATTGAAGGCGTTTCAATGCGATAATCCGTGTAGCTTGCTTCCGAAACGTTTAAGAACTCCTGCACTGTCGTCCCTCTGCAACAGGTGAAGGTACTGTACGTTGAATATATAACAGTATTTATTTATTTATTTATTTATTTATTTATTTATTTATTTATTTATTTATTTATTTATTTATTTATTAGTTCTTCTTTCTTTCTCCCTTTCTTTCTTTCTTTCTTTCTTAATATTTTTACCCTTTCTTGTTTTTCTTCCCTCGGACTGAGCGAGGGATCCCACCTCCACCACCTAAAAGGCAGTGTCCTGGAGCGGGAGACTTTTGGTCGGGGGACATAACTGGGTAGGAGGACCTGTACCTTGCCCAGGCGGCCTCACCTGCTATGCTGAACAAGGGCCTTGTTGCGGGATGGGGGGGGTGAAGATAGGAAGGGATAGACAAGGAAGACGAAAGGAAGCGGCCGTGACCTTAAGTTAGGTGCCATCACGGAATTTGCCTGGAGGAGAAATGGGAAACCATGGAAAACCACTTCGAGGATGGCTGAGGTGGGAATCGAACCCCCGTCTACTCAGTTGAGCACACGAGGCTGAGTGGACGCCGTTCCAGCCCTCGTACCAGACCTCCGGGGGTGGCAGCTAATCATGCTAACCACTACACAACAGAAGGTAAGGTAAGGGTTATTCTGCCCGAAGGCAGGTCCGAACCTCCGCAGAGGTGCTCCTGAGCCGGAGTTTACGTGCGGTAGGGTGGCCAGTTCCTTTCCGCTCCTCCATTCCCTTACTCCCCACCAAGAGCGTGTGGCAACCCATCCAACTCCTGACCACGCCCAATGTTGCTTAACTTCGGAGATCTCACGGGATCCCGTGTTTCAACACGGCTACGGCCGTTACACTATTTATTTATTTATTTATTTATTTATTTATTTATTTATTTATTTATTTATTTATTTATTTATTGGCAGTTAAGTTATCCCACGAACTGAAAGAGGTATTCGGCGGCGTTAGAATAGAAAAGTGCTAGAACTAGGAGAAAATATGCCGTGATTTTAATTCAGCTTTTGTCTGGTGAGAAAATGGGAAGCCCCTGTAAACTATATTGAGGGCTGTCGATAGTGGGGCTCGAACCCACCATCTCCTGAACGCAAGCTTATAGCTAGACAACGTTACTTTATGTTACTAAATGAATTGTAATGTCTGGTCTTCACGAGCAGTAAAACGGCCAGCAGAAGAATTGCGTGTTACGGAAAGAAGCATTATTTAATTTCCTTCCATGTATCATGTAGGCTAGCTATATCATGGTTCATCGGAATGTTACAAATTCAAAAGTGGATGAATAAATGGGCAGGACTAGTTGATCACTGTTTAAATATTTGATTGGGCGGTGTGTAACACAGCCGTCACGCTGTGGCAACTCCCGCAGGTCACCGTGCGGCCCGTTGATGGAAAACAGTAAACCAAACACAGCTCCTTTTCGTAACTATTTTTATACAGAGAAAGAGCAAAGTTGTCTTGGTTCGAACTGATCATAGAAGAAATACTATAGCGTGCAGGTATTGAAATATGATTTCTCTCTCTCTCGTTTGAGAACACATTAAGATAAACAATGAATCGTCTTAGCTTAGTCTATAGGTCAGATTGAGTGGTCACTACCCCATATATTTCATCACTTCCTGCCGTTTTTCTCTCGAAAAGTGCCGTTCTCATTTCTAATCTACTAAACATGCATCACAGGTCGTGCAAGTATAAGGTTGCAGTTAGACGATGGGTTTGAGTCCAACTGTCGGTAACCCTGAATATTCTTTCCTTTTCTTTTTTAGGTTTTCCATTTTCATAACAGGTACCTTAATTAGCACCACAGACATTACTTCCACGGACCTAGTTCTTTGCCATCTATTTGTCACCGAAAGCGTTCCGTGTTAGTGCGACGTTACATTACGAGAAAAAGTCCCTTCAAAAACGGAGAGGAAATCTCTACGATAGGACACCATCTTTTAAATCTGTTAAAAGGAATTTTTCTTAATTCACACAGTGGTTAGTCAGTATCTGTGGAGTCCTTTTCTTATTGCTATGATAGTAAAATGCTAGCAATGCCCTAATTCTTCATTGTAATGTCAGATACGTATTATTTTAATGTCTAGTGTTATTATTTCGGAATAGGATATGATGACAGCCATTTTGGAAGACTGATCATTGATCTCTTTGTGTGTGTACAGTGCATTCTCTGCTCAGAGCGAGTACTTTGGCCAGTAAGGATATATTTTCTTTTACTTGACGAAATGAGTTTTGGCCTATGGATCATACGAAAGATCACTCGGTGAAGTAGTGGTAGAGTGTCATCTTTCGAATCAGACGATACGCCGGTTCAAACCTTTTTTTTTTTTTTTTTTTTTTTGCTAGTGGCTTTACGTCGCACCGACACAGATAGGTCTTATGGCGACGATGGGATAGGAAAGGCTTAGGAGTTGTAAGGTGGTTCATGGTGTGGGTTACTGTAGTCACGTCCTAGTTCTTGAACCATGGGCAACGGCTGAGTGGCCTAGTAAGTAGTCCAGAGAGTCGGAATACCAGTTGCTATGGAATGGGAGTGGGCATCTCGGACATACTCTGAGTCGTGGCCCTCCTTGTGCTCAGGCGGTTAGGACTAAACAATTCACCGGTGGTCCATAACCCGTTAGAGGAGAGACCCTCACTTGGACTAGATGCAAGTAGGGTAGCATCCTGCTTCATGAAATTACCGAGCTCAGAACATTTTAAGCAAGCCTCGGACCTATGGGAGTAACGGAGTACCATTCCCATTTGACAGGCGAGGGACTCCTTGGAAACAACTTGGCGAACGAAATGGAATTCGATGGGGTCTATCAATATTAATGGGGCTTATGGAAGAAAGAAAGTAGAACTGGCTGAGTCAGCAAAGAGGATGCATCTGGATGTGCTAGGAGTAAGTGATATTCGGGTAAGGGGAAATTACGAGGAAGAGATAGGAGATTATAATGTGTACTTGACGGGTGTTAAAAAGAGTCTGGGGTAGGGTTCTTTATCAGGAATACAATTGCACGCAACATAGTTTCTGTTAGGCACGTAAGTGAGCGAATGAGATTTGTCAGTTGGAGGAATTAGGACTAGAATTGTCTCCGTGTATTCACCATGTGAGGGTGCAGATTAAGATGAAGTTGACAAGTTTTATGAAGCATTGAGCGACATCGTGGTCAGGGTCAACAGCAAGGATAGAATAGTGCTAATGGGCGATTTCAATGCGAGAGTTGGGAATAGAACTGAAGGATACGAAAAGGTGATTGGTAAATGTGGGGAAGATATGGAAGCTAATGGGAATGGGAAGCGTTTGCTGGACTTCTGTGCTAGTATGAGTTTAGCTGTTACGAATACATTCTTCAAGCATAAGGCTATACACCGCTACACATGGGAGGCTAGGGGTACCAGATCCATAATAGACTATATCTTAACCGACTTTGAATTCAGGAAATCTGTTAGGAATGTACGAGTTTTCCGTGGATTTTTCGATGATACAGACCACTATCTGATCTGTAGCGGACTAAGTATCTCTAGGCCTAGGGTAGAGAAAGTGAAATCTGTCTGCAAACGAATAAGGGTAGAAAATCTCCAGGACGAGGAAATTAGACAGAAGTACATGGATATGATTAGTGAGAAATTTCGAACAGTGGACAGTAAGCAGGTTCGG
The DNA here is from genome assembly GCF_040414725.1 of Anabrus simplex. Lineage (NCBI taxonomy): Eukaryota > Metazoa > Arthropoda > Insecta > Orthoptera > Tettigoniidae > Anabrus > Anabrus simplex. The sequence continues at coordinate 366,761,605 of NC_090268.1, read as the reverse complement.
GATATAGAAAATGAATGGGTGGCATACGGGGATGCTGTAGTAGAAACAACAAGGGAATGCCTAGGAACAACTGTGTGTAAAGATGGGAAAAGGCGAACATCTTGGTGAAATGATTAAGTGAGAGCAGCTTGTAAACGTAAAAAGAAGGCTTATCAGAAATGGATCCAAACAAGGGCCGAGGCAGACAGGGATTTGTACGTAGATGAAAGAAACAGACCGGAACAAATAGTTGTTGAATCCAAAAAGAAGTCGTGGGAAGATTTTGGTAATAACCTGGAAAGGCTAGGTCAAGCAGCAGGGAAACCTTTCTTAAGAAGGGAGGGAAAAAGGAAATGAACAGTGTTTTGAGTAATTCAGGTGAACTCATATTAGATCCCAGGGAATCACTGGAGAGGTGGAGGGAATATTTTGAACATTTTCTCAATCTAAAAGGAAATGATCCTGGTGGTGTTGCGAACAGCCAAGCTCATGGGGAGGAGGAAAATGATGATTACGCTTGAGGAAGTGGAAAGGATGGTAAGTAAACTCCATTATTATAAAGCAGCAAAAATAGATGAAATTAGACCTGAAATGGTGAAGTATAGTGGGTAGGCAGGGATGAAGTGGCTTCATAGAGTAGTAAGATTAGCATGGAGTATTGGTAGGGTACTTTCAGATTGGAAAAAAGCAGTAATTGCACCTATCTATAAGCAAGGGAACATGAAGGATTGCAACAACTCTCGAGGTATCCCACTGATTAGTATACCAGGCAAAGTATTCACTGGAATCTTGGAAGGGAGGGTGCGATCAGTCGTTGAGAGGAAGTTGGATGAAAACCGGTGTGGTTTCAGACCACAGAGAGGCTGTCAGAATCAGATTTTCAGTATGCGCCAGGTAATTGAAAAATGCTACGAGAGGAATAGGCAGTTGTGTTTATGTTTCGTAGATCTAGATAAAGTATATGGCAGGGCACTGAGGGAAAATGTGTCCGGTGTACTGGAGGAGTATGGAATTAAAGGTACATTATTAAAATCAATCAAAGGCATTTATGTTGACGTTTGGGCTTCAGTGAGAATTGATGGTAGAATGAGTTCTTGGTTCAGGGTACTTACAGGGGTTAGACAAGGCTGCAATCTTTCACCTTTGCTGTTCGTAGTTTACATGGATCATATGCTGAAAGATATAAAATAGCAGGGAGGGATTCAGTTAGGTGGAAATGTAGTAAGCAGTCTGGCCTATGCTGACGACTTGATCTTAATGGCAGATTGTGCCGAAAGCCTGCAGTCTAATATCTTGGAACTTGAAAAGAGGTGCAATGAGTATGGTATGAAAATTAGCTTCTCGAAGACTAAATTGATGTCAGTAGGTATGAAATTTAACAGAATTGAATGTCAGATTGGTGATACAAAGCTAGAACAGGTCGATAATTTCAAGTATTTGGGTTGTGTGTTCTCTCAGGATGGTAATATAGTAAGTGAGATTGAATCAAGGTGTCGTAAAGCTAATGCAGTAAGCTCGCAGTTGCGATCAACAGTATTCTGTAAGAAGGAAGTCAGCTCCCAGACGAAACTATCTTTACATCGGTCTGTTTTCAGACCAACTTTGCTTTGCTGGATCGAAAGCTGGGTGGACTCAGGATATCTTATTCATACGTTAGAAGTAACAGACATGAAAGTGGCGAGAATGGTTGCTGGTACAAACAGGTGGGAACAATTGCAGGAGGGTACTCGGAATGAGGAGATAAAGGCTAATTTAGGATTGAACTCGATGGATGAAGCTGTACGCATAAACCGGCTTCGGTGGTGGGGTCATGTGAGGCGAATGGAGGAGGATAGGTTACCTAGGAGAATAATGGACTCTGTTATGGAGGGTAAGAGAAGTAGAGGTAGACCAAGACGACGTGGTTAGACTCGGTTTCTAACGATTTAGAGATAAGATGTGTAGAACTAAATGAGGCCTCAACACTACTTGCAAATCGAGGATTGTGGCGACGTTTAGTAAATTCACAGAGGCTTCAGACTGAACGCTGAAAGGCATAACAGTCTATAATGATAATGTATGTATGTATTGGTATATGATACCATGCGATTATTGTTATTATTATTATTATTGTTACCGTGTTTTTGTGGTAGTTAGAGGTGAAAGAAGGTGCGGGGTGGTGAACAGGTCTCAAGCTACGAAAGTAAAATTAATTTAAAATTTAACAAGGTTATATTTTCTTTTCAAACTCAGAAATAACAAGAATGGCAGGTACGTAGTAGCAAGGCAACAAAGAGCAACGATAGTATTTACAGGTTTTGGGCTTCGGGCCCCGAACTTTCAATTCTCGAGCAGTTAGCCCGAATTTACATGTACATATGGTTTAGCAAAGGGGCAGAAAACCCCAATCATGCCCAGGAGCACTTGCTCCGAATTACACAGTAATACCTCCTAGAGGCACGCAGAAACAAATTGCAAAAGAGCGATCCGCTCTCAAAGTTTTAAGCCTATCACAAGGCCACACCTAACTCTACTTTCAAGCTGTCTTCTAAGGACGTAAGCACAGGGGTAAAATACCCAACCTACTGAGGTCTATTAAGCGATAAAAGGATAATTACATGACCTCTAAAATACCAAGTTGAGAGGAGGCGAACTGCACTCCTAATACATTTGCTTTTAAAACCTAATCTGGCTCTAGGCCACAAATGCAAGGGCTAATCCCATACTAAAGAGGTGACTTTAGAAAGAAACAAATTTACATAATGTTAAGGAAGAATAGGTTGAGAAAATAAGTTCACCTCAAAACAATATGAGTGGGAGCTCGAGAGGGTTAAGCACTCTCTATCCCAATATGTAGTTTAAAAGATACAAGTTTCTTTACATTTTAAGGAAGGTTACATAATGGAAAAACTTCGGACCCGCCCCGAGAGTTAAACTGCTGAGCAAGCAAGAAAAGAAGTAATTAATCGGCCATTACCTGGTTGTTGACTGCCGCCGAAGAAAGAGGCGCTTCCCGCCCCCTGCTATGTACTTTACACACGAAAAGATGGAACAAAAGTCGCGCAGAGACCCTAAAATCAGCAGTTTATATACTCTCGCGGAAAGTTCGAGGCGTTTTAGGAAGGAAAACACCCGCCCACAATCTTTTATTGGTGGTTAAAGAAAACCCCTACACAAGATGAAGAAGAAACACATCATTGGTGGAAAATTAATTTAAGAAATTCGGGATTGGCTAAATTCAAAACAAGGGGAAAGAAAGGGTTAATATTGCCAACTTAAACAATGACTGAAAGAAATTTAGCAAAGAACAAACTTTTGAAATTAAATTTTCTCCAAAGAAAACAGTTCTTTCACTCCGCACTAGGGTGCACTATTGTTGATCTTCAGTAGTGTCCTCTAGAAGAGAAAGTTCACACTTCTTACTACAAGCAAAACAAAAATACGTCGAAAATGACACAGTTCAAAAACTCCAAAATTTCCAGGTAGTGACATCTTCTGAGAAAGTAGAAAATTAATACCGTAGATAAAGTTCAGACTTCCTCCAGCAGAGGGGTTTCAACTGGCGCAAATTTTAAATAAGCGGCGTGGAGGTGTATCGCCCGGTACAATTATTATTATTATTATTATTATTATTATTATTATTATTATTATTCCTAATCCTATTCTCAGAACTGTACCTCATTACTCTTTCATCAGTTTATCTTTCTTATCTAACCTATCTTTTCCCTAAATTCCTAATCCTTTTCTACCTCCTTATTTCATCAACTTACCTTTCCTGACCAGTTTTAGTTTTGTACCGACTGTCCTAATTGTCTCTAATTTACCTTTTTACTGTTTCATCATTTCTATTTCTTACTCACTCTCTCCTTTGCTATTTGTAGTATTTTCTTTCCAGAGAATTGTTTGTTGTACTCATGATGTTGTTTTTGGGTAATTACCTACTTTTTCAACTTTTTATCCTTGTAATGTTAAGCTAGTAGCAAGCCGTAGTGTTAAGAACTGGAAATACAGGGTTCAAAAAATTAGTGGAACATGTTTGTAACGTCAGGTATGTGAACGTTAATTTGGTAGATGGGGTTCCAATGGTCGTACGGCATTCCTTGAGACCTTAGCTACTCAGGGTACGTCAAATCGAAGTTATGCTCCACCTGTAGGCGTAATCATGCATTGAGCTGTCAGGTGACCCCTCAAAACAAAGTGAATGGCGGTACGTCCGTGTGTCGTTGTGAGGTACACAGACTATTGCGATCATTTGAGCACGTTGTACGTAAACCAGCACATCCTATGAGACATCTTAACGAGGTTCAAGTCACAAGGGCCGTCACTTTAATCCAGGAAGGATGGACTTTTCGTCGTGTTGCTGTGGATCTTAATGCCTCTCGGTCAGTTATTCAACGCATGTGGAATCGCTACAGTGAGACAGGCCAGTTCACACGGAGGGTTGGACTAGGTTTTGGACGCATGGTAACCCCACAGGATGACCGATAACTGACCATTTGTGCGTTGCGGCGTCGTTCAGCAACTGCCAGAGAACTGCAACAAGACCTCAGAATAAGGGTCACTGGAGTTACGGTGTCTGACCATACAGTAAGTAGCAGGTTAAGAAAAGTGCCCTTACGACTCAGACGTCCTGTTCGAGTGCCCCGTTTAATGCAGCAACATCGCGCAGCTCGTCTTCTGTTTGCCCGTACCCACGTCAACTGGCAACTTCGCCAATGGAGACCTGTGTTGTTCACAGACGAGTCCACATTTCCCCTGACATAGACTGATTGACGTCAACGTGTATGGAGACGCCGTGGTGAGCAGTACATGCCAAATTTTGTGCAGGAAGGCGACCGATTCGGACAAGGTTCTATGATATGTGGGGTGGCATCAGTACTGATGGCCGTACGGATCTTGTCGTCGTCCGTGATAATTTTACCGCCGCGTGGTACATCGAGCAGATACTGCTACAGCATGTGTTGGATGCTGCATACAGTGTAGGCCCTGAATTCGTATTCGTGCACGACAATGCCAAGGCTCATCTAGCGCGCATCACCAGAGCTGTCTTGCGAGAACTGGACATTCAAGAGATGGAATGGCCAGCAGAGAATCCCGATCTTAATCCCACGGAGCATGTGTGGGATAGGCTCGCCAGAATTGCTCGTGGGCGTCCTGTTCCACCACAGACTCTCCAAGACCTTGAGCAGGCTCTCATTGAAGAATGGGTCCTGATACTGCAACGTGACCTCCGTCGACTTATACGGAGAATGGCACGTAGGTGCCAATCTGTGATAAATGCTCGTAGAGGACATACACCATACTGAAACTCTCCAACTGTGATAAAAATTAACCCTGGAGGACTGTTATCACTTTGTTTTCGCCCCTATTTGGACATTTCCGTTTGTGTTCTGAAAATGAACGCGAATCCATCGGTGTTCTTTTGTATACTTCAACGGTAAAGAATAGAGGTTTAGTTGGTAATATACCTGAGTGTGAGGTATAGTTTTGTAGAGTATGGCATACGTTCAAAAACATGTTCCCCTAAATTTTTTGAACTGTGTACTTAAGTTGTGTGAGAAATTGTAAATGATGATGCTAGATTTAGAATGTTAAACTAGAATATTTCTTGTCCTATTTTCTTTCATGGAATTGATTTTTTACTCTATTTGTGGTAGTGGTGTTGTTTGGTAGTTAGGTTCTAACTTTATTATCACTTGTAATGTTAAGCTAGTAGTAAGCTCGCCCTATAGTTTTGTAAGCCGTAATGTTAAGCACTTGGTATACTTAAGGATGTTAAACTAGTAATATTTTGGTAATATTTTCTTCCCATGGAATTACTTGTGGTACATTTGCTGTTGTACTTTTGTTTTGTTTTGTTGTTGAGTAATTATGTTTTAACTTTACGTTATTGTCACACTGCTGTAAGTGACCATTGTTCTTCTTCTTAAGACGTCATCTCCAAACGGAGGTAGACGATCCACACGGCCAGCTCCGATCTTGACGTTACAGCCAGGCCATGTGGATTTATTGGAATATCTCTCAGGATCTTTAATGCAGTGGTTTCCCGTTGCCTTCTGCATCCTAATGCCGTTGATCAAACTATTTCCGCCGCCTTTGGGAACAATTTCTTGTCCCCAGGACAATAGAGTGCCCTTACCCATACCCGCTAATCCACTCTCAAAGAGACTGTTGGATCTCCTTATACCGGGAGATAATTGGTCCCTTCATTCGTTAGCCGCCTGCATATAAAATATAATTTTTATATGCAGTCGTTGCCCCCTCTCTACCGCGGGGAGGTGAATGTCAGGATTTCACCGTCACTGAAACAAGGCACAAATAACATTTCCGTGTTTCTCTGGTTCTTTAGAGAGGAAGTGACCATTGCCACCGGGATATTTCCCAATTGCGATGTATTTGTTAATAATAATAATAATAATAATAATAATAATAATAATAATAATAATAATAATCCCGCTCTTCATTACTGAACTCCAGTTGATAGGTTTGTTCCCGGTGGTGTTTGAAGGTGCTCAAGTGCGCCAGCCACGTATCGGCACGTTAAAGTACTTCTCCTGGACAAAATTTCAACAACTCGGCGTCTCTGGAATCCATAAAAGTAATTCGCGGAATGTAAAAATAACATTTGTTTTTCATTGCTCTGTCTTCTTACATTAATTTTTGTTTCTTATTCAACTCATACTCTCGTCCTTTCTGTTCTTCTAACCCCGTTCCTTCTCATTCTGCCTCTCCTACTCTTCCTTCTACCAATACTCTCCTTATCTGACTACGTTTCCTTCATTTTCAATTGTTCTTGTCCTAATCCTGTTCCTTACTTACCCCTGTTGTCGCTACCATGACCGGCTTCTTGGCTGAATGGTCAGCGCAGTGCTATCGGTCCAAAGGGCTCCGAGTTTGATTCCCGGCGTGGTTCAATCTTTTAACATTAAATGGTTAATTCCCTTGCTTCAGACACTAGGTCTTCGTACTGTCCCCAACATCCCTACAACCCACACACCACACACAATAATATCCTCCACTAAAATTACACGCAGTTTCACACACAACAATACCGTCTACTACAATTACACGCAGTTTCTTACACAACAATACCGTCTACTACAGTTACACACAGTTTCACACACAACAATACCGTCTACTACAGTTACACGCAGTTTCACACACAACAATACCGTCTACTAAAATTACACGCAGTTTCACACACAACAATACCGTCTACTACAATTACACGCAGTTTCACACACAACAATACCGTCTACTACAATTACACTCAGTTTCACACACAACAATACCGTCTACTACAGTTACACGCAGTTTCACACACAACAATACCGTCTACAGCAATTACACGCAGTTTCACAACAACAATACCCTTACTACAATTACACGCAGTTTCACACACATGGCAGATGCCACCCACCCTCGTCGGGAGGTCTGCCTTACAAGGGCTGCACCAGGCTAGAAACAACCACATTATTATTATTATTATTATTATTATTATTATTATTATTATTATTATTATTATTATCGCCACCATCCCCATCTGCACTACCACCCCCCATCGTCATTATGGTCAGCATCATGAATTTATCTTCGCCGTTCTCTGAAGGTGTATATTGGATATAACCAAATAGCAACAATCCCATCAGGCGTCCATAAGAGTTCGCGAGATGTTTCGGGCCGACAGTTTGGATGCTTGGCCCCTTAAATCAATAAATAATAATAATAATTTTAAAAGATACATCTTCATTATAGACCATTATGGCGTTCAGCGTTAGGTTTGCAAGCCTCTGTTAATTTAATAAACGCCTTCCTTCACCTCTGTCCACCAAGGAATGTCCCTAATAATAATAATAATAATAATAATAATAATAATAATAATAATAATAATAATAATAATAATAATAATAATAATAATAATAATAGAGGAAGAGGTGGGAATATGGAACCCTGTTGGTAATATGGAACCCCTAATTATCTGGAGAACAATAAGGTGCTCCCTAGCGGTGACAGCCGGAACTAGTTGTTTACGTGCCCAATGGTTAGTGGAACTGCTGGCGGTGCCAGTTGAGTAATAGATCTCTAATGAGCATGACATGTATTTTTCGGCTCCTCATAAAACTTTAAAAGGTATGTAAAGTTTTGTTTATTTCTTTGTCTTTGCGTTTTTCAACTATCTTGTAAATGTGAAGGCTTGTTACACAGACTTTAATTAACCTAATTATGTAGTTCCAAATGTTATAGTTGTATTTGTTGAGATCATATATAGTGTTCATTTCAGCATGCCGATGTCGACAATATGGAACTCTTCAATGCTGGTAATATGGAACCGGGTTCCATATTACAGAGAGGGTTCCATATTACAGGCATACTACAGTACATTTTTATAACTCCATCCGAATGGTGTCCTTTACAATTTTTTAGATGCCACGAACATCGCTTCAGACGAAATCGTGTAAAAAGAGGAAGTTATGGGATAAGGAAGAGATGAAAGAGGCTGTTATGGCTGTACGGGAGAAGAAAATTGGACTGAAGAGAGCGGCGAAGCAGTTTCGTGTTCCAAAAACAACATTAAGGAGACGGGCCCTCAATACTGTGCTTTCCCCTGAGAATGTGGTAGTGTAGAGTGTATAGACAATTAACTTGTGGATTACCTCCTTCTAATGGAAGCCAAATATTATGGATTCACGCACATGGATATTCGTAAAATGGCATTCCAGCTAGCAGTCAGAAATGGTATGAAGAATCCTTTTGGAGGCGAATGTGCAGGCTGAGCCTGGTTTGACAATTTCATGCGTCGTTTTAGTGACAAGTTGGCCATCACGAAACCAACTGGGACGTCGTATGCACGAGCTAAGGGGTTTAGCCGCGAGACTATTGCAGTATTTTATGATCTACTAGAGGCGCTGAATAATCAGTTCGGGTTTCCCCCTAACAGAGTATGGAACGTGGATGAGACTGGGTTGATCATACTGCAGAGTAAAATTTCCCAACTTGTTGGGTTGAAGGGGAAGCGTAAAATATGCGCTCTTACAGCTGCCGAGCGAGGCTCTTTGGTCGCAGTGATATGTTCGATGAGTGCAGGGGACTCATGTATTCCACCAATGATTATCTTTCCCACAAAGAACATGACTGAAACTCTGATGAGAGAGGCTCCCCCTGGATCAATCGGGAGGGCTCATCCCTCAGGATGGGTACAGAACGAGCTGTTCACAGTTTGGTTTGAACACTTTATTGAGAAGACTGTACCAACAGAGACGTCTCCGATTTTGCTGATCTCCGATGAACATTATTCTCATACGCGAAACATTGACATAATCGACATGGCTAGAAGATATCACGTCCATCTACTTTTCCTGCCGTCTCATACGACCCATGAACTCCAACATTTGGACCGTACATTCATGGGTCCCCTTAAAACTCATTACAGTGAACACATTCGGCAGTGGATGGTACACCATGAAAAACCTCTTGAACCCTATGATATTGCAGAACTCTTCGGGAAAGCCTACCTGCAGTATACAACTGGTGCCATTGCGGTAAATCGTTTTAAGGTAACAGGAATCTGGCCGTTCAATCGAACGATCTTCACTGATGCTGACTTTCTCGCCGCCGAGCAAGAAGCCGAAAGACAAGAACTTCCTCCACCGGACCAAGAACCCACCACAGCTGTTCCATCTATAAAACTCGTGCATTCGGATCCTGCTATTCCTGGATGTTCACACCACTCCTTACCCAACGAAACACAAATATCCTCTCTTGCTCTCCCAGTTTCACCAGAGATATCCGCGCTGTGCCCATTTCAAGAAAGAAGAAATCGACAAGGGGTAGAAAAGCATGCCCCGCAACCCTTGTAACTGGATCACCGTACAAAGCTCATTTAGAGGCCTCAGTTAAGAAAATATGTGAAAAACAAATCCAGTTACAGCCCGAAGACGTGGACGTCGAGGTAAAGGACAGGGACCTGGAGGTAAAGGATCTGGACGAGGAGGACGAGCGGAACAGACTCGACAGAATAAATCCGCAAGCGAGGATTCAAGCGATGGATCTGTAAACTTTCCTTCAGATCACTCTGATTGTTCTTTGGAACTGACCATCGGCCAGCCTCAACCTGATAAAGAAGATGCATCTTGTTTGTTCTGTGATGGTAGATTTTCTGATGACAGAAAAGGGGAATTGTGGGTCCAGTGTATGATTTGTGAGCTGTGAGCTCACAGTGATTATACTGGAGCTGAAAGAAGTACGTATGTGTGTGACTATTGCCGTTAAAAGAACAACGGTAAATCATTTTTGGCAGTCATCAGTTAATAATTTCTACTGTACTTGTCATCAAAACTCACATTTATAACAATATTTTGTAAATAAATGCCATTTACAAATATTTATGCGTGTTTAATTTGAAGTTTTACAGATGACACCTTTGGGGTCCATATTACCCAGACCTTAAGTCTGAAGACGAGTTTGCTGTGTGTTCACAAACACTTAAATATAAAATTTCTTGTTTGGTATACCAAAGAATTAATTAATGAATTGGACGTCAATGGATTATGGATACAAAATTCCATACATTTGCATGAATCGAGTTTATCGTCTAATACATATGGATTAAAAACAAAGTGGGGTTCCATATTCCCACCTCTTCCTCTAATAATAATAATAATAATAATAATAATAATAATAATAATAATAATAATAATAATAAGTCTGATAATAATAATAATAATCTTTCTTTCTTTCTTTCTTAATCCCTTTACCCTCCAGGGTTGATTTTTCTCTCGGACTCATCGAGGGATCCCACCGCTACCGCCGCAAGGGCAGTGTCCTGGAGAGTGAGACTTTGAGTCGGGGATACAACTGGGGAGGAGGACCAGTACCTCTCCAAGGTGGATTCAACTGCTGTGCTGAACAGGGGCCTTGTAGAGGGATGGGAATATTATAAGGGATAGACAACGAAGAGGGAAGGAAGCGGCCATGGCCTTAAATTAGGTACCATCCCGGCATTTGTCTGGAGAAGAAATGGGAAACCACGGAAAACCACTTCGAGGATTGCCGAGGAGGGAGTCGAAACCCCTCTACTCAGTTGACCTCCCGAGGCTGAGTTGACCCAGTTCAAGCTCTCGTACCACTTTTCAAATTTCGTGGCAGAGCCAGGAATGGAACCTGGGCCTCCAGGGTTGGAAACTAATCACACTAACCACTACACCAAAGAGGTGGAAATAATAATAATAATAATAATAATAATAATAATAACAATAATAATAATAATTTGATGGTATATATTTCAAACCTCTCTCGACTGTTCAGGTCAACATCCTAATTTCACAGAGGGACTGCACGAACGCTGCAGGCGCCCCGGACTGTCCCAACAACTCTGCTAATCTATTATTCAGGCGCTCGGCTCGGTGGCTATTTCTGCTCATCCTCCCCCCATCGGGACCCACGGCATTTATCAATAATTCAACTATTTAATTCTGCACGACTCGTACCATGTAAGTACTCGTGTTCTAGGGTAGGCGTAGAATATTAACCACCTTCTCCTGAGTGCACAGGGTGCTGGAGTGTAGAACTTCTTACACTTTCATTAAAACAGCCTTGAGGGACATGGCCTAATGAACAGAAGGAGACTGAATTTCATCCTTCTCCTGGAGTATTAAACGTTATTTTACGTTTCCCCCAGCTTGCCTTTGTACCTGAACTCAGTGTAATAGTCCTGTGAACTCACGTTGGCTAACAATGTCCCTCTATTGAACTGACGAGCGAACTTTAAATTAGAAGGCATGATCTGGTAATTTATTTATGACACATGTCTGTAACAGAGTTGCACTCCAATTACAACTGACATTACAAAATATAATACAATAACATATATCGCAAAACAGAAAAAGATCACGAAACATTATGAACAGATTTCGAAAAATTATAATTAAAAAATTAGAAGAAAAAATGACAAAAACAACAATAGGTTATATACAGATCAGGTTTAGATCGTGCTGCAATTACTGGCTCTGATTACGTAAGTAGGAAGAACTAAAACTTTATGTGCAGGCACACACATATACGAAGAAGTCAGGTGCGTGATTAACAGTGTAAAAATAATATCTCGAAGTTTATAGACAGTTGAATTCCATTTGGATTATTGACAAAGAGATAGTGTAATGAATTCTATTTTCTTTTTATGAGATTTGTTAAGATTGTTTAAGTATATTCACTAAAGAAAATCACTAGACATTTTTTGAAGTCTGTTAGGGACATTGAGAGAGCAGTGTTGTGGTTTCTGAATAAGTCATTAAACGTACTACACATCCTTACTAATGGCGAATTTTTATGAATTAATATGTGGGGTAAGGAATTGTAAAAGTGCGTCCGGTTACGCAAGTTAGATATCATGAGCAGCCCAGACAAGAGGAACCGGAGTTTGTAATTGTAATAAAATGGGCAATAAAATCAGAAAGTGATGACAGCTTACTTCCAAACGGTATTTATCCTATTTTTCGGATTTTCATACCACTGACCGAGAGGGTTGGCTAGCTTGCTTTCAGGAGGTAGTGGGTTCAAAGGCAACTCTCAGCAGTATCGAAGACAGTATTTCGTGATTTCCCATTTTCACACCAGGCACATGTTGCACCTGTGCTATAATTAGGACCACGGTCTCTTCCTTCCTAGCCGGGTTGAGTAGCTAAGACGGTCGAGGCGCTGGCCTTCTGACCCCAACTTGGCAGGGTCGTTCCTGGTTGTCAGGTTCACAAAAAATAGAAATCCTCTCGGTTTTAACGAGTGTGTTAATGAAATTATAGTAACTCATGGGGATTACTGTGAATACATAAGTGTTAGTATAATCACAAAACCAGGATTGTAAATAAAGGTTACAGATATCTTCCGGTGCTATTTGAAGGTGCTCGCAGATTTAGTGGCACGTAGACGAACTCCTGTGGTACTAAATTCAGGCACCTCGGCGTCACCGAAAACCGTAAAAGTAAATAGTGGGACGTAGAGCCAATATTATTATTATTATTATTATTATTATTATTATTATTATTATTATTATTATTATTTGATTTTTTATTATTATTCCTTCCCAGTCCTAGCCCTGGCATAGCCCATCGTCGCCATGAAACCTATCTGAGTCGATGCGTCGTAAAACTAACAGCAAAAGAAAATTCTTACCACTTTATAAAAAAGATATTCTTATAATACATACAACCGGAACTGACAACTTATCTTGCTTTGTTTTGGACCACTTTAACTTTTATAGTCATTGAGCAAAGGAATGAGCGAACGGCATTGTATTTTCATCGCAATAATGTTTTATCAGAATAATATTTTAATTATTATCAAAATGTAGTTCACCTTCCACGTAGGTGCAAACTCTATGGATACCCACAACAAGCACTGTATCTACAGGTTCAGTTGTTTCTGAAGGAAATTAGGCAAAAGTTCAGTATGTGCTGCCTTGTTCGGCGCAGGCGCGATTTCACTGTTGTTTGTTTGTTTCTCGCGAACTTCTCGCGGTCGACGTTATCGCACGATGCACAAGGCTGCCAAGTCTGGAACTTACGAACTAGTGGCACACTGTTAGGTGAGAGCATGCCGTCTAGTGACAAAACTATTAGCAAAGGTTAGGGTCACGAAGCGAGTTTAGGCCCCTAGCATTCCGCAGGGCGGTTACAGGTTGCATTTAGTTGTGATTTTATTGTGCGCAGGTTGGTGACAAAATGTATTTGTCTTGATTGTTGATTTTATTGAAGCCAATGGAAAAGCTAGTGCGTGCTTCAGCAATGGAGAATGATGCGTGCAAAATTAAATTACATTATAAATGTACTTCTGGGGAATTGTGGGTGGGTCCCTGGCTGTCACAGTGAACACATCTCACCTCTACAAGGCGTTCAACATAAGATTTGTATTTATCAACTCCGTAAACGAATAAGCTTGAGTGGAGGTTTTAAAAGTAAGAAATATAACAAAAAGAAGACAAAATGAGAACAAATTGGCTCAAATATTCCTTTGTAGAAAGAGGAATTTGAATAATTTATTGAGGAAGATATTTCATAAATGTCCAACTTCTTTCAAATCGTTTAACAAAAAAGTAGCTAAAGAATTGATAGCTAATCCTTAAATTCAGTAGTAAAAGTAAATATCTCCTACCAAAGTGCATGTGTTCATACCGTCGGTGCATGTGCATGTCATATGTACAGTACTCCACAATCTACACCAGTATAATGCATATAGGAGAAGATTATTCACACTGTTTATGCAGCTGAACTAATTCACATCATTGAATGCTATTAATCTGACCGTGTAACATTACATTTTGATTTCATAATTTTGTGTTAAGCTCCACTGCGCATGACATGTTATCTCATGATAACAGCCCATTAGCATTTAGTGCCCTTCACATAATGGATAGTATCAGAACTAAAAATATGTAATGGGGAGTGCTAGTAAATGACGTGACCAATTCCTGGAAATGCAATACAAATTCTTGGTCGTCCGGCCGCAACGACTACTGTTCTATATTATTTTTCCTGTTCCTTTGATGTGTTTGAACGCCGACAAACCACAGGTTGAAGGGTATTCTCTGCGTTCCCTGAGCCTAGCTGTAAATACAGTAGTGGCAACACTGACAGAACGCAATTATTAATGAACTAATAAGTCTATTATCGTTTGTCAAATGTTGGGAAGACGTAGGGAATCGTTGGCAAGGCGTTCTCTGTAGATGACAGCTACCCAGCGCCCTACTCTGCGCGGAGTACAGATGCCATGTAAGGAAATAGGCGGCCTCGGAGGGGTTCCTTCAACTTCGGAAGTCAAAAGGACTCATGTCTGGTGAGTGTGGAGGGTCTTCCATGACCTCCCAATGCCACTGTTGCAATAAGAGCCTGACATTGTTTGCGACGTGACAACGTGCATTGTCATACAACACGATAGGGCGAACGTCTCGCAATACACGTGAAAGTTTGCGCCGCATAGCCGGACGCAGATGTCGCTCCAGATATCGGCAATAGTAGTCACTGTTGACGGTTCGTCCCTCAGGCACAGCATGCGCAAGAATAACAGCCTCGTAGTCGTATGGCACTATCAGCACAAGCTTCACCCGACTGGCTTCCTGAGGAAATTTCTGTGGGCGTGGCGAACCTGGGTGACGCCATTCACTCGATTGACGCTTTACTTTAGGCTCGTATGCGCGTGCCCACGTCTTATCAATGGTGACAATACGCTGCAGAAATGCGTCTCCTTCGTTGCGATATCTCTCCAGGTGGATGCCAGCCAGTGCATACTGCTGCCATTTCTGTACGTCGGTGAGTTGATGTGGAACCCTCCGGGACGTAATTTTCCTCATATTGAGACATTTCGTCAATATGCGCCACACTGTTTGATGACTGAGACCAACCTCTACGGATAATTCCCGGACAGTCCATCGACGGTCTATGGAAACGAGACCACTCACTATGTCAATCTGATCTTGAGGAATCCGCAGTCTTGTTCCGACCCACACGATACGCCTTAAATCATAATGCAGCCGTCCCCTATGGTAATGCATTCTCACTATAGGCTCCACGTAATCCTCGATAACATTCTGATGCATTTTTGCCAGGGCACCTCGATTATAATCCTCAACGCTGATCACCTTTTGCAAACATGCTTTAGGGCATGAAATCGACACTGTTCACTTCAACGCCACAGAGAAACAACACTCCCAACTGGATTCCCGTCAAATACGCACTACATATCGACAACAACGTCATCTGACCACTCCCGTTTCCTATTTACGCTTGCCCGATCTGCTGAGAGTGTCTGAACTATGTTGCCACTACTTTACAACCCTCGAAGCATCTCAGTTTTCACCAACTTCCTTAGGCGTTCTTTTTTGAAGGCTTCAGTCTGAACCCTACGTCACCACGCAGAGCTCTTCCTAGCTAAGTGTTCAAGATCAACACACTCCATCTTACAGTGACTCATGTTCCGTTTCAGGACACCGAGTAGCGTAGAGTAGGATTCGGCCCTACCAACGGCTAGTTTGGCTATCCTTGCAGCTCTATATTTGGGAGGTGGATGAGCTCTCAACCACCCCCCTCCTCAATTGGCGATCCTGAGAATAGTGTTCCGGGTTTTCCATTCTCCTGCATTCAGGCGAATGTTGGGAGAGTTCCTAATTTAGGCCACAGCCACGCCTATCTTACAGTCTCCGCAAATCACATCACCAATCAAAATCCCCCTTGCCTGAGAGACGACGTTACTCATTCCCACCCCGATCTTTCGTTTTCCATCCTGAAGTTCTGTCCTGCCTGTCGTAGTTGATACTTCAAGAGTATTCCTCAGATAATCGTTCCACTTGAAGTGAATGCGTCTCGGATGGAATTGGTCTAACCTTAGATATATCATAGAGATGAGCTGCAAGACTGGATTGGAGAACAACCACCTTGTATACGCATGTACCGAAATGGCGTCCCGATATAAACAAATCATGGCGCCCCCACCATTTAACGCATTGCTGCAGGTAGGCAGCCCGCTACAAGACTGTTGTGATTGAAATGGACACAGTGGTGGATGTATAGCAAAACACACACTGTGCCTTCAACACTACACCTTCACTCCCTGCCCTCCTTTTCGGCACGGGAGTGGGGCAGTGTTCATTGTTTATGTCGGGACACCATTTCTGTGCTTGAGTGTACAGAACTGGATTTGTATGTAACTGGGCATCATGAGACAAATGCTGCAGCCGCTGCTCCAATGCGACTATTTATTTCCACATCATACTGATATATTTGACGTCACAGTGCTAACAAGATGCTTGAATTCCTGTGCGGACTTCCGATTTTCACCAGCAATACAGCAATAAGTAACATTTAAAAAATTGTTAACTCCCCCTCTGCATTTGCAGTGAATATAAAGCAATAGGTTAAATGCGGCACATTTTGATAAACCATTTAATGTGTAATATGTGCTTTTCGAAGTAGATAGATAGATAGATAGATAGATAGATAGATAGATAATTATATCGTTTATTTTAACTGGTAAAGTTACGGATACATCTTACACTTAAGCAGTAAATACACAAATAACATAAAATAAAAATATTTTTAAAAAGAGACAAACAAATTACTATGCTACTATGCTATCTTACTGTACATAAAATATTTATGTTTGCATCCGGGAGATAGTAGGTCCGAATCCCACTATCGGCAGCCCTGAAAATGGTTTTCCGTGGTTTCCCATTTTCACACCAGGCAAATGCTGGGGCTGTACCTTAATTAAGGCCACGACCGCTTCCTTCCAACTCCTAGGCCTTTCCTATCCCATCGTCGCCATAAGACCTATCTGTGTCGGTGCGACGTAAAGGCCCTAGAAAAAAAATTATTATATTACACAATATAAATGAACATTCTTCTTCCTATGTACAATAATATAATACATACGAAGAATTAAAATGCAATGAATTACGATAATAATAAGAATAAGAAGAATGTCTGCCTCTGTGAGGTAGTGGTTAGTGTGATTAAGCTGCCACCCCCGGAGGACCAGGTTCGATTCCCGGCACCGCCACAAAATTGGAAGAGTGATACGAGGGCTGGAACGGGGCCCATTCAGCCTCGGGAGGTCAACCGAGGAGAGAGGGTTCGATTACCAACTCAGCCACCCTCGAATTCCCGTGGTTTCTCACTTCTCCTCCAGGCAAATTCCGTGATGGTACCTAACTAAAGTTCAAGACCGCTTCCTTCCCTCTTCTTTGTCTGTCCATCCGATCTTCCCCATCCCCCACAAGGCTCATGTCAGCATAGCAGGTGAGGCCACGTGGGCGAGATACTGGTCCTCCTCCCCAGTTGTATCCCCAGACCGAGAGTCTCACGCTCAAGGACACTGCCCTTAAGGCGGTGGAGGTGAGATCCATCGCCGTCTCCGAGGGAAAAGCCAACCCTGGAGCTAAACGGATTAGGAAACAAAGAAGGAAAGAAACAAAGAAAGAATAACAATAAGAATAATAACAACAATAAGCATATGCATAATCCTACTATTATTTACAATTTAATGTCCAATTCCAGGAATTTCTCACACTGTTTCAGTTTTCGTGTTATGACTGTAGGCGAGAAACGTTATAAAGTGGGGATCGGGATAAGGATCACTATACTAGTGTTGGCTACTGAATGCATGATTCGAAGCTGTGTATCGATTCATTCAAGTGTCCGAGTGAATCGATTCACATGAACGGCGAGCTCACGGCACACGATTCAGCTTACTCCCAGCGCACAATGCTGAGTAGCGCACTCACGGCTCACTAGCGGAACACTGGACTTTGGCGGGGAGCCGAGTTTCCGCTGCAGTGTGGCAGTGAATCATGGCACACCGAAGGAATTGTACGCAGTCGCGAATCAGTGAGGCACAGCACACAAACTTTTCATTATCGTACACTGGACATTGGCGGGGAGCCGAACTTCCTCTGAAGCAATACATACAGAGCCATAGTACACTGAAAGAATCGTATGTTATAATGGACTTTCGAGCTCCGTTCATTTGAAAATAATACCCACTTGCATGCACTGTCCTCTTCTCCTGGGAGGTTTAAATAATATATGGATTTATTTGCAGTGTTAAAAAGGTAGTCAAAACAAAATTCTAAAGTAGCTAGTAAGTAGGTAGGCTATTAGGTTATACTATTTATTAGTTTAATGCATCTAGTATTATAACATAGTTGACATTTGACAATTAATTAAACTCGACTCTAACCTGCCCTATGACTATGAGTCATGCTCATGACCACTCAAAAGTACCTGTTTTATATTGGGAAAAACGGCTCAGTATTTTCTCAGTTCATATGTCACGTCGTTGCACAAGACTTCAATCATATGTGGACAGTAAGTGAGCAGACTGACGCAAAAACTTAACCAACAGTATGTTGAATCAGAAAACCAGTGGGCTACTGTACATCTCGGATAGCCTATACAAAATATGACGATTTAAAAAATCCTCTGGTAATAGAAAAAATACATATTTTCAAAAATGACCGAGCGAGTTGGACGTGCGGTTAGTATCGCATAGCTATGCGCTTCCATTCGGGGGGCGGGAGGTTCGAATCACACCGTCGGCAGCCGTTAAGATGGTTTTCCGTAGTTTCCCCATTTTCACACAAGGAAATGCTGGGACTGTACCTTAATTAAGGCCATGGCTGCTACCTTCCTAATGCCAGACCTTTCCCATCCTGCCTCGCCGAAATCCTTCGATGTATTAGAGTGACTAACATTTTTTGTAAGAAAGGAGTTCATAGTATGAAGACCAGATAGCAGCAGCGAGCACTGAATGCTGCTGCTGCTGTTCTGCCAGTACATACTACACATGAACGGCGAGCTCACGGCACACGATGCATTAGGAGCGATGTGCCGTGAATCGGATCACTGTATCGATTCAGTAACGTGAACGGAATCAAATGAATCGATTCAGTAAAATGAATCGAATTCCCCATTACTACACCATACAAGGGACCACAGCTGAGTAATGCTACTGCTCTAACAGTATCGATGAATGATATAATAATAATAACAACAAGAAAGACGACCATAACAAGAAAACCTGTCGCTTTACGATCTCGAGATCTGGAGATATCCTGAGCACTCTCTTTTAAATCTTCCATGGTTTCATATCCCTCTGACCCCCCTGCGGAAGGAAGTTCCATTCACGGCTCATCGCAACAGTGAAGGAATTGTTGTAGGTTGAGGATTTATGCTTAGGAATAGCGAGCAATGTCGTGTTCAGCCCTCTGTTGTTTTCATCGTGTTGCTCAGAAATGCTATAAAATCTTTCATACCGGTAAGTTGGGGATTGTAAGGTAAGGATTCGGTGTAAAAAAAAATGGCGTATGGCTTTTAATGCCGGGAGTGTCCGAGGACATGTTCGGCTCTCCAGTTGCAGGTGTTTCTGTTTGACTCCCATAGGCAACCTGCGCGCCGTGATGAGGATGAAATGATTGTGAAGACAACACATACACCCAGCCGCCTTGTCAAAGAAATGAACCAATGATGGTTAAAATTCCCGACCCTGCCGGGAATCGAACCCGGGGCCCTGTGACCAAAGGCCAGCACGCTAAACATTTAGCCATGGAGCCGGACTTTGGTGCAATGAAGTCATGGTATGCAAAATACATCGATAGTTTGGAAACCGTACTTGGGCCGATGAGCGTTACAAAAACCAAAATGTGAAAATTTTAAAATTGAAATAACTTCTAAATATATGTGCATCGACGTGTTCATTATTTGCATTCTAGAGACAGTGGGTTCGATCCCCACTGTCGGTAGCCCTGAAGATGTTTTTGCGAGGTTTCCCATTTTCACACCTTAATTAAGTCCATGGTCGCTTTCCTATCCCATCGTCGCCATAAGACCTACCTGTGTCGGTGCGACTTAAACAATTAGTGTTCAACATCTCATTTTCAAGAGGATAGCAACAAGAGTCTGACCTCTGTATGATGTCATCGGGTGATGCAATACTGCTG
This sequence comes from Anabrus simplex, assembly GCF_040414725.1. NCBI lineage: Eukaryota > Metazoa > Arthropoda > Insecta > Orthoptera > Tettigoniidae > Anabrus > Anabrus simplex. The sequence goes on along the minus strand of NC_090268.1, from coordinate 366,741,168 downwards.
CCATTTTGATGTAATGGAATCTCCGTGCCACGAGGCTAAAACTTAGCTTACCTCTGGGCACCGGCGTGGTAGCACATCATGTGAGATATAGTTTGATTTATCTCAGTAAGTTATACTGGTACTGTATGTGGCAAAAGAAAAATGAATGGTGAACATTTGAGAAAATTTGAAAAAAGAAAGCAAAAAAAATACTCGAAATTTTCCACTAGTATAAGGCGAGCGATACAATGTGAATCTGCAGGTTGTAGCTGCCTCAAATCTCCTCGAAGTTGGGAGCAGGGAATCCCGAAGGTAGCACATTTTGTACGTAAATGATGCTTAAAACTTACTACAGATGAGTTTCTTGCGCGCTCAGAGTTACCGAATTACTCTCCCAATACTCTAGGGCGGTACAGGGAAATTTCACAAACACCAAGCTTGAGGGTAATCATCTTGGCCTATGAATGCAATCAAAATGATAGTTGATCCCATTAGAATTTTTGTCACAACCCAGAATAGGATTGAATGTAGAAAGTTAACTTTATTTATTTATTTATTTATTTATTTATTTATTTATTTATTTATTTATTTATTTATTTATTTATTTATTTATTTATTTATTTGGCATAGTTAAGGATGTGAAGCCTTCTCCTCTACTAAACCACGATTAACAACATGAAATTAATATTGATTACAGTTACTAGGAAATAATAAGGAAATGTCCGGCTCCATAGCGAAATGGTTAGCGTGCTGACCTTTGGTCACAGGGGTCCCGGGTTCGATTGCCAGCAGGGTCGGGAATTTTAACCATCATTGGTTAATTTCGCTGGCACGGGGGCTGGGTGTATGTGTCGACTTCATCATAATAGCATCCTTATCACGCCGCGCAGGTCGCCTACGGGAGTCAAATCAAAATACCTGCACCTGGCGAGTCGAACTTGTCTTCGGACACTCCCGGCACTAAAAGCCATACGCCATTTCATTTCGTAAAGAAATACTTATCCTAAAATCATTAATCAAAGTACGGCCAATGAGAACATTTCAAAAAGATCTGTAGATTGTAGAGTGCTCATAAACGTTCTCCGGGAGTTAGAAGCTGATGAAAAATCCCTGGCCATAATTAGGCAAACTCTCGCACCTTTTCCCAAGTTAAATTTATGGGTGAACCCTCTAAACCATTAGAGATTAAATCAGGCCTAAGGCAAGGATATAGCACCTTTCTCTACTCTTTAATTGCATCCTAGAAAAGGTCATCAGGGAATGGAGATCTAGAATGACTGAAAATGAAACTCAGAATGGGGTAAAGATAGGTTGTGGGAAGAATGCCCTTATGTTGGACTGTTTAATCTCCGCAGGTGACGTCGTTCTGATGAGAGACAACCCTCACAGTCGTTCTGATAAGAGACAACCCTCACACATCAAAGAATTTTTTTTTTTGCTAGGGGCTTTACGTCGCACCGACACAGATAGGTCTTATGGCGACGATGGAATAGGAAAGGCCTAGGAGTTGGAAGGAAGCGGCCGTGGCCTTAATTAAGGTACATCCCCAGCATTTGCCCGGTGTGAAAATGGGAAACCACGGAAAACCATCTTCAGGGCTGCCGATAGTGGGATTCGAACCTACTATCTCCCGGATGCAAGCTCACAGCCGCGCGCCTCTACGCGCACGGCCAACTCGCCCGGTCATCCAAGAATCAAGTTGAAGAATTACAAAAATGTTGCGGCCAAAACAGCATTAAGAATTTCCTTTCAGAAAACAGCATTCATATATTCAGACAAAGCAGATGACACGGAGAGAATTGTTACTCAGTTTGAGAACATCCATCGCGTTCATAAATTTAAATGCCTGGGACAACTTCTCACTCCCAATGGAAATGAAAAGGGGGCATTAAAAGAGAGGGTGAGTAGGAAGGAGATGGCCTTCAGGCTATGTTATGACACGTACGATTCCAAGTTCATTTTCATTAAAGCCAAATTATGACATAACTGCACAGTGGTCAGAACGGAGTGTCTTTATGGAGCAGAAACACTGACGAGGGTGGCAGACTCAGACCTTGCAAAAAAAAAAAAAAAAAAAAAAAAAAAAAAAAAAAAAAAAAAAAAGAGAGAGAAATGTGGTTCCTTGCAAAAAGTTTGGGTCCAAAGAATTTGGAAAATGATCAACATATTTTCCGGTTGAGATAAAACCAGGAACTCTTATAAAACCATCGATAAAGTTACGACGACGATGAGGAAACGAAGACTGACCTTTTATGGACACATTAAAACGATGAATCAAGAGGGGTTGAAAAAAATACTAATACAAGGAAACTTAAAAACAGAGCGTGGGTGGCTTACACAAGTGCACAAAGACTGCCGAAGTGGGTGTCAAGGATGAAGAGATACAGAACAGAAGAACATTTAGTAAAACGATTGTTAGAGTGAGGGATGCACCCGAGAAACCCCTGGCCAAGCCACAGATCATCTCGGCGGAAGAAAGAGGAAGGAGAAGCCAAACACTAGGAACTTAGAGAAGGGCATCAGTCTGCGTGACAGAAGGGCAGGTAAATTGTGTAGACGTGACCCACAGATGGCGGTATCGACGAATGAATGAATGAATTAATTAATCAATGAATGAATGATACAAGAAGTAAATGCGCAGTAATTGGTAAGGGTCACAATTGTAGTTCCGTAAAGAGAATGATGAGCTTGACGTCAGGCTGCGTAACTTGCCTTCTATCGAGTTCCATACGTGTGCTGCTCCGATTATTAATATTATTATTATTATTATTATTATTATTATTATTATTATTATTATTATTATTATTATTATTATTATTATTATTATTAATGGGTGTGGTAAAATACCAATAGTGTCATAAAGTAACCTAACATATGTAAAAACGTTTATTTATTCATTATTATTTTAATCCGTTTACCATCCAGGCTTTGTTTTCCCCCGGATTCAGCGATGGATCCAACCTCTACCACCTCAAGGGTAGTGTCCTGGAGCGTGAAACATTTGGTATGAGATACAACTTGGGAGGAGGACCAGCACCCCGCACCGCGGCCTCACCTGCTATGCTGAACAGGGACCTTGTGGGGGATGGGAAGATTGGAAAGGATGGGAAAGTAAGAGAGAAGAAAGCGGCCGTGGCTTAAGTTAGTTATCATCCTGGTAGTTGTCCGGAGAAGAACTGGGAAACTACGGAAAACCACTTCGAGGATGGTTCAGTCGGAAATCGTACACTCCTCTACTCAGTTGACCTCCCGAGTCTGAGTGGACCCAATTCCAGTCCTTGTACCACTTTTCTAATTTAGTGGCAGAGCTGGGTTATCGAACCCGGGTCTCCGGGGATGGCGGCTTATCACACTAGCCACTACACCAACAGAGGCGTAGAGAAACTTTCATTGCACAGGGAAAAGGAACTTTTTACAGAACACGTTCAAAACAAGCTTGTTAGTCTATGACACACTTCTACTAGCGTTCGAACAATTTTTCGAAGCAGTCCTGTAGTCCACCTTGGCCACATCCCTCAGACCCCGTGTCGCATTCATTTTCATCTGTGTGGTCTAGGTGTGCCTCCGCCACTTAAGCGAAGTTTTGAATTTCGGAAACAGATATTTATCTGCTATAACAAGATCCGGAAAACATAGAGGATGACGAAGGACAGGTACATTACGCCTTGTGAGGAATTCGCTCACCTGAATGGAAAGTGAGCTGAAGAGTTGTCATGATGGAGAACCAATTCTGCCCTTGCCACAAATGTGGCCTTTTACGTCGCCCAACGTCACGAATACGCCGAAGAAACCCAATACTGTATAGGTCTCCTTAGTGACAGTTCGACCCTTCATGAATGAATTCGAAATGTAGCTCTGTCTGAAATTGAGGATAACTTTTCCCTTACGCCTGGGATGGCAGGCTATATGGCTCGCAAGTACGTCAGAAGAGTTGCCTACATACCAGGCTGGAGCCAGCTGAAGTTCGATTACCACAGTATTTACCACTACCGGTATATCGGCGTGGTTTCACACTGAAGATTAAACGAATGCAAGAATCGTGAGCTTTTTATAGCCTAAAGGCTAACTGCGAAAATTACTATGTTCAGTATCTCAATAGCCGGACATAGGCATTATTAGAATGTGTACTAAATCAATTCTTGTTTCCAGGATTTCGAATTCATTGGCTCCTCCGCAAACACAATATAAAAACCGTGTTTGGCACCGCCACTAAAATTGCTCACAGTCTGAGTAAAACCAAGGACAAATTTTCCCCACTTTTACATCCTGGGGTATACGAAATTCCCTGTGCCTGCGAGAAGGTATACATGAGCCAAACATGCCAGTTCATTGGTACCCGTATCAAGGAACATGAACGTAATATTCGTCTCAACCAGCCAGATAAATCGGCAATAGCTGAGCACACTCTATCGTCGGGTCATGATGTCATGTTCCAAGATGCTCGAGCTCTTACCCACACGAGACACTACAGGTCCAGGATTACACGGGAAGCTGTGGAAATACGTAGAAATCCTAACAATTTCAACAGGAACACCGGCTATCAATTAAGTAATACCTGGTTGCCAGCCATTAAGAATATACGTAGGTAGTTCCCTTCCCTGTCCCTTCACTATTGTTATTTCGTCTCGGTGTTTTCCATATTCGTACATTCCTCGTCGCCATATGTTTCATTCCAGGCTTGTGTCACTGTCATATGTTACGTACACATGTTATGTGAACATCTTAGACTGATTCTGATGGTTCGGTCAGCTTCCGCTTCGAACGCTAGCACTGTTCCACGTCCGGGGAGCCATCTGGTGGCGAATGAACGTACCATTTCCACTTCCATTATAACGTCAAAATTTCAAAAATTCATTGTTTAAGAAGCCTTTCTCGTGGACAGTCGAGATTTTCTTCTGATGACGCAGAGAACAGTTCTCTGCGAAACGTAAATAATTTCACTTCATTTTCTTGACACGACATAAGTCCACAAGCTTATACAGTATCATGTCTATAAGTACGGGCCGTAAAAGCATCAGTGGCAATTTGAATCAAGTTTGCATTAGTTTTATCTTTGATTTTCGTTTAGTATGGATAATTTTATCGTGATACTGCTTCCCATTCATATACCATTGGTATTTACTTCTTAGGAAGTTAGCTTTAGATTTACGCCCATTTTTGACAGAACGTACCGCGAGCTCACCGACCTAGCCTGGCATATTTATATTTGTTGTATGGGAACGGTTCACTCCTTCAGCCTTTATTTCTCTGTCGATTACATGGCCCGGCCCCGCAGCTGTATCGAAAGCTATTCTGTTCATCGCCACACTAATTTAATTTTCATTAACGGTTGATTTGAAAGATTCGTTGACCTGAAGTGAACACTCTTCCCTTTCTGAAACGTTTACTACAGAGAAAATGTTCGAGGAGCGATCCGACACCTTGGCTGAATGGTCAGCGTCGAGCCCTTCGGTTCAGAGTGTCCTGGGTTCGATTCCCGGCCGGGTCGGGGGTTCTAATCGCGTCGGATTAGTTCTTGTGGCCCGGGAACTCGTTATTTATGTTTGCCCCACCACTTTCATATTAATATAATAATTTTAATAATAATGTTATTTGCTTTAGGTCTCACTAACTACTTTATGGTTTTCTGAGACGCCGAGCTGCCAGAATTTACATCCGCAGAAGTTCTCTTGCGTGCCAGTAAATATACCGACACGAGCCTGACGTATTTGAGCACCTTCAAATACCACCGGACTGAGCCAGGATCAAACCTGCCAAGTTGGGGTCAGAAGGCCAGCGCCTCAACCGTCTGAGCCACTCAGCCCGTCTATTCACATTCAAACAACACACCACACTACCAACCACCACAGAAACACGCAATATTGATTACATCCCTCCATGACGTAACAGGCGTAACACAGGGACACATCCATGTGTTCAACACAATTTGCACCCCACGAACCCACAAGTGTGGGAAAAGCGGTAGTAGTAGAAGAAGAAGAAGCAGACGAAAATGATCAAGGAGTTATTGTGCAAGTCAACAAGATCAACGTTACAAGCGTCGTTTTACGTTTCGAATACAGAAACTATGGCCTTTCGTCGTTGGTTATAATGTCGATATTACGTGAGTTGGAAGAGATATGTAATTCTCCTCTTTTCTCGTGCCCATTTGTTTTTCTGTTCAGCATTTGTTGATTTACTGTATGTGTGTTGATTACATATTACGATTCTGTCTTCTGGCTTTATAATATTTCCTTTCTAGGTGTTTGGGGCCGGGTAAAAGTTCAATGGAGGAAGCTAGTACATTCAGAAAACTTTCAACAATGGCGATGCAGTTAAGTTGTGCTCATATTTACTTGTGATACCACATACCTTCTCTTCATTTCTCTTGGCAACATGTGGGGAATTAAATTTGGTGTTAGGACTCGATTCGTCGTGTGCCAATTCCGCGGAAATGTTCTTCATTTTATCTATTTTCCTCTCAAAAACGTTTGATTAATTTTGGTCCTTATTCGTCTGGATGAGCTCGACTTACGTGGATATTGACTCCGTGGTTAGACTGAAACACTGTATTTTTTCACAACAGGGACATTCTTTCGACCTGGAATGTGTATCAGATAATGAATTCGACTTGCCCTGTCAGATTTAAATAACAACAGTAACAGTGACTAAAGTAATTGCTATCAACATTATTTTATTTTTGAAGAAGGAGCAAGAGAAAAGTACAGACAGGAAGACTCCTTTATACATAATAGAGAGAAATTATGATAATCCTGAAATATTTTATTCTTAATAATTCACGAGTGTTGACTCGCTACCTTCAATTTCCTTTTCACAAAATGTAATATTATCCTGGCTTAAGTATCAGATATCACCCAGATTAAACTTAATCTGGATAAATTAGTGTTCAAATCACTGAGATTATACTCTAATTTATATTCTCCACTGATGGAGTGTACAAGCAAGGGAGAGCTGCTTCTATGTGCACAGCCACAGTATGAGAAAGCAACGAAATATTCATAATTGTTTCCTTAGTAAATTGCTTTCGCTACGTTAGATGATACATTAAAAGCTAATTTAGCGAGTAAATAAGTAATTTCAATTAACTGAAAGGGAATATGAGAGTAAAATCTATTTTGCAAACAATAATTAACACAAATATGGAATACGATATAAACAAGAGTTGAACAAGGTTAACACTACACACGTACATGGCTTGTGAATGGGAAATGGTTGTCGGACACAGGAAATAAGAAAAAGAAGAAGAATAGCTGCCTCTATGGATCAGTGGTAGAGTGTCAGCCTCCGGATCCCAAGATAGCGGGTTCAAACCCGGCAGATGTTTGAAGGGCGGAAAAAAGTCCATTCGACACTCCATGTCGTACGATGTCGGCATGTAAAAGATCTCTGTTGACACATTTGGTGTTTACCCGGCAAACTTCATTAAATCAGCCGTACACGCCCAAGAGAGTTTCGGTTCACCCTGTCTGCCATCTAATGGGCCTAGAGTAAAACGGAACGTCGAAATTGACGAGCAGACAGCCAGATGGCGTCAAATTAACAAAACAATGTCTGCCCAGGATAGCTGAGGTCATACGATTAATAATAATAATAATAATAATAATAATAATAATAATAATAATAATAATAATAATAATAATAATATCGGTTTCACGGCCCTTTGTCTACATTTACGATTCTTGGAGACACGAGATACCAGAATTTGATCCCAAAAGAGTTGATTAAGTGCTAGCAAAACTAACACTACGATGCCGACGTGTCTGAACACCTTTAAGTAGGCCACCCCTGGACTGAGCCAGGATGCAACTCTAAACTGACCATTTTTTCCATGGCTCAAAGCGGGACACACTGATTCTGACAGCCTACACATAAACGAGAGGTCAAATTTTGACACAGCTATTTTTTACACGTTAAAGTTGGTGTTGCAATATATCTCCATTAGGCCTACACATTTTAAGATAATTATAATAATACAGTACCTTCCCTTGTGATACATTGCAGTGTTGCTCATACTTCTCAGAGGACATAGTTAGCTGTAACAACTGTGGTGATGGTTTCAAAAAGTTATGAAACTCTAAATAATTCTGCGAAAAGTTAAACTTGATCATCAACAAAGCAGACAGAGTAGAAAGTTTCAGGTGAGATTTTTCAGATGTCCACAGTTTGTTCGTTTGAGAGAAAACTCTTTCAAATGAAGCATTAGTTCCGGGAAGAGAAAACATATACTGTGCCACTATTGAAAGTTGGTTGACTGTGCCTTATATTGTTTTCCTTGAAGTGAAGGTAAACCTCCGTCCACCTTTTGTCTACTGAAACTTCTGCATCATTCCAATTGGATATTTTCTCTGCAGTGTCATATTTGGTTAAGCATGAAATAGTTCTGAGTCATTCCCACTGTCAAAAAAACCTTTACTTGCCACAAAATCACAACATTTTTCCACATCAGACCATTCAGGAACAGTTTTTAGTGATTCCCATTGGAAATTGTTAATGTCTTTAAAATGACCAGACCAGTGGTCTAAATACTCTATAGAGGTCTCATAAAATATTCCTGCCACTTATTCAACATTCTTCCTACTTGCTAATCCTTCATCTTCAAGCGTACCGGAAGATAGTGGTTTCGAATCCCGCTGTCTGCAGCCCAGAATATGGTTTTCCGTGGTTTCCATTTTCACACTAGGCAAATGCTGGGGCTGTACCTTAACTAAAGCCACGGCCGCTTCCTTCCCATTCCTAGACCTTTCCTATCCCATCATCGCCGTAAGACCTATCTGAGTCGGTGCGACGTAAAGCAAAATAGAAAAAATGGGAAACCACGTAAAAAACATTTGAATGGCTGCTGAAAATGGGATTCGAACCCACCATCTCCAGAATGCATGTTCGCATTTACGCGACTCTAACCGCACGGCCAATTCGCTCATTGATAAAGTTTTGGAAACACACTGACTACATGCGTATCACGCTGTACGTATTGTACTTCAGAACTTAAGGCTGTGACTCCGACGCAGCATCATTGGATATTTTGTTGTTTTTGTCTATCCTCTTGTGTTATTACAATCGGGCGGTGTACTTTAGTTGGTAGAGTGCTCGCCTTCTGACTCCAAGTTGGGGGGTTCGACCCCAGCTCGTTCCAGTAGTATTTCAAGATGCTCAAACACGTCCCCCTCGTGTTAGTAGATTTACCGGCACGTAAAATAACTCGTTAAGGACGAAATTCCGGCACTTCGCTGCCTCTGAAATTTGTAACAGTTGTTACAGGAACTTAAAACTAATAAAGCTAATATTTGTGTTTTGACATGCACAACACACAGCGAGAAGTGCCTAATGAAATATCAACGTGACGTACTGAACAAAGATCTGTAATTACTGGAATGCATCACTCATTACACCGCCTCCATCCACAGGCAGAGTTTGCAATTACAACTTTTATTCGGCGATATAATTTAACCGCTGTATTGGCGTTGGCATGTCATAACCCTATGAAAGCTGTAATTAAATAATGAATACATTAATCAGCACTGCGACACGCCCAACAATCTGTCAACACCAGAAATCAGGAGGCATCATTAATTCTACAACTTGTTCTATTAACTAGAGCCGAATGAGTGGGGGGGGGGGAGGCGGAATAAAAATGTCCGTAGTCATAATGAGAACGTGAAGGAACTATGACCAACACCCGCTGAATTTCTACCCTGACGGCTAAGGTTCGACTCCTTTTCAATTTTGTGTTGGAATTTTAGTTCTAAAAATCACGTCGTGTGAGGGGCCATGTAACCTTAAAACCCAACCCAAAAACCAAAATTGAGCTTTTTTTTTCCTCTACTGCTTTTCCCACACCTGTGCGGTCGCGAATGCGAAGTCCGCAGCACATGTGGATTTGGCCCTGTTTTAGGACCGGATGCACTTCCTGACGCCAATCCTATATGGAGGTATGAAATCAATATTGAGTTTTTCTGTGGTGGTTGGTATTTTATTGTGTTGCCTGGATATTAAGGGGAAAGTGTTACGACAAAGAGATACACCCAGTCCCCGAGCCAGAATAATTAAACGGACGCGATTAAAACTCCCGACCCGGCCGCTAATCGAATCCGGGACCCTCTGAACCGAAGGCCTCGACGCTGACCATTCAGACAAGGAGTCGGTCTTGAGCAAATTAGCACCACCAAAATAATTACCTCGATACACCGCAAAACGTTTATAGTGAGAACACGAAATGTTAACTCTGCTCCGAAATATACCGGTGGAAAATGAAATACCAACACCTAGAGGGGGTTGTGCTGGATAAACAACATACGGGAGGCGTGTTTATACATCTAATGCTAGTAGTTTTACGTCGCACCGACACAGATAGGTTTTATGGCGACGAAGGAATAGGAAAGGCCTAGGAGTTGGAAGGAAGCGGTCGTGGCCTTAATTAAGGTACAGCCCCAGCATTTGCCTCGTGTGAAAATGGGAAACGACGGAAAACCACCTTCACGGCTGCCGACAGTGGGATTCAAACCCACTACCTCCCGGATGCAAGCTCACAGCCGCGCGCCCCTAACCGCACGGCCAGCTCGCCCGGTTATACATCTGAAAGATGACACCTATTCAGATTTGCGCGCTAGTCGACGAAGAGTGGTGCTAGTAGCTCCACTATGATTGTGCAAAGCAAGTTTGTTTTATATACGCGCTATACACTTCGTGAGCGTTAGTCATCGTCCGGTGTTGACGTTGTGAGGTAGGTGTGAATTAAACATGCCTTTAAGGAGACGAAGAAAGCAGTGTCAGCAGCTTGCTGAGTTTGAACTAGGCCGTGTGAGAGAGCTACGAGAAAGTGGATGTTCTTTCCGTGATGTTGCAGAAAGACTTGACAGGGATGTATCCAATGTGCACCAGTGTTGGCAACAATGGTCACGGTAAGGCATTGTCTCAAGAAGACCGGGGTCGGCCCCACACGGGCCACTCCGGAGAGGGAGGACCGCCGAATTTGCCGTAAGGCTGTGGTGGATCGTACAGCATCAGTTGGCACCAGAGTGACACAACAAACTGTAACAAATCGATCACTTGAAGGAAAGTTCCGAGCCAGATGTCTGTAGTGTTCATGCCACTATCTCCGAATCACTGCCATCTGCGGCTTCAGTTGTGTCAAGCTAGATTTTACTGGAGGGTGGAATGGAGATCTTTTGTTTTCTCAGATGAGATCCGTTTCTGTTTTGTTGCCATTGATGGTCGTAAGTTGGTAAGAAGAAGGCCAGGTGAACGCTGGGAACCAAGCTGTCCGCGGCGTCGACGCACTGGTCATACACCAGGAGTTATGGTCTGGGCAACGATTTCCTTTGGTAGCTGGAGCACTCTCGTCTTTATCCGAAGAACCTTAGAGTGGATATGTACGTCAGATTGGTGATTAAACCGGTTGTGTTGACAATCATTTGCAGTATTCAAGATAGTGTTTCCCAACAGGATAACGCTCGTCGTCGTACCGCAGCTGCCACCCAACGTGCCGAATGTCGACCAGTTGCCTTGACCTACGAGATCACCGGACCTTTCGCCTGTTGAACACGTATGGGACATTAGGAGACAACAAATCCAGTGTCTTCCAATCCCAGCATTAACCGTTGCTGATTTGACTGACCAGGTGTAACAGACGTGGAACTCTATCCTCACAAAATGAAATACAGCACCTCTAAGACACAATACATGCACGTTTTCATGCTTACATTCAAAATCGTGGTAACTACTGTACCCTATAGGGCATAAACAACACTGCATAATCGATCTTACCTTCTTACCTGTTATTTGATGAATGCGCCAGCTCAACTGCAGTCGGCAGGAAAGGTCGTTTACTGGGTTCTTGTGAACGAGAGTAGGGAGATAAAAAAATTGTTCTATACGTATGCTTACGAAATGAGGAACACAAACGCATTTACTAACATTTTGAGCCAAAGTTGTGTATTCTTAAACCAATATTTTCTTTTCTTTTATTTTACAATTGATTGCACTAATAGTGCTAAAATGGATGCCCCAAAGGCTCACATCATAAATCCAAAGATAAACATCAAAAAAATATACAATAGCTGGCTGATGTCGTGCGGGAGACGATAAGTGAACCAAAGAAAGAAATGTGTCCTTACACGGAACAGCATCGCTGTACCTACAAATAGAGTACATGATGCCAGGGTGAGAAATTGCCCTGCAGAAATAAAGGCACAAAAAGGTCCCCATACATAATTTTGGGAAATACACACAACAAAATAGTAAGTTTGAACCTACAACTACAGGCATATCTATTCCGTCTCGCATGAAATAATATTTTATGGATGTGAACCAAGGTCCATTAAACAAACGTTATATTTACAAAATGCACGGATATAGCTAGTTTCCTTAGTGCCCAGTTCCTACCTATCTCAATTAACAAAACAAAAAAAAGAAAGAAAGAAAGAAAGAAAGAAAGAAAGAAAGAAAGAAAAAGAAAGAAAGAATGAATGAATGAATGAAACTGTCGTGGCAGCTTGTCTCGCCTGCAAGAGAGAATTCCTCACACCAGCAGTCCTTTTAAAAATGGCGTCGAGCCTCCCTGCCGTGCAGGCTGGGGGGAATGACCTCCAAGGCTCGACCGTGAAACACCCTCACAACAAAAAGAAGATAAAAACATAGCCTAGTTTCCAAGCATGCAAAGACCTTTGCCCCTGCTCCTACCTACCATATAAATGAGTGAGGAATCATCTACATTTTTCTAACTGTCCAACACCCGTGACAGACCGCCCTGGGTCTCAATTATAACATATGAAGTATAACATTCCGTTATTCACATCAACCTCGCCGTCAACCCATGCGACGAGTTCCAGCTACCCTCAAGTCTAGGGTTCAGTCCCTTACTTGGCCGAGTATGAGGGGTCGCAAATATTCGTGACATAGCCTACGGTGTAGTTTCATTACACTCACAGTTAATCAAACTCAATACAAACACGAAGTAAACAATTAAGTCCAGGCCGCATACGTGCTCTACAATTATGCAGACAGATTCCCTTCCCAATATGAAGAAATGGTACACTATCATTAATAACCCATCATTACAAGCAGATATCGTCTGATGCCAGGCACTAAGAAACATTGATCTAAGCTCGTAATTAAGCTTCACTACGACTATGTGTACAGCAACACTATCACCTAAGCTACCTTAATCCTTGCTTTCTATAAAAATAAAATAAAAATGTATATGCCTTACCCTAAAATATATACAGAAAATACCTCAATATATGGCCTAATGGGCCGTAATCATATTCCCTACTATATTTACAAATTAATCACCGTATTTCTACATAACAACCCCCCGACCCTACACATATATATTAATTATAGTTCACTTATCTATCATCTTGGAGACCTTTTCCTCACCGTCCGGGTTGACTGCGAATGCTTAAGCAGTCATGGCGGCAGCGTTGTCCCAGATCGATCCCTTAGGTCCAGTCTTCCAGTGTATCACGTTCATGATGTCTTCTTCCGTCTGGGTGGCCCGTGGGTCGTCTTCTTGGGGTCGTGGACGGCAGTTCGTAACACCAGTCTCCTGCACACCTCACCGCTCTTCACTAAAATGAAATACTCAGTTTATTCACAGCACACCACCTCCCGATCTATTTATTCCCTTTGACATGGGAATCAGTCCTGGATATCTGGAATCTCGAAACTGACTTTACTATTCCTGCTCCACAAATCTAGTCTTCTACATCTGACCGGAATAATACCAACTATCCTAGCTTATTGTTATTGGTATTCTTTCGCCCGTCGCCACTCCTCTCTCATCGCCTCATAATGAAAGTCTACACAGGTAGCACTCTTTGCGTCAAATACTTAAACACTCACGGTCTCACTGCACACGTCTACATATTGTCATTTACTTAAATTGCTACCGGGAATTTTACAAATCTCGAAGCTACTGAATCAAATTATCGCCACAACACTTATTAGTCACAATCTTTGTCTTAGACCAAGGTTTCTGGCGCGAATATCAGCAGAGACGCGACGCGCACGGACAGCGATCTTATCATGGACTGAATACCTCCTTCCACCTTTCTCTGCTCTTATAGAATCCAGGAACCCACGCGACGCGCTGGGACGTCCCAGGAAACAACTTGAGATTGGCATGTGGCCTCGAAATATAATCTCACGGTAGACGGCCTCCCACGTAGTTATTTATTCGATTATATATTAATAGACTTTGATGTACCTATGGCTTCGTAAAATTCTGGCACTGATTTCCATCCTTTTACTTTCCTGAGAAACCTTCAAATATAGGAATTACGACTCAATTTCCGTAATGTGGTGAGCCTGTCTGTTCCCGCTGAAAATCTCTGTTAAGATGGCAGGTCTCTCCCCCAGACAAAATCCCATCTCTCTTTCTTTCTTCCTCACATATTCTTTCTTCGTCACACAGTACCACGCCTTACCTCGGGAATCCCCTTCAGTTCCCGCGCTTGGTATAACATCACGCCTTTGCAGTTAGCGTCCTGCTGCGCATTATTTTATCAGCGTTAAATATCCATTCTTATAATTAACAGAATGGTACACTACAGCGGTTATTAATATACAGTACAACCATGTCGTATGTCTTCTCGCGCATACTTGAACCAGTAACCTGGAAACTTAAATCGAAGCCAAGGGGGGTTGCAGGGGATTAGAATCCCTCCCCCATGGATTTTTTTACAAAGGAAAATGAACGAAAACTGACAATAAAGAAGTTAAAGTCGACTCATTGAATATGCATGGAGACAAAATTGTAAAACCAACAGATCTCTTGAATCTATTTTCTAAGAAGCCTCGAAAGTTGTATTTTAGATTGTAATCTGAACATACCATTCACCGTAAAACTATTGATCATATTGTTCTTGTTCAGTATTTTAATGAAAGATTTTGTAATGCACCGGTACTGTAATCTGAATATGAACATAATTTACTTGTATCGGTGTACTTATGACACTCATGCATACGCGCACCACTCACGCACAAGCACGTTCATTATGTTCTTTCATCATTATGTCTACGCACCAAACCCCCTTACACCCCCCCCCCCATCACCTCAATCTGTCTATCCTGGTTACACTTCTGTACAGTATTACCTAGAAAATTGCTTAGTCTAAATTGCATTCCCGTAAGCTGCTATCTTCTTGGTCTTGGGATTTCATTTTCTGCCAGTGTACTAATGGGTGTCGACAGCAGTAAAGATATAACGTGCCATGTCACGAGGATCATGACCTAATTACAGGTAAGTTTGACAGTGAGTCTGCAAAGTGAAAGAAATTACATACTATCATGCAGTTCGTGTCAAATGAGAGCTGTATCTAGATTGTTGGTTAGTTACAATGTGACGTGAATATATTTACCATAATGTGACTATATACATGAATATGTACATACATTTTAAATGTCATTTATTATGGTGTAATAATTTTGTAGCCTTGCAAGACAGACAATTCAATGAGGTGGGCGATGTCTACAATGTACAGGAAACTGTCTCTTCGTGTGGTTGAGTGTATGAGTTACAGGAATGTTGTGGGCAGCATAAACAACCAGTCCTTGAGTCAAGAGAATTAACTATTTAAGATTAAAATCCTTCGAACAAGCTGGAAATCGAACCCGTGGTGTCGTGGAGTGATGGAGAAGACGCTGACCACTGAGCCAAGGAGCCGGGTGTTTATCATGGCAATTTTTCCATCTTATGACAAGGATCAGCTAAATCTTTATAACTGCGTTTCCGCTCACTGCGACGATCGAACCCCACCTCTGACCTTCACTCTATATCGAAAGGGTACAATTCACAATTTGAGGTAGAGATGCGATGAAGGCATCAGGATGATGCTGTGCGCATGCTGCGCTGGTGCACTCTGCTCATACATACATTATCATTATAGACTGTTATGCCTTTCAGCGTTCAGTCTGCAAGCCTCTGTGAATTTACTAAACGTCACCACAATCCTCGATTTGCACTAGTGTTGTGGCCTCATTTAGTTCTATACCTCTTATCTTTAAATCGTTAGAAACCGAGTCTAACCATCGTCGTCTTGGTCTCCCTCTACTTCTCTTACCCTCCATAGCAGAGTCCATTATTCTCCTAGGTAACCTATCCTCCTCCATTCGCCTCACATGACCCACCACCGAAGCCGGTTTATGCGTACAGCTTCATCCATCGAGTTCATTCCTAAATTAGCCTTTATCCCCTCATTGCGAGTACCCTCCTTCCATTGTTCCCACCTGTTTGTACCAGCAATCATTCTTGCTACTTTCATGTCTGTTACTTCTAACATGAATAAGATATCCTGAGTCCACCCAGCTTTCGCTCCCGTAAAGCAAAGTTGGTCTAAAAACAGACCGATGTAAAGATAGTTTCGTCTGGGAGATGACTTCCTTCTTACAGAATACTGCTGATCGCAACTGCGAGCTCACTGCATTAGCTTTACTACACCTTGATTCAATCTCACTTACTATAGTACCATCCTAGGAGAATACACAACCTAAATACTTGAAATTATCGACCTGTTCTAGCTTTGTATCACCAATCTGACATTCAATTCTGTTGAATTTCTTACCTACTGACATCAGTTTTATCTTCGAGAGGCTAATTTTCATACCATACTCATTGCACCTATTTTCAAGTTCCAAGATATTAGACTGCAGGCTTTCGGCACAGTCTGCCATTAAGACCAAGTCGTCAGCATAGGCCAGACTGCTTACTACATTTCCACCTAAATGAATCCCTCCCTGCCATTTTATACCTTTCAGCAGATGATCTATGTAAACTACGAACAGCAAAGGTGAAAGATTACAGCCTTGTCTAACCCCTGTAATTACCCTGAATCAAGAACTCATTCTACCATCAATTCTCACTGAAGCCCACTTGTCAACATAAATGCCTTTGATTGATTTTAATAATCTACCTTTAATTCCATAGTCCCCCAGTATGCTGAACATCTTTTCCCTCGGTACCCTGTCATATGCTTTCTCTAGATCTACGAAACATAAACACAACTGCCTATTCCTCTCGTAGCATTTTTCAATTACCTGGCGCATAATGAAAATCTGATCCTGACAGCCTCTCTGTTGTCTGAAACCACACTGATTTTCATCCAACTTCCTCTCAACGACTGATCGCACCCTCCCTTCCAATATGCCAGTGAATACTATGCCTGGTATACTAATCAATGAGATACCTCGATAGTTGTTGCAATCCTTCCTGTTCCCTTGCTTATAGATAGGTGCAGTTACTGCTTTTGTCCAATCTGAAGGTACCTTACCAACACTCCACGCTAATTTTACTACTCCAGAAAGCCATTTCATCCCTGCTTCCCACTATACTTCACCATTTCAGGTCTAATTTCATCTATTCCTGCTGCCTTATGACAATGGAGTTTATTTACCATCCTTCCCACTTCCTCAAGCATAATTTCACCAACATCATTTTCCTCCTCCCCATGAGCTTAGCTGTTTCCTTTCACATTGAGAAGATGTTCAAAATATTCCCTCCACCTCTCCAGTGGTTCCCTGAGATCTATTATGAGTTCACCTGAATTACTAAAAACACTGTTCGTTTCCTTTTTCCCTCCCTTCCTAAGATTATTACTGTCCAGAAAGGTTTCCCTGCTGCTTGACCTAGCCTTTGCAGGTTATTGCCAAAATCTTCCCATTCCTTTTGGATTCAACAACTATTGTTTCGCTCTGTTTCTTTCATCTACGTACAAATCCCTGTCTGCCTCAGCACTTGTTTGGAGCCATTTCTGATAAGCCTTCTTTTTACGTTTACAGGCTGCTCTCACTTCATCATTCCACCAAGATGTTCGCCTTCTCCCATCTTTACACACAGTTGTTCCTAGGCATTCCCTTGTTGTTTCTACTACAGCATCCCTGTATGCCACCCATTCACTTTCTATATCCTGAACCTGCTTACTGTCTACTGTTTGAAACTTCTCACTAATCATATCCATGTACTCCTGTCTAATTTCCTCGTCCTGGAGATTTTCAACCCTTATTCGTTTGCAGACAGATTTCACTTTCTCTACCCTAGGCCTAGAGATACTTAGTTAACTACAGATCAGATAGTGGTCTGTATCATTGAAGAATCCGCGAAAAACTCGTGCATTCCTAACAGATTTCCTGAATTCAAAGTCTGTTAAGATATAGTCTATTATGGATCTGGTACCCTTAGCCTCCAATGTGTAGCGGTGAATAGCCTTATGCTTGAAGAATGTATTCATAACAGCTAAACCCATACTAGCACAGCAGTCCAGCAAACGCTTCCCATTCCCATTAGCTTCCATATCTTCTCCACATTTACCAATCACCCTTTCGTATCCTTCAGTTCTATTCCCAACTCTCGCATTGAAATCGCCCATTAGCACTATTCTATCCTTGCTGTTGACCCTGACCACGATGTCACTCAATGCTTCATAAAACTTGTTAACTTCATCCTCATCTGCACCCTCACATGGTGAATACATGGACACAATTCTTGTCCAACTTCCTCAAACTGACAAATCTACCCACATCATTCGCTCTTTTACGTGCCTAACAGAAACTATGTTGCGTGCAATGGTATTCCTGATAAAGAGCCCTACCCCAGACTCTGCCCTTCCCTTTCTAACACCCGTCAAGTACACTTTATAATCTCCTATCTCTTCCTCGTTATCTCTCCTTACCCGAATATCACTTACTCCTAGCACATCAAGATGCATCCTCTTTGCTGACTCAGCCAGTTCTACCTTCTTTCTTCCATAAGCCCCATTAATATTGATAGCTCCCCATCGAATTCCATTTCGTTCGCCAAGTTGTTTCCAAGGAGTCCCTCGCCTGTCATATGGGAGTGGGACTCCGTTACTCCCATAGGTCCGAGGCTTGCTTAAAATGTTCTGAGCTCGGTAAATTCATGAAGCAGGATGCTACACTACTTGAACATAGTCCAAGTGAGGATCTCTCCTCTAACGGGTTATGGACCACCGGTGAATTGTATAGTCCTAGCCGCCTGAACAAGGAGGGCCATGACTCTGAATATGTCCGAGATGCCCACTCCCATTCCATAGCAACTGGTATCCCGACTCTCAGGACCACTTACTAGGCCACTCAGCCGTTGCCCATGGTTCACGAACTAGGACGTGACTACAGTAACCCACAAACATGAATCATTACTCTGCTCATATGAAATAAAAATTGGCTGGAAATGAGCATCATTCATTAATGAGGGAGAGTTAAAAATGGATATTAGTAAAGAGCTAACACCTCTACGTAATAGGAATAGGAATGTATTGCAGCAGAATTGCCGTAATTGGTATATAATAGGTCTATTCCATTAAACATGGTATTAACACTGGAAATATCGCACAGAACTTCATTCGATGGCTGAGAATGAAAGAGTTGCAACTGAAAAAAATGCATTTTTGAGATTTTACCATCAATGTACTGCGTCCATCAGATCGCCTACAAGGGTGCAGTATAGCAGCCATTCCCAAGCTATGGGCCGCGGACACCTGCAGAGTCGCATCCCTAATCCAAGGGGTCCGCAATAATAATGTTAGTTGTAAGTAATTAAAGGGCAAGATTGTACTGCATATACACAATTTATAGATAATTATTTTAAATTTAGTAACTATGTCTTCACTATTGTACTATATAACTTACATACGGTATATGTAATTCCTAACTTGGGCCATAGATGGTACAAGTTAGCAGCGGACTGTTAGTAACTCTTAAACTATCCGGCCCCACGGTGTAGGGGGCAGCGTGTCCGCCTGTCACCCGGCGGCCCCGGGTTCGATTCCCTGGCCTGGGGACTGAGTGTTTGTGTCGTCCTTAAAGTTCCTTTCCTCGCGTTCAACACTTTACTCTTCCACCATTTACAAAATGCACGCAGGTTCCTCACATATGGTAGGGGCAAAAGATCTTTCTATGTCGACGCCCCGAATAAATAGCATTTTGAAAAACTCTTAAAGTGGTTGATAGGTGGAGTGGGATGTCTTCACTGGTATTTTGGTTTGGTACACAGCCAGTTGCACCATTGCAGTCGAGTGTGTTACCTGACGCTAACAGGTCCACTTCTTCTTTTCCTTCTTAATCTGCTTACCCTCCAGGGTTGGCTTCTCCCTCGGACTCAGCGAGGGATCCCACCTCTACCACCTCAAGGCCAGTGTCCTGGAGCTTCAGACTCTGGAACGGGGGATACAAGTCGGGAGGATGACCAATACCTCGCCCAGGCGGCCTCACCTGCTATACTGAACAGAGGCCTTGGTGGGGAATGGGAGGATTGGAAGGAATAGACAAGGAAAAGGGAAGGAAGCGGCCGTGGCCTTAAATTAGGTACCATCCCGGCATTTGCCTGGAGGAGAAGTGGGAAACCACGGAAAACCACTTCCAGGATGGCTGACGTGGGAATCGAACCCACCTCTACTCAGTTGACCTCCCGAGGCTGAGTGGACCCCGTTCCAGCCCTCGTACCACTTTTCAAATTTCGTGGCAGAGCCCGGAATCGAACCCGGGCCTCCGGGGATGGCAGCTAATCACACTAACCACTACACCACAGAAGCGGACTCTTCTTCTTTTTTCCACCACGTTTCCCACGCATGTGGAGTCGCGCGTACGAACTGCGTCGCACATGTGGATTTGGCCCTGTTTAACGGCCGGATTCCCTTCCTGACGCCAACCCTATATGGAGGAATGTAATCACTGTTACCTGTTTCTGTGCTGGTTGGTAGTGTAGTGTGTTGTCGGAATATGAAGAGGAGAGTGCTAACAGGTCCATCATTTGATATTAATATCTTTGAGAACAGAATAAACTGTAAGCATAACAGTACTCGCGGAAGGTTCAATGAAGTGTGCGTGTCATTCGAACAGGGATGTAATAGATTGTGTTCCAAAAACCTCAACCGCCAACTGGAAAACTGTTGGATGAGTGCATAAATGTTGTAAATATGAGGACCAAAACCTGAAACTGAAATTTACAGTGCTAAATGTTGGATATGATGAGAATCCCCAGTGTGTGTTGTGTGGTGACGTTTCGTCTAACGAGTGTATAAAAACCATCGAAACTAAAACGGCATCTCCAACCCATGCAAGACAGTACAGCCGAAAAGCTGACTACTACTTTCGCAAAAACCTCGCTGAATTTCATATATCGAAGAAGTACTCACGGACAGTGTTAGAGGAGACAAAGGAAACCTTGTTTTAGAACCTTATCAACCATTCCTATTAATAGTAAAACATGGCCAATCACATACCGTTGGAGAGAAGTTTGCAAATACTGTACTTGGTTAAAAGCACTCAAAATAAATGTGAAGCACTAGTAACTCGCAACATTTCCCTAGAACTCGATGATATGATGAAAGAAGCTGTGGAATTTATCAATTTAATCAAAGTCAGTTCTCTAAATTCTGGATTACTTTTGGAGGTACGCAAAGAGATGGCGGTGACCGTAAACATTTGCTACCGCATACAGAGGTTAAGTGGTTGTTGAGAGGCTCGTTTGAACTGAGATATAAAGTTAGATTATTTCTTCTCGGTGGGATATGTAACGTCAAACACTTATTCGTGGATTTCTCGTAGATTGCGAGACTTGTTTATTTAGGAGATATATTCAGTCACTTGAATGAACTGAATTGAAGCCTGCAAGGAACGCAAGTTACACTCTTCATAGCCCAAGACAAAATGCATGGAATATAAAGAAAATGAGTAAATGGACCCGTCGATTTATCAAAACCGAATCAGATTACTTCCTAGCAGTTCATGCTTTCCAGTATGAAAAGAAATGCTACCAAGAAGTCTAAGTGTTGCAATCATAAAATACCTGGAATTGCTAGGGTCCACATTCAGAAAATATTTTCCGCCTCTGACTGAAGAAAATCTCATAGATCAGAAACCCCTTTTTGGAAACTGAACATGAGCTTCCCTTCCTTAAGAAAGATCAATTAAATGAAATATCGTGTTACTCTTATTTGAAGAAAGATCCTGTATCACAACCACACGTCTATGTTGATTTCTGAAACCATGCACGTCCCCTATATCCTATCATGTCTAGAAAGGCAGTACTGCCTTTAATGCCTTTTATGTGTGAGTGTACTTTTTCTTCTTTCACACAACTGAAAAAGTACAGAAACAGAGCTACAATAGAGGCTAATCTTCGTCCTCGTGTGGCTACGCTTGAATCAGCACCATTGATCCCAGGGCTGTACCGAGTGAATGTTCTCAAGTAAGTTCCAGATCCAAACTATTGTAATTATTAGCTAGGTGTCACATTATTTAATGATTTGTATGTAAATAGGAAGTATGTTTATGTACTGTAAATGAAATTAATTTAAACTTTTAAGTTCAAAGGAAAGTAAATATTAGGCCTATATTTTACGAATAAAAAGAAACATGGTAACATTACAAATTTCTGTGTTTTGCTTATTTAAGTATTGTGTTTTGTGGCTAGGGGGTTCTTGGATATGAATATGGTGTACTGAAGGGGCTTCAGATACAGAAAGTTTGGGAAACCCTGATGTATAGCTCATTTCGACATCTACAACCTCCGAAAATGTTGCAGCAAAAATCGAATATATTCATGCCAGGAAGGACTTCTAACGGTTTTCAATGTTCTGGAATTACCATCATCACCATCATTAGTCGGTTTGCTCATTGCTGAGCGTGGAAGCCTCGTTGCAGCCTTGACGGAATGCTTCCATCCAGAATGGTTTTCAGCTTTCCTTAACGTGGTCCGAACAGGTAGGCCAGTAGTCTTCTTCGTCTGATCTAACCATCTACTTGCCGTTCTTCCCCGTGGTCTACTGCCTTCAACTTTGCCTTGCAAAATGGTCTTTTCCAAGTTTTCTCCTTCTGAAAATCTGGCCGAGGAACAGGAAGTAATACTCACACAGGAAGATAGACGTTTCTTGATGCTCAGTTCGTTCAGAATGGGAACATTGGTTCTTATTTCCGTCCAGGTTACACGCAGCACATCTCACAGGCATCAATTCGACTTTTGTCTCTAGGACTCACGATCCAGGTCCCACAGCCGTACAAAAAGTCTGAGAACACTAGTGATTCCACCAAGCGCATCTTCGTAGCTTTTGATATTGTCCGGTTCTGCCAGATCTTAGTGAGTTTAACCATTGCAACCCGAAGGCCTGCAGATTACGAGGTGTCGTGTGGTCAGCACGACGGATCCTCTTGGCCGTTATTCTTGGCTTTCTAGACCGAGGCCGTCATCCCACCATCAGATAGCTCCTCAATTGCAATTACGTAGGCTGAGCGGACCTCGAACCAGCACTCAGTTGCAGATAAAGATTCCTGACCTCACCGGGAATCGCACCCGGGGTCTCCAAGTAAGAGGCAGGCACGCTACCCCTACACCGCGGGGCCGGCAGAACAATACATTAGTTTAACATTAATTCGAAAGGGTCATTTTGAGTCGTAACTCTTTTACAGATTAGCCTATAGTAAATGATGAATAACTATGTACACACCAATGTTAATGAAAATTGTGTAACCATTGTAGTTTTGAGAGGTAATCATGTAAACTGCTAATATCTTTAAACTGTTCTCCCAAAAAATCATGTAATTTGAATTTTAACCCTTCCGTTCTCGGCCATCGATTTATCTTGTTTCTTATCCTCTAATACAGTCACTCAGTGTTGTTACTCTTTTGGGACACTTAAAAAAGTGGTAACACCTCTACGTAGGAAAGATAACGTCATGAAGGGTGGAGCCTTAAAACAGTGGTAACACCTCTACGTAGGAAAGACAACGTCATGAAGGGTGCAGCCTTAAAAAGGGTGGTAACACCTCTACGTAGGAAAGACAACGTCATGAAGGGTGGAGAGTTGTATCGTACTAAATTTTGTGAAGTGCTGTAAGGAGGAAATGGCGATAAAATGACTCCTGGGATCTTTAAAGAAAGCGGATCATCCTTGTCTGAAGAGTCAACGATGTGGTTTTCGGATCAGAGGGTGCTCATTTCTATTTCCGACTGAGCTGAAGTGTTTTGGCTGCGTCTGATTAATTTCTCTGGCTCTTGGACTGGGTGTTTGTGTTTCATATGCACACATTACCACCCCCCACAGAAACACGCTATAAGGAATGCATTCCTCCAAATGAGATTCATGTTAGGAAGGGCACCCGATCGCAAAGCAGAGTCAAGGAGACATGCGCCTTACATTGCACCCGCGATCTAATTGTGTACGAAGGTGCAGAAGGAGAAGAAGTTAGAGGAGCGACTTCTACTGCAAGAGTACGCGTTCTAGGAAAATAATTCATCTTATTGTTTTCATTATGACCGGAACGTTCTTACGTGAGTATCTTCCTTGAGATCCTTGGTTTCTGTCCTACGATTAAAATCTAATTTTTACTTTTGAAAAATCCAGGAAGATAGATTTATTTTAAAATTATTTATACCAGGCATCCGAGAATCTGATGAATGAAGGTGACATTTGTTTGTCATTATTCACGATGAATCAGAACAACAGAATTTATCAGTTTTCTTACGCAGAACGCATAGTAGTATTCTATTTAATCAGCATTTTTTTTTTTGTAGAAGATGATCCATATTTCGTCCTTTTTAATTTTTACAATCTGATTTACGTCGCACCGACAAAGATAGGTCTTATGACGACGATTGGATAGGAAAGGGCTAAGAGTGTGAAGAAAATAGGCGTGGCCTTAATTAAGGTACCGCCCCAGCATTTGCCTGGTGGGGAAATTGGGAAACACGGAAAACCATTTTCAGGAAACGTAATTGATATTCACGTCCTTTGTCAGGTTTTAGGCGTTATTTTCTTGATATTAAAGAATTATATAGGCTACACATTATAGCTCAAGTTACAAATTAATCTGACCCAGCAGTTCAAAGCTCCCTGTAGTTTAATCGTTTGTTCAACTAAGGAACAGATCCCAATTCCTTTACACTAAACAACGATGACAACAAAGCGAGACTTTGATGAGAGCTCTCATCTGAGTTCCAGCCGAGTGCACATTTTGCCCTTCATTACACTTGTTTACCACTCAAGAGCAGGCTAAAGACCGGAACAGTTATTACGCTCCCTGCACAAAGTCACGGGGTGAGCACCTGACGGACACAATAAATTAATAAATAAAGTGGCCATTAAACATGATTTCACTCGTCGTTACTTTTCCTATTACCACACTCCCCCAACGAGAGTTAATTATTATCACTCAATGGGCATGTTCCTCAAAATAACACCTTGCTATGCTCATTAACCAGAAATAAGTTCAATCATACGTACTTAACCTCTTCGAATGTACACGCGAGGAGTTAACTGTGATGCATTTTATTCCCCTTTCCCTTGTCGCAACTTCACACGAAGACTTCTATAAGCAATCATTTATTTATTCATTCCCTGTCAAGATTTGTGAAATCTTTGTACATATCCCGCGAATCTAATGGATAAGGTCAGTCCAGATTATCTGTGGGATGTAGACATTCCCTGCAATATATCTGAGGCAGGGTTACCGACGGTCAGTAGCCAATTCCGATCATGCGGCTATTTCGTTGTTGAAATATATATACCGGTTCTCAATTGCTGCTGTAAACTTCCTTATTTTTATTTATTATGTTTTTAGTGAAGTTAGGGCCCTTAGCCCTCTCTCACAATTATCCACTGTAGCTATACATCAGTGATAACAGAGCTTTGAGATCATAATACATAATACACAATAATATATACATTTTTCTTTTCTTCCCTTTTTTTACAATTTGCTTTACGTCGCACCGATGCAGATAGGTCTTATGGTGACGAGGCCTAGGAGTGGGAAGAAAGCGACCGTGATCTGGTGCGAAAATTGGAAACCACGAAAAATAAATTACTCTTATCTAACTCATCCAGTCATACAAATTTATCAGCTACATTCAGCAGGTAGTTTTAGCAAGCAGTCTTAAATTAAGATAATGAGGTCTTATCTCTGACACTGATGGGCAGAGAATTCAAAAATCTGGAACCCGTCACAACAAAAGAGTTATTAAACATCCAGGATCGGTTGATAGGAATAGAAAGAGAGGAACCAGAACCGGCAGTACTGCTGTGAAAGGAGGACAAGTACTTAAGTTGGAATGAAATGTATAGCGGTCTACATTCAGTGAGTAGCCGGTAAATCAGTATGTTATACGTTCGTCGTTTATCAGGCTTCAGCTATGAAATAACGTGATGGTATGGGGTAACATGTGTCCTTATTTTAAATGAAACTGAAGTTTAAAATTCTGCTCCTTTGTTGCGTCTACAATCAATCACTGCTGATCTGCATTTAGGACAGTCGCCCAGGTGGCAGATTCCCTATCTGCTGTTTAGTTAGACTTTTCTTACATAATTGCCAAGAATTTGGAAATTAATTGAACATATCCCTAAGTAAATTATTCCAAATACAAGTACAACGTCACAGTAGTCGGTGATGGGAGCCAGGTATGCCAGCCACTGGCACTGCTGTCTAAACAAGGAGCTTTTATGAAGTAAAAATTAATTGGCCCCCCGCAAGTGATATTTGTAAAAATGAGTAGCAGGTTAAGTCCTGGGGGCAAAGGCGGCAGGAATCAGAGCTAACCACTCTACCCCACCAAGTGCCGAGGTTACAGATAGTGGAACCCTTTATCTTCCACACCTCCAAGGGTCTCCATTGCCTGTACGCAGATGACTTTGCTTTCCTTTCGCTTTCTGCAAGTAATATTTGCCGTAGGGAATTTTTCCCCGGAGAGCAGTGAATCCCACTGATCGCTCCTTCTCACTCCCACCCAACACGTCTTTGAAATTTCAAATTACATCCCTATAGTTTGATACAGTACCTCTTTTTGAAAGAAGATTAATTTGTTTGTACGTCGTATTAATTTGTTCTCTCATCCTTTGTCTTATATCATTCTGGCAACCTGGATCCATTTTAATCTGAGAAAATCAATCAATCAATCAATCAATCAATCAATCAATCAATCATCGATAAACCACGTTTAGCGCTGTTGCCCAGGTGGCAGATTCCCTAACAGTTGTTTAACTAGCACTTTCTTAAACGTTTTCAAGACAATTTATGGAATATTTCCCTTCATAATGTATTCCAGTCCCTTACTCCTCGTTCTATGAATGAATAGTTCCCCTCATTTATCCTCTTAAATTTCAACTTCATCTTCATATGGCGATCTTTCCTACCTTCAAAAAGCTCCAAACCAAACAAACTAAACCCCATGGCACTACAGCCTTTGAAGGGCCTTGGCCTACCAAGCGACCGCTGCTCAGCCCGAAGGCCTGCAGATTACGAGGTGTCATGTGGTCAGCACGACGGATCCTCTCGGCCGTTATTCTTGGCTTTCTAGATCGGGGCCGCTATCTCACCGTCAGATAGCTCCTCAATCCTAGTCACGTAGGCTGAGTGGACCTCGAACCAGCCGTCAGGTCCACGTAAAAATCCCTGGCCTGACCGGGAATCGAACCCCGGGCCTCCGGGTAAGAGGCAGGCACGCTACCCCTACACCACGGTGCCGGCTTTCAGAAAGCTCCGCTCAAGCTTATTGATCTATTAATGTCATTCCACGCCATCTCTCCACTGACAACTCAAAATATACCACATAGTCGAGCATCTCGTAAGAATGAGTAAGTCTGTTGGATGAAACATGCCTTATTTTGGAAAATATCCTACATGTAATTAATTCAATTCAGTAAATTAAATGTTCAAAATGTGCTCCATATTTTGTTAGATAGTAATACTGCCTACTTCTGAAACCTCCGCGAAACTGTTGCGGGTTATTTAATTTACATTCCTTGAATATTCTCAGGCGGGGAGGGGTAAACTACTGATTCCAAATGTCTCGAAAGGAAGAAGTTGAGAAGTATCAGGTCTGGTGATCTTGCTGGCCATTCTAGAGCACCTTTCCTACCAATCCATTATCCAGCCACAGTCGCACAGGCATTGCACTTAAGAAAACAGCTCAATGATAAGGAATTTAATCGTTGGTGTGTCTTACCAGATGAGGGTAAGATCTTGTATTGTATCTATTATTAAAACACACACACACCGCTAATCAGTTGATAAGAAACCCGGAGGGGTTAACCGGTAGCGAATGGAAAATTTCAATAAAGCTAACAGTAAAAGTATATCCACTCCGTACATTACCTGACAGGTCACAAGACGGTAAACACAACCGGCGTTTCCACAGTGAGGTTCAAACCCTTCATCACTTTTTTTTTTTTTTTGCTTTACGTCGCACCGACACAGGTATGTCTTGCGGCGACGATGGGATAGGAAAGATCTAGGAATTGGAAGGAAGCGGCCGTGGCCTTAATTAAGGTACAGAACCGGCATTTGCCTGTTGTGAAAATGGGAAACCACGGAAAACCATCTTCAGGGCTGCCGACAGTGGGGCTCGAACCCACTATCTCCCGATTACTGGATACTGGCCGCACTTAAGCGACTGCAGCTATCGAGCTCGGTACGTCACGTTTTGTTTCCTTGTCTATTTACTGACGCGCTGCGAAATGACGACGCGATCACATAAGATCCATGCTCGCAGATGCTTTTAGAGGCAAAAAGTACACAGTCTGCGCGGTGCATGAGGTGTTGCAGACTGGGACGTGCCAACCATACCACCCAGTTCAATAAATATATTCATTTTAGATCCTACACTTAAAACTGAAGCATCACCAAACAACCAGATGATATTAACAAGGAGAAATACGACATCTGTGAATCCATAATTCCATAAGTTGTTCAGAAACGCAATCTGGATTTCACAGAAGTATTGGAATCATTAATATGGGTGTGGCACAATCACAATAGAAATTATGAACTTACTTAGAACATTTAGCTTAGATGCCAAATTCATCACAGATATTGAGTTAGCGCTACTAAAGTGGTATCCGATGATGGTTAGAAAACATTTGTACACTGCATGCCATCTATTTCGTTCAGCATGGAGATAACTTCTTATACATTTAAATATTTGTTGGCTTTGTATTCAGTAACTGGATTAATATTCCGTTGAGTATTTACTACACCCTGTGGGTGAGGGACGCAGACGAAGAACACACCCATGATATCCCCTGCCTGTCGTAAGAGGCGACTGAAAGGGGCGATGAAGGGTTGATTGAATTAGAACAATGAAACCACTTGTGATTAGTACCATCACGGGGGGAACACCACGGGTCGCCTTTACTTGCGAATAGTACCACTGTGTTAGGTACACAATAGGTTTGTGGTTAGTAGCAGCAGAGAGCGGTTCACTGTGGGTGTCCAGTACCTGTGATTAGTACACAGGACTTACGTTGCTTGTGATTTGTACCATTAGGCCGATGACCTAGATGTTAGGCCCCTTTAAACAATAAACATCATCATCATCACTGATTATTTATTTTTTGAAACCACTGTTTGCAAAGCTTCGTCGTTGGCAGCCACCGTGTGGAGGAAGCAGAAATAAATATATTCCTCTCACTTATTTAAGTCTCTGATTAACAACCTCGGGTTCTCGGAAATCTCTTTCGCGTGGTTTATCTTAAGCGATGAAGGTCATCTGCCTAGAAAATTGACTGAACGGCTTGGCCGTGCTTTTAGGGTCGCGCAGTTGTGACCTTGCATTCGGGAGATAGTGGGTTCGAGCCCCACTATCTGCAGTCCTGAACATGTTTTCCGTGGTTTCCCATTTCTCACCAGGCAAGTGCGGGGACTCTACCTTAACTAAGGCCACGGTCACTACCTTCCCAATTCTAGCTCCTTCCCGTTCTTGCGACGCCGAAAATCGTCGATGGCGTTAATGCGACGTTAAACCACTAGCAAATAAAATCGGCGTACAGGAAGACTAGATGCCGTCAAATCAAAATTCCTGCTCATGGTATATGTGGCCACACGGTTATTATTATTATTATTATCATCAACATTGTTGTTGTTGTTGTTGTTGTTGTTGTTGTTGTTTCGTATAGGCCGACTAACGACCACGATATTCAACTTTTGCGTTTGGGGTGGGCTTTGATGTTTGCCCAGTAATTGCACACCCTCTGACTGTGTCGTTCTTTCCTCTCCTTTCTTCAGAGGTACCTGTCCTCCTTCTTGGTGGTTTGTTCTGGAACCTCTTTTGTTTAAGCATCCTCCTGAAAGATGTCCGGTTTTTAAGTCCCTTTCTGTTCCTCCCAGTTCGTGCAGATCTTCCTTTACTTCCATCAGCCATGGTGATTTGGTCGTCCTATTTAGCCAGTAAACGAGAAGCTGGTTGGTCAGTCAGCATGATGCATCCTGTAACGTGTCCATATAATGCTAGGCGTCTCTTGCTGGCCACGTCTGTGATTTCTTCGTAGTACTTGTAGAGCTCTTGGTTGGGTCACCGTGTATTCATTCACTTCCTTTACTAGTCCTAATATATTCCTCAATATTTTTCTCTCCTGGATTTCGAGCTTGTCCGCGAGTCCCTTCCTGTTCAATATTAGACATTCTGAAGTATGTAAGGCTTCAGGGCGGATGAGTCTGGTAGTGCTTCATTTCTACCTCTAGAACCCAATAGAGTATAGGCTATTCCAAGCGTATGGGACCCTCACCAGGATTATTTGATTCAAGAACTGGATAAAATCCAAAGAAAAGCAGCTCAATGAGTCCTGCGTGATTTCCGACAAAAGGGTAGCATTACAAAAATGTTTGCAAAGTTTGGGCTGCGAAGACTTGGGAGAAAGGAGATGAGCTACTCGACTACGTGATATGTTCCAAGCTGTCAGTGGAGAGATGGCGCGTAATGACATCAGTAGACGAATAAGTTTGAGTGGTGTCTTTAAAACTAGGAAAGATCGAATATGAAGATAAAGCTGGAATTCAAGTGGATGAATAGGGTTAAATATTCGTTTATAGGGAGGGGAGTTAGGGATGAGAATAACTTACCAAGGGATATGCTCAATAAATTTCCAATTTATTTGCAATCATTCGAGAAAATCCTAAGAAAACAACAGATAGGCAATCTACCACCTGGGCGACTCCCCTAAATGCAGATCAGTAGTGACTGACTGATTTAGTGTTTCTCGGTTTGGGTTATCTTAGGATCACGTTAAATAACCAGTGCATACATTTCCGTTTATTTCCTGCTTCCATTTTCCAATAGTTCTTCATTATTTCACTGTGTTTTCTCCTCTATTCTATCCATATGTTATTCCTTTCTTTCTTTTCTTTCCTCGGGAAACACTTGACATTTTGTATCAAACGATTATTATTATTTTATTATTATTATTATTATTATTATTATTATTATTATTATTATTATTATTATTATTATTATTATTATTGAGGAGGTAGAACGACTCTCAGCCTAACATTATACAAGAAACGCCCATACTTCCACAGAGTTCATCGCGCCTGCCGTTCTGCCACCCGGCGAACAGGCGCTCCATGTACTTTATCATTGTGTGTTAGTCTCTCCTCTTAACGTTTATTGGATTAGCTGCTATTAATCACCTGTCGCACAGAGAATGAAACTAAAGGCCATTGCAAGAGTGATTATATTAGTTAAGACTCGGACCGAGCTCGACTGCTGCAGTCGCTTAAGTGCGGCCAGTATCCAATATTCGGGAGATAGTAGGTTCGAACCCCGCTGTCGGCAGCCCTGAAGATGGTTTTCCGTGGTTTCCCATTTTCACATCAGGCAAATGCTGGGGCTGTACCTTAATTAAGGCCACGGCCGCTTCCTTTCCACTCCTAGCCCTTTCTGTCCCATAGTCTCCATAAGACCTATCTCTGTCCGTGCAGAGTAAAGCAACTAGCAAAAAAACGATAGTGGGTTCGAACCCCACTGACGGCAGCCCTGAAGATGGTTTTCTGTCGTTTCCCATTTTCACACCAGGAAAATGCTGGGGCTGTACATTATTTATTTAAAGCCACGGCCACTTCCTTCGCACTCCTAGCCCATTCCTCTCCCATCGTCGCCATAAGACCTACAATATCTATGTCGGTGCGATGTAAAGCAACTTGTAAGGAAAGTTAAGACTAGACTTACTCTACGTAAATAAGCAAGGATCACGCAGCATCACGCTTTGGTATCATTCCATCATTTTGACTGCTAAAAAGAAATGTAAATATATTTCGAAGTTATCACATACAATTTTTGTATCATTTGTCCACAGTGATAACAATAACAGTACTATTAATGATAATAATAATAATAATAATAATAATAATAATAATACCACTGTTTGAGTTGGCCGTGCGGCTAGGGTCGCGCCGCTGTGAGCATGCATTAGGGAGATAGTGGTTTCGAATCCTACCGTCGGCAGGCCTGGAGGTTATTTTTCGGTCGTCTCCCATTTTCACACCAGGCCATGGTCGCTACCTTCCCAATCCTAGCTCTTTCCCATCCCTCCGACGCCGAAAACCTTCGATGTGTTAGTGTGAAGTTAAACAAGTAGCATAATAATTATGATAATAATATATAGGATGAGGCCTCGGCTTGGAGGTGGTTGGATACTTGATAGCTCCTTTATCAGCTGCTACAGATAGCTTAAAATTCACCAAGGAGGTGTACTATGGAAAGAAGTAAGGTAGTTTCCCGTTTCTTTCCGCTCTGGGTGAGAAGAATCCATTACAAATCAGTCTCCCTAGCCCGTTGAAATGAACGCACGATCTGGCGTTTGAGTAATAATTTCACACCATTCATAACAGAAACAGGCTAAGTAAGGAATGGCATTACAAACATTACTCGTACATTGTCAAAAAGAAGAATGGAATTGAGTCAGATTAATGAAATTAATACACTTGCTCTAGCCGTCCGGCTTCCCAGCTGAATGGTCTACGTACTAGCTTTCGGTTCAGAGACCCTGGGTTCAATTCCCAGCCGTGCCGAGGCATGTTGCTGCGTACGGGTAATTCCTCTGGCTCGGGAGCTGGGTGTTTTTGTTCGTCATAATACACTTCTCTTCATTTACATACAACACACCACACCACTAATCACCACAGAAACACCCAACAGTGAATACATCCCTCACAGCATTGGCTTGACGTCAGGAAGGCCATCCGGCTGTAAACTGGGCTTAATAAACTGGGAAAAGAATATAATGAACACGTTCTAGTCCATACCACACGACAGCGCAAGTTTTCAAGAGTTTAAACATTCTTAGAACACTTGTAAATTATTCCTTTTATTAAGGCATATTTTCAAAATTTTGAACTTTTTGTTGAGAACTGTTTTCAATCAACGTACGTCGTTAATTTCCATAAGAGTATAACAAAACTTCTTGGTTAAATCAGTTTATTCATTTTCAATACTAATTAACAGCGACGAGAATAATAGCATTAAATACCCAGATTTAAAACTGACACCACAGAGTAGAAGACTTGGTAGGCTTCTTATTAGATCTACTGCGTCGCCGAAAACCTTTGACTGGACGTTAAACCACTAGCCAAAAAAAAAAAAAAAAAAAAAAAAAAAAAAATCCAACAACAACTTAAAATTGAGGAACGACAACCGACATGTAAATCAAGCTACACACCTATTGGAAACATAATTTCATTGATAATTTATGAGAAGATGTCGTGTGAGTGCTACACTGATAACCACTCTACTTTATGATAAACTCACTTAAATCACTATCGATATGTTGTAAATTTGTTTAATAAAGAATAATAATATTGGCTTTATGTCTCACTAACTACTTTTGCTGTTTTCGGAGACGCCAAAGTTTCCGCATTAGTCTCGCAGGAATTCTTTTACGTGCCAGTAAATCTACCGACATGAGGCTGAGGTATTTGAGCACCTTCAATCACCACCGGACTGCTAAATTGGGGTCAGAAAGCTAGCGCCTCTACTATCTGAGGCACTCAGGCCGGCTTTTTTTTTAATCAAGCTATAACTTATCTTAGGGACACATGGTAGTTCGGATTCTAAATTGGCTGACGTGGATGGTGCAGAAAATGTAGTAATTGATCCCTGCTGTAACTTAGAAACAGGATCTTGGTTAATCCCAAGGTCTCGAACTCCCCAGGATATAAAAGTTCAATTCAGTGATTATTATTATTATTATTATTATTATTATTATTATTATTATTATTATTATTATTATTATTATTATTATTATTATTATTATTATTATTATTCCACATCCAGATGCACACGGACGTCGAAGAGAAAGACCGGGCAAGCTGAACATGTCCTCGGACACTCCCGGCACTAAAAGTCATGGATAAATGTCCTTTCATATGAGGTGTGTAATTGAAGACGTGTATTAATACGAACATAATCGAACATCTCCCAAGCTATAGTAATTAACTGTACGCAATTAAAAACCACAAACCAGTTGGGAACCGGACCCGGGGCCCTCTGAACCGAAGACCGTTACGATGACTATTCAACCAGGAAACCGCGCCCCCAGTGAATACAGTAGTGTATTTGTATTTAATGATTTGTTTTATAAATTGTAGATTATGTATTTCGGCTGTTCTTTCCCGCTCAGTAATCACTTTACCTATACTAAAAAGCATGTATTCATTCAGGGTGAGGTAAGAATGGGAATTACTTTCCCGAATTATCTGTAAAATTCCGAAGTTATATTTCAATTTTTTAAATTTTTGAATATTTATACGAGGACTGAAGCATAAATCATGGCAACTATTTTTTTTTCGTACGAATGCGGGTTATAACAAACAAACGGAAATACACATCATCATTATCATCATCATCATCTGTTTACCCTCCAGGTTCGGCTTTTCCCTCGGACTCAAGGGCAGTGTCCTGGAGCTTCAGACTCTTGGTCGGGGATACAACTGGGGAGAATGATCAGTACCTCGCCCAGGCGGTCTCACCTGCTATGCTGAACAGGGGCCTTGTGGAGGGATGGAAAGATTGGAAGGGATAGACAAGGAAGAGGGAAGGAAGCGGCCGTGGCCTTAAGTTAGGTACCATCCCGGCATTTGCCTGGAGGAGAAGTGGGAAACCACAGAAAACCACTTCGAGGATGGCTGAGGTGGGAATCGAACCCACCTCTACTCAGTTGACCTCCCGAGGCTGAGTGGACCCCGTTCCAGCCCTCGTACCACTTTTCAAATTTTCGTGGCAGAGCCGGGAATCGAACCCGGACCTCCGGGGGTGGCAGCTAATCACGCTAACCACTACACCACAGAGGCGGACGGAAATACACATATGGGAGTAAAAAGCCTAAGGTGCTATGGAATGTATGAAAAATGCGAGTGGGTTTGCCAGGTGTCGGATATAGGAAAGGAGGAAACTATCAGTCATGAAATCCTCAAAGTAGTGCCCTAGATTGTCCATAACACGCGCCAAGGATGTGGGAGACGTCGGATACCAGTTTCTCACCATGTATGAATTTTGCAGTGTCTTGTTTCACAGCGTTGGCACTGTCCTTCCGTGTCCCGAACCGTCTACCACCCAATGGTTCCTTCACTTTGGAGATGAGGTCAAAATCGCACAGTGACAGGTCCGTTGAATATGGCGAGTATTCCAGTACATTCCACCTCGTCACGTCCATTACTCACAGAGCCTGCCTCACTACTGAAGTCCCGTCACCCTGTGCGTGGTACCTTCCAACGCACCGCTATCTCGTGCCATCCCGTTGTACTATGACTGTCAAGATTGTCTAGAAATATGACTAGCACCATGTAAATGTGAGCTGAAAAACTAGTTGCCATGACTTCTGTTGCAACCCCCGTATATTTGAACCTTTAACCCCTCGGAGCCTAACATTTCGACTATTTCGCGGTCACACATAGCCTTCTAAAGGAAGCCTCCATAGTTCAGGCGGCAGCGCGCCGGCCTCTCACCGCTGGAAACCGTGGTTCAAATCCCGGTTACTCCATGTGAGATTTGTGCTGGACAAACCGGAGACAGGATAGGTTTTTCTCCGGGTACTCCGGTTTTCCCTGTCATCTTTTATTCCAGCAACACTCTCCATTAACATTTTATTTCATTTGTCAATCCTTTATCATTGCCGCAGAGGAGTGCGACAGGCACCGGCAGCCGGCACAATTCCTATCCTCGCCGCTAGATGGGGGCTTCATTCATTCCATTCCTGACCTGGTCAGATGACTGGGAAGCAGGCTCAGGATTTTCATTTTCACGTAGCCTTCTAAAGGTTATACAGTATATGTGTTTCCGTGACAACTTATACACTTTATAACGGAATGGACAGCAGGTAACGTTTGATCTTTATCGCACTACGTAACAAACCTCTTTATGATCAAAGTCACAGAGGATGGCAATGCGCGTGAACAATTTGTTGAACGGTGGCGCCTCAATGAAAAAGTTTTCAATCAAAGTTCCCTCGTAAAGGAATGTTCCAGCACAACTTGATTAATGGCAAATTTAATTAAAAGTCCCGGTTGTTCCGTATTAACGACACTATCAATAAACGAGTCCATCCCATTGTATCCATTAACAACTTTAATTATGTATTAATTGATAGCATGCAGCCATTATGTCAAATGTGAAAACATTCATTACTTCAAACGAGGAAATAATTCTACACTGTATAATTGCTCTTCTTTGCAAGTAATTGATACGCTTGTAGTGGAAAATGGTTGTGCAATTAGGGCAGTTTCATTCTAAACTGCATGTATGTAATAACAAATTACATACGAAACAAAAACTCGTATATAACGCGATTTAAGAAGCAAACCGCATTAAATCAGTTTTGAGCTTTTTAAATTTTCTCGCGGCCGTACAGCGCTATTCGAAATACTCTAACACACCGACTGATTAAATTTAAATATTAAGATTTTTTTCTTATTCTGAGAGCAATTGTCAATTAAGAAAATTAACATTTTCTAACCTCCGCTTTCTCAGATGTAAGGTATAACTTGAGGTGTTTTGTTGTTGTTGTTGTTGTTGTTGTTGTTGTTGTTGTTTGAATCATCTGTCCATAGATTGGTGTGATGCAGCTCTCCATGCCACCCTATCATGTGCTAACCTTTTTATTTCTACGTAACTAGTACATCCTACATCTACTCTAACCTGCTAGCCATATTCATACCTTGGACTACCCCACCGTTTATAGCACCTACACTTCTCTCAAACAAGTCCTGGGCATCTTAACATACCTCCTGTCATTCCATCTCCTCTTCTGGTCAAACTTCACCAAATCGTTCTCTTCTCACCAATTCCATCTCTCCATCACACCTTCTTCAGCATTCTTCTGTAACACCACATTTCAAAAGCTTTTATTCTCTTTCTTTCCGAGCTAGTCATCGTCCATGTTTCACCTCCATGCAATGCCACGCTTCAGACGAAAGGCTTCAAAAACGTCTTTCTAATTCCTATATCAATGTTAGAAACGAGGAAAGTTCGTTTCTTAAGGAAGGCCTTCCTTGCTTGTGCTAGTGCGCAT
This sequence comes from Anabrus simplex, assembly GCF_040414725.1. Taxonomy (NCBI): domain Eukaryota; kingdom Metazoa; phylum Arthropoda; class Insecta; order Orthoptera; family Tettigoniidae; genus Anabrus; species Anabrus simplex. The sequence continues at coordinate 366,703,912 of NC_090268.1, read as the reverse complement.
TTGATGTCCTCCTTACTTCTACCCTCATTAGTAATTCTACTACCAAAGTAAAAATATTCATCACGATATATTCAGCGAAATATGCAACGCGTATCTCATTTATACTGACTAACGGGGGAGCCATACAGAAGCTGTCCAGTGACCACTCGTTTAGTTGTTGGGAGCCGTTCTGTTAATGTTAGACTTGACAACTCTCTCCCATTCTTCTGAGTGCAATCCCTGTATTCAGAATAATGGTTCTACACAGCCTGTGGAAATCATAATGCTTCCATCTGGTGCTCAGTACCATTCTTTCCCTCATTTTGGTAACTTGCTGTGTTCAGAATCATTGTTCCCTTCAGTCTGTTAATTTTATACGCTCAGTACTATCGTGGACAAAGAAAAACTTACCTCATTCCTCCGAAGAGTATAAATTTCTGGTCGTTTAACATCCCTCCGCCTTGGTGAGCGTACGTGCTATTCAACTTGGTGTAAGGCCATACTTTAACTATTTTGTCAAAACATTACTTTTTTACAATGTGTTCTACGTCGCACCGACACAAATCTTATGGTGACAATGAGATAGGAAAGGGATAGAAGTGGAAAGGAAGCGTCCGTGGCCTTAATTAAGGTACAGCCCCAGCATTTGCCTGGTGTGAAAATAAGAAAGCTGTCTTCAGGACTGCCGACCTACCATCTCCCAAATGCAAGCTCACAGCAATGTGATCCACTGCACACGACCAACTTGCTCGGTATTATTATTATTATTATTATTATTATTATTATTATTATTATTATTATTATTATTATTATTATTATTATTAACTAAAGAAATCCGCAAAGTGTTTACACAGAACACTACGTTACTGCAATGCGCGCAACATGGAGGTCCCTTGAGGGACGGTCCACTAACGCTAAGTGGGGCTTATAGTGGTTAGCTCTATACCCGGTCGCCTTTGTCCCCAGAGATTACCCTGATATTTATTTCTGCTGTAAGCTGAGTGAACCCAGGGCAATATGCTTCTCCAGAAGTGGAGAGCATCTTTCTTAATTTCTCAACTTCCTAGCAAGAAATCGAGCGCACATCTTTACAGGTCAACCGAAAGCCACTTTACCACCTTGGCTAGAAAGTCGTCCACTACCATATAGAAATTATATTATCACTTAAAATTTTGAAATGGAAAAATCTGAAAGACACTATAGAAATAATTTAATCATTTGAATGTAGATGTTACAGAAACATGCACAGAAACGTATTTATTTTTACTAGGCGTTTAACGTGTTTCCTTACTTTTAAAGAAGATTCCAAAAACAGTTTTCACGTCCCTAACATGTTAAGTTTATGAGGTATACTTCTTTTAAAAGTTCAACCGCATTTTCAATTTTTTTCACCCTCTTAAGTGGATTTTCCGAAAACAAAATGTGCTTGTTTATTTTCAAAGGAGATTCCAAGTAACTATTTTCACGTCAGTAACATCTTCAATTCCTTAAATATATGTATCCTCATAAAAAGAATTCAACTCCTTCGATTCCTTTCACACACCTTCCCTACTAAGTGGACTTTCCGAAAACAAAAATACACGTTTATTTCTTTTAAAAGGAGATTCCAAATACCAGTTGTGACGTCTGTAACATGTTAAGTTTGTGAGGTATACTAATTTCGATAATTCACCCCTTTTTCACTTCTTTTCACCCCGCCCCCACCCTTAAGTGGGTTTTAATAAAACAAAAAATACGTGTTTCTTTATTTTTAAAGAAGATTCCATACATCGTTTTTTACGTCTGTAACATCTTTGTTTTTAAGCTATAAGTATCCTCATAAAAGGGTTCAACGCATGTTTCACTTATTTTTACGCACCTTAAGAGATTTTCTGAAAACAAAGAATTCGTGTTTCCTTATTTACAAAGGACATTCCAAATACCAATTTCCACGTTTTTAAACTGTTACGTTTTTGAGATTTAGATGTACTCATGCATCCTCCTTTTCACCCCTTTAGCGGCGGGATATCCAAAGCACTGCAATATAAATGTAACGCTAAAATGTAATTTCTTTATATCAGTAGTTTTGGCTCGGCGGTGATTAATCAGTCAGTCAGCCAGGACCTGTTAATTTATATATAGATTTTTCTGTTTCACTTTCTACGTAAAACGTTTGAAACCCGTATTTTTCTTCACTTTTACCCTTTTTCAATAATGACGAATCTCTCATACTCAAGTCATGAAATTTCTCACAATGATCCAAATTAAGTGAGACTTGAATTTTTGACTTTATCACAATTGATGAACATAAAATGTCATCATTCCATTTGTATTTAAGAACTCAAAAAACTCTTTCAACATATGCATTCAAAATAGATGTACATGGAACATACGTAGGCCTATATTTGGAACATAATCTAAATTTAGAGAAAATATTCACGCACAGTGTAGAATCGCTAGATGAAGAATAATTATCTAAAATGCAGGATCCGAGAATACTACTGTAAAAAGATCATTTTAACCATGGCAGAAGTTAATTATTTAAATATGGTAATAAAAGGGTGTCCCGTATGCTGTTAAAAGGGGCAGTCATTCGGATGCTCATTTACGGGAAATCCCGTATAATACGGGACGCCTGAAAACCTTAATTGCAAGAGACGGTAGTGAATGGATGTTGACTTTGTATGAATACTTTTGTGTTTGGTTTTTGTGTTAGATAGATGATTCTTTGCTTTATTATTATTATTATTATTATTATTATTATTATTATTATTTAAATACAATACATGCTTAAATATATCAAATACTTGTTTTTCTTCCTTTATCTCGCTATCCTGTGACTTCATTTCTTGAATAAAAGCGTTTGTAAGAGAGTACAATTTTGCAAGTGGTAGTCAACATAAACCATAACTGCTGCATTGCTATGCTTTCTCTCTACTCGCTAAACCTGCTGTTATTTCTGACATCTGACCTGAACTTTGACCCTCGCACGTCATGGATTCTGGTGACATCTGAGCTTGCTAAAACTGTATTAAAATATTCAATGCAATCAGATATACAGGGTGTTAGGGGTATACGTGCAGATATTAAGCTAGACGCCAAAGAAAAATACATCTCATAATATAAGCTATGTACTTTTTACCTTGTCCTATTAGTTTGCCCATAACTGAGCCAAATATTTCAGGACCGAATGTGTTTTGAACGGCCGTAGCAGGATATGCCGGTTACGTCATTCTCTCCACGCGTAGTGGAAGTACAGTAGCAGAGTACAGGGCTTGTTGAACCGGTTTCTTATCGCAGGCCAACACATGTAGTTGTGCACTTCCCCTAAAGGCTTGGCAAGTAGAAGAGGATGACTCACGTGCCAGGCCACTTGCTGTACTCGAAAACCGGTCTAGGGTACTCTGTGTGAAATGTACACAGAATCCTTACAGTGACCTCGAAGATCCGTACCAGCACATACGTGCGAATCAAGTATTGTGTAGTTGTGTGTGATTTATAAGACGTCAATGGCATTACTCAGTGATCCAAACTGACAAAATGAAAGGAAATAGTTAATAAGTAAGTGAAAAATGGGCGCAACATTTATGTGCTGTTATTGCGACAGTCTACGATGAATTTCTGACAATAGACAATGCGAGTTGTCTATGCTTATTCATAAACTTTTCAGGTCAATGAAAGGACGGTGGACACTGAAAGAAAGGGCTGTAAGTATTCAGTGAAATTGTTATTAATGAGACAAATTTCAAAAACCGTAGTTGCAACCATGCGTGAACATTGCTCGAAGGAAAAATAGCTTCTGTGGATTTTTTTGTAGTTGCTTTACGTCGCACCGACAGAGGTAGTCTTATGGCAACGATGGGACAGGAAAGGGCTAGGAGTGGGAAGGAAGCGGCCGTGGCCTTAATTAAGGTACAGCCCGAGCATTTGCCTGGTGTGAAAATGGGAAACCACGGAAAACCATCTTCAGGGCCACCGACAGTGAGGTTCGAACCTGCTATCTCCCGAATACTAGATACTGGCCGCACTTAAGCGACTGCAGCTATCGAGCTCTGTCTACTGTGGAATTGCCGCCGGGCATTTCTAATAGAAGGCTTATTCTTCTTTTTCCTAATCTGTTTAAGCCCCAGGGTTAGTTTTCCCTCGGACTCACCGAGGGATCCCACCTCTACGGCCTCAAGGGCAGTGTCCTGGAGCGTGAGACATTGGGTCGGGAATACAACTGGGGAGAATGACCAGTACCTCGCCCAGGCGGCCTCACCTTGTATGCTGAACAGGGGACTTGCGGGGCAATGGGGAGATTGGAAGGGATAGACAAGGAAGAGGGAAGGAAGCGGTCGTGGCCTTAAGTTACGTACCATCCCGGCATTTGCCTGGAGAAATGGGAAACTACGAGAAACCACATTCAGGGTGGCTGAGGTTGGAATCGAACCACCTCTACTCATTTGACCTCCTGAGGATTAGTGGACCCCGTTCCAGCCCTCGTACCACTCTTCAAATTTCGTGGCGGAGCTGAGAATGGAATACGGGCCTTCGGGGGGTGGCAGCTAATCACACTAACCACTATACCACAGAGGTGGACAGAAGGCTAATTACTGGACAGTAAGTGCCGATAGGTAATGTAACGGACCCGTTTAATTAAAACTTCCGTAATAATAATGTTACTACTACTAATATCTTTACGTTCCACTAACTAATTTTCACGGTTTTCGGAGACACTGAAGTGCCAGAATTTTGTACCGCAGTACTTTTTTAAATGCTAGTAAATCTACAGACACGAGACTGGCGTATTTCAGCACCTTCAAATACCACCGAACTGAGCCGCCATCGAACCTGCCAAGGTGGGATCAGAAGACCAGCGCCCTATCGTCCGAGCTACTTAGACCGGCATTGGAGCTTAGAGTAAGTTGATCGTGCGGTTAGGAGCGCGCAGCTGTGAGCTTGTATTCTGGTGATAGTGGGTTCGAACTCCACTGTCGGCAGGCGGGAAGATGGTTTTCCGTAGTTTCCCATTTTCACATCAGGAAAATGCTGGGACTGCACCTTTATCAGACTTCGAACGCTTCCTTCCCACTCGTATCCCTTTTCTCTCCCATCGTCGCCGTAAGACCTATTTGTGACGGTGCGACGTAAAACAATTTGTAAGTACATGCTTCGGTAATTTCGGAGACATGTCTGCAATTATAATATTAATAATAATTCGGACCTGTTAAAAGTTCACTATTTTCTCTAGTGTTTTCTGACAGATTACGAGCTCCGAAGTTTGAGTGGGGCGATTAACTTTTATTTTCATAATAGTTAGTAATAATAGACAAACACATTTTTTATAATATTGTTAGTGGCTTTTCGATGGATGCAAGCTGACGGCTGCGCGATCCTAATCGCACGGCTAACTCACCCAGTAATAATAATAATAATAAGAAGAAGAAGAAGAAGAAGAAGAAGAAATCTTTAGGTGCCAATGGAGACGCGCGGTGTCGGAATTTTTCCCACAGTATTCTTTAACGTGCCTCTAAATCTACCGATCAGAAGCGGACGTATTTGAGCACCTTCACATACCAGCGGACTGAGCCAGGATCGAGCCTGCTAAGTTCATGAAACCAGTGCTTGAACCGTCTGAGCCACTCAGCCTGATACGTTTAATAGGCACTGCAAAATCAGCAGTAAGCTAGAAGGCTTTCATTTACATTTAAACATGTTCTCTTCGGGTGGAAGCGCGAAAGGAAGGTACGTTTAATTAATTTATTTTCATAACATGTCCCTTACTAGTATGAAGTAAGACGTTTGATGTGTTTTGACATTTCAATTCCGATACTACTCACTTGGAAAACCTATCCCATGCATTCTTTCGTTGACGTAATAAACTTTATTTACGTACACGTCAACACGGGATGTTTCTGCATACGGCGAGTTGGACTCCCAAAAGACCATGATATTGAAATCGCACTGTGGGAGAATATTCCACGTAAGCAGTTCCACAAAAGCACTAGACTTGTCAGGGGATGTGGCTGGACGGGTTCCCCGCCCCTGCATGAAACCAGTCTGTCTGACCTTGACCTGAATAACAGCTGTCAGAGGTGCGAATTATCGTCCGTACTAGTACGCGAGTTACTTCGTAGTAGTAGTAGTAGCATCAGTAGTAGTATTTTAATAATGCCAGTGTATGAATAACACGAATACCATGATATGCTGCTAGTGTATCGTGTGGCAGAACAGAACACGGGTCGCCCTTCATGAATCTATCGGGAAAGGCTTCGAGCAATTTATATTTTGTTTCTTATTCACTACGAGTTAAAACAGAGAACACTTTGCGTTTTTAAGGGCCGATGACATTAAGACAGCAGTCATCATCATCATCATCATCATCATCATCATCATCATCATCACGTATAAATATTCAATAATTGCTTTATATTCATCATTACTGAAATAGGAACTATAAGTTAACATTTAACTTAAGAAGGTTGCCCAGAGTGTTTTGTTAATTTACAAAAGAAAGTTTAAAATTTCTTTTAGTGTAAGGCAATCTGTATGTTTTTGTTTTCTAAACTGTTGTACTGTAATGTTTAACATAGGAACATTTTTTGTTCACAGGCGTTTTCGTGTGCGTTCGTAAATCCGTACTTTTCTATTAGAGATAGTTTTGTTACCGTCCACCTGGAATTACGGAGCCCGTACTGTATGTTAGTTCATTATTTTTCTACAACAGAGTATTACTAATGCGACTGTAGTTCCTACGACCTACAGGTATACTGCATTCTACCGACATCATCTTAACACGCAGTAGCGTAATCTGCTGCGATTTACCGAGATCGATAGCTGCAGTCACTAAAGTCTGGCTCTATGGCTAAATGGTTAGCGTGCTGGCCTTTGGTCACAGGGGTCCCGGGTTCGATTCCCGGCAGCGTCGGGAATTTAACCTTAATTGGTTAATATTGCTGGCACGGGAACTGGGTGTATGTGCCATCTTCATCATTATTTCATCCTCATCACGACGCGCAGGTCGTTGATACAGGTGCTTATGTACCACAATATCACCGGCTTTCAGGCCGGCCCCATGGCTAAATGGTTAACGTGCTGGTCCTTGATCACAGGGGTCCCGGGTTCGATACGCGGCAGGGTCGCGAATTTTAACCATCATAGATTAATTTTGCCGGCACGGGGGCTGGGTGTGTGTGTTGTCTTCATCATCATTTCATCCTCATTACGACACGCAGGTCGCCTACGGGTGTCAAATCGAAAGACCTGCTTCTGGCGAGCGGAACTTGTCCTCGGACACTCCCGGCACTAAAAGCCATACGACATTTCATTTCAGTGTGGCCAGTATCCATTATTCGTGAGATAGTGTGTTCGAACCCCACCCTCGGCAGCCCAGAAGATGGTTTTCCGTGGTTTCCCATTTTCACACCAGGAAAATGCTGGGGCTGTACCTTAATTAATGCCACGGCCGCTTCCTTCACTGTCCTATCCCTTTCCAGTCCCATCGTCGCCATAAGGCCTATCTGTGTAGGTGCGACGTAAAGCCAATAGCTGCTGCGATTTGTTATTAGCACCATCATAGTAAAATGTAATATAGTTGTGGCGGAATCTTCTTAGATACGTTCGACATGTGTGGATTGTGTATAATTTGATAACTCATCTGTACTCATGAAAGCGACCGTCGGCCTGGCGTTCAGATTAATAGCTACATGTCTCTAACGTGTAACCTTGTTTATGTTTCCTAGATTTGTTGATGTGTATGTTTGATGTTGATACACAATACGAGATTACAGTTGACTCATCCCCACAAGCTTGACCTGGTTCTCGTCTTACGCATAGTAATCTGTAGGTAACTACTGCGACCAATGCTAACTCACGTGACATACATTTCATCTTGTTTCCTCTTAAACCACGCATATTTTACTATTTTCTTCCACGTATTTGAGCTTTTAATGACCTAATAATAATAATAATACTAATAATAATAATAATGTTAAGACCGAGCTCGATAGCTGCAGTCGCTTAAGTGCGGCCAGTGTCCAGTATTCGGGAGATAGTAGGTTCGAACCCCACTGTCGGCAGCCCTGAAAATGGTTTTCCGTGGTTTCCCATTTTCACACCAGGCAAATGCTGGGGCTGTACCTTAATTAAGGCCACGGCCGCTTCCTTCCCACTCCTAGCCCTTCCCTGTCCCATCGTCGCCATAAGACCTGTCTGTGTCGGTGTGACGTAAAGCAACTAGCAAAAAAAATGTTAAGTGCTTTACATCCCACTAACTACTTCTACACCGAGCTCGATAGCTGCAGTCGCTTAAGTTCGGCCAGTATCCAGTAATCGGGAGACAGTGGGTTCGAGCACCACTGTCGGCAGCCCTGAAGATGGTTTTCGTGGTTTCCTATTTTCACACCAGGCAAATGCCGGGGCTGTACCTTAATTAAGGCCACGGCCGCTTCCTTCAACTTTCTAGGCCTTTCCTCTTCCATCGTCGCCATAAGACCTATCTGTGTCGGTGCGACGTAAAGCAAAATAGCAAAAACAAACTACCGGTACTTCTACGGTTTTCTGAGGCGCTGAGGTGCCCGAATTTAGTCCCGCACGAGTTCTTTTTATGTACCAGCAAATCTGCCGACACGAGGCTGACGTACAGTATTTGAGCACCTTCAAATACCACCGGACTGGGGCAGGTTCGAACTTGTGAAGTTGGAGCCAAAAGGCCTGCACCTCAACCGTCTGGGCCACTCAGCCCCGAAGGAGGCACGAAATGTAGGTACGTTTAATTTATTTAGTTGTATAACATGTCCATTATTCCTTCGAAAATAAACGTTCGATGTGTTTCGATAATTCAATTCCGATGCTACTCATTTGGGCATCCCATGACTGCTTTCGTTGGCGTAAGGAACTGCCATCTTTCTTCTACCTTTACGCAATGCACAACGGGGATCGTACCGTATTTCACGTCCCGGCGCGCCTATCCCAACCAATAATTATATCACACGCTCGTACAGGTCCCGCACCGATACAGGTTTTCAGGTCATTTCCATACTCACTAGACCACGGGGCTGATGACCACAGATGTCCCAATTCCCTAAAGGACATAACAGCAAATGAACCAGTATTAACGCTGAGAATTCGTTACATCTTCAGGGTCCGAAACCGATGACCAGGGTTGTCTGAAGCCCTTAAGACGGAAACTAAATACTGACAACAACGAAACCAGTCTGGTGAGAATGTAACGTAATATGGCATACACTACTGTAGTAGCCACCTTCAGCTGTTATCGTAGCTCAGTTGCTCTTAAACATAAAACCAGTTTGACAAGTATGTTACGTAACATCTCTTGCATTGCATAGATAGCGTTCTACTGTTACGGTAGTACATGTGCACATAAACATAAACAGAAACCAGTTTGGCACGAATGGCGCGTGACTCGCCTGTTCTCAAAGGGAAGCTATTCATTCACAAGAACAAGGCATACTACCTATTCTGAAAACATCGTATCTCTTTGCTCTCGAAAATAACTTCGGAGGATTACTAAAAGTTTGATATATAGTGGTTCGTCACATCGTTCTCTATTGCTAGAAGAAATATCTGCAGGTATACACCTAACACCCTGTATAATCACTCCTGTAGGATGCATATTGAATCGCCACGCTTTACAAATATGCCTCAACTAGACGGGCAGCTTCAAAATGTATGGTAATGGCTATTACTGTGGGTCATCGTAATTCGATCCAATGCAAAACAAGTTGTCATATTTGGTGATAAAGTGTTCCATAAACTGGAACCATACTCTAAATGGAGTCTTACGAGAGACTTGTATGTCCTCTCATTTACATCCTTACTACAGCCCCTAAATATCCTCATAATAATGTGAAGGGGTTTGTAACCTTTATTCACAATACCGTCTATGTGATCACCCCAATGAAAATATTTCCTTATACACACTTAAAAAAATTAGGGGAACATGTTTTTGAACATATGCCAAAGCAATACCTCACCCCAATGTATTCTTCTTTTCCTACCATTTTTCCCACACCTGTGGGGTCGCGGGTACGAACTGCGTCGCACATATGGATTTGCACCTGTTTTGTGGCCGGATGCTCTTCCTGACGCTAACCCTATATGGAGAGATGTAATCACTATTACGTATTTCTGTGATGGCTGGTAGTATGGTATGTTGTCTGAATATGATGAGAAGAGTGATGGGATGGAAATATACACACAGTCCCCGAGCCAGAAGAATTAATCAGAAGCGATTAAAATCCCCAACCCACATGGGAATCGAACCCGGGACCCTCTGAACCGAAGGCCAGTACGCTGACCATTCACCCAACGAATCGAACCTCACACCCAGATATATTACCAACTAAATCTTTATTCTTTACCGTTGAAGTATACAAAAGAACACCGATGGATTCGCCTTCATTTTCAGAACACAAACGGAAATGTCCAAATAGGGGCGAAAACAAAGTGATAACAGTCCTCCAGGGTGAATTTTTATCACAGTTAAAGAGCTTCAGTATGGTGTATGTCCTCCACGAGCACCTACGTGGCATGCTCCGTTTAAGTCGACGGAGGTCACGTTGCGGTATCTGGTCCCATTCTTCAATGCGAACTTGTTCGAGGTCTTGGAGAGTCTGTGGTGGAACAGGACACCGACGAACACCTCTGTCAAGCTTGTCCCACACATGCTCGATGGAATTAAGGTCGGGACTCACTGCTGGCCATCTCTTGAATGTCCTTTTCTCGCTAAACAGCCCTGTCATTGTCGTGCATGAAGGCCAACACCGAATGCAGCAACCAACATATAGCCGCGTATACACTTGAGCATTCGCCCTGAATGATCATGCGTTTGCCCAGTTTTGCTCAGATGAGTACAGGGGGAACCGAATAGATCCGCATGCCTCAGCCCGATCCGAATGTTGTCGGTACCTCAAAGTAAGCACGTGCTCTGTTCGTGCTCAGTGTGGACGAGTGGGGTAGCCCAAACAGTATGAGCCGACTGCTTCCGCTATAAATATGCGATCTTGCGCATGCAATTGAAGTGAAGGAAGAGTGTGAAAGATAATTTCAAGTTGAAATGGAATTGTCCCACGATAATTCTCTTATCCTCCTGGGGTACTACCACAAGTATACCGTTCTGTGGAACCCCAAGGACGAGTTCTGTTACAATACCTTAAAAAGGACGATGCTTGGAGTGAAATTGCTGCCCTCATGCAATTTCCAAAGATGAATGCCGCAAGAAAATTGAAAGCCTTAAGGGTTCCTACCGGAGAGAAAAGGCAAGAATGAAAAGAAGCAACATGACTGGATCGGGTAAGTACTGCAGCGTTCCTTTGTTCTTGCAACTGTGTTAAACATAATAAATAAGTAAATAAATAAATAAATAAATAAATAAATAAATAAATAATCAATGACATTTGCTTCATCACATTAATGGCTTGTTTCGAAATTTTGAAGAGGTACTGCAAACTTGTGTAAGAGTCTCCTGTAGCCAGAAATCGCAGAGTCACAGCTAAGCGTTCCTCGGCAGGTATGGCTTTCTTAAATGTTGCACCCTCTCCCTCAATCGTAGCCCTGATACTATGCAATATCCAATCAAAATTCTCGGATGACATTCTCGTAAAATTTTTAAAATTGCCATCTGTTTCATGTCCGATCATTTTTAACAATTGAGCATTGCATCTCTCTTCATACAGTTTTCTTTGCCACCATCGCTTTCTCGTTTTTGCTTTCAAGGAATGCAATAAATACATATAACAATAACTGGCAACGATCAATTTTCGATTCACCATTGTAGCGTCAGGTCAGACAAAACACTACACAACACCTAAACACAGACGGTGTTCTCGGTCCGCACGAGGTCCGAACACAGTGGAAACTTGCTCAACAGATTGGCATGCGGGTCGTGCTTGTGCGCTCCCGCATCGGCAACGCATGCTCATTCGGGGCGAATGCTCAAGTGTATACGCGGCTTATGCTGCAGCAGTATCTGCTCGATGTACCCTGCAGCGGTAAGATTACCACGGACGACGACAAGATCCGTACGGCAATCAATACAGATGACACCCCACACCATCACAGACTCTTGTCCGAATCGGTCGACTTCTTGGACAACATTTAGCACGTAGTGCTCACCACGGAGTCTCCATACACGTTGACGTTCATAACGCTGTGTCAGGGGATATCTGGACTCGTCTGTGAACAACACAGGTCTCCATTGGCGAAGTTGCCAGTTGACGTGGGTACGGGCAAACAGAAGACGAGCTGTGCGATGTTGCTGCATTAAACCGGGCACTTAAACAGAACGTCGGGGTCGTAAGGACACTTCTCTTAACCTGTTCCGCACTGTCTGTTCAGACACCATGACTCCAATGACCCTTCTGAGGTCTTGTTGTAGTTCTCTGGCAGTTGTTGAACGACGCCGCAACGCACAGATGGTCAGATGTCGGCCATCCTGTGAGATTGTCATGCGTCCACGACCTTGTTGATCGAGCTCTCTCATACAGCACGCACGTCAATTTCAAGTGAAAGCCCAGAACAAAAGCGAAGTTGGAATAACTGCCCCTGCTCTTCTGTCCCTCGTCATGCAAGACCAGTGGTTCTATAATCTGTACATGGAGTGTCCCGTCGCGAACCAATCGAAGTAAAGATCGTCCAACGTTGCCGAATAGTGACTACCGGTCCCCAGCGCTCACAGGAGACTTTTCTGTTAAACCAATATTGAAGTACTCTAGCTCCGTGCTTTGCCTGTCACTGCGCACGGCTTGGCAACACCGAGGTGTGTGCTGGCGGAAACCAGGCCTAAATAGACAGTCATGCCGCCTCTCGTACGCTGTGTGTTGCACTGTATTGAACGTGAGATCTTCCCTCACGTTTTTGTTTGAATACGATATTTTGTCCCATCAGAACCATATTATCTCCCGTGCGTTAAGAAATGATAAGTGCTAAAAACAATTTGTTCATAGCGAAAGGAGGGAGATACTCTAGCAACAGCGCGTTTACTGTCTATAGGTGGGCAATGACAAAGCCCCGCTCCTTGAGCTAACCGCATGAGCGTCCGGCTTCATGGCTAAATGGCTAGCGTGCTGGCCTTTGGTCACAGGGTCCCGGTGCGATTCCCGACAGGATCGAGAATTTTAACCATCATTGGTTAATTCCCCTGGCACGGGGGCTGGGTGTAGGCCTATATGTCGTTTTCATCATCATTTCATCCTCAACATGACGCGCAGGTCGCCGACGGGATTCAAATCAAAATACCTGCACATGGCGAGCGGAACATGTCCTCGGACACTCCCGGCACTAAAAGCCATACGCCATTTCATTTTTGCTGCATAAGAGCGAGAAGAGCAGAGAGCATGTGGCGTACCCACTCGGCCCACAGATGTCTGACAAAACATGACGTGACGGGTCACTTTAATATTAAAATAAATAAATGATATCTCATTGTTTCTCCATAAACAATATCCCATGGGAGCCAGCCTTCAAGCTTATGGCTTGAAAACGAAAGTAGATAAATAATAATAATAATAATAATAATAATAATAATAATAATACGTAATGAGACTCAAAAACTCCCAGGGGTAGGGTGATGGGACACAAATCATTAAGTACACTAACTTGGAATTTAAGGATCATTAATAGTAATTTCAGTACATACAAATTAAAACAGCTATTTATTAGGATGAAAAACGTGACGTAACAGCGTATTAACGAAATCTGAACTTACGGAAGCAAAAGAAAAATTGAATGAAATTAACTCTAAGAAAATGAACTGTTGCGCGAAGACTTGCAGTAACTTATACCATAAGCTCACCATATGTAGACTCTGTTGTCTTGAAGCTGATGATGGGTGGATCTCTCGTACCGGCTGCCTCATTTGTTGTTGGATTCCAGTCCTACTTATGCTTTTCCTGCCTTTAACACTTCCTACTTTACTCCTTACATAAAGTCGTAATGAATCCTAATTTTAAGTGCAAAACCATCATGGGTTATGTTCATGGAGAGAATACACTTGTATTCTTCCGTATTACGGAACAGTAGCGTAGCTAAATTCATAATAAAATCTCTCCTCCCCTATACTAGTCAAAACCGGTCTCCCGTTGACTACCTCTCGTCATTGAGTTAACAAGTCCCAATGAGAGTAACTTTTGAGTAGTATCCTACGGTACTACTCAGTTGCGAAGTGAACAAAGTTAAAATCTCTCCGATGTGCAGACGTAGAATCGTAGTAAGAGTGTCTTCCAAGAGTGAGAATCAGAATGTCCTCTCCAGCTCATGTCTTCTGAGTATATTGGTTCAAAAGTCTCCTTCCATCAGCCATATCACATGGTCCAGTAAGATTCGAGGTCTCATCCCTTCTCCTATGTTTTGCTGTGAATCCATCACGTTGCTTCATTACGTTCATTCACATAGGCTGAACTTTCCCGCTGAAATAAACGTCAGGTAGCGAAGTTCGAAAAGTGAGCGTTTATTATGTGTCAATTGTCTCTTCATGAGGTAGAGAGGGTGAGGTCTCTCGTAACCTAGATGACGTAAACATGCGCGCCAGTTCCTTCATCACCCGTTCACACGTGTTCCCCTGAGGATTTCTGATGGATGAATGGACTTGAGTAATACCTAATTCACTAATTACGGCTTTCCACTTCTTCGATGTAAATTGTGGTCCCCTGTCTGGCAGTAATATCTGAGGAGTACCTAATTCAGGGACATACTTCTCTTGGATTATACTACTACAGGATTTTCCTGTTGCTTTCCTCATAGGGTATAATCTGACCAATTTAGAAAAAGCGTCTATAAAAACAAAAATATATTGAAACCCGTATTGCCCTTTTACAATAGGACCGAAAAGGTCGATACACACCAAGTCACCAGATTTTTCTGCAATTACTGCCTGACGAGGTCCCTCTAAATAACGGTTCGGTATCATACTTCTCTGACATAGATCACAAGTGGCAAGAACCTTTCTGATTTCTCTGGCTGATTTCATGAGCAAGTGTATGCAAAACTTTGACAATTCAATTTATATCTGTACAAAATTTACACAAACAAAATGCATCGTATTACTCTTTCAAGTGTTTACACGTTTTTGCTGTATGACTATCACTTCACACACGCTAACACATTCACGTGGTTTTAGCCTAGGGTAAAATTATTGCAAGTCTTTATGAAGACATCATATAGTCCACGGGGAATTTACAAATCTTAAACTGCAATATTAATGATCCTCGTTATATTAAATCCAATACTAGATTACCCATTCATGGCATTACATAAAGAGAACAGACGTAACTTTGGTAATGAACTCGTGTCAATCGTATACACACACATCGTGTAGCAAGCAAAACAAAACTTGGGATACTCCACCTTCCAGAGAGTGGTCACTCCACGCTGCGACAGGTGTATATTATATAAGACATAAGCGTGGCCTGGCCCACTGACATACTGTATATTCCAGCTCTATGGAAAATCCACCGGACTCGTAATATATTTACGTAAACTCCTAATGTTACGAACCGAGTAAAATGTAATCGCCGTCAGATAATTTATAAGCATAAGGTCCAAGTTTCTTATGTATACGATAAGGTCCTTGATATAAAAGGAAAAACTTTTTTGTGACTTTATCTTCACTGTTAGATAACATGGGAACTCTCAAAAAAGAACAAGGTCACCTACCTCAAATTCATTCAGTACCTTACGTTTTTGCTGCTTCTTTCGAAGGTTGCCAGCTTTTACTAGGTTTTCTCTGGCCAATCTAACATAAAATTCAGCGTTACGCTGTGGCACCTCAGTAATACCCAATACTCTCACCAATTCATTTTGTGGCTTAGTACCGAAATGAACTTGCAAAGGTGGCAATCTAGTGCTTTCGTGCTGTACGGCATTGATCCATGTCTCAATAGGGGATAATTGCGCTACCCAAGAGGAATGCCTCTCTTGTACTAGTGGCCTATTAGTGATTAAATATATACATCTTATCAATTAATTATATAGTTCAATAACTGAAAACATGCAGTGATGTCCCAAACATCACAAGCAGCTGACTTCTAATAGTTCGTGCTGTAAAGACTAGACGGCGATATGCGAAGTCAAGGCGCATGCAATGCACCTGACTGAGTATATTTTGTTTTATGTCGCACCGACACAGAAAGGTCTTGGGACAGGAAAGGCCTAGGAGTGGGAAGGAAGCGGCCGTGGCCTTAATTAAGGTACAGCCCGAGCATTTGCCTGATGTGAAAATGGGAAACAACGGAAAACCATGCTGATGGGCTGCCAACAGTGAAGCTCGAACCCATTATCTCCCGGATGCAGGCTCACAGCTGCACGCCCCTAACCGCACAGCCAACTCGTCCGGTCGTTTGTCGTTCATTGTTTGTGTTGTATTCCTTCAAGAACTTATGTGTTGGCCTGCAGTATTCCTATGAATACAAAGGGAACTGAACTCACGTTCTTCCGGGTGAACCAAGCACGCCATTACCGCATCGGCTAGGCAGTCCCTGCATACTGTGTACGTGCTGCATTTATAGTGGAGTCAGAAGATTGGAGCTTAGCAACCCACAGTAATTCTGCCACCCTTAGGCAATTTTAACAAACTCGATATTAAATCTTCTTCCGGAGCGATGGATTCGCAAATGGTTACGGGACTAGAGAAGACACGTTAACGTACAAATTGCCTCATTTAGCCCCCTCAGCCGAGATCTCCCTGTATGGTTGGGAATTTTTGAGTCCATATCGATCTCTATAAATAAACTTCAAATAAATGTCAGGATTTGAAGATGTTCAAAGGGTTTCACGATACAGTATATGTACGGCAGCGTGTTACCGCAGACCGCAAGCACATCTCGTGACAGATTCCCCCGTCAAAGCACATTCATTGCAAAAGAATTTCAAACCTCTTTGTGTTCGTTTGCCGGCCCCTTGGTGTAGGGGTAGCGTGCCTGCCGCTTTCCTGGAGGCCCCGGGTTCGATTCCCGGCCAGGTCAGGGATTTTTACCTGGACCTGAGGGATGGTTCGAGGTTCACTCAGACTACGTGATTAGAATTGAGGAGTTATCTGACGGTGAGATAGCGGCCCCGGTCTAGAAAGCCAAGAATAACGACCGAGAGGATTCGTTGTGCTGACCACACAACACCTCGTAATCTGCAGGCCTTCGGGCTGAGGAGCGGTTGCTTGGTAGGCCAAGGCCCTTGAAGGGCTGTACTGCCATGGGGTTTGGTTTTGGTTTGTATTCGTCTGGACATAACCATTCATTTGGTCATCAACATCGTACAGAGAAAATTAAGCCAGTCTGAGTAGCTCGGGCGGTAAAGCGCTGGTCTTCTGAGCCCAACTTAGCAGGTTCGATCCTGGCTCAGTCCGGTGGTATTTGAAGGTACGGTATTCAAATATGCCAGTCTTAATAAACTTTCAGGTACGTAAAAGGACTCCTGCGGGACTAAATTAAGCACTGCGGAGTTTCTAAAAACCATAATATTATAGTTCATCGTGCGTAAAGAGCATTATTATTATTATTATTATTATTATTATTATTATTATTATTATTATTATTATTATTATTATTATTATTATTATTATTATTAGAGAAAAGTAAATACAATTATACGGGTACAATATACCTAGACAAGAAAGTATATACTGTAATTACTTTCGCGTAACTATTCATTACTTTATGTTATCTGGGGGGCCCTGTAAAAGAAATACACATAATAATAATAATAATAATAATAATAATAATAATAATAATAATAATAATAATAATAATATAGATAATATACTCGTATCCTCATCCCGAGGTGGTGCAGCTTTTCAGGCACACCCCACTGGAGGTGAGCTGCATGTACCATTTCAACCACATACCAGCCCTCCTGCCATTCTTAAATTTCTGGCAGTACCGGGAATCGAACCCGGGACCCCGAGGACGGCAGCTAATAAAACTAACCATTACGCTACGGAGGCGGACATAATAATAATAATAATAATAATAATAATAATAATAATAATAATAATAATAATAATAATAATAATAATAATAATAATAATAATAATAACACAGTTTTCCCACACTTGTGGGGTCGCGGGTGCGAACTGCGTAGCACAAGTGGATTTGGCCCTGCTTTACGGCCGGATGCCCTTCCTGAAGCCAACCCTATGTGGAGGGATGTAATCACTATTGCGAGTGTTTCTCTGGTGGTTGGTAGTGTTGTGTGTTGTCTGGATGTGAAGAGGAGAGTGTTGGGACGAACAATAAAACTCAGTTCCCGAGCCGGAAGAATTAATCAGACACGATTAAAATCCGTGACTCGGCGGGGAATCTAACCCGGTACCCTCTAAATTGAAGGCCTCAGCGTTCACCATTCAGCCAAGAAGTCGGAGATACAACAATAGACTAATAATATAATATGATTTACGACACACCGGCACGGATAGGTTTTATGGCGACGATGGCATAACAGAGAAGTAGGAGAGGGAAGGAAGTGACCGTGGTCTTAATGAAGCTACAGCCCCAGCGTTTGCCTTCTGTGAAAATGGGAAAATACGGGAAACCATCTTCGGGTGGTGGTGGTGATTATTGTTTTAAGAGGAAGTACAACTAGGCAACCATCCTCTATATAACACTAATCACGGAGAAAAATGGAAGGGATCCGACACTTCGAAAAATGAAGGTATCGGCCAAAGGAAGGCAAGGGCCACGAAGGGCGTGAAAATGAAAGACTCCCCAGGCCTCCATACGTAGTACCGTCGTGGTCGGAAAAGAACAAGGGTTGACCAAGGGAGGTCGGATAGGATAGATGAAAGTGAGGAGCCTATCACAAGTAAGTGTAAGCAATGCCATGATTCAACTAAGGGCCCCGTGGTCGCCAACCCACGTTCCAAAGTACAGAGCCCCTGGGGCCCCTTTTAGTCGCCTCTTACGACAGGCAGGGGATACCGTGGGTGTTATTCTACCGCCACCACCCACAGGGGAAAATCATCTTCAGGGCTGCCGGCAGTAGGGTTCGAACCCACTATTTCCCGAATGCTAGCTCACACCGCTGCGCGCCTCTAACCGCACGGCCAACTCGCTTGGTACTCCGCTCTTCTATACACAGGGGTATACTGAGTAACCAGAGTTGTTGACCAGAATGGTTCAGCTCCTGTACATTAAATTAAAACAACAACAAAAGAATTAATTACTTTAAAACGGATATCTGGGTTCTTTCAGAATGACGTCAGCGAATGGTTACTACGGCAACTGCCAAGTACCTAACATGACGCAAGAGCTTGAGTGGGAGTACAGTATATACTGTACTGTACTCTTTGTTACACTCCGACTGAGCGAGCAAGTACATAATCGCACCTTGATGGATACAGTCTTTTTGCATTTATCCATTGGCACAGGCTGAAGCAATTTGTAGCTTTCACTGGTGTGCCTCTCTCCATTCTTCTATGGACCACTAGTACAGTTGCGACCTCGGAAACTCAAGACTGCAGGCTCAAACTCAGGAAGGGCATACAAAATATCCATTCGTCATTTCGTGTCATACGATGTCTTCATCTTAATGAACATCCGTGACTTATTCAATGATTACTCGAAAAAGTTAGTTTAAAATTAAGAAATAGTTCCCACGATAAAGTTCGAGTTTAGACCTATGTGACTTTTCGTAGAACAAAGACGAAACGTCGAACTTGATATATAAGCAGCCTACATGGCCTAGAATTAAAATATCCGCACAGGAAAACTGAGAAATTATTATTATTATTATTATTATTATTATTATTATTATTATTATTATTATTATTATCTATTGATATCTCAATCGCTTTTTATCACTGACTGTACGGATGTTAACGATATCTGAGTAGCACTGAGTAAGGGCAATCAGTACAAATTTTCTTTTACCGAGTGATTTAGCCGTGCGTTTAGAGGCGTGTAGCTGTGAGCTTGCATTCGGCAGATAGTGGGTTCGAACCTCCCTGTCGGTAGCCCTGAAGATGGTTTTCCGTTGTTTCACATTTTCACACCAGGCAAATGCTGGAGATGTACCTCAATTAAGGCTACGGCCGCTTTCTTCCCACTTCTAACTCTTTCCTATCTCATCGTCACCATAAGGCCTACTGTATCTGTGACGGTACAATGTAAAGCACACTGAAAAAAAAACCAGTTTTGTCCCATTCAAAATTTTGACGTAACAGTGTGTATAAAATCAGGCTACATAATTTCGAACATTTGTGTAACGAAATCATATGAGGTATCGTTTGACTGAAAATAGAAGGCATGGGAGAAAATATGACACTCGGTAACCGTCAGTTTAATACACGGGTGAGGAAGAGACACTAAAAAGGAGTCGATTTTGAGGTATAAGATTTGTTATGCGATAAATAACTCCCCAATTAAAATACACGCTCTTACGAATAAAACACTGTTTTATCGATCTACAGTAATTTAATGTAGAATTACCCAATAAGTACACCCACATACAGAACACACATACAATTATATTCAACCAGGAATGACCAGACTTCACTAATTGCTATCCTACCGGGCGAGTTGGCCGTGCGCTTAGGGGCGCGCAGCTGTGAGCTTGCATCCGGGAGATAGTGGGTTCGAACCCCACTGTCGGCAGCCCTGAAGGTGGTTTTCCGTGGTTTCCCATTTTCACACCAGGCAAATGGAGGGCTGTACCTTAATTAAGGCCACGGCCGTTTCCTTCCTATTCCTAGGCCTTTCCTGTTCCATCGTTGCCGTAAGACCTATCTGTGTCGGTGCGACGTAAAACAAATAGCAAAAAAAAAAAAATGCTGTTCATTTAGAAAGTCTGTGCCCTCTTCACAGAAGATAGTCCGACTCGCTGGTATTATCTGGGACGGCGATAATTCTCATTGACATGCCTCACTTTCACTTTGCTCCGCACCACTCAGTCATTTCACACAGCAGCTGCACGCAGACAGACTATGAGCAATCGCGACGCACGACGATCGTTCCTTTCCTCGTCTCCACATGAATGCGTGAACTGACGCAATCCACGCCATCGAATCAATTAACTCACAGTCAATGTGATTGCTCCACACAGTGAACTACTTAACACTCAACACTGACAACTAAACAGTAGTCACATAACAGTAACAACAACTTCTGTATTTTAACGTTGTACTAACGCATCGAAGGTTTTCGGTACGCAAGTATTGGGAAGCTATAGTATTAGGATGGTAGCGTCCGTGGCACTAATTAAGGTACAGCCCCGGCAATTGGCTGTTGTGAAAATGGGAAACCACGGAAAAGCATTTTCAGGGCTGCCGACAGTAGGATTTCGAACCCAGCGTTTCCCGAAAGCAAGGTCACAGTTACGCGACCCAAACAGTGTGGCCAACTCGCTCGACACAGCAGCAACTGCACAGTGTCAACCTGCACTACAATATTCCTCACAGCAATGACAATTTACACTGCTCCAATTGCTCACACCAACTGCTCCACAGGCTGACTTCACGTCAGTACATACACAGTACTCCACGGCAGTACACACGCACAGTATTCCAACACTCCAACATGACGACACTCTGACAATGACTCCGGTGGAAAACTCATCAATTCAACTCCGATGACAGCCGACACAACTACTGTCCAAGTCCGCTACATTGACTGGCTGTCGTGACGAGCCTGAAGTTCCCGGTGATGAAATTCCAGGCTTTTAGGGGTGCAGCCAGAATGAGAACATTCTTTTGGTAAAGCAAAACCAAATCAAATTACCTGTGCACTGCATTCGAGATCATAAAATTATTATTTAACATCATTATTTGTACCGTTGCTATTATTGCAGAGTTTTGAGTTCAAAGGAAATATGATATCTACTGTGGTGAAGTATGTTGCGTAATATCAGAACCAGTAGAGAGGAATGTTCGCTGACATTAATGAAACTTGAAAGAGTCTCTCCAGTCGAGCGGGGTCAAGAGTTGCTTACACTGGAACTATATTCCAGCATCAGTTCTCGGATGTACAAACTTGGGAAAAGCTTCTTTCCATTGAATCCCCAATAAGCCTCCCCATCGTGCGTATATATTTATTTGTTCAAAGACCATTCTACATCTACATTATTATTATTATTATTATTATTATTATTATTATTATTATTATTATTATTATTATTATTATTATTATTATTATTATTATTATTATTATTATTGTCCGCCTCTGTGGTGTAGTGGTTAGCGTGATTAGCTGCCACCCCCCGGAGGCCCGGGTTCGATTCCCGGCTCTGCCACGAAATTTGAAAAGTGGTATGAGGGCTGGAACGAGGTTCACTCAGTCTCGGGAGGTCAACTGAGTAGAGGTGGGTTCGATTCCCACCTCAGCCATCCTGGAAGTGGTTTTTCGTGGTTTTCCACTTCTCCTCCAGGCGAATGCCGGGATGGTACCTAACATAAGGCCACGGCCGCTTCCTTCCCTCTTACTTTCCTATCCCTTCCAATCTTCCCATCCCTCCACAAGGCCCCTGTTCAGCGTAGCAGGTGAGGCCGCCTGGGCGAGGTACTGGTCATTCTCCCCAGTTGTATCCCCGACCAAGAGTCTGAAGCTCCAGGACACTGCCCTTGAGGCGGTAGAGGTGGGATCCCTCGCTGTGTCCGGGGGAAAAGCCGACCCTGGAGGGTAAACAGATGATGATTATTATTATTATTATTAGAGAATCCGTGCTGCTCGGCAGCTTTCGTTATAAATAGGTCAGATAACTCGTCTTGATATGTCTGTCGTAGTTGCATTGTTTTGCCTGCCCTTTTCAATGGTTTTATGAACATTTAATAAGAAGCGCCTTACGGTATGCCGCAGTTCGTAGTCAGAATTCAGCTATTCTGACGTCATCATGCCGTCTGTTTGGCAAAAAACCTATCCATATTTTCGCGCAGTTCTTGATGTAAAGCTTGGTTTGGTTTCGTAGAAGGCAATCGAATTTTTAATCGCAATTCTTCTATATAGAATGGTTGTCTTGTGACCTAGAAGGTTAGTCTCGAAGGAGCGTTTTCTGCCAGGCAGAGAACTTTTTAAGACACACGACCTTCATTCTTTCTAGTGTAGCTAGGTTATCCTTCCACAGGTGTTCCCAGATAATGCCTAAGGCTATGTCATGTTGGGGTCTGTTTGTACGTAGACTTTTTTTCTCTTGGCTGCATGTAAGTTATTAGGAACGCTCTGCCATCTGTTGAATATATTAGGAAGCTGGAAAAGGTTAGAAAATCAAATAGTATCTAGCGGGAAATAGTAATCTTCCGTTATGACAGGAAGTATATACTCTCTGGCTTGACAGGTAGTAATCAAACATGGCTGCATGAAATGACATTACTTAGGATTAAAATCACATATATCAGAACATTAAAGTGTTAGTCATTTAGCAACCTGCTAAGTACAGAATGTATTGCGGGTTAGGGCAAATCTTCATCCGTAATTATTGGAGTGATCATTTAATGATTTGATTTTATGATTACTCAAAGTTGGCTGAACTCATGATTCACCGGCAGGTAATTCTGAGGAGAACTAAACAAAAATGAAGGAAATCGTTCCAGTAGAACGAACGGACGGATTTGCCAAAGCTGTTTTAGTAAACTCTTTTAATATGCAGATTATTATTGTCAACCGCATTATCATCCTCATTCATTATTCAGGTTCAGACATTAGTCATTATCGGTAACACTTCCATGGAACTTCAGGAAAATACTTGGTTGAAATGAAATGAAATGGCGTATGGCTTTTTGTGCCGGGAGTGTCCGAGGACAAGTTCGGCTCGCCACATGCAGGTCTTTTGGTTTGATTCCCGTAGGCAACCTGCGCGTCGTGATCAGGATGAAATGATGATCAAGAAGACACATACACCCAGTCCCCGTGCCGGAGAAATTAACAATTTATGGTTAAAATTCCCGACTCTGTCGGGAATCGAACCTAGGACCCCTGTGACGAAAGGCCAGCACGCTAACCATTTAGCCATGGAGCCGGACAATATTTGGTTAGCAAGATATCAGAGACCGTGGCCACTTGATTCCCATTCCTATCTTTAATATTACATGTACTTGAACCTGAATAGCCACTGCAATTACACTGGTTCCACGGACCTAATTAACAAATTAATTAATTATGTATAGCGGTTGACCGTAATCTATGCTTGTGAAATGTAATCACTGCAAAGCACTGTGTTCAAATGGACTTTTCACCACCCTACCAAAATCCGACTACCTCTCTTGGGTTTGAACCCATGATTTTTTTCTTGCTAGTGTTTTAACGTTGCACTAACAGATCGAAGGTTTTTTGGCAACGCAAGGATGGGAAATGGTTATGATTGTGAAAGAATCGGCCGTGGCCTTAATAAAGGTACAGCCCTTGCATTTGGCTCTTGGAAACCACTGAAAAACCATCTTCATAATTGCCGACTGTGGGATTCGAACCCACCGTCACCCGAATGCAAGTTCACAGCTACACAACCCTCAGCGCACGGCAAACTCGCCCGGTGAATAGAGAGGCTGACACTCTACTACTGATCCACAGAGGGAGACGGACATGGACATGTGTAGGAATTATTATTATTATTATTATTATTATTATTATTATTATTATTATTATTATTATTATTATTATTATTATTATTATTATTTAATATATAAATAATCTATCCAAAGGTTTAGCCATGTTGAAACGCCAGATCTCTTGAGATGTTTGAAGTTAAGCAACATTGAACGTAGTCAACATTTGGATGGGTAACCGAGTGTTTTGGCTAGAGGGTGGAAAGGAATTGGACACCGTACCTCAAGTAATCTCCGGTTTAGGATGCCTGATCATTGGCCTTTGATTTAACTGGGATCGCTACATCCAGGTTTGGGTAACGTACTTGTTTTGGAGTCCGCCTCCGTAGCGTAACGGTTAGTGTTATTAGCTGCCGTCCTCGGGGGCCCGGGTTCGATTCCCGGTACTGCCAGGAATTTAAGAATGGCAGGAGGGCTGGTATGTGGTTGAAATGGTACATGCAGCTCATCTCCAATGGGGGTGTGCCTGAAAAGAGCTGCACCACCTCAGGATGAGGACACGACACGACACGACACGACACGACTTTACTTTACTTGTTTTGGTTAATAAAGATATGGAGAGTCCTTCGAGGAACAGTTCTTAAGATCGTCCCTTAAAGCATAATGCTGTAATAAGATTCGTGAACACATTTTTCTTTCGTTCTTTCTTTTTATTTTTATTTTCCTTTCCTTTCTTTGGACGAAATCAATCCAAGATCCTCGTTTTCTGGGATCAGGGCCATGAGGGGCTTGACTATGATAGATTTCCGAGGTCTCACAAATCTTATTTCGTCGGGATGTGGAGAGAACTGTAGTTAACGAAGGCAAGGTCCGATAGGGAAGATGAACATGAGGCTGGCAGGAGAATATGTAAACTCCCGCTCTGGGTTCTATCACTATTCATACAGCATCGATAATATTTGAGATTTTAGAAATGAAATAAAAGAGTTAAAAGAAGTCATTGAATTTAGGTCACAGCAAAAGATTCACTCAATGTTTGAATTGCACGCTCTAAAGTGGCCTAAATGAAAACAAAGACATAACTCTTATGCAGTCTACGGATATTAGTTCAGTAAACTTAGAACAGGTAAGGTAAGGGTTATTCTGCCCGAAGGCAGGTCCGAACCTCCGCAGAGGTGTTCCTGAGCCGGAGTTTACGTGCGGTAGGGTGGCCAGTTCCTTTCCGCTCCTCCATTCCCTAA
The DNA here is from genome assembly GCF_040414725.1 of Anabrus simplex. Taxonomy (NCBI): domain Eukaryota; kingdom Metazoa; phylum Arthropoda; class Insecta; order Orthoptera; family Tettigoniidae; genus Anabrus; species Anabrus simplex. The sequence goes on along the minus strand of NC_090268.1, from coordinate 366,678,256 downwards.
CCCCCGCCAACAGCGCGTGGCAACCCATCCAACTCCTGACCACGCCCAATGTTGCTTAACTTCGGAGATCTCACGGGATCCGGCGTTTCAACACGGCTATGGCCGTTAAACTTAGAACAGGTGCCAAGAAAATGTCTGAAGCTTTCATTCGCGAGTTGGCTGGTTCACACCCCACTGTTGGCAGCCCTGAAGATTGTTTTCCATAGTTTTCTATTTTCATATCAGTCAAGTGCAGTGGCTACCGTTATAATCCTAACCCTTTCCCATCTTAGTGTAGTCGGAAATCTCTATGCGGTAGTATCATAAAGATAAAAATGGCTTCACTGAAAATGTCATGAGTTCTGGGTGTAGATGTGTCAGGGACACCAGGGACATGTATATGACAAACATTATCACCTTCCCTTAATGTGCAGCCCGAACAAGACGTGCGTCACTATCGGCACTATCGGGGTACACATACACCTGGGGCACAGCATTGAACTTAGGAGCAGCAACCAGACTGCAGAGATCACCAGACGAATCCCGGCTCCACCGTTAAATGGTTAGCGTGCTGGCCTTTGGCCACAGGGGTCCCGGGTTCGATTCCCGGCAGGTTCGGGAATTTTAACCATTGATTAATTTCGCTGGCTCAGGGGCTGGGTGTATGTGTCGTCTTCATCATAATTTCATCCTCATCACGACGCGCAGGTCACCTAGGGGAGTCAAATCAAATGACCTGAACCTGGCGAGCCGAACAGGTCCTTGGACACTCTCAGCACTAAAAGAAATATATGAAATGGCGTATGACTTTTTTAGTGCCGGGAGATCCCAGGACGGGTTCGGCTCACCAGGTGCAGGTCTTCTTGATTTGATGCCGGAAGGCGGCCTGCGCGTCGTGATGAGGATGAAATGATGATGAATACAACACATACACCCATTCCCCGTGCCAGGGAAATTAACCAATGATGGTTAAAATTCCCGACCTTGCCGGGCATCAAACCCGGGACCCCTGTGACCAAAGGCTAACACGCTAAGCATTTAGCCATGGAGCCGGACGAAAAGAAATATATGATATCCCTTAACTGCAAAAACGCTCACTAGGAAAAGCGTTGGTCCTCTTCGGGATCAGAGTAGCCTCAACTGCAAACCTATGAATACACTTAATCTGGCAATACTCACTGTTCGGGCCGATGACCTTAGATGTTAGGCCGCTTTAAACAACAAGCATCATCCACATACTCACTGTTCATAACCTGAACTTAAAAAAAAAACTAAAAGAAAGATAGGACTATTTGCAGCGCATTCTAGTGATCTCCAAATTGTCTGAATATAGATTTTATACATTTTTGAAAAATGTGCATTCTTTCCGACGCCCCTCTCCTAGTTAAATAAACATAGTATTTGCTTGTGCTAGACCAGCCTACGTTATTCTTCTCGTAACAACACATGCATAGGCAGAAAGAAATTGGAAAAATTTTTAAAAAATCAGTAGAAGCTCCAATCAACCATAGGTGACGGGGCGATACATACCATATCATAAATATCACAGTTTGCGCGGACCGGAAATGACCAAAAATGAAGGGTGGGTCATGCTCTAGCATGGCGCCGGGATCAAGGATGAGAAACTCGAAAGTCAAACACACAAAAATGCAAGTGGCCAAGAAAATGTTAAGATAAGAACAAACAATCAACACAAATATGCAATATGGTATGCGTCCCACATATCTCAATTTCGAACACTCACGCATATGATTAAAAGGGACCTACGAACAGGGAATGTATATTAGAGAAGAACGGTCAGAAAACACGGCAAAAGTGTACAGGTTCATAAATAATGTCTTACGCGGATTTGCGAGGCCAAAACTACACAACATCGGGGTCCAATTCACATCATCAATACGTCTTTCATATAGGCTACAACTCAAATGCCAACGCAGCACCAGCCTCCCATGTACTTGCTTTTCCGATACACGAACACATAGCGGGGACATCGGTGAGCAAATTGGTACATGAATAATAAGATAGAGACCTCCACAACATGAACCGTAGTTTAAAGTCAATGTAACACACTTCCAAGGCGCTACAGAGCTCATTCACTCAACACAGACCCTCAATGATAGTCAGACACAGATCAATGTGCCGAGTTGTGACACCAAGAAAAAACATAGCTAATGTATATCACATGGTCAACGGTACGAACCAATACGGGCCACAAAATAAATAAATAGCTACTCAGATAAAAGAATTAGTGGTCAAGCGTAATACCACGTGGTGAAATAAAACGAACATGGTCCACGAGGCCAACCCAAAAAATCGGAGGAAGAATGGTGGAAGAACCATAAAAGTAAAAGTTAAATTACCTTAATCAGACCATTCGTATAACTGCAATAACGCACGTTGGAAACATCTGAGACCAATATTGTTTACATCTCAAAACGGCTGAAAGAACACTTGTAACAACAAGCCTCGAGAAACATCGTGTCACCCCCCATTACCCTTCACTAAGATAAAGCTTTAGAAGAAGAGCCATGGAAAAGCCAGACAGACAAGATCGGGAAACATAACCACAGGACGACAGGACGACACGGGCTTCATCTGTGATCTCCTTGGGCTAAGTTTGCATGTACAATTAGAAGTCAAAGGAGGCTGTGATAGCCATGTCAATGAGTACACATATGTGTCTGAAAGCAAGAAGTCAGAAAAGCGAACCAGATAGATAAAGAGCAGGCCAGGTATGGCACAGTTTCCAGTTCATTAAAACAGACTTCAGACAGGAGGACACTCCTTCCTCCCACATAGTATTCGCGGATAGGATAGAGAAAGTAAAACAAGAACCAATGGAAATCTTCGACACAGAGGCTCTCCAGACGGACATATGGAGCGACTCCGGCTTCAAGCTACGACATATGTACGCAAGGTTCGGCGTCCGCGGTTTCCAAGGAAATACCTACGCGATCAGTGGATACTACATACCAGAGATATGTCTACCAACATCTGCAAGTGTCTACTGTGCGACACGAAATGCTCGGCATATCACCTGAAATATAGCCTCCGACGGAACGCTTTCTCTTGGAATCAACCTTAGGTGGCCAGCCCAAAACGAAAAGATGAGAAGAAGGACTCAATTCGCCAACGTGATGGAACAAGTGGTAAAACTGAAGTGTAGATGAGCAGGCCTCGTTGCGAGAAACGTCTTAAAATAGACCAAGTCTCAGATAGAGTAGAGACCACGAGTGTCGGTAAACCACATACTAAATGGAGGGATGACATCCACTGTCATGCAGGATGCAAATGTATTCTGACTATCCAGCAAAGCTCGATATGGAAGGGAAAGGAAGATGTGTCTGTTCAGGAGTGGACGTCAACAGGCTAGCTATTTGCTTTACGTCGCACTGACACAGATAAGTCTTATGGTGACGATGGGACAGGAAAAGTCTAGGAATGGGAAGGAAGCGGCCGTGGCCTTAATTAAGGTACAGCCTCATCATTTGCCTGGTGTTAAAATGGGAAACCACGGAAAACTATCTTCAGGGAGGCCGACAGTGGGGTTCGAACCCACTATCTCCCAGATGCGAGCTCACAGCTGCACGCCCCTAACTGCACGGCCAACTCGCCCGGTTCAACAGACTAGAACGGCAGGAGGAGGATAAGAAAAACTACTACTTTTACGATTTCTCGAGACGCCGAAGAGCTGAAATTTTGCTTCACAGGATCTTCACATAGCAGCAAATCTACCGACACGAGACTGGGGTACTTGAACGCCTTCAGATCTAAACGGACTGAGTTGGGATTGAACCTACCAACTTGGCCTTCTACGGCCTGAGTCAATGAGCATAGCGCGTACAGCTTACGGTCTGTACTACGCAGACATCGCTTTAGAATGCGTTATTATCCATGAAGTTAAGATAAAAAGTGCAACACAGTGAGTGTAAAAACTTATGTTTGGTCCTCGTCCCGAGGTGGTGCAGCTCTTTTCAGGCACACGCCCTAAGGAGGTGAGGCTGCGAGTACCATTTCAATCACCTGACACTCTTAAATCTCTGGGATTACCGGGAATCGAACCCGACCCTCGAAGGATTGCAGTTAATAGCACTATAACGCTACCGCGGCGGACATCATGTTTTGTTGTGCACTGAAGATGAGAACGGACTGTAACTAGCAAGTGAATTTAAAGTCTTGGTGAGCTCCCCTCGTGTAATCTGTAATGTGCTAATCGTCCCCTAGGGCATAGCGTGCACGAGGGTCCTTGATAGTGATCAACCTGCAGCCAGCAAGTCCGTGAGTCATTCCACTCGGAATAGTATTTAGAGAGATATACACTTTACAACGGGGATAATATCGAACTGTATTATATTGTACTCTAGACCTACATCTGTAACAGCGCGCCAAGAAAGGCTGGAAGCTTGCACTCGACTTCGGTAGTCTTTTCACGCTTATTTCACGAAAATGTCGGCTAGATTTTATTTCTCAGAGTATCCACTTCAGGTGAGGAAAACAAATTGAAAGTATCTGTCTCCTCACCTTGCGTTCTACGCTTCATTATGGTGCCACCATCCGATTTTGCGGTTTCCATCCGTACAACCTTGGGTGGTGCTATTTGAAAATCCAACCTCCAGGCTGAAGACTGTACACGAAAACCAGACCAAGCTAATTATTTCAGTTGCACACTGTGCTATATACAGATTCTAAATAACTTCTCCACTCGATAAACGTGGTGGTTGTTGTCTTTTTTTTTTTTTTTTTTTTTTTTTTTTTTTTTTTTTTTTTTTTTTTTTTTTTTTGCTAGTCGTTTTGAACGTCGCATTAACACATTTAATGTTTTCAACGACACAAGGTTGGGAAAGAGCTAGAATTGGGAAGGTAGCGGCCATGGCCTTAATTAAGGTTCATTCCCAGCATTTGTCTGGTGTAAAAATGGGAAATCACGGAAAACAATCCTCAGGGCTGGTCAGCAAAGGCATCGGAAATGTTAGCTAGAAAAATTCAACACCCTGGTGAGTCTGATATTATGTTATGGGGAATATCTGATCCGTTGATGATGAATTATCTCGAGACCTAGCTTATCTTACTAATGTAATAGGAATGTAGTGTTTGTCCGTACATTCTTTTCTTGGCGCAATTTTGAGAGATTTTATAGTGTACATGATGCGGATTCAAAAATCTCCATTTTTTCTTTTCTTTTTTTTTTTTAACTTTTGTGTGTCTGTTTGTCTGTCATTCGTTTTGAATCGAATGAACGCAAAAACTGATCATCTGTTTCTCATGAACCTTCCCAATATTAAATTCGAAGTATCCAGAATTTCCCTGCACTTGGTTTTATCTCAACCTCTTAAGTAGGAGCTGAGAAATAACATTTTTAACCTCGAGAATACCGCCTTTCAGCCAGAGAGAAGTGAACAGTGAGTCAGCTACTTCCCTCGCGAGCCATCGATACCACACCCAGGATCACTGTTGTTTTCTTGCTAATAATAGTGGTTGTGTTTGATATTTTCTTGCCTTGTGCTCGCTGTGTGGAATCCAAAGTCATCCGAAATGCCTTATTCTAGCATCACACATGTTGTCTTGGGGCATTACTTTTAGTTGTGTAACACTTGGAAACGCCAGTAGCATAGTTTCTTCCTGATCGTGGTGTTAGATGCCCGCTTCAAGCGATTTTCTGTGGGTTTGTGGTTTCTTTATATTCCTACTCTCTTCTTACAGAAAAAAATATTCATCTTTTATCAGCAAATCAACATAAGCCAACGAGTTTCAACATTACAAAAAATATTGACCCCATTTCGATAGAATTTACAGTGTGCATCTGTTCTTTAAATAGCCACAAAATTAATTTTTAAGCATGCGAAGCCACAGGCAAACACTATTCAATAAGATCCTTACATAAAAAGCATATAAGAATTACACTTTTTGCTGTAGCAGTCTACTCAGCCACCGTATCTTAATCCCATTGATCATCTCCAGAATAAACTGGGGAAAATATTGAATGTAAGCCTGAAGAAACTAGGAAAATATGGGACTCAGCCAAGAGTGTATGTGGCAACATTCCCATGGAACCTTTCCACGTTACGTAGATACATCGAGTCCCTTCTTGGAGATTCTAAAGCAGACTCAACAGCTAATATCAAGTGCACCTAATAAAATATAGGAAACAGGTGGAGAGCAGCAACTTACCGTGTAAAAACGCCTAAGAAAGACATAGGTCCAAACTTTTCAGCTGCTGCACCATTTATTAGTGTAAAATACAAGGCTGCGGCTGAAAAATTTTGACCATGTATTTTGTGTGTACTCCACCCTCGCATTCTCTCCGTATGTTTCCCAAACGTATACATCGCGCTTTAGAGTGTTCTTCTGTTCTTTAAATAGCCACCAAATTAATTTCTAAACATGCGAAGCCACAGGTAAACACTATTCTTCATTAAGATCGTTACATATAACAAATACATTTTTTGCTGTAGCAGCCTACTCAGTCACCGTATCTTAATCCCATTGATCATCTCCAGCTTTCTTACCTGAGCATTTACAGTAGATTCTTAGTGTAACTACTAAAGCAATTCATTTTCGACCTGCTCAGTATCTCATCATTCACCTCCTATAACTCATCAAGTAACATCTTGTAGCTAGGTCGTTTTGGAGATTACCCTTTCTTCTGACATGCACTTCTTGTTAGTCGGCGCTAGTTGGGCTTCCCTCCCTGACCCGGCACTTGGCTGGAATCAGGCTAAGTAGATTATTACACTCCACTCAGTGCTCCCAACGATCAGTAATAATTATGGATAGATGTCTGCAGGAACGTTTGAAAAAATGCGTTTTAAAAATGTCTTCATAAGAAAGATTTGTGTTTTGAGAATATCTTCTCAGAATGTCATACCTCAAATAAAATGAATGTGTTAATTAATCCAAAATTCGAGGCCTTTCAGCCAACGGACGTAGCCGTGTTGAAAAGCCGGATCCCATGATATCTCCGAAGTTAAGCAACATTGGGAGTGGTCAAGATTTGGATGAGTTGCCACGCGCTGTTGGTGGGGGTAAGGGAACGCTATTGTACTTAAACTCCGGCTCAGGCACACCTCTGCGGAAGTTCGGACCTGCCTTCGGGCAGAACACACACTTACCTTACCTCGAGGCCTTTCAGAGGTTACGTTCTCTATTTTATAACTGTTATTTCCTATGTTTAATTTTCAGAAGAATTTTGGTAGGCGATCTGGTATGTAGCATATTCTAGTTGCTTTACGTTGCTTTACATCGCACCGACACAGATAGGTCTTATGGCGACGATGGGACAAAGAAAGGCTAGGAGTGGGAAGGAAGCGGCCGTGGCCTTGATTAAGGTACAGCCCCAGCATTTGCCTGGTGTGAAAATGGGAAACCACGGAAAACCATTTTCAGGGCTGCCGACAGTGGGGTTCGAACCTACTATCTCCCGAATACTGGATACTGGCCGCACTTAAGCGACTGCAGCTATCGAGCTCGGTGTAGCATATTCAAGATGGCTGTAATATTGTTTTACTCGACAGGCGATCTTCGATCAATGTAATAGAAGTCAGTGGCTGTTGGCATGTAATTGTTTGTTTTTTGGACATTCGTTTCACTAAGTTTAAATTGTATGTTAGCTCGGGACGGGGAGGTTCAGTAGAGCGTTCAGGAAGGTAAAACAGAACTACAGGATTCGAAATAACATGTTGGTTTTCGGTGACACTAGCCTAGAAACGGGCTGGGACTGGGAAAGTACCGACCCGTGACTTTCAAACTCATCATTTTCCGACTGCAAGCTTAAAGCTATACGTCATCCCACGCTTCCAGATTGAGAGTCCCTGGGGTGTCACCCCTTTCTGCACCCCTCCGTAACCGGAGAATGGAGTCATATTCAGAGATGAACAACAGTTGAGAATTTATTTAAACAATCTTCTATTAAGTCCATTGTTAACAATGAACATGACAGGAAACACCACCCAGTTGTCTGGAGAAGGGTCTGCTTGTCCACAAAGGCCCACAACACTGCGAAAAACATGGGCGAAGACATAAATCTGAAAGCGAAATATTAGTGAATAACAAATTAATAGCAACCTAAGACCTCCTGTTTCCGAGTTAATAGGTTCGATCCTGTCTGAAGTAAGTGCATCTTAAAGTCTATATGTGTAACAACTCCATCTCGTTGACTTCTGGTTATGATATTCACAAAGACGCACACAGGAGATGTTGTCAGTTGTGTACGCTGTTTTACTTACAAACTATATACACATTATACACGCACATTAATGAACCACCATCTTGAACTAAATCGAAGAAGCAGACTGCCACATTAGCATGTCAACCAACCACCAACACAACAAAATCACAACATGAGTTCACACACTGAATTCGACTAACGACTCCTCACTAAGAACTCAAATTCCACAACCCAAGACTGTCTATTTATATAACTTGCCTGCCCAGGCTTCTAGAAAGGTATGACAGAACATGCTTTCTCGTATCTTCTCGCGTCTCCAATATTCTATGTACAAATGGATAGAACATTCTGTAAAACTCCAGTGATAAAGGTGCGTTACCATGTGTTCCACAACATTACATTGAATTTATACATCCCAGGTAATAATAGATTATATACAGGGTTTCCATAAAAGAACTCCGGGGTTTTAAAAATTCATATCGTAATAAATGTAGAAGATAGCAAAATGTAGTTAATTTCTCTGAAACGAGTAGCTCATCAAGTTTTACTCATACCAATTGGGAAAGTTTTCATCAACAGTTGGTAGCGCTGCGGAGCGTTGACCTTGAAACAACGTAGCGGCAGTCAGTGCTGTCTGGGTTGCCGCGCTATGGCGACGCCGCAACAAAAGGCTCATTGTGTTATTTGGCTAATAGAAACTCATTCTGTTGTTACGGTACAAAGAAACTTTCGACGTTATTGTGGTGTTGACCCGCCTACGGATAAAACCATTCGCCAATGGTTAAGTGCTTTCAAACAAACAGTAAGAGTTTTAAAACAAAAGTCGCCGGGTGTCACAAGAAAATATGGACAGAATCCGAGCTTCATGCCTTCGAAGCTGTAAGAAATCATTGACAAGACGCAGTCTGGAGTTGGGGTTACCAAGATCAACAGTTCATAAGGTAGTTCATAAAAGACTTCGTTTAACTACTTACAAACTTTAACTGTTACACCACATTAAACCGACAGACAAGATTAAGAGATTTGACTTTTCTGTTTCTATGCTAAATGAAATCGATGAAAATAACGGTTTTTTTAAAAAAATTATTTTTAGTGATGAAGCGACTTTTCATGTGAACGGGTCTGTAAACAGACATAATTGCAGAATTTGGGGATCAGAGCCGCCCCATGAGTTCGTAGAGTATGAACGTGACACGCCAAAAGTGAATGTTTGGTGTGGTCTTATGCATGATGGAGAATAGGTCCCTTCATTTTTGTTGAAATGAATATCAATGGTGATGTCTGTTGTGACATGTTAGAGGAATATATTTTTCCTCAGTTAGATGACATTGAGGCGGAGAAGGGTTTAGTCTACTTCCAACAAGATGGGGCATCGCCACACTTCAGTTTGCGTGTGCGTGAGGCACTTGACGCTCGACTCGGCAACAGATGGATTGGAAGGGAAGGACCTATTCCATGGCCTCCAAGGAGCCCTGATATGACTCCGTTAGACTTTTTCTTCTAGGGGCATATCAAGAATCTTGTGTATGTGGAGAAAATTCGTGATGTTGGCCATCTCAGGGAACGAATGATCAATTGTATGGCAACCGTCCCCCCAGACATGCTGGCCAGGACATGGGAAGAGGTGGAATACCGTTACGATGTGTGCCGTGCCACTAAAGGGGCTCATATTGAACTTTATTAAATTGTTAAAGAAAACTTAAAAATGCAACCTTTCCAACCGTGTATTAAACATTAATATAATTTCTTTACTTCATTACAATATTTTGCCTCAAAACCCCGGAGTTCTTTTATGGAAACCCTGTACTATTAATTGCGTGTTCTAAAATTAAATACAGTTATATTAATAAACAAACGGCAGAAGTATCGTGATATAACCTCACATGTTCTGTTACACAAAACAGATCGTACAACACACAAATAATGAATGATAGGACTACGATTTATACCAAATAAAGTCCGTATTGACAACCTGTCGTATGTAACTACGTAGATATAATAATATCACTATTTACCCATGGGTTTAGAGAATTGTTTCCAAGTCTATTACACACTTGCAACATGAGACAAACTTCAGATGTCCTGACGTCTGCGATGGTTAGTGCCTGGATTCTTATGTAATTACATATTTCATGCCTTCCTTGTAGACAACTGAAAATGAAATATGTTCACAAATCTTGGTTCTGGGTTTCATTTTACATATTCTTAGTAGCATTACATATTTTACATATTATGTGAAGAATGTAACATTTTTGTACATAAAACGAGCAAACCCCATGGCGCAACATCCCCGAAGGGCCTTGGCCTACCAAGCGACGGCTGCTCAGCTCGAAGGCTTGCAGATTACGAGCTGTCGTCTGGTCAGCACGACGAATCCTTAAGGCCATTATTCTTGGCTTTCTAGACCGGGGCTACCATCTCACCGTCAGATAGCTCCTCAATTGTAATCACGTAGGCTGAGTGCATCTCGAACCAGACCTCAGAGAAGGTACAACCCCCTGACCTTGCCAAGAATCGAACCCTGGGCCTCCAGGTAAGAGGCAGGCACGCTGCCCCTACTCCGGCACAATATTTTAGTACATATAAACAGTATCAACTTTACTTAGAAACACAAGTTATTTACTTCATTTTCAGGGCATGAGACCAACATGAAATTAGCTACAACAATAAATCGTGTAAAGTAGTCTGCCATTTACAGTGCAATCCGCCATATAGCCATGATCGTTAAGGCGTCAAGTACATATGGTCTGATACAGTGGTTAGCCGGTTCGAGTCCCGTTGGTCGAAAAAAGTTTCATCATCAGAATGTTGGCTGGAAGGGTAGGGGAGGTGGTGGTATACAATTTTTAAAGACTGGATTGCGCGTCAAAAGCCTGGGTTCAATTCCAAACCTCTCCGCAGTGTTCATATGGAGTGAGAGCATATGACGTTGTTAGTCGTGACTCGTCCGTCGGATGAGACGTTAAGCGTTGACCAGGCTTTTGCTGCTATTCGACAGAAGTAGGCTATGTACCCGTACCGTGTTTCACTCCCTCCCTTCCTCCTATCATACATCATATCACTAATTTATTCTCATTAACTTCTCTGATGAGGTTGACGTTAGGAAGAGCATCGCTGTAGAGAAACGGGACTAGAGTTGAGTATACACTCCACGTTTTACAGTACGTGGCATTTTTTTAAATGTTGAAGTATTTTGATTATGCCTTTAATTTGATTGTTTAATTAGTAATTATACTTACTGTCAAAATTAAAGAACGGTAGGCTACGTGAATTGTCTAAAACAGAGCTGCCCAGCTGGGCACCCGTTGAGGCTAGCCCAGTGCGGCCGGGCTGGTGTGACGTAAATGCCGGCAGCTTACGTAGCAAGTATACGACAGAATGAAGCGAGAGAGTGGACACATTTTGCAGGGAAGGGAGAGAGCACTGATTACGAAGGTCTCCTCCAATCCTCAGCGAAATGCTGTTTGGGGTAAAATATATATAAAGCGCTGTAATCTCAAAAAAGAAGTAAAACTGACCTTTTCCAGATATTCCGGATTGATTTATACTATCCTCGGTATAAATATTCAGTTTTATTTTTTATATTTATTTATTCAAAGAAAACTGGCACGTTATGATGTGTTTGTTACAAGCTACAATTTACCATTCCTTTCATGGGCTTGACAGTATTTCCATTTTAAAAAGTAAAATTCCTCTTATTCATTAAGCAAAAAGTAATATAATTACATAACTCAATAAGTTTACTGCTTGATTTTGGGCAGTGTTGTGTGGCTTTCCCTGTTCAAGGAATTTCAGAAAATATTATTTAAAATTTAACAGGATTATAACAGCTAGCCTCTAAATGGCGAAATGAAGTTTCATCACGAGTGACGACATACGTATTTACTATCCAAGATTGAAGTACAACAAAAAAAAAAGTAAATATATATACCGGACTGATGTAGATTATGCCCTCAAATAAACAACCTAACTGATGTTATTCCCCGTAAATATGATTGCATTGTCGGTGAGTTTATCAGATAATGTAAACCCAAACAATCACAAGCCACCGCGTATCCACCTTAACTCCTTATTATATCAGAAATATTTCTAAAGCACCTCTTAAAATTTAATAGTGAAAATTGTAATTTATTACGTACATTATAAAAATATTTAAGGTTGTAGGCCTAACACTTTATTTTATCCGTTCAAAATTCATAAACTGCAATGAACATAAATAACTTATTTCTTACGACGTAAATTGTAAATGACGTGGGTTTCTGCCCTCTTTCTTTCATTATTTTTTGCCTCCATTTCAAACTCGGGTATCGCCACAGTGATCGAGAGTGACTGGGAGAACTTCGCCCAGTCTTCATGGACTGTGACGTAGCCACGTCACTGTGGTTGAATAGCACACGCTCATCGCCTGCCTGCCCGCTTACAGTACTAGGCGCCCGCGGTACGGAATGCCCAGCCTGATCACCTCTGGTCTAAAGCAACTTTGTCGTAAAATATGGAGGTATTTTAAACAACGTTATTGTCTCGTATCTTAACCATAAATCATAATAAAAAGTATACACGGACATATCTGTAAATTTAATGCATTAATACTACTACATATTTTATTATACGACGGTCGAGTCATAACTCATGGCAACTATTTTTTTCTCGCGAACAGGAGACAACACGGAAAATATAAGATATGCATTTGCAAATGTAGGGCATGTTCTTATGCATAGTGCCTGTAGACAAATTCTGATTTCAGGAGATTCTCGTAAGAAAGTGACAGAACACAGGCCATTGGTAAACATTATTTTATGATGGTATAGACAGCAAATACACAAGACAACGTGCAGAGGAAAGGTCTCCACTGGTTACAGACCTCATGTAAACACTGATCGATCACCATTATCCATACACCTTTGTCCACGGAGACTGGAGGGCCTGGGCGAGGCAAATCGGCAGTTGATACTCTACCCCGTTTGAACGTCTCCACCCACCTCGCCACTGTTCTATAGGGCATGGCATGCACACCTAATGCTTCCTGCAGCTCCGCGTGGCATTGGAGTGCATTTCTGCCGCGGAGAACTGCTATTTTAATATACGATCGTTGCTCCTGCTCGTTGGCTTCCATTTCGTGACACTCTCACTCACACACTGAACTTGGGGGCATGCTTAGACCCACACTGTTGTTTACATACACCATCTAGTGACATCGTACGCAAGTACATACCGTACGTTTCCAAATGCATGTCTTACATTTTCCGTCTTGTCTCCTGTTCGCCAGGAAAAAGATACTTGCCATGACTTATGACTCGACCTACGTATATTTCAGTGATATTTACTAGATTTTTATGTAAATATTTCGCACTTTCATATTACATAAAAGTCCGGGCCCTAGTGATGACTGTTGGAAGTTTGACTGGACGTTAAACAAATATTATAATAAATATAACGTATGAATGTCACGGGAAACAATCCTCAACATACAATGTGAGAAGCAGGAAACGTGTGTCAACATTGTGGGATAGTCTGTGTTTCAAGAATTGCCTTTAAAATTGACACCTAAGAACAATCGCAACAGATGATATTCAGGAAAGACTGTCATACTCGTCAGCAAGTGGTTGCAAACATTTTGAAAACAATAACAGTGACACAAAATGACAGTACTGTATGTGTTGAATTATACTTTACCTACATCTCTTTCCGTATAATCCGAGTTCTCGATAATTCGAGGCTTCAGTCCCTTTTAGCTCTGTTTGCGGAATAAACTGTGGTGTATTGAGTCTTCAGCGCGAAGGCTGCTTGGATCTTCAATAGCTTCACCATCATCTGCCACAGACAGCCTAGGCATCACTGAAGAGGCGTACAAAGGAAACGAAAAGTGAGGTAGTTTCTAGTTGTTTTCCTCACCGAGCCAGACAGTACTATTACAGGTCAGTGTGCCAAGCCCACGGACCGTAGGAGCGACACTTCCACACCACTCATCACGGGGACTGACTACATAAAGAATGCCATTGCTCGTTTGTTCTCGGTGATATCTGACAAAGAGTAGCGTTACACAATTATTGCAAAGTTTGGGCTGGGAAGACCTGGAAAAAAGGAGACGAGCTGTTCGACTGAGTGGTATGTCCCCAGCTATCAGTGGAGAGATGGTGTGGAGTGACATTAGTAGAAGAATAAGTTTGAGTGGTGTTTTTAAAAGTAGGAAAAACAACAAGATGACGATAAAGTTGGAATTCAAGAGGATAAATTGCGGCAAATATTCGTTTATTGGAAGAGAAGTTAGTGACTGGAATAATTTACCAAGGGAGATGTTCAATGAATTTCCCATTTCTTTGGAATGATTTAAGAAAATGCTAGGAAAACAACAGGTAGGGAATCTGCCGCCTGGGCGACTGCCTTAAATGCATATTAGTATTGTTTGATTTCATTTCATTTCGATTTCATTTTGATTTCATTTCATTTCATTTCATTTCATTTCATTTGATTTCATTTGATTTGATTTGATTTGATTTGATTTGATTTGATTTGATTTGATTTGATTTGATTTGATTTGATTTGATTTGATTTGATTTGATTTGATTTGATTTGATTTGATTTGATTTGATTTGATTTGATTTGATTTGATTTGATTTGATTTGATTTGATTTGATTTGATTTGATTTGATTTGATTTGATTTGATTTGATTTGATTTGATTTGATTTGATTTGATTTGATTTGATTTGATTTGATTTGATTTGATTTGATTTGATTTGATTTGATTTGATTTGATTTGATTTGATTTGATTTGATTTGATTTGATTTGATTTGATTTGATTTGATTTGATTTGATTTGATTTGATTTGATTTGATTTGATTTGATTTGATTTGATTTGATTTGATTTGATTTGATTTGATTTGATTTGATTTGATTTGATTTGATTTGATTTGATTTGATTTGATTTGATTTGATTTGATTTGATTTGATTTGATTTGATTTGATTTGATTTGATTTGATTTGATTTGATTTGATTTGATTTGATTTGATTTGATTTGATTTGATTTGATTTGATTTGATTTGATTTGATTTGATTTGATTTGATTTGATTTGATTTGATTTGATTTGATTTGATTTGATTTGATTTGATTTGATTTGATTTGATTTGATTTGATTTGATTTGATTTGATTTGATTTGATTTGATTTGATTTGATTTGATTTGATTTGATTTGATTTGATTTGATTTGATTTGATTTGATTTGATTTGATTTGATTTGATTTGATTTGATTTGATTTGATTTGATTTGATTTGATTTGATTTGATTTGATTTGATTTGATTTGATTTGATTTGATTTGATTTGATTTGATTTGATTTGATTTGATTTGATTTGATTTGATTTGATTTGATTTGATTTGATTTGATTTGATTTGATTTGATTTGATTTGATTTGATTTGATTTGATTTGATTTGATTTGATTTGATTTGATTTGATTTGATTTGATTTGATTTGATTTGATTTGATTTGATTTGATTTGATTTGATTTGATTTGATTTGATTTGATTTGATTTGATTTGATTTGATTTGATTTGATTTGATTTGATTTGATTTGATTTGATTTGATTTGATTTGATTTGATTTGATTTGATTTGATTTGATTTGATTTGATTTGATTTGATTTGATTTGATTTGATTTGATTTGATTTGATTTGATTTGATTTGATTTGATTTGATTTGATTTGATTTGATTTGATTTGATTTGATTTGATTTGATTTGATTTGATTTGATTTGATTTGATTTGATTTGATTTGATTTGATTTGATTTGATTTGATTTGATTTGATTTGCCAAAGGTACTATAAAGGTGAGACTGAGGTAAGTCAAAGAAAGTATAGTCCTGACGCTCAACGCATACCCACGCGGGTATCTTCTGATCTCAAAACTTGGCCCGTCTTGGTAATAATGAGGGTTGTCAGTCTGACCGCCCTAGTGATGAAATGAAATGGCGTATGGCTTTTAGTGCCGGGAGTGTCCGAGGACAAGTTCGGCTCGCCAGATGCAGGTCTTGTGATTTGACTCCCGTAGGCGACCTGCGCGTCGTGATGAGGATGAAATGATGATGAAGACGACACATACACCCAGCCCCCGTGCCAGAGAAATTAACCAATTAAGGTTAAAATTCCCGACCCTGCCGGGAATCGAACCTGGGACCCCTGTGACCAAAGGCCATCACGCTAACCATTTAGCCATGAAGCCGGACGCCCTAGTGATAATGAGGGTTGACAGTCGGCTCCTTTCCTCTGGACATAAGGGGCGCGTGTCGTTTAAAAGGCAAGTGAGCGCTGTCAAAAGCAAAGTTGTCATATTTTGCGTCGATTATTTAAACATGTTAACATTTAATTTATTCCAAAGTCAAAATATAAATATACAAACCTGATCAAGAACCACAGCACAAACCGATATCGCAGAATAATTTGTTTCGTGCTTAACCCGTGCGGTGGTCGCAGATGTTGAAAGAAAGAAAGAAATAAGGAAAGAAAAACAGGAAGAAGGAATTGGCAAATAAACTCGACAAAGACTAAACTTAAATTGATACCAAAGTAGGCCTATTAAAATATAAATTTTATGCTGCTAATATCAGTGTCTCGCTTTCAGCAAAGAAAGGAAGAGTGCAACAATATTTTTACATTTGTTTATGTCGCACCGACACAGATAGGTGTTATGGCGACGATGGGCTAGGAAAGGCCTAGGAGTGGGAAGGAAGTGCCCGTGGCTTTAATTAATTAAGGCACTTCCCCAGCATTTGCCTGGTGTGAAAATGGGGAAACCACTGAGAACCATCTTCAGAGCTGCCGACATTGGGGCTTGAACCCATTATCTCCCCGATGCAAGCTCACACCTGCACGCCCCTAACCGCACGGCCAACACGCCTGGCAAAGGAAAAGTAAAATCACGAACTAGGGACTGGGATAATAATAATAATAATAATAATAATAATAATAATAATAATAATAATAATAATAATAATAATAATAATAATTGTCCCTCTCTGTGGTGTAGTGATTAGTGTGATTAACTGCCACCCCCCGGAGGCCCGGGCTCGATTCCCGGCTCTGCCACGAAATTGGAAAAGTGGTACGAGGGCTGGAACCGGCTCCACGCAGCCTCGGGAGGTCAACTGAGTAGAGGTGGGTTCGATTCCCACCTCAGCCATCCTGGAAGTGGTTTTCCGTGTTTTCCCTTTTCTCTTCCAGGCAAATGCCGGGATGGTACCTAACTTAAGGCCCCGACCGCTTCCTTCCCTCTTCCCTGCCTATCCTTGCCAATCTTCCCATCCCCCACCAAGGCCCCTGTTCAGCATAGCAGGTGAGGCCGCCTGGGCGAGATACTGGTCACTCTCCCCAGTTGTATCCCCCGACCCCATGTCTCACGCTCCAGGACACTGCCCTTGAGGCAGAGGAAAAAACCAACCCTAGAGGGTAAGCCGATTAAGAAAGAAAGATAATAATAATAATAATAATAATAATAATAATAATAATAATAATAATAATAATAATAATAATAATAATAATATCGCAAGGCTTTTGGGAATCTGGTTGCAAAGCACACATTCACGGAAAAGGCTAAAAGAACCACAGGGAAGCAATGGACGGAAGAACGCAAGAAAAAGCATAGCTGGTTCATGAAGAGATTTTGGGAGGAGAAAAAGAAAGGAAAACCATCATCAAGCTAACAAGTTCCAACGCGCTCTGTAAACGGGCATAACGAAGAAAGAATAATAATAATAATAATAATAATAATAATAATAATAATAATAATAATAATAATAATTGTACCGGGAGGTACTCCTCTACGCCGTACATTTAAATCTTGCGCCAGTAGAACTCCTCTACAGGAGAAACACTGAACTTGGAACTGGACCAACTTATAGACTTTCTCTGAAGATGGCACCACTAAAATTTGTTATTGTGAACTGTGCGAATATATACTTGTTTTTGTTCTTCATTCATCAAGAAGTTTGAACATTCTCTCATAGATGTCATTACTAACTAACTTTGATCATGCACCCTGGTGCGAAGTGAAGGAACCCCTTTGAAGAAACTTTGTATTTATAAGTTTTATCTTTACTAAATTTCGATCATTCATTTTTTGGGTTGGCAATATATATAGCTTTCCGCCAGTTTTGAATTTAGCCAATCAAGAATTTCTGTAATTAATTTTCAGCCTATCTCAGGCTTCTTCTTCTTCTTCTTCTTCTTCTTCTTCTTCTTCTCCTTCTTCTTCTTCTTCTTCGATTTGGTGTGTAACTTAAATTTAATCAATAAAATTCTGTGGGTGTGTCTCGATTATTCATGAAAGGTCTCGAACCTGCCCCGAGGGTTTATAAACTGCGGGTTTTCACCGCTCTTGGCCATTTGATCAACATCTTCAGGCAGCAGGTCTTCAGCAAGGTAATGGCCAATTAACATCCTTATTTCTTTGCTACCTCCGCAGTTTAACCTGAGGGAAAGGTCCGAAACCTTTACTATGTAACTAGCTTCTCTAAAATGTAAGTTCTGCCGGCTACTGTAAATTTTCATCAACCTTTGACTGTAATCGGAGATATAGAGTGATTTACTCTCTTCTGCTCCCCTTCATCTTGGTTTGAGGTACCGCATTTGTTTCTACTATGTATTAAAGTTATCTCCATCCGAGCAACCTAAGTAGTTTGGGATTAGCCCCTGTTTCGTCGGCCAGGTGCCCTATAGGTCTTTATATTGTTTTGTGGAGCTAAATCTTTGACTCCATTCCAGTTTGGTCGGGCCGTTTATTGAACCTGTTCTTTTTTCACTAAGGCCCCGTAGGTTGAGTACTAGATACCTCTGTGTAATAAGATGGCTTTTGTAAACAGTGCCTTGTAAGGCCAGTGATTATTGGATTTTCATACTGTGTTGCCTGGAATAGTCTTGAGAACTGAGAGAGCGTCAGCTGTTTTCGTGTATTGTAAGAATGCCTCTGGGAGGCTTGATATTGAAAATTGGGAGCAAGTGTTCCATGCATTAGGGGATTTATGCCCTTTGTGTAAAATTGTAATATTTTATAAAGTTCAGCTAGGAGCTCAAAATTGTAAAACTTGGAGCGTGTAGCCCAAGTGTGTTAAAATTCTGAAGTCTTAGATCTTTCTAAGTCTCGTTTCTAAATTGCTATGTCATTGTTATTCCACTAAGTTGTTTACATTTTGTTGTTTCAAGAAAATATAACCTTTGTTAAGATTTTAAATTAACTTTGACTTTGTAGTTAGACCCATTCATCCCGGCACCTTCTTTCACCTCTGCTGATCCACGGGTAGCCCTGTAACAATAATAATAATAATAATAATAATAATAATAATAATAATAATAATAATAATAATAATAATAATAATAAATATCGGAGTATGTAGTTCGGACAAAAAATAGCCAACAACCTTAGCTACTTTTAAAATAAATGCAGTATTTACCTTACCTCTATTCGTCGTCCTCGTAATTGTCTGCAAGGTGAATTACAAATCTATCTTGGTTGGTATCCGTGTCGTGTTTCATGTACTTCTGTCTTAATGGTGCTTCGAACACAAGTAGACCACCTCTCAGCTCTCAACGTTGGCGTAACATTATTTTTCCTAACATACGCCTTCAGTTGAGACCAGATTATTTATATGGGGTTTAAAATACAGTGATACCCCTTCGTGTCCACATGAGGCTGCGATCTCCTCTACAGCGTACCTTTTACTGATATTGGCTGATTTGATTTCCTGCAACATAACTGCCTTGATGGGTACAGGTTTTGGCACGGGAATGTTATTGTACTCCATAAACTTAATAATGTCCTTAATATTAGTGTTCATGGAAGGAAACCTAATCAGCTGCCGCGAATGATAGCTTGCGTTGTCCATCACGATTACACATTTTCGGTCACGTGTTAGGTTCTCTAGAAGTTGAGACCTAAACCAGTTTTCGAAAACTTGAGCTGTAATTTCGTCATGGCTATCAGCTTTGCAGTCTCCTATGTTTTTAGCCGATAAATAAAGGCAATTTTCAACCCAGCCCTCACTGCCTCCAGCATCCAATACCACAATACGCTTGCCTCGCGATGTTGGTGCTTTCAGTATGCAATTACAAGTTCCATCATCCCACCCTTTTTTCACAATGTCATGAGTATCGTACAAAGTTTCATCTAGATAGACAACTCTGCACCCCTCGGAACGCAATTTCCGTAGACGGTCTATGAATTTATATCGCCTAGCTACTATTCTAGCAGATTCCATTACAATCTGTTTTTTTCCTCAGAATACGGAAACAAAACCCAAGTTTTATCAACAGCTGGCGTAGAGTAGTTTTTTTATAAGGAAAGCCACACACATTTTTCAAATGTTTTAACAGTTCCTGTATGGTTCGTGACTTACCTTTAGTAAAGAATGTAATATACCTCGCGTCTCACCAAGTCACAGCAAAAATCATCGAATTTATTAAAGATAACCCTATTATTACCACACTTTTTCGGAGTTGTAGGTCCCCTCTTTACTATTTTACTTGTAGTTTTCCTGTTAAGTTTCAACATTTTAGCTGTCTCAGAAATATAACCCTTGCGAACGTTGTTCTTCATAACGTATTCGTATGCGTTACATACCAGCCGTTAACTTTGCTTACTTAAAGTTTTAGTCGCCTCTCTTTTATCCGCGGAACGACTACTACCCGGCTGAGTATCACTCGCGGGCGCGGAACGACTGCTACCCGGCTGAGTATCACTCTCGGGCGCGGAACGACTACTACCCGGCTGAGTATCACTCGCGGGCGCGGAACGACTACTACCCGGCTGAGTATCACTCTCGGGCGCGGAACGACTGCTACCCGGCTGAGTATCACTCGCGGACACGGAACCAGTACTGCTCAGTCGAATATCACTGCTACTGCTGCTCGGTTGAGTATCGTTTGCGGGCACTGGCAGATTTAATTCAGGATTTTAATTTCCAGGTGTGATTCCCACGGCCTCCACATTACTGCAGGAAGCGAAGTGAAGAGCAACACACTTCACGAATATTAATTAACGAAGCAAAGAAATAATCCAAAACTTTCAAACGGCGAACAAAGCAAGTGTGAATTGTCTGAGCTGAAAAAAAGAGACTGCCGTCTATTTAATAAGAGGTGCATTGGCAACAGAGCTGTAACGATTTCTGAAGGGGAATGCGAATTTCCGGTTTAAAGCCCACTGCCGTCATAAATCACCCCCTGCTAAGCAAGTGAGTGGCCAGGGAGATCAAACGTTTGCCGAACTGTTTGAATGCCGCTGGGTACGCGTTGCCCGTCTCAGCTTTAACAAATGTGTCCCTTACCAAAAAACGTAGTGCACTGCAAACATGGTATAATCAGAAATGGCTCTGGCCTCACAGAATAAGAATAAAATAAGAAAGAACTTTTTAAAACAAATGATTATGTCTTCGCGTCGTACAGAAGAAGGAAACGATAAATTACTTCAAGTGGCTATTAACTGGAAGCACGCGACCGAACTAATGGACTCGATTAAGCAGAAAACTGAGTTACCCGCACAGCAATCTCACACTTGACCGGCTGCACCCAGAGGGAAAGAGTAGCGAGGAGGGGCGTTCCAGGTATACAGCTCGAGCAACTCTATTACAGTCACTTTGAGCTTCGATTAGGAAGACATCCCCAAGATAAGCCAGCTGACCACCCACTGTACTAATGAGATCGGACAGCTAAATTGATACCTTGCCGTCCCTCATTATCGACATTACGCCTTGCTTCCTAAAACTCATTTTTCCCGGAATAGATGTTCATATTACCGTTTCCTGACTCACCTCACAGACTACGAAGAATATCCTTGCGGCTATTACTGTTATATTTATTTATTTATTTATTTATTTATTTATTTATTTATTTATTTATTTATTTATTTATTTATTTATTTATTTATTTATTTATTTATTTATTTATTTGCCCGACTCCTGAATGGTCAGCGTTGAGGCCTTCGGTTGAGAGGATCCCGAGTTCGATTCCCGGCCGGGTCGCGGAATTTAATCGCGTCTGATTAATTTTTCTGGCTCAGAGACTGGGTATTTGTCCCAACACTTTCCTCTTCGTATTCAGACAACACACTATACTACCAACCACCACAGAAACACGCAATAGTAATTACATCCCTCCTTATAGGGTTGACGTCAGGAGGGGCATCCCGCTTTAAAAGAGGGATAAATCCCCATGTGCTACGCAGTTCGCACCCGCGATCCCACAGATGTTGGAAAAGTGGTAGAAGATGAGGAAGATGGATTTTTTTATTTACAGGTGGCGAAATTGGGTTTCCAGCCCTCTCTTACACTAACAATAACCACATGCTTGATTACAGGTTCGATTAAATAAAGAAGGTGATGATTATGACGATGATGATGATGATGATAGTGGAGAAGTAGAGAAAAGCTTTTAACACTCCAATTGTCCCTACTGAACACTAATATTTAATCAACTTATCATAGCCCAGCCCGCCTTTATAGATAAGGCAGTCTTATGCCTCCTAGAGACTATCTTGACTGATGCATCGACAAGTGAGGGTTACTGCTCATCCAACGCAGCTGGCGTGCTGTGGCAACACATAAGGCAGGCGGTTTCATCATCCATATCATGTGGATTCTAGAATCATCTAATGACAACGGGAATATAGAATGTAAACATTAGGGTCTACCGTACCTACTGTGTTTTGATGTAGAGAGTTCGTAACTTATTTACTTTCTACAATGTAAGTCTTCCAGGTTTTCAAGACCCTTGTTTCCCTTTTTCGCTTTGATTCTTGTGACTACTGTAATTTTACTAAAAATTAAACATTTTCTTACTAATCTCGGTAGTTAATTTCCTCCCTGCCTTACCTTACTCACAGCGAAGTATGGCTTAGCCTCTGTGTCACTGGGACTTCGGCCCCATTAATATTTATTATGCAAATGTCATGGGATTGCCATATTGTCATGCTTTCCTTTCTTCCTGTGTTGGACCTAATTTAATATTGCCTTTGCATTTAACTTTCTTTTGGCTAATTTTATAGCATGAGATTTAGCTCCGGTATCTTTTTTGGATCCTTACGATCCTATATATTTTGTTGGCTTCCCTGAGGAATAAAGGACAGCGAGTGTCAGAAGGGTATAGGGAAATGGGAGCTCATTCTCCCTGTTTGTTAATGCTCTACGAAAATGGGATCTCATTCTCCCTGTTTGTTAATGTTCTACGAAAATGGGATCTCATTCCCCCTGGTTGTAAATGTTCTACTAAATTGGGAGCTCATTCTCCCTGGTTGTTAATGCTTTACGAAAATGGGAGCTCATTCTCCCTGGTTGTTAATGCTTTACGAAAATGGGAGCTCATTCTCCCTGGTTGTTAATGCTTTATGAAAATGGGATCTCATTCTCCCTGTTTGTTAATGTTCTACGAAAATGGGATCTCATTCCCCCTGGTTGTAAATGTTCTACTAAATTGGGAGCTCATTCTCCCTGGTTGTTAATGCTTTACGAAAATGGGAGCTCATTCTCCCTGGTTGTTAATGCTTTACGAAAATGGGATCTCATTCTCCCTGGTTGTTAATGCTTTATGAAAATGGGAGCTCATTCTCCCTAGTTGTTACTGCTCTACGAAATTGGAAGCTCATTCTCCCTAGTTGTTAATGCTCTACGAAATTGGGAGCTCATTCTCCCTAGTTGTTACTGCTCTACGAAATTGGAAGCTCATTCTCCCTGGTTGTTAATGCTTTACGAAAATAGGAGCTCATTCTCCCTAGTTGTTACTGCTCTACGAAATTGGAAGCTCATTCTCCCTGGTTCTTAATGCTTTACGAAATTGGAAGCTCATTCTCCCTAGTTGTTAATGCTCTACGAAATTGGAAGCTCATTCTCCCTAGTTGTTAATGCTCTACGAAATTGGAAGCTCATTCTCCCTAGTTGTTAATGCTTTACGAAATTGGAAGCTCATTCTCCCTGGTTGTTAATGCTTTACGAAATTGGAAGCTCATTCTCCCTAGTTGTTAATGTTCTACTAAATTGGGAGCTCATTCTCCCTAGTTGTTAATGCTTTACGAAATTGGAAGCTCATTCTCCCTGGTTTTTAATGCTCTACGAAATTGGAAGCTCATTCTCCCTAGTTGTTAATGCTTTACGAAAATAGGAGCTCATTCTCCCTGGTTGTTAATGCTTTACGAAAATAGGAGCTCATTCTCCCTGGTTGTTAATGCTTTACGAAAATGGAAGCTCATTCCCCCTGGTTTATAATCTTTTGAGTGAGTTTATCCCATTGAACTGTAGGTAATACTGGAACGCTGACTGTATGGGAGCGAAGTGCGGCTTCCGGGGCGACTAGCTGTACGGCATGGAGGCATGACTGACGTATACGTACATGCGATGAGACAAAGGTATCTTAGCGAATTTAAAACATTTAGGCGGAATATCTCTTGCAGATTTCACCTGATTTACGGTGAAATATATATTTCAGAGGATTAATAGCAATTTGCAACTAAAATGGCTTATAATATTGAATAAAATGAAAGTATATTCTAGGTCTGATTATGCTCAAACATGTTTTCTTCAAGAGATCACAAGACAGTAAATGTGTATACCTACACTAAAAAAGTACAAACCCCTAGCGCAACAGCCTCGAAGGGCCAGGACGTACGAAGCGACTGCTGCTCAGCCGTAAGGCCTGCAGAATAGGAGGTGTCGTGGGGTCAGTACGACGAATCCTCTCGGCCGTTATTCTTGGCTTTCGGGACCGATACCTACATTAGAAAGGCTATAAAATAGACGCCATGCAAACGAAACATATGCATAAAAAATTATAGCTTAGTGAGTTTAGACGGGAAATATCTGCGAATGATGG
Source organism: Anabrus simplex (assembly GCF_040414725.1). Classification (NCBI taxonomy): domain Eukaryota; kingdom Metazoa; phylum Arthropoda; class Insecta; order Orthoptera; family Tettigoniidae; genus Anabrus; species Anabrus simplex. Next base: position 366,653,272 of record NC_090268.1, on the reverse strand, counting down.
TCAATTGAAAATACATAGTAATGAGGTTTTGAACCATATTTATTATCAGGACAAAGGCAGCATACGTATGGGTGTATATATACATATACAACTTCACATTGGAATATACACTTAATAAACAAAATATATACTAGTTACAAAATAATCAGTCCCCGTTGATCTACATTTAGGGCACCAACCCAGATGGCAGATTGCCTATCAGTTGTTTCCTTAGTCTTTTTTGACATGATTTCAAAGAAGTTAAAAATGTATCGAACATCTCCCATTTTGTTCGGGTCCAGCATTTCCTTCTCACAGCTATAACCCACTTTTATAATATTTCCGGACGTTTTCACGAACATCTGCAATTGAAGTTATAAATTCTGCAACAATATCATTCTGACTATAACCTATAAAACGTAACGTATGACATTTAGTATGCCAAAATATCATGCGAGATATCTCCATAAACATAGAATACTTAATGACAAGAGCCAAACCGGAAGAAAATAGTAATTATCGTTTTATATTTATAGCTTTGCAGTTAGATAATGCTGAGACTGCTTACCTGTGGAAATGAAGCTTTCGTGACTTCACAACTAGCTTCTTCTGCTACCTGTTAGCGCAACCGTATGCTACACAAGAAATAGGCATCTTGATTGTATCATAAATTTGACGTACGGTCAGATATTACCAAACACAACACATCACCTAACTTTCAGGCTCTGTATCTAGTCAATTTTGCCGTACACGAGGGGGCGTGACTAGCCAAGGAACAGGAAGCAGTTTTCTGCGAGAGTTACCACTGCAGTCAGCATTCCAGTATTACCTATAGTTCAATGGTTTATCCTGACTATATAAAGGCGCATAGCCCTTGCAAATTTGGAAGTCACTCTTTCTAGTTGATGACGAAGCTGTGAGAGCTGGTGTTTGTAACTGAAAAACATATTTGTTTTTACTGTATTACTTATAAGTTGTTACTTTTATGACCAATGGCAGTTGTTCTAATTGTTAAATAGCTGAACGTGATGGTTCCAGTTGTTCTATTCTTGAACCGGAAAGAAACAAAAAGAGAAAACAGAAAGTTAGAAAATTCATTTAATAGTTCATTTGAATGAGGTCATGTATTCGTCCAGCCCTCTGGTACTGCCGTTTCTTCCCTCTATCTCCGCTGTCTGCTGTAACATTAATCATGATGACATATCACATTTGACGTACACAATTTATTACAATGCAATATGGTCAGTACAGACACATAGTTGATGTTCAGAACATGTGCCAAGGCTCATAAGCTGGCGCGCGGGTTGCTCTCACTAACATTATGCGCAGCTTCTTCGTTATCACCGGACATCACTGGCGCATCCCGAACAGGTCCCTTCCTAAGGACATCTTTCACTTAGCCGTTCTTCAACCCTTCGATCTTGGCTGAGTGGCTCAGACGGTTGAGACGCTGGCCTTCTGAGTCCCACTTAGCAGGTTCGATCCTGGTCCAGTCCGGTGGCATTTGAAGATGATCAAGTACGTCAATCTCGTGTCGGCAGATTTACTGGCACATAAAAGAACAAAATACCGTCACCTTTCTGTCTTCGAAAACAGTGAAGGTAGTTAGTGACATGTAAAATTATCATTATGATTATTATTATTATTATTATTATTATTCACGAACTCATCACATTACACGTAGTGGTTGCATGTAAACGAACCATAACTTGAATGTATGGACACTATCCCTGCCCTTTCCAATCTTTTTGGAGCCAAAAACATTCGGTATTGCACCCGCCCCCTCCCTAAATGGCACCGGCATGGAATCTACAGGGTCGCACATGGGTCACGAAGAATGAACTAAATAGGCGCTGAACTAAAGTAAACTTAAAGGCGTACAGGGGAGGAGAAGCGGGGCATACATAACTAAAATGAGAACACATTCGAATTAAAATATTTAACTCACAAACCGGTTTATTCAACCTTAATGATGATGGGAAATGGCGCATTAAATAACACTAATGATTTACATTAAAATTTATAAATGTTTGTTGTGACTTGTTATGTGAACATCTGTTCGTTAAGCTTGATAGAAATGAGTACGTTTACCGCGAAGTGGTGTATCGTGACATGTAGCGAATGGTAATTTTATCATAACACTGAGGCTATATTATCACTAACACACAAAACTAACATGCACCCGACAACACGTCTGAGCAATCCCTATTCTAATGAAGACCTAGATTCCCCAAAGAAATGACGTAAAAGAAAATACACACATATGATACAACACCTGGGTTCGAACCGACGCTCGCTATTATAGACATTGCCAAGCTGATGGACAGAACCACCACTGACCTTATTTACAACCACACATGACATAAAGAACACATAAATCATACATGATATGCAACAAATACGTAAAGGCACTTTGATCTTTCTTCTGACGCTGTAGGCCTCCTATGCCTACGTTGAGCATCGAACTGACAACCTCTTGCGATGAAGGCAGGGTCCTGTAATCCCAATCTATATTATACTCGAACAATTAACAATGATTCATTGGCAAACATTATCATTATCGTCCGGGTCGCTTGTTAATTACTACACTGCTCTGGCGTGTTAGGTAAATCACATACTTTGCCGTTCAAAGAAGCCAACTTCTCTTTAACAGCAATGTCCCTCCTTCCTCAGCTTACGGGACACCCAAACAAAAAAAAAAAAAGGAAACACAACTGGGGCAAGGTCAGACGGGCGGGTCCGCCACCCCAAGGGTCAACATACCACATAACACGCATGACGTTCCCTTTTCAAAGGAAACAGTAACACTTCACTCGGAAGTACGTCTACAATAAACTGCGGTCTCAAAGACTCGCGCAAATCACCTTGAATTCAACACATATTTACCCAACAGTATCACGTCATTTTCACAACGCGACTCCGGTATTACAATGGTAACCTTTGCCCGATCACTATTATTATTATTATTATTATTATTATTATTATTATTATTATTATTATTATTATTATTATTCCTGCCGTCCTACATGGCTTACCCGCCACATTAATTATGCATGGTCATCGTGCGGAATCTATTCAGCAATTACAACACAATTAAGTGCTCGCGCGGCAATTAACATCTGATTACTGACTGCTAATTAATCGATGGTCAGCACATGGTTGCTTTATCATCACACGGCAGTACATTCATTAATTAATTAATATTCACACGGATTGATATTTGACACACGCATTATGATCACTTCCTGTTAAATTTAATCACATAATCAATTTAAATCATATCACTTCCTATCTAAGTGTTTCAAAGGGTGGAGTTTTTGGCTGTCAGTTCGGCCGCTGAGCCTCGTAGTTACGTTCCTTACACACTGTAGTACTTACCGTTTTACTTGCCATGCACTTATCAAATTAATGATTACTCTAATTAATAACTACTCTCACTGCACTCCCCTAAACTGATTACTCCTGGTCTTCTGACGCCAATAAACAAACAGAATCTCCCAAGAAAGAAATAATTGAATAAATCTCTACCCCATGCAAAGCTAAAGTATTATATTCCCTAAATTATTTACAATCAATTACTCAGACCTGTCGTCGTTTTCCTAAACTAAGAATTAACAACTACGCGCCCATTTCGGCGCTCTATTTCAACAGGACTACATCTTTAATCTCTTATAGCGTCAGTTTACAATAAACATTCCCATCCCCTCTATGCATGCCAGATATTGAAACTTTGTACTCATCTCTATCACATGATGACACCTTCGTCAGCTCAGGAGGTCCATCCTGAGCTTACTCCTGGTCCATGGGCACCGCGGTGATTACTTCATTTTCTATTCCATCTTGAAGTTGAAGATCCATTGTTCGATGCTGGTGGAGCCGCTGGCAGTTAATCCTGTACACACACACACAACGTCACTGTTTAATTCACACTCCGGTTAACAGCGTTCACTGTGAACGTCCGGTCACGATCCCGTAAGCGACTACGTAGTCCGCGGTTCAGTACCGAATCTCGTCTATCTCTCGGCCACTATTCAGTCTGCTGCTACGTAAGATTATTATACTATAGTAATGATAATAATATTACTTTACACATCACAGTTTTATAAAAAGGTTAACACTGGCGTCACAGAGACCAAACTATACACTGTTTATGCGAGTTCTATTATTTCACTTAAAATGGGAGTTAACTTCACTTGAACAAAGAACTAACGAGGGCTTAACCGAGCATAGCTTCGCCGTCGATGAGCCGCTAGCCCCGAATGACGCTCGTCCCTTACTGCAGTAGTTTTTACAAGGGAGCGATACCCCTTCCACTAATTTACGTATCGCCTATTCACGGCATACTCGAGGTATAATAGTACGGCTAATCGGTGACCAATATATAGTTGATGCGATTGAGACATAACCATTCCATTATCCTTCGTTGGATCTCCTTCAATTAATTAAAATCTGTCCGGCTTCCCCCTCCTTGCGTGGTGAACTCCCTTCTTCGAGGACGTGTCGTGAGACTAACCAGATGGCCCAGTACTTTTCCACGCAGAAACCACACAGTATTCTTTCTTCTTCTGAAAGTTATCAAGAAAAGGGACATTAAACACTCTAAATAAATGTCCCAGTGACATTTATCCCTTTTAAATCGGGAGACGACCCCATAATTTGAGTTTCATTAATTTTCTGGATCGTAGGTAATTAAGTTGGCTAGTCCGAGTCCAAGATGGCTCCTATATTTCGTTTCGAAAAAGTTGGTTTCCCCTCATTCTGTGAGTCTTGAGGAGGGATGTCTTCTCTCGAGTGATGTCACGGGGAATCCCCATTCATAACCCCTCCCGGGTCTAAGTTGGCTTGGCTTCCTCTGCGGGCCCTCGCCACACAAAGGACAATACTGCGCAATAAGTTGCAGACAAAGAAATCTCGTAGAATAATTTTTAAAGGACACAATTTATCTATCTCAATGGTATGAATATTAATTAGTTTCGGTATTACCTCTATCAATGATATGAATATTAATCAGTTTCAGCACTATTTCCCTTAAATAGCATTGCGTGCGTAATTACGAAGATCAATATCAACCAAAGGTCCTTGGATCATGCCCCTGTCGGGTTCAGTATATAACTACGACGTTAAACTACAAGCAAAAGTAAAATACAACGTATAGGCAGACTTCTCTTCCTCCAACGATCACAGTTTACTGAATCATGGCACTCTTAAGCCCATATACAGTAGTTATAACCATTCCCCATGAAATGAGTATGCACCTATTACTTACTTAATCTGTTTGCCCTCCAGGGTTGGCTTTTCGGACTCAGCGAGGGATCCCACCTCTACCGCCTCAAGGGGCAGTGTCCTGGAGCGTGTGACTTTTGGTTGGCGGATACAGCTGGGGAGGATGACCAGTACCTTGCCCAGGAGGCCTCACCTGCTATTCTGAACAGGGGCCTTGTCGGGGGATGGAAAGATTGGAAGTAATAGACAAGGAAGAGGGAAGGAAGTGGCCGTGGCCTGAAATTAGGTAACATCCCGGCATTTGCCTGGAGAAGAAATGGGAAACCACGGAAAACCACCTTGGAGATGGTTGAGGTGGGAATCGAACCCCCTCTACTCAGTTGACCTCCCGAGGATGAGTGGACCCCGTTCCATTTTCTCGTACCACTTTTCAAATTTCGTGGCAGAGCCGGGAGTCGAACGCGGGCCTCTGGGGATGGCAGCTTATCAAACTAACCACTACACCACACAGGCGGACCAAAAAGGATTAATGAAAATTACAATTTCCACGCAATAAGTGTGGCAATAACAACAAGCAATCACATAGGAGTGCATGTGAAATATAACTTGAAATATGCCCTCGTAACATAACAATATACGGCACATTTGCACAGTAATTCACTAAAGGTTTATTTAAAAGATCCCATTACAAGTAGAAAAACGTAGGCTGATAATTACCAGGCAATCGCATTTAAATTCATAGCTAAATTAACTTATTCCTCCAACTAGCCAGGTTCGATCCTGGCCTAGACCGGTGGTATTTCGTCAGCCTCGTTTCGGTACATTTACTGGCATGTAAAAGAACTCCTGCGGGACTAAATTCTGGCTCCTCGGCGTCTCCAAAAACCGTAAAAATGTAGTTAGTGAGACTTAAGCCAATAAAAATATTTCCAGCACTTTATGAATGGTGCAGGAACTTACTCATGGCTTGACGCTATATTTACATATCACTATCACATAAAAATGTACCGGTATTAGATATTTGAGGCTTTTCTTGAATCATCCTACATCTTCGGATAAAGACTACATCTCGTAGATAAGGGTACAAGTTTTAAAATGTTAACCGTTATTCTCTTCACGTACAAAGTTCTCTACGTATGAGTACACTCAAAACTGTGAATAAAGTCCGCACAACCGAGCGGAACTTAACATGGCTAACCTTTGACCAAGGCTGGCGCTCGTAAATGTGTAATATCCTTACGTATTGACGTGAAGTACAACTCCCTGGTCTTTCATTCATATGAAAGGAGTACAGTAGTTCCACCTTCAAACTCTGTGAGAGAGATGTAAGCTATTGAAACCAGAGAGATGAAAAATGTTCAACATTCATTTAATGTTGTTTAATTACTTCTCAATTTACGTGTTACCATTACAGCAAAGTGAACCACGAAGAGAAATCTTACTTAAACTGCATTATTAAGGTCATAGAGGAAATATTGGCAATGAATATTATTATTATTATTATTATTATTATTATTATTATTATTATTATTATTATTATTATTATCAATCGATCAATCAGCAAAACTAAGCACAAGAAACAACATGTTACCTAAGCTATCTGGCAGCACATGGGGATTTACAGCGGAAACTTTACGTAGGCCTACTTCTACCTTAAGTCTGGTGTATACAACAGTTGAATACTGCTCTTGCTAAATAGCGCCCACACCAAGAAAATTGGCACCGTCCTGAATTAGACAGTACGGATTATCAGCGGCGTTATCAAAACAACCCCACTGCGCGGGCTTCCAGTCCTTTGCAACATCCTTCCTCCAGATCTACGCTGCATGAACTATCTCATCCGAGATGCAAATAAAATACAGACCAATAAATCACTTCCAATTCATCAAGACATCCAAATACTCGCTTCAACCCGACTGAAATCCAGACACCTTCCCCTGCTGCTGGCTCAAAAACTGATGAATGAAAACTACTGTGGACTGCGAACTTGGAATGAAGAATGGACTGCAAAGGCTGCCAACGAACTGAGATCGATCTTTGACCCTACGCTGCCCCTGCCCGGGTTTCGTCTCCCGCGGAGTGTGTGGGTCCCACTAAACAGAGTGCGCACTGGGCATGGAAGAAGCGGCTCTGCGATGCATTCTTGGGGCCTGCGACCTTCTCCAGGCTGTGACTGTAGTGAAGAATTCCAGACAATGAGACACATCACCTTCAGATACTCACATACAGCTTTCCGCGGAACTACCGGCGACCTCCTGACAGCTTCAACAACAGCTATTCATTGGATGCAACAACTGGACACCCTAGTTTAGTTTTCAATTTTCATTTGTAAATTTATGTATTTAGTTATATATTACATCATTTTTGTACTTTTGTAGTTTCTATTTCTATTTTACTGTATTTAGGGCTATCGCCCTCGCGGCAGATTACCTACCAATTCTATCAACCTATTAAACTTTTTCAAAGAACTTGGATATTTATTGAAGTTGTAGCGGCGGATGTTACGGCGATGTTATTACAAACTCACTTGTATTCTTCTAACCTCTTGTAAATGTTCTGGTGATCATTCACAGCGTGAAGCTTTCAACATGTTTCGAATAATAATAATAATAATAATAATAATAATAATAATAATAATAATAATAATAATAATAATCGTATGGCCTTAGGTACCGTGTGCAGACATTTTGATTTGACGCCATCTGGCTGTCTGCTCGTCAATTTCGACGTTCCGTTTTACTCAAGGCCCACTAGGTGGCAGACAGAGTAAACCGGATCTCTCTTGGGCGACTATGGCTGAAATTTAATGAATTTTGTCGGGTAAATACCAAATGTATCACCAGAGATCTTTTACATGCCGACATCGTACGACATGGAGTGTCGAATGGACTTTTTTCCGCCCTTCAAAAATCCGACTACCTCTGCCGGGTATCTTGGGATCCGGAGGCCAACACTCTACCACGGATCCACAGAGGCAGCCAACATGTTTCGAATTTTAGTTTAAAGTTCACTTTTAGCAGTTGCGGAGTGGAGGGCATACGTTCTGGATAGTTTTTGTTCAACAGCGATTAGTATGTAGCGTTTAAAATAGTGAATAGTTTGCAGTACGATCGCAGTTCCTTTATAAATGAGGTAGGCCCTCACTTTTAAAGTATTTTGTTATTAGCTTGTATTAGAATCAAGCATGCTTAAATGTACTGGGTTTAATATGGGTGTATATACAACAGCAGAAGAAACAAAATCTGCATTATTATTATTATTATTATTATTATTATTATTATTATTATTATTATTATTATTATTATTATTATTATTATTATTATTATTATTATTACTATATAATAATAATGACTTTTAAGTGAGTATATTGTTCTCAAATTCAACATCAGAATCAAGGGGATCCTCACCGTCAGCGACTTCCTACTTTCCTTCATACACCAATGGAGACTCGTAAAATTCATGACGTGGAATATTCTTACTAACACACATTAGCCACACCTACCATTTGAGCCACGAGCTGCTACTGGTTGTATGTAATTGAAGATGTGTATTAAGACGGCCACAAATACTCAGTCCGCGAGCTAGAGGAATCAACCAGACATGGTTAAAATCACCAGCCCGGCAGGGAGCCGAACTCAGGGTCCTCTGAACCTTGATAACTCAGCCAAGGAGCTGGACAAAAAACGTAAGAAGTGAATGATGAATAACATTTAATTGACTGTAAATTGCGTACACTTGATTCATTATAACTGCGGTCTCGCGACTTGGTTGTATAGTCGGCAACAGCTGAGTACTTTTTGTAATGAAAGAGAATGTTTTTATGAAGATATGATAAAAGGTAATTCTGACCCAATGTAATTAATTTTATAATAAACTGGGTGTAGGTTATCAGTACGTTTAAATTTGTAAACAGTCTTAAGAAACACAAACAGAATTACTACATCGGGAACTTTTTAAGCGACTACATTGTTCTCAAATTCAGCATCAGAATCAAGGGGATCCTCACCGTCAGCGACTTCCTGCTTTCCTTCATACACCAATAGAGACTCGTAAAATTCATGACGTGGAATATTCTTACCAACTCTTAGAGGCTGAAAGAAGGTACTCATCCGTCCATGAAAATGATTATTCTGATGGGCTGCTATCATCTAGAAAGACTTTGTGAGTAAAAAGAATTGGAGAGCACTTCACTTCCTGCCATATACTTTAGTACTTGCGTTCCTTCTGCTTGACCTACTAATGGTAAACTAAAATGAAATTTCCTGATTAAACTTATACCATCTACCTTTTAAAGGTTGGATATTTTACGCAACTCTACTAAAATAGTATACTGCCCTTAATTAAATATTTTCCAAATGGACCTTGGTTCACCGACGTTACACGGTCAAATGTCAGGTTAACCGCTATCAACGTCGGTATTCGATTCTCCAATCACTAAACGATACAACTTCCTCTTCCAGAATGAAGTGTGAAGTATCGACTAAGTCTCCAAGGTAATTGTCATCAAGTGCATGAACAATTACTCCCTTAACCTAGTCTATCCTTGCACTACACCGTGTATTTACCATCAGTCAAACAGTTCTCTGTGATAAAACACTCTCTTCTTTAAACACAGAAATAAAAACCCATTAATAACGCAGAGCGAGCAAGCTGTGCATTTTATGGATTTAGAGATGTGTATCTCCACCCACACGCACGTCAGTCTACCTGCCCCTACAATGTAATGAAAATAATTTACAAGATAAGACGTGAGTTGGTCTACGGCATGACAAAACCTCATAACTTACATGTGCACTGACCTCCATAGCCGTGAGACTTTACCAGTACTCGAGCTTCAGGAAGCAATAGTCTGCGGGACAGGCTTACGAGTTAATAATAATAATAATAATAATAATAATAATAATAATAATAATAATAATAATAGCTTTCTGAAGAAAAGAAATTTGCTCACTTCAAACATTGATATCGGAATTAGAAAGATGTTTTTGAAGACGTTCGTGTGGAGCGTGGCATTGTATGGAAGTGAAACATGGACAATAACTGGCTCAGAAAGAAAGAGAATAGAAGCTTTTGAAATGTGGTGTTACAGAAGAATGCTGAAGGTGAGATGGATAGATCGAATCACGAATGAAGAGATATTGAATCGAATTGGTGAGAGGAGATCTATTTGTCTAAATTTGACGAGAAGAAGAGTTAGAATGATAGGACACATCTTAAGGCACCCAGGACTTGTTCAGTTGGTTTTTGAAGGAAGTGTAGGGGGTAAGAACGGTAGGGGTAGGCCAAGGTATGAATATGACAAGCAGATTAGAGCAGACGTAGGATGCAATAGTTACGTAGAAATGAAAAGGTTAGCACAGGATAGGGTGGCATGGAGAGCTGCATCAAACCAGTCTATGGACTGATGACTCAAACAATAATAATAATAATAATAATAATAATAATAATAATAATAATAATAATTTTATCAAAGGAATTCTCGAACCTTCCCTTTAACTGAAAGTGGAGGTGGTGGTGATTATTGTTTTCAGAGTCGTACAACTAGGCAACCATCCTCCGTTAACACTAAACAGAAGGTGGTGGGGGACAGCTGTGAACTTGCATTAGTGCGTTCGAACCACACAGTCAGCAGCCCTGAAGGTGGTTTTCCATTGTTTCCTATTTTAACACAAAGCAAATTCTGGGGCTGTATCTTAATTAAGGCCACGGCTGCCTCCTTTCCTAGCCCTTGACGTAAAACCGGTTGAAAAAAGAAAAGTAAACTAACCAGAAGGAAAATGGAAGAGGTCCGACACTTCGAAGAATGAAGGTATTGGTAAGTAAAACAGAAGGGCCAGGAAGGGGGTGGAAAAATCAAAAACTCCATAGGCCTTGCAAACCTAATACCATCTGGGTCTGAAGAGAACAAGTGTTGACCAAACGAGGTCGCATAGGAAAGATGAAATTAAGGAGGTGGACATAAGAAATAGGGGCTGCCTGGCCGAGGCGATAAAGGCGTGTTCGGTTCGCCCGGAAGGACGTGGGTTCGAATCCCCGTCAGGAAGTCGCAAAATTTAAGAAACGAGATTTCCACTTCCGGAGGTGCATATGGCTCTGAGGTTCACTCAGCCTACACCAAAAATGAGTACTAGGTTAATTACTGGGGGCAAAGAGCTAACCACTCTACCCCATCATGTGCCGAGGTTAACAATGGTGGAAGTCTTTACCTTCCACTCCTCCAAGGGCCTTCCTGGCCTGTACGGAGGTGACTTTGCTTTGGACACAAGAAATGGAAGCAATGCCTGACTCAGATAGGGGGAACCGTGGTCGCCAGCTCACACTGCGAAGCTGAGAGCTCCTAGTCCCCCTTTTAGTCACCTCTTACGATAGGCACGGAATACCGTGGATTTATTCTATCACAGGATTACATGTTGACCCTACACTAAAATGTGAGGCACTTTATTAGATTGAGACTGCTAATTACAGTCTGACTGATGATTAAATTGCAGCTTTCCAACAAATTGCGATTCCTGATAAATTTGATAAATATTGCATGGCAGTCACCTGTTTTATAATAGATTTTTAATCGATGTATACCATCACGAATACATAAGTTAAGTATAAGTTTGGATTTATGAACGAGAAATATTTCGAAATTTTAGAGAAAATTCAATTTTTTATCATTTTATATTTTCTTCTTCTTCTTCTTCTTCTTCGGGTTAATGTGATCTCTAAGTGATTATCTGTAGGACTACTGGTGTACGCTTTGTAACATGAAGTGACAGTAGAAAGCGGCGGAAAACTACTTGCAGGTTGGACATGAGTTCTGAGACGCATGTGTTCTATTACCTCAATGTCAGCTCTTTAGGGAAACTGCAACCAATAAATCAACAGGAAAGTTAAGAAGAAAGGTCAGTCAGGCTGGCCGCGTTGCGAAGTTGATGAAGTGCCCGGCGTAACAGATTAACGATGCCGTCATTTCTTACTGTTACGTCATGAGTCCAGCGCCTGGTTCAATCCTCAAATAGCACCAACAGGGGTTATGCGGTCATGAGAAAACCATCACCAAAACCGACGGTGGCGGCAAAATGTAGCGTACTAGGCAAGATGAGGAGTGAGGTGGTTTGCCGTTGCTTTCCCCACTGGCCCAGAAAGTGCTATTGCAGAAACACCGACCCTATGAATTAACATCTTTCATAACACTCAGACGTACTTCTCGTGCTCCGAGCATGCTGTAAATCACTACTCAACATCACCCATACCCCAACAGCATCGGTATTGACAGAGCCATGGATGAGACTGGGCCTTGGGTGGAAGCTACATTTTACTCTGGTCTATGCCAAAAGATAGATCCAGAAACAGTGCATCCATCAAGAAATGACAACAGGCAGGCAGTCATTTAAATAATCTTAAATGTGAGAGACATGTATTACCGAAAAATCCGCAGCCTGTTCCCAGTCATTCCACCGTGTCAGGAATTAAATGAATGAATGAATGAAGTCCCACTCTCCCCATCTAGAGGCGAGGATAGGAATTATGCCGGCTGCCTAAACCTGTCGTGCTCCTCTGGGGTTATGATAAATGACTCACAGATGAAAATAATGATATTGCAGACCGTTGCTGGAATGAACGATTACAGGGAAAATCGGAGGAGTCGGAGAAAAACCTGTCCGTCCTCCTCTTTGTCCAAGCACAAATATCACGTGGAGTGACCGAGATTGGAACCACAGAACGCAGTGGTGAGGGGACAAACTTCTGTAGCCTGAGCTACAAAGGCTACATGTATAACTAGTATATTAAAATACATTTTAAGGGCAACATTCAGACCCTCTGTCATCTCCTAACATTCCAAGCACCTGCAGGGGTGTTAAGCAATTGCTTTAATTAACTGTAAATCCTCTAATAACCCCAGGTTCCTTATATTTAATCTCTCTTTACAGGTGTTCGGGGAAGAATGTCTGTAGCTTTCGACTCATCCAGGATCACAAACCAGCGGAGTCATGGGGTCCAGGCCTTGTCTACGTCAAATACGCCTGTATGGAAGGTAAGAAGCATTTTTCTATATTGTAATTAGTAAACATCGTTCGTACTCCTCCTTTTCAGACTGATTAATAATGTATTTACGATTATAAACCATAGCATAGCAGTTAAATTCAATATGAAATTATATGGCAGTTAAATTCAATATAAAATTCTGTATTTGTCGCGATGTGTTAGTTTCTAAAGTACAACTCTTTTCACACACAACCTATGTTCTACATTTGGATCGTGCTGGAAGCAGTAGACACATCAAGATGCCTATACATGGCCGACCTACTCTGGACGACCTCTAACAGTCATTAGGTGGTAGGACCATCCAACTGTCAGGGAGGCACAAACTGAATGAGCAGCTTCCTTGTACACCGTTCTGATATGCGTAGCATTGGGCATTTTTATTCTGTCAGAGGTTTCTCCAGATGTCTTGCACAAAATATCTGCGAACTCGATCAATTTTCTGCATTGAACACCACAACAACACACCTTACTTTGTAGTGGTATCGTAGAGACCAATATGAAATTCTCTTCACTGGTGGGGAATTGTTTTTGGAGACGAGTCACGCTCTCGTCTTCTAAATCAGATTACCATTGTGCTCGAATTTGGAGGACCGTGGGTGAGTGCTACAGCCCCAGAATCACGTATCACTACCTCCCTTTCCTACTGACAAGGTAGTTTGGGAACCTATTGCATATCATCATCGTTTGTCACTAGCAGTAATCAATGGTTATGGACAGCGATACGTTGTTGCAGTCCCATATGCTGAGTACTCAGGAGCAGTTTTCCAACAAGAAATCACTCACCCACACACACAATCTAGTTTCTCAAGAGTGTTTACGTCATAATTACAGCTAAGAATTTTAGGTGCAAAATTTTGGTTTATAAGTGCAAAAAAGGTGCTTTAGTCGAAAAAGGTACAAAAGGTGCAAATTTTAACAGTAAATAGTCATACAAACATCACCAAAACTAATTTTACATCATACATAAGGTCACAAAATTCAGTCATGTTATCATGTATTACAAATCTGTCTAAAACAAGTCGCGGCAAATAATGTTATTAATGTCCAAAAACAGAAAGCTAATAGTTCAACAATCACCAGGTTCATACGTAAGTTCCCGACTAGTGCAGTATAGTAGTGCAGGAACCTACGATCCTAGCGGCGAATTGAGAAAGTGCATAGAACCAAGCTTTACAGACGAAACGTTCGGTTTTTTTGTTTAATTTCTTCAGGAATAAAATGCGGCAAATGATCCCATAAAAGGTAGTAAACAAGTGTGAAAAGGTGCTTTTATTGAGAAAATGTGCAAAAACGTGCAACCAAAACACAGTTAAGGGTGTTCATTTTATGGTTTCTTTACAAGATGAACTTATTTAGGCATTTTAATAACGAGAAAATAATTAAGGTGCAGCACTTAAAATTCCTTGCTCTAATGATTATCTAGTATTTCCTTGACTCGACAAATTTTGTCGTCCACCTACTATTTGTGAAACCATATGAGATGTCAACTTCCGCCACATTGAGGTGATCATGATTTGGAGCACGGTTTGTGCCCACTATGAGCAAACCTGACGTAGGATAATACACGGTAGAAGATTAATTATATGCCCAATCGTATCAGATCATTCGACGACGTACAAAAGATGAGCTTCCTGCAGCACAATTGGGCGTGACTTTGTTCGGATTCTTTCTTGTGTCTGTGCCATCAAACTAACAACATTTCATTTCAATACATTGACTTCTACTTGGTGCGCTTATGTCCGTTAATGAGTGTATTTACCCGCGTTTCCCATTGTGTCCAAGGTTGGAAAAGTAATGCATAGGTATAGTTCGCAAAAACATGTAGGTCTTCGGTTCCCTTTTCGGAAAAAGAGTATTCCAGTGGACCAAAGAGATGAAAGTTACTTACGCACTTACGCATCTAATCATTTGTCTGATTTTATGTGGGAGTTTTTGCCCTTCATAGAGAAGTTCTGGTCATAAGCAGTCACTAACCTGCAATTAAATTCACCCAGATTCACTCCTTCAGCTCGCCACACTTTGATAACTGCACATAATTTTCTTAAGCTTTCGTATATTGTTGTCACACTCACTATTTGGTTCACTTTTCAAGTTCAGGCTAGTTGAATCCGACTCTTCATATACCCCTTAACGTCGAGATTGTACGTACAAGTCACTCACAACGAGCATCTCATATGAAAGTTAAAGCGTCGTTTCACATTTCTTTATGAAACCCCTTAAGTGCGTTGTCAGGAGCGGTAGGGTCGGGGCTTCTTGGACGTCAATGAAGAGATATAGCAGCAAGCATTTGCTCATTACGTCGAGATAAGTGACACCGTTAACATGTTTATTAAATGAATAACGTCCAAATATATTCTTACCCAATGCTCGTCAGGATCATGCCATGGGGTAGGATATTCTGCATTTCCTGGTGAAAATGTGGTCTTTATTTTGCCCGAAAAGATGTGTTTCGCTTACCAGAATTTCTACAAGTAGCGCGATCAGCAGGAAAAATCTGGATTTCTGTTCTGGAGTTCGTGAAAACAGTTGCCACAGAACGCTGTAAACTTCTAAATGCCAGTCCATGTCTGTGACATCCAACTCGTTGATGTGATTCATGCTCAGGCTTTCGTTGATATGTTTGAGCATTGCTGTCTTTAATGCAGAGGCTACCTAGCCTAGGTGGTTATAGCGTCCTTGTTCTCCCAGAATGACGTTGTTTACGTCTCCCGTGAGAATGTCAAGATATTCAGAAACGGTACTTCCACGTCTGGAGAGACACTTGTCCCTGGGGATCACCCAACTTTCGCTGGAAATAAGTACCAGGAATTCCTGAGGACATACAGATCTATCCACTTTATCCCAGTAAATGTCGAGGCTTTTAATAGTGGAATTTTTTACCTTTCTCCTCCAAGAGGCTTCATGACCTGTTTGGAGATGCATTTCCTTTGCTTTGATACGCCTAACTGGGCAGGACATTTACAGTACGTGTTGACTTCAATGGTGAAAGATTAATGGACACCTCAATGAACGAGCCGTCACTCTTCCATTTTTCAGTGAATCTAGAACACTTCCTCTATTTTCGGCAGGTTTATCGCTTCTACTCGCTGGGATAGTCTTGAAAACCAGGCTACAACATCTTTCTTCCTGCCTTGTATTCACACGTTAGTAATGGATGCCGAACTGGACAGCAAATCCAATCACAATATATTCCTTCGTATTCCATTAACCGAGTCTAATGGTGAGCCCACGTCAGGTGGTGAAGTTAATTTTGCCGGCCACTTCCAACAACTTGATACACCCCCCATCCATTGCTGTTCGTTCAAGAACCCAGAGATGCCACTAAAAGTTTCTCAGTGCTGAAGCTACCTTTGCCCGCCACTTCCAACAACTGGATACACCCCCATCCATTGCTGTTCTTTCGAGAACCCACAGATGCCACTAAAAGTTTCTCAGTGCTGAAGCTGCCTTTGTCCACCACTCCCAACAACTGGATACACCACCATACACTGTTGCCCGTTCGTGAATCCAGAGAGGCTACTAAACGTTCCTTAGTGGTGAAGCCGTGTCAACCACTTCCTACAACTTGGTTCACCACCATCCATTGTTGTCCATTCGTGAACCCACACAGAAGCTACTAAACATTGGGCGTTTGGTCCAACAGTTCTGCATTCCGTCCGACCAACCGAGCAGAAAAGGGGTAGCCACGGCTCTTCCGTGTCTCTACGCATATGTATTCGGGAGGCAAAGAATGGCTCGTCCCCACTGTCGGCTTTCCTACGAATGGTTTTCTGTGATTTCCCATTCTCCTGCACTAAGGTGAATGCCGGGACAGTTCTTAGGATAATACATGGCCCTCAACCCTTTCACCTTCTCCCAATATCTCCTTCGCCTTGTCAAACCTCCATGACCTGAGAAATGGCGATAGCGTCTAGGAGGCCCGCCGTCCCCTTCAGGGACGGAATGAAAACTTTTATTAATAGTAGTAGTAGTAATGATACCTGTGTCCACCAATTCCAACGATTGGATACACCACAATCAAGTGTTGCGTTTAGCTGTTCACACCACACATGACAGTGGCGAAGATATTATTGCTGGCATGTAGAGAGTTCTACCACTAGATACGATGTGTGCTCACGCTTATTTCAAGAGATGTAAGGAGGTGTTTAACCACCCTGTACATAGCAGGTCTCAATGTGCTCCCAACAGTATAACATCATCCCCCACCACACTCCTGCAGATGCTGTTTCATTAAAACACAATTATCGTCCTTTGCAACATTACAGTTTTGGCAACAGCATTTTGTTTCTGTACAGCCAACGATTTTTCATCTTACTATGTAGGCCTAACTTAAGTTCTGAATTTTATTTCACAGCTTCAATAATAATAATAATAATAATAATAATAATAATAATAATAATAATAATAATAATAATAATAATGAAACAACTCGGGCTAAAAGAAAGGAAAATTTTAAGAAAGATTATGGGACCAATATTTCAGGATAATTAGTTAATATCAATGAAGAATGAAATACCGGTACTCTACAAGAAAATTGAAAAACTGTCAGATACCGTGCGGAAAAAGGGTCAGTTTTTACGGTCATCTTCTCAGAATGAATTATAATAGATTAACCAAAGAAATCTTTGACTTCTTCCGTAACATCAAAACAAAACCCAACTTGTTCAAAAAATTGAACAAGACCTAGTAGAATTTAAAATTACAGAAAATTTCACTGTTCGATCTCACAGCTAAATTAATAACTAAAGACGAAAAATTAAGTTTCCAAGACAAAATCTACATTAAAATTCAAACGTATTATCTCGGAAGACAAGAGGGAACGAAGATCAAATAGAATGAAGAAATACTGAGCACTAAGAAAAGAACAACACGCAGAGAAATGATTGATTCAACGTACCCCAAAGAGGGTGAAACGAAAAAATTATTATTATTATTATTATTATTATTATTATTATTATTATTATTATTATTATTATTATTATTATTATTATTATTATTATTATTATTTAACCCCATTACCTACAGGGACACATGTATGGTGCAGGCAAGCATGACCCCATCGGTATAAAACAAGTTCTAAGGAGCTTCACTCTGTAGATAGTGTACCTTACTGGGTCGGCAAACAAATAAAGAACTAAAAACGAAAGGGGACATCACGTAATAAGCCACAATTTACCGTATTTCCTGTCCTCTTTTGACCTGGCTATTTCAGCGGCATCGCCCGTGGAATGTCCGTAATTTGATCTCCAAGAACCGGCAAATAAGATCTCTTAAAGATGCAAGTAGGACTGGAATTGCATTTGTGTGAGTGAATGAGGACTAAAATTTGCAAGAAATGTTTTAATATGCTAAAACATAAAACATGGATAAGAAAAATAAATTCCCTTAGATAACTCGACTCAATTTATATTAAAGTTAGTGTTGTTAGCCATCAAGTGGCAACAGGACCTAATCTGTCTAAACAAGTCAAAAATCATTAATCTTGGAATCAGTGGGGGCGGTTACATAAACACTGCACTGTCTATTTAGATAAGTTTGAACAGGCTCGTCTAGCTGCGCTGTACTTAAACGTCCTGGTACATGGGGTAAGCAGCAGAAAACTTCGCGTTTATAAAAGAACTAAGATTAAAATATTCCCATTTAATTTGGGACACATAATCCACAAAAATGCTTAGTTTAGGACTTTCTGATACCCCCAAAATGACACTGAAACTAATATGAGCCCCATCTCATAATCAAAGATGAGGATTGAACCTCTCAACCCCTAAAATGCATACGAGCTTTCCCCTTTAGCAATTTAAAAAAATTATAAATACGAACATTGGACACAACAAAGCACAACAATACACAAATCACAAATATTTCACTGGATCTGAAACAAACACACAAAATACACACTGGTCTTGAGGGATTGGTGATGTTATCGCATCTCTGAGTCGTCTTCTGCAGCGACGTTCATTGACCTTACATTGACTGGGGGACTGGCAAGGCCGTCTTACCCTCACTGTTTCAAACAATAACACACATCTGTCTGCAGATACACATAGCTACACGGCAAAGCCTATTTCACATCTGCTTATCGTCACACGACTAATGGGTCCCCTTTCCGCCTGACAGTACCAGGCAGCACTCAGCTGAGCCAAGTCTCATCCATTCACTAGGGACAGGCTGCGGGAGCGTATGGCCTCTCAATAACACATAATAGCATATCACTCTGGTCTGGAATCGTTTTCCTCACAATCAGACTAGTAATTCACAGACCTACATGCTTGGCTTCACTTCAGGCCATCCAGAATATCCTAAATATACTCAGTAAATATATTTTCTTCATGTAACGGACCGCGGTTCATGCCACGTGCATAGCCATGTGTTAGCTTGCCGGAATTATTTCGAAAACCCTTTCTAGTGCAGCGTTGGTATTTCTTCTCCAAATCCGAAAAACTCGTGCACATTAACATAACATGCAATTCCTATTCTTTAGATCACCTGGCTCTCCAGTCTCCCCATTCTATTTTTATAAGGCACCTCCGTCCTTTAATTTACAATGATCCTATCTCCTCAAGTGTCGCTACAAAACCTATCTGTGTCGGTGCGACGTAAAGCCACTAGCAAAAAAAGCTCCTCAAGCTTCCATAAATTAATCCCAATAAGAATAACACTACATTACTATAGAACAATCCGAATTTAATCCTAACACCCTCGTAACCGTACACAATGATTCAAAGCTAATAACTCAGAGAGCACATACATTAGTCCTAAACATATTTAAATGATAGCCATTAAGGCACAATGAACGCTTATTTACAAAGAGAAATATGCGAAGCAAAATTGTGCCTCTCTCATGTTAAAAGAAAAATCTGTTCAAACTTATCTGTTATATTGCAACATCACGGCTCCTCAATGCTGGGCTCTGTATGGATTTAGCCCAACCGCTAGTGTCGCCTTGGACTGCTGGTCCTCGGTTCAGTTCCATGGAATGGTCCATCGCGCTGCCGTATGGTTGAGCGTTGGTTTGTAGGAAGGTCTCGTGCTTAATCAGCTCTTGTCGTAGATTCCCGTACCGCCAATAACTACAATTTTACGCACACAATTAAGATGCCAATTTGCGCACTCCTGTCACTCCTAGTTTAGCATATTGTGGTTAGGACTGAAGAAACCATAGGACAAGTCTCCCGTCCAGGCTTATAGTTCGTCCCATAGAGCTCCTAGTCATAAGTAGAAGGTATTTGTTAAAAATTGTAGCATGCATCTGTGCGCTGATTTTTCGATCAAAGTTTTTTAAAATATTACTTCCTAGCTTCGTGTAATTGCTACTTCTCCAGGCTACGAATAATAAAACCTGGCCAACACTATATATTATAACACTGGCTTTGTGTGATTGCTACAAGCTCATGACGCATCCTACCGCATCGTCTGTCTTCCAATGAATGAATCCCATCTCCTCTCAATGCTATTTTATATGTTCTTGACAGAGACGCCACACGCGGGGAAACCCTATGATACAAGCACGTCTCCTTTGTGCAAACGAAAGCTTGGTTCCCTCGCACATCCCACTCAAATCATACTAAGAAAGGCAATTACACTTAGCACATCGGATCAGCTCGAAGGACACAGAAAATTACTACAAAATTTTCTATTACTTTAACTTTGCCTAAATTTGTTCACAGGAGTAATTATCGTCATATTTTTATACCTTACCAGGCCTGCTTCGTGCAGCCTTTTTTTTTATTTCTTATAAGTATGATATCTGTGAATCCCTAGACAGTATTCGAGTCGTTGCATCCTTTCCCCTTGCCTTGCTCCCTTCGAGCTCCAAGCTACTTTTCGCGCCTTACCAGTTTCGACTCCCGGTACAGCGTTTCTGATGCGTTAAATAATATCTCTATCGTCGTGAAACGATATGGTTTGATTCAACGTACCCCGAAGAGGGTGAAACGAAATAATAATAATAATAATAATAATAATAATAATAATAATAATAATAATAATAATAATAATAATTTAGGTTGAACCCCATAATCTACAGGGCACATGTATGGTGGTGGCAAGCATGACCCCATCAGTGTAAAACAAGTTATAAGGAGCTTCACTCTGTAGATAGGTATATACAACATATCGGATCAATAAAAGAGATTCTTTAAGTAATGAATAACACACTGAAATGAAACACATGAAAGAACATGACAAATAAAGGAAATAGCACATGACTGTAATGTAACGCGAAGAAAAGCAGTAACACAATAATGTTATTGGCTTTACGTCCCATTAACTACTTTTACGGTTTTCAGAGGTGCCAAGGCGCCGGAATTAAGTCGCGAAAGAGTTCTTTTAAGTTCCAGAAAATCTGCCGACACGATGTTGACGTATTCGAGCACCTTCAAATTCCCGCGCAGTGAACCGAAATTAAACCTGCCAAGTTGGGTTCAGAAGGCCAGCGCCTCAACCGTCTGAGCCACTCAGTCCAGCAGAAAAAAAGTCCTTATTAAATGATATACGCAACAGTTTTTACTTTATACAGGTAGATGAAAGTATTTACATGTTTTTGCTGTGAAGTAATCATCTTCAGACCTCCGAATATTAATTTTAAAATAAATTGACAAATTCTTATTTACAACTATTAACAGTATATTTCCGCCTGTTTCATGGAACTTCCTTCCGCAGGAGGTCAGAGGAATATCAAAGCACAGAAGATTTAAAATATGGTGCTCAAAATATCTCCATGAGACGAGTTCGTAGTACGACAGTTATTATTATTATTATGACTCGTTGGCTGAATGATCAGCGTACTGACCTTCGGTTCAGAGGGTCCCGGGTTCGATTCCCGGCCGGGTCGGGGATTTTAACCTTCATTTGTTAATTCCAATGGCCCGGGGGCTGGGTGTTTGTGCTGTCCCCAACATCCCTGCAACTCACACACCACACATAACACTATCCTCCACCACAATTACACGCAGTTACCTACACATGGCAGATGCCGCCCACCCTCGTCGGAGGGTCTGCCTTACAAGGGCTGCACTCGGCTAGAAATAGCCACACGAACTATTATTATTATTATTATTATTATTATTATTATTATTATTATTATTATTATTATTATTATTATTATTATTGTAACCGTCATATCATCCATCGTCACTGTTAAAGCAATAGTGGTACTCAGCTGTGATATCCTGTATAGTAATCCTTATCCCGATCCGTATTTTGTAATGATTTTCACCCACAGTCATAAGATGAAAACTCAAAGTTTGGTCAGTGTGAGAAATTTCTGGAATTGAATGTTAAATTCTAAATAATAGTAAGTTTATCTATATTATTATTAGTAGTAGTAGTAGTAGCAGCGAATTCTCCCAAGACGTTAAGCAAATAACCAAGTCAATTCTTCTGTGGGTTTTTCATTTTGTTTCAACACTGTAGGCTTTCATTCTTTCCGAGAAGGCTTGTTTACGTTCATCCGACCACTTTGGTATGTAATGTTTTGGTTGTGGTTGCTCTGATGTAGCCCCCCCCCCCCCAATACTTTACTTTGTGTCTATTGAACTTATGTTTGCGTTTTTGAGATCCTTTCGAAGTTCGTTAAGCCACGGTGTTTAGTTGTTAAGTGAGGTTACATAATCTATTGCATTTGTGTCAAACTTATTATTATTACTGAATATCCAAAGCAGTTTGGAGCCCTATTTTACATAGTATTCTAGGGTTGTAGTTAAAATACATATTCACTTTTACAATGAAAATGAATTCAAGTATCTAATCGACGGAAAATGAAATGGATGAAGTTAATAAAATATTTCTAACAGCACGGCTTCTTAAACAAATGATACAGGGGTTTTGATAATGCAGTGTTGCAATAATTCAAATGAGAGTTCAAGTCATGCCTTCTTCTTTCAAATGCAGCACATTCAAATAGTAGGTAGTCCACTGTTTGTGAGGATCCGCAAACACACGCGTAGCCATCAGGACGATTGATTCTGAATCGATGAAAGTAATAACCAAATTTGCCATGACCAGTCAAAAATTGAGTAATTTCAAAGCTTGGCACCAACACGTTACTTTGCAGGCGGTTCAAAACCTCAGGGAAGAATATTTCTCTGGTGATTTGGCCTCTAGTGGAAGAAGTCCAAATGTCGTTCCATTGATGGATTACGTGCTTCTTTATGATTTTTTTTAGCGTAGCTAGGTGACGTTTTGTCGTAAGAAATTTCCAAATTAGATGTAGCCGCTGCTTTCGCCAGAAGATCAGCTTTCTCGTTTCCAGATATTCCACAATGGCCGTGAATCCAGTCAAAACAGATGTGCGGACTTTGTTGAGCTGTGGTTCTAATAGTAATTAGTAGTAGCAGTAGTAGTAGCAGTAGTAGTAGCAGCAGCGAATTCTCCCAAGACGTTAAGCAAATAACCAAGTCAATTCTTCTGTGGGTTCTTCATTATTATTATTATTATTATTATTATTATTATTATTATTATTATTATTATTATTATTATTATTATTATATTTGAAGTTCTTCGTAGGTATTATATTATTGTACTTAGGAAGCAAAATGTTTATTCATTTTATATTGTGTAGTATAATGTACATTTTATGTACAGTAATATAGCATAGTAACTTGTTTCAGGCTATGTTTTTAATATTTTAATATTTTTTATGTTATTTATGTTAAAATAAATCATGCATCTATCTGTTTATTGGTGGAAGTAGTATTATCGCATCTCGGTGCAGTCCAGAGCAAATGTGACTTTCATCAAAGTCTCAGTCTCATGGAAGCTGCTGATGTATGAGTGGTGTTGACTTATGACATTCAGAGAACTCTAGTGCGTGTGTATAGTTAGAAAACTGGTACTCATAGAGTTAGTTGTGTGCGAAACTAGTTGTAGGTCAGAGAGGTTGCTTGATGCTTGTTGTTTTAAGGGGCCTAACATCGAAGGTCATCGGCCCGGGTCAGAGAGGAAAGCAATGGCAAACTATCTCATTCGCCATCTTACCTAGTAATTCTCTGTATAGCACCACCATAGTCTCTTGTTTTTTTGCACTACAGAATGGTGCCGTGACAGTTCTTAGCTAGTCCCACCAAGAAGCAGCTGCGTGCTTACAGTGTAAGTGGTCTCTGCTTCGAGGTTATGGAATACGATCCCGTAAGATATTAAAAAGTCTTGCTCGTCTAGGACATTTAAAACAGCCTACCGTAAATTCCTCCAGAGTACATATAGTTGACTCGAATGAATGTAAGAGTGAATGACGTGTGAATGAAACCAAAAATTACGTACTAGATTTAAGTTCTTAGGCTATCCCATTTCCGTTCTTACTACTCACATTTAAGGCTATAGAGAGTTCGTAGAAATAGACTACATAGTAACATCGATTTTACTATACTCGGATTGTAACTAATATTCAGTTAATTTATTTTAGCTTTATATTTGAATAAGTTTTGCTTTAAGCTAATTGTAGATATATTCTTTAGGTTATAAGTTGATATTTTTTGTTATTATCCACTCTATTTATCCTATAATTTTTCATCAGTAGTAACCTTAATTAATTGTATTGTTGTAATTCCTTATCAGACTTACATATCTCAATAACAGTAATTGATTACAATAATATTTTAGATTAATACTGTAAAAATAAAAAGTAAAATTGTATGTCGTTAAGTGTACGAGAGGGTCAAGAGCCCTAACTTCGCCACTTAATAAAGACACAAATAAATAAATAAATAAATAAATAAATAAATAAATAAATAAATAAATAAATAAATAAATAAATAAACAGAACCATGATCTCTGTTGTGAAGACCGGGCGAGTTGGCCTGGCGCTTAGAGGCGCGCGGCTGTGAGCTTGCATCCGGGAGATAGTGGGTTCGAACCCCACTGTTGGCAGCCCTGAAGATGGTTTTCCGTGGTTTCCCTTTTTCACACCAGGCAAATGATGGAGCTGTACCTTAATTAAGACCGCCGCCGCTTCCTTCCAACTCCTAGGCTTTTCCTATTACATCGTCGCCATAAGACCTATCTATGTCGGTGCGACGTAATAACCACTAGCTCTGTTCTGAAGGATGGTTGAATGTGAGAGGCGGAAATTGAGAATGTCGTAGTTTTAGCAACAGGAGACTTTCAAGTTTTGCAAAAAAAATACGCAAATCCACTAGCGAAACGTTTGAGATTATGAAGCCGAAATCGTCGCGAAAAGGCAGGACAAAAGGCTATGTGATCCTTGAACTGTCCACGAACTTATTGACCGTAGTACACAGGTGTACACAGTGTAGCCTAAACTGTAGGCGCCAGTCCACTAACCAACTAATTGACAGTAGTATTACTGTAAATTAAAACTGTTGAGTGTTGTTAACTCTAACGAGACCGAAAATGTATTCTAATTCAACTGAACCTGTACAGTGCACGACCCTTCCCTCTTCACTCCATTCTACGTTAATCTACAATGCCACTTGTCCGTGCTCTCCCAATAATGGAGCTAATTTCAGAGACAGACTCGTGATATTTTCAAGAGCCAACGTACAGTAGACACGATGTAATGTATTATTCTGTCCCTCTTCCTAGTCCAGTTAATGACTTCTTCCTAGCTTCCACGTCCAGTCCTATATTCGGCGCAGTTCTAGGTCCAATCTCTCTACTTTCATGTTGAAAACATTTCTCAGTAGACAAAGTAGGGGCCCCCATAATACGAAAAATGTAAAATTAAGCGATTTCCTCAATTGTGATGAAGTTTGAATGACTAAAGGGCCCGAATCTTGGATGTCTCTGTCAAACTAAAAATACAAATTTCGAAAATTACCTTCGGTCTACATGCAATTCCAGAAAAACAGCCTTAAAGCGCTTGTTTCTTTAGTCGTTTTCTTGATTCAAATCCTAGCCAAATTAACTTATTTACATAATCCTTCGTGTAATATGCTCCTCGGTTCAAGACCCTCAGGCATATTTTTATTTTTGATAATGTCCACACCGAATTTAGTTATAAGGGTTTAAGTGAAACCCTGCATTGACTCACATTAGCGCTCGTAGTGGTGTTTGGATGAACCAACACAGTGACTAACATTAGCGCCCGTAGTGGTGTTTGGATGAAACAATGCAGTGACTAACATTAGCGCCCGTAGCGGTGTTTGGATGAAACAATGCAGTGACTAACATTAGCGCTCGTAGTGGTGTTTGAATGAAACAATACAGTGACTAACATTAGCGCTCGTAGTGGTGTTTGAATGAAACAATGCAGTGACTCACATTAGCGCCCGTAGTGGTGTTTGAATGAAACAATACAGTGACTAACATTAGCGCCCGTAGTGGTGTTTGGATGAAACAATGCAGTGACTAACATTAGCGCTCGTAGTGGTGTTTGAATGAAACAATGCAGTGACTCACATTAGCGCTCGTAGTGGTGTTTGGATGAAACAATGCAGTGACTAACATTAGCGCTCGTAGTGGTGTTTGAATGAAACAATACAGTGACTAACATTAGCGCCCGTAGTGGTGTTTGGATGAAACAATGCAGTGACTAACATTAGCGCTCGTAGTGGTGTTTGAATGAAACAATGCAGTGACTCACATTAGCGCTCGTAGTGGTGTTTGAATGAAACAATGCAGTGACTCACATTAGCGCTCGTAGTGGTGTTTAAGTGAAGCAATTTAGTGACTCACATTAGCGCTCGTAGTGGTGTTTAAGTGAAGCAATTCAGTGACTCACATTAGCGCTCGTAGTGGTAGAAAAAGGCAAACTGCTAATCTAATCAACCGGATTACGATGATTAAGAAAAGGATTGTAACTTTTAGGAATAAATAAAGAATATATTCTCATTGTTAACTATATTTACCTAAAATTCGTAGCTCATATCCCTAGGATGTTCTCAACATTGAGTTGCTTGTCTGGATTCTTTTCCTCTTCAGTCGTGGAATGGAACTTTTGCTAATGACGTAAATGATTCACACAGTAACTCTTGGTTTGTGTAGGCCCTGGAGTAATTAAATGAAATTAGTGGATGGAGCGTGGTAATCGAGTTGTTGTGGTGGTGATTATTCTGTTAGGAGAAACTGGGCAGCCATTCTCTCTTAACACTAAACAGAAGAGAAAAGGGAAGAGGTCGAATTCCCTGAAGATGAGACCACTGGCAAAAGGAACAGAAGCTCCAAGAAGGGGCGTGAACATTTAAAACATCCTAGGTCTTGCAAACCTAATACCATCGGGATCGGAAGGAAACGCGACGTCGTATAGTAAACGTGAGGTGCCTGGCACAAGTTAGAGGAATCAATGCTGGAGACAGTAATGATCACCAAACCCGCTCCGAAATTGAGAACCATCTGGATTTTACCCATTTTAGTTTCTTCTTACGAAAGGCTGATGGGCGAGTGACATTGTCACTGACTGCTCACAAAAGTAACCATGGTTTGAATCCCAGACAGCGCATGTGGGTAATGTTATAATGCATTTGAAGAAGTACATCGTCTGTACAACAATGGCAGCAACTGACGCATTTAAATTACTACTTAAGTCGCCCCGTTAGAGGCGTTATCGGTGATCACACTATTAGATTCGAGACCAATAAAAACAAGCCAGCAGAGGCCTACGTGGAAAAGAAAACGAATTTATGAAGAAACGGTGGATTTCTATGTGCAAAATAGAATTCTCAGGAAAATATTCTCGAAATATCCCCGCGACACACAATTAACAGGTGTGTATACCTTAGATCCATATAACATGGTGGCCTACCCCTAACAGTTAAATTTGAAATTTTAAAGGTCCCTAGCTCAGAGAACCACAATAACTCTAAAAAATGTCATTCTAAAACTTTACATCCTAACTTTTTGTCTTAGAATTAATATCACCCTCACCAACAGGGATGAGTTGAGTTTGCCGAATATCTAAGGTTGTAAAAGTTCATTTTACTTGGCTGTACCCGATATCGCCCTGCCTTCTAGTGCCGTCGCTCGGTCTCGAGTCATAAACAGTCTTCTTTTTCTGCTGGCGTGGAAGCGAGCTGGTGAAGCTAGTAGGTACCAACATACATTTTTGCTGGGCGGCAACCTAGAACTTCTTGCAAAGTTCAGAGGTAGACACCACATGACATGATAGTAAGGATAATATTCTTTTGTTTATTTCAAAGGGCAAGGAATTTACAAGCACAGTTACTATTATGGTTATTATTAATATTATTATTATTCATGTTATTATTATTATCAACATCATCTTACTAATACAGTATAATAAGAATGCAGTGTCTGCCTGCATTACTTAAACTAAATAACTGCTGATCTATTTTTCATAAGCATTGCCATTATTAAAGTAGAGGTATCCAGAATTTCCTTATACATGATTTTATCTCAGTCCGCTAAGAAGAAGCTGAAAAATAATATTTTTAGCCTCTCAGCCTTAAGCAAACAATCAGTCAACGATTTCTCTCGCGGACCACCGATAACACGCTTCTTGCTAACAATGGCAGTTGTGCTTGATATCTCTTGCCGTCTATTGGCTGTGTAGAGTGCAACGCAATTCAGCGTCCTGCACATGTGCACTGATGAAGAGAGTTTGTCTTTCCTGATTGTTGCCTCACTTCGATCTTAAAATTTAATTTCCTTACACCCGTACCTTGGGAACTCTACCAGCACACGTGTTGTTTCGAGACCTCACATTTTGTGGCTTCCTACTTGGAAGTTTTTGATGCCGATCTTGGGGGTATCTTATATGCCCGCTCACAATGATTTATAAGTTGATGGATACTCTAAACGCCTTCGCTCTTCTTTCTGAAATTATTGAAATACAACTTCTGTCAACAAATCAGCAGAAGCTAACGTGTTCCAACATTATTATTTTAATAGTGAAACCATTTCTTAGAAGATAAAGTAGGGGTCATCATACTTTGGCAAGTTGCTTGACGTCGCACCGACAGAGACAGGTCTTATGGCGACGATGGGATAGGGAAGGGCTTGGAGTGGAAAGGAAGCGGCCGTGGCCTTAATTAGGTACAGCACCAGCATTTGCTTGGTGTGAAAATGGGAAATCACCGAAAACAGTCTTTAGGGCTGCCGACAGTGGGATTCGAACCCACTATCTCCCGAATACTGGATACTGGTCGCAATTTAGCGACTGCAGCTGTCGAGCTCGGTGGTCATCATACTACGAATAAAACGCAAAAATTAAGCAATTTCCTCCATTGTGCCGACAGTTGAAGGGCTAAAGGGCCCGGAAGGTTTTCAAATTGTGAGTCTTGGATGGCTCAATCAAACTAAACAACACATTTCGCAAATCACTTCCGGCCTAAATGCAGTTCTGGAAAAACAGCCTAAAATCGCTTGTTTCTCTACTCGTCTTCTGTTTGATTCAAATCTTAGCCAAATTAACTTATTTACTTAATTATTTCTGTAATATGTTCCTCGTTCAATACCCTCAGGCGGTTTTTAATTTTTTGAAAAAGTCCACATGGAATGTAGTAATAAGGGCTTAAGTGAAACTGTGCATTGACTCTCATTAGCGCTCGTAGTGGTGTATAAGTGAAACTGTGCATTGACTCACATTAGCGCTCGTAGTGGTGTATAAGTGAAACTGTGCATTGACTCTCATTAGTGCTCGTAGTGGTGTATAAGTGAAACTGTGCATTGACTCTCATTAGCGCTCGTAGTGGTGTATAAGTGAAACTGTGCATTGACTCTCATTAGCGCTCGTAGTGGTGTATAAGTGAAACTGTGCATTGACTCACATTAGCGCTCGTAGTGGTAGAAAAAGGCAAACTGCTAATGTAATCGACCGGATAACGATGATTAAGGAAAGGATTGTAATTTTTAGGAATAACTAAAGAGCATATTTTCATACTTAACTATGTTTTATTTATCTAAAATTCGTAGTTCATATCCCTAGAATATTTTCAACATTGAGTTGCTTGCCTCAAAAGCTAGAACTGTGGATTTAAAAAAAAATGCTGAATGCACTTTGATATATTTTTCAAGTGTTCATCACTTCTATCGAAGGGTGCAAAATTCATTCCCACGCGTGTTAAGCAACGGAAAAAAGCCTATTAATTATTACAAACAATCATACGACTAGTGTCGCTGAACAGCTCTTCTATTCAAAACCAAAGAACGTCACTGAAGTTACATGTTATTTGTTTACGTCCCACTAACAAAACCAGGTTCTTGGAGCTTCTAGGTTAAGCCAAAGAAGTTTTTTCATTCTCCACTCAAAGGTGACCCACAACAAAGAAGTAATTAGTAGGCATTAATTAACGCAAGCAATTATAAAACCCAAAGAGACTGACTGCGCTAGGAGGAGAATAATTTGCAGGGCAGAGTGCACGGGATATAAATGATGTACTCCAAAGGAATATGGACAAAATTATAAATTTTAAACTGGTATCCGTTCAGATGTCATCTAGCCACAACACTTCTTTGCCACATTGTTTTGTGAAGGTCGACAAAATTCTACATTGTGGACTAATACAGTGTTCATCGGAAGAACATGTATCATTCTTTTTTTACTTAACTCGTTGTTGAATCTCTTGTTAGCTCTTCACAGTTCACCATTAATGCAGGCCGATGACCGTCTATAAGGTAAGGAGTACCACTTCGCCCGGCTGAGTGACTCACACGATTGAGGCGCTGCCCTTCTGACTCCTGGTATTTTAAAATGCTCAAATACGTCAGCCTAGATTTCCTGGCACGTAAAACAACTCCTGCGGAACTAAACTCCGATACCTCGGCGTCTCCGAAAACCATAACAGTAGTAGTTAGTTGGATGTAAAAAACCGGTGCCATTTTAAAAGATGATACCACTCATCGGCCTTGAATACGCACCGTGAGTAAGTGGTGCTGTTGTTGTTGTTGTTGTTGTTGTTGTTGTTGTTGTTGTTGTTATTGTTGTTGTGGTGGTGGTGGTGGTGGTGGTAGTGGTGGTAGTGGTGGTGGTAGAGCAGTCACCCAGGTGGCAGATACCCTATCTGTTGTTCTCCTAGCATTTTCTTAAATTATTGCGAAGAAATTGGAAATTTATTGAAAATCTCCCTTGGTAAGTTATTCCAGTCCCTAGCTACCGGGGAGTTGGCCGTGCGGTTAGGGGCTCGCAGCTGTGAGCTTGCATCCGGGAGATAGTGGGTTCGAACCTCACTGTCGGCAACCCAGAAGATGGCCTTCGGTGTTCTCCCATTTTCACACCAGGCAAATGCTGGGGCTGTACCTTAATTAAGGCCACGGCCGTTTCCTTCCGCTCCTAGACCATTCCTCTACCATTGTCGCCATAAGACCTATCTGTGTCGGTGCGACGTAAAGCAAATTGAAAAAAATAATCCCTGACTCCCCTGCCCATAAACGAATATTTATCCCAATTTGTCCTCTTGAAATCCAACTTTATCTTCATAAGGTGATCTTTTCTATTTTTAAAGACACCACTCTAACTTATTCATCTACTGATGTCATTCCATACCGTCTCTCCACTGACAGCTCGGAACATACCACTGAGTCGAGTAGCTCGTCTCCTTTCTCCCAAGTCTTCCCAGCCCAAACTATGCAACCTTTGCGTAACTCTACTCTTTCGTTGCAAATCACCCAGAACAAATCGAGCTGCTTTTCTTTGAATTTTTTCCAGTTCTTGAATCAAGTAATCCTGGTGAGGGTCCCATATACTGGAATCATACTCTAATTGGAGTCTTACCAGAGATGTATATACCGTCTCCTTTACATCCTTACTAAACCCCTAAATACCCTCATAACCATGTGCAGGTATCTGTACCATTTATTTACAATCATATTTATGTGATCTCCCCAATGAAGATCTTTCCTTATATTGACACCTAGGTACTTACAATGATCCCCAAAAGGAACTTTCACCCCATCAACGCAGTAATTAAAACTAAGAGGATTTTACCTACTTGTCAAACTCACTACCTGACGTTTAACCCCGTTTGCCATCATACCATTGCCTACTGTCTATCTCACACCATTATCGAGGTCATTTTTCAGTTGCTCACAATCTTGTAACTTATTTATTACTCTATACAGAGTAACATCATCTGCAAAAAGCCTCCTGATTCCACTTCATTACTCATATCATTTATATATATATAAGAAAACAAAGGTCCAATAATACTGCGTTGACGAATTCCCCTCTTAATTATTACAGGGTCAGATAAAGATTCGCCTACTCTAATTCTCTGAGTTCTATTTTCTACAAGTATAGCTACCCATTCAGTCACTCTTTTGTCTAGCCGAATTGCACTCACTTTCGTCGGTACCCTCTTCCTTGTCTATCCCTTCCAATCTTCCCATTCCCCCCACAAGGCCCCTGTTCAGCACAGTAGGTGAGGCAGCCTGGGATAGGTAATGGTCCTCCTTCCCAGTTATATTCCCAGACCCAAAGTCTCACGCTTCAGGACACTGCCCTTGAGGCGGTAGAGGTGGGATCCCTCCCTGGGTCTGAGGGTGAAGAAAGCGTAGATGGTAAACGGATTAAGAAAGAAGAAAGATAATAATATTATTACGGTAAGGAAAACAAGAGTTGGCTGAGCGGTTAGGGGCACGCAGCTGTGAGCTCTCATCCATGAGATAGTGTGTTCGAACCCTACTGTCGGTAGCCCTGAAGATTATATTCCGTGGTTTCCCATTTTCACACCAGGCAAATGCTGGGACTGTACCTTAATTAAGGTCACTGCCGCGTCCTTCCCATTCCTAGGCCTTTCCTCTCCCATCGTCGCCTTAAAACCTATCTGTGCCGGTGCGACGTAAAGCAAATAACTGAAAAGGAAAACAAGAAATAGAAATAAATATTACACCCTTCCGGGCCTCGAATGGATGACCCACGCATAAGAATGCCTCCACGTAACGGGGTAAACACCTATGGATGAGACTGGATTGAAGAGCGGGTCGAATTGCTTAACGAGCTTCGAACCGCTCCCCTTCCTACTTTCTGTGCTTGCCCGGCAGCATGAGCACTTCGGGAGTGGTACGTTCGAAAGAAAGAAAAAAAACAAATACTTAAGATGGAGCCTTATGTATGTAATTTGAAAGTAGGATCTCTGGGTTCAAATGCCTACTGGATACTGCTTAGCACTGCTACAAATAACAAGAATCATAAAATAGGGGTTACGATTACTAATTTATTCAAATATGACATATTCAAGAAATTGATACAGCTCTGTACAATGAACTCTCCACATATGGGAGGAAAAGAAAATAATGATCACTTTAAAATATGAATCGCCCATGGGCGTCGTCTGCATAACGGTGTGATTGAGGTTTTGCGATTGCTATCGTTCATCTTTCCTCATGAGTTCATACCGTTCATGACATTTTTATATTATTATTCTGTCGATCACACCGTGAGATGATGTCCCTACTCACATATTACTTCCTGTTCTTAGCATGAAAATAACCGGGGCCTACGCTACATAATTACCATATTAATAGAAACATTTGCATGATACACAAACAAACACACATACCATTTAGCTAAAACCCGGACTCCCTCATCTGTCACCAAGACCAGTCAACGCTGAACAAAGGTTCTGTTTGAACTCAAAAAAATATATATTGTAACCGTACAACTAGGTTACAGATTCTATTCAGTATTTATTATTATTATTATTATTATTATTATTATTATTATTATTATTATTATTATTATTATTATTATTAACCCGATTCATTAGATTTTATATATTCTGTTTCTCATCATTTAGACTGTAATAATTAGGTATCACGTATATTATTGTATTTCATCATAGGTTATGTGAATATGTTTGTAATTATTCTGTATTGTAGTAAGTGAGATTTGTTGGTTTCATATTGTCATGCTGTGGCTTGTAACTTTGGCTAGATGAGCTGGCATAGTATTTTGCAATCGAGGCTATGTTTAGCTGTGCAAGGAGTTTTCCCGGTGACGCATTCGGCATAGTCATTCTTGGACCGCTTGGGTACGCTTAGACGACACATGACTGATGACATCAGTGCGTGGACACGTGATTGCGACCAAGTGTCAGTATTCGCCAGCTACTGTATGTGGAAGTGGAAGGGATGAACAGTGAGTGGGGAGATGAGTCGTCATCGCGAGGTTATATAAAGTCAAGGCGACGGTGGGGAGAGGTATATCTGTTCTTACTCAGTTCATAAGCAGTTGATATCGTGCAGATCATATGTAACAGTCAGATGTATCAAATGGAAGAAGTGGTCTTAGTGTGATGGTCAGAGCTAAGAGTTGTGTTTGAAGAGGTAATCATCGAGGAAGTCTACAAGTGGTGCTTGTATCCGAGCAGAGACGGGTACTATGCTGATAAAGAAACATCATCTTCTTGTGAGGATGGACTTCACAAGATGTTTCAATAATATTTTCCAATTATTTAAAATATATTGAGTGGACGTAATTACATTGGAGCTCCCTACACGCGTACATGGTATGTAGGCCAACTCCTTGTTATATAAGAAGATTACAACAGACGGCTCCCGACTTCAGCTCACAGGTTTTCCCAAGAATTTCAAGTTCAACAGCGGTGTATGCAGACAACAGGTAATTAAAGCATCAGACATGTTATGCATTCATAACATGAAGAAGAGTGTAATCAGCGGCGATATCACATCGCACTTCAAGTTCATGCCAATAGCTTTTTTTGTTTAGATTAAATTTTCCTTTTCTTAGTACCGCAAATCTCACGATATATTTCTTTTGTTAAATTAAAAGAGGTCAATGATTGTTCATTGTGACGTAAATTATAGTCATAAACTCAGTTTTATTTTTAATTATAATAAGTGATTCCAGTTCCATGTACAATCCTCAATTGTGGAAATGCAACAGTAATTTAATATTGTCCTGATCCATATCCCTGTATATTGCCAGATATGTGAGTTTATCACCTCACGCCTTGAGATAATTGATATAAGAGGTATGCTCTACCGAATTTTGTTGTTTTTCTTAAAAAAGCAACTGGCGCTCAAACAAATGTTATTTATATTATGTGGAAGATATGAAGGTATAAGAGTAGTGGTCGGAGTAGCAACAACGTGTCGCCAGCAACGTGGGACTCGAAAGGTTCAGAAAAAGTGTTTCTGAATGGCAATATACATGGATCAGTTTTTTTAATGAGTACGCACATGTTAAATTCACCGAGTAATGTTAGGAAGGTCATTTTGTTGAAGTTTGTATTTAAGGGGTAATGTCAGAGGAATTGCAAGGGGAAATAGCTTTGAGATCGCGAAAAATTAGTAGGAAACCGAAGATGGACAAGGATAGCAATATGCAGTCAGGTGATGAGGCTGAGGTTATTGTGTCCAAGGAAATCCAAGGTGGTAACATAAATAGGAAGTTGGTGACTAAGGTGGGACCTACTGAAAGTCAGAAAATAGTAGAAACTGAGGAAAACGCTGTCACGCAAGATCAAAGTAAAGGGGTGATTGACCTGGGTTTATTTAATTTGCTGATGTCCAAAATGGCTGAGCAGAATAATATTATTAGTGAGAAAATTGAATCTCAGAATAATATTATGAGTGAGAAAATTGAAACGGTTATTAGTGAGAAAATTGAATCTCAGAATAATATTATGAGTGAGAAAATTGAAACGGTTATTAGTGAGAAAATTGAATCTCAGAATAATATTATGAGTGAGAAAATTGAAACGGTTATTAGTGAGAAAATTGAATCTCAAAATAATATTATGAGTGAGAAAATTGAAGCGGTCATTAGTGAGAAAATTGAAGCTCAGGGTATTAGTATTAATAAGAAGATCGATGATGTTAGTAATAAGATAGATCATAAGGTGTTAGAAATAAGTAAGCAAATTAATAATTTAGAAAGTAAGGTAAATAGGGAGTGTAGTGACATCAGAGCTGAGATGGAATTGGGTCGGAGCAATCTCCATACGGAAATAGAGCAAGTTAGTGAGACATGCATCAAACAAGGGCATAAGATTGATGAATTAAGTGCCAAGATCGAGTCTAATAAAGGAGAAATCAATGAGTTAGTAGAAGAAAGGTTTGAAAAGATAACCAATACAGTGGGGCAAGAAACTAGGAAATGTATTAGTAGGGTAGAACATGTGGAAAGAAAACTTGGAGAAGTAGGTGATCTAGAGAGTGAACAAAAATCATTATCACAGAAGGTGAGAGAATCGGAAGAAAAATTACAGGAGAAGCTAAGAAAAATTGAAGAAAAGGCTGAGGAAACATTGGAAGAAAAATTTCTGAGTTGCCAGAGAGTACTCCAGAAAGAAGTGCGTGATAGTAGAAATGTGCGTGAAATAATTGTAAATAATGGTTTAATCACTAGAGATCATGATTTACCTAAGTTTTCTGGGAAAGAATTTAACCCGATGGAATTTATGAGAGTAGTAGAGAAGAAATTTGCTGTTCAATTAAGAGACAATATTATTAGCTGGGAAACTGTATTGGAGATCTTATCTAATGCTTTCGTAGGAGAGACTAAGTCTTGGTTTCAAGTATATAAAAGCTCGATGTCTAGTCTAACTGAATTTAAGGAGAAATTCGTGGCTAAATTTTGGAGTGAAGGTGTTCAGAGTAGAGAGAGAGAGAGAGTAATGTTTGGCAGGTATAATTCTAACGAGGGTGTTAGAATGACTGAATACTTTTTGGCTCATGTTTTGGTGTGGAGAAATTTAGAATGTATTGGACCTGAGGCTGATATAGTTAGACTTATGGCTAAGCACTATCCCGATAGAATAAGAGAAGCTGTTTGTATGCAAAGAGTGGAGACTATTAAGGAAATGGAGATTTTGTTGGAAAGTTTTGATGCTTTCGGTAGTAGCTTGAATAATAGTAGGACACTAAATAGGAATGTAGAAGGAAGGGGTAACCAATCTAATAATCAGGACAGGACTATGAATAATCGTAACTACAGAAGAGAATATCAGGAGAGACCTAATAATAATTTCCACAGGGAGAGAAATTATCAGAATAGTTCGGAAAATTTCAGGACTGGGAGGCGTGATTATGGTAATGAACCAGAAGCTGGGAGGCGGGAGAATACAGGCCATAATAATAATAATAATAATAATAATAATGACGCTAGAGGAAATAGGCAACAGGGGAGGCCGACTGAGGTGTGTAACCAACAAGTCGTAACCGAACCAAGTACTTTAAACGCGCAACGGACTGTATAAACAGGTCACTGAGACAGTCCGTAAATGGTGAGTTCACGTATAAGGTAGATAAGCATGTCAATGTCGACCAGCCTATAGTTGTAAGTGAACATGATTGTGACCTAAGTAGCAATAATTCAAATATTTTAAGTGACGACTTAATCGTAGACAATAAATTTTATAAGTGTAATTTAAATTTAGATATAAGGCAAGATTTGTTAAGTGATCTTATATTATGTAATGAGGATAATTTAAGTAGTGTTACTGTTACACCGACGATTGAACTGCTGATATGGGGCAGAAAAGTTCAGATTTTGTTGGACTCTGGTAGTGAGAAGTCATGTGTTAATTCCAAGCTGTATGAGGAAGTTTTGAGAGAGAAGTATGAGGTAGCGAAAATTCCAGTGAGGAATACGTTCATAGTAACAGCTGTTGGAAACAAGTCTCAAAGAGTGAATAAACAAATAGCTGTCCCCATTAACATAAGTGGAGAATGTATTTTCCAACCATGCTTAGTTGTGCCTAATTTAGTTTATGCCGTTATTTTAGGTACCGACTGGTTAACGTATCACAAGGCTAAATTAAATTTTGATCTGTGTAAT
This sequence comes from Anabrus simplex, assembly GCF_040414725.1. Classification (NCBI taxonomy): domain Eukaryota; kingdom Metazoa; phylum Arthropoda; class Insecta; order Orthoptera; family Tettigoniidae; genus Anabrus; species Anabrus simplex. Next base: position 366,615,381 of record NC_090268.1, on the reverse strand, counting down.
GTCAATCTTATTTGGGGAAAGAGTAGCAGGGAAGTCAGTTTACCATATGATGTTTTGTCAGAAATTAGTGCGAATAAAGTGTGTTCTAGTACGGAAGGATCTTGTGAAATTCCTAATATGAGGAAAAATATTGATGTCTGCCATGTGTCTATACAGAGAGATTCTAGAGATGAATTGTATGAGACAGTGGAGAAATGTAATTTAGCGGAAAGTCAGAAGGACGAATTGTGTGAATTATTGATATCACATAGTGATGTTTTTAGCGATCGGCCTGGTAGAACACATCTTTACGAACACAAATTTAATGTTATTGATAACTCAACTTTTGTAGGACCGAAATATCCCATTCCGTTAAAATACGCTAGCGCTGTTGAAGAGCAGATTGACATTATGCTAGATTATAATATAATTGAACCATCATGTAGTCCTAATTTAAATCCACTTGTTATTATACCTAAGAAGGATAACACGGTAAGATTGTGCATGATAATTTTTGTAAGACTAAATTGGATGAATTTGAGCTTGGTGACAAGGTTTTACTCAGAGTGCCACTCCCGTCATCAGCAGAAGCTGGTCAATTTTCTAAGTTTTTCTTGTTATATCAGGGATACTTCACCGTAGTGAAACGGTTTGGGAAATGTGCTTATTCATTAGAAGACAAGGAAGGAAATATCGTAGGCACATACAATATAAGAAATCTTAAGAAATATATCATGTGAGTTTGTTGATTAATTTTCATTATTATGTTAATTCGCCATATTTTATGAAGCTGGCATTGCGAACAGGACTTCAGTGAAATTAGCGTGTGTTGTGATAATAAGTGAGGCACGGCAGTGCAATAAACTCCAGTGCTTGGAGACAGTGTATATAATGAAATGTCTTCAAGAATTACTTTTGAACACTCAATGAACGTTTGAAACGACAGAAGTGAGAAAGAAATGTAATCTGTATGTAAAGAATACTGTATAATCAAAGTGAAAATGATAATTGATAAATGTTTTATATGTGTAACAACGAACATCCAGATGGATGATACTATGTACCAAATTTGTAAAGGGCATTTTTATACATGTATCTATGGTGTACTCGATTTCAGGTGATTGTGTAGATATTTCATGAATCAATCGATTCATTTAATCGATTATTTCATGAGGGAGGCGTTCTGTAACCGTACAACTAGGTTACAGATTCTATTCAGTATTTATTATTATTATTATTATTATTATTATTATTATTAACCCGATTCATTAGATTTTATATATTCTGTTTCTCATCATTTAGACTGTAATAATTAGGTATCACGTATATTATTGTATTTCATCATAGGTTATGTGAATATGTTTGTAATTATTCTGTATTGTAGTAAGTGAGATTTGTTGGTTTCATATTGTCATGCTGTGGCTTGTAACTTTGGCTAGATGAGCTGGCATAGTATTTTGCAATCGAGGCTATGTTTAGCTGTGCAAGGAGTTTTCCCGGTGACGCATTCGGCATAGTCATTCTTGGACCGCTTGGGTACGCTTAGACGACACATGACTGATGACATCAGTGCGTGGACACGTGATTGCGACCAAGTGTCAGTATTCGCCAGCTACTGTATGTGGAAGTGGAAGGGATGAACAGTGAGTGGGGAGATGAGTCGTCATCGCGAGGTTATATAAAGTCAAGGCGACGGTGGGGAGAGGTATATCTGTTCTTACTCAGTTCATAAGCAGTTGATATCGTGCAGATCATATGTAACAGTCAGATGTATCAAATGGAAGAAGTGGTCTTAGTGTGATGGTCAGAGCTAAGAGTTGTGTTTGAAGAGGTAATCATCGAGGAAGTCTACAAGTGGTGCTTGTATCCGAGCAGAGACGGGTACTATGCTGATAAAGAAACATCATCTTCTTGTGAGGATGGACTTCACAAGATGTTTCAATAATATTTTCCAATTATTTAAAATATATTGAGTGGACGTAATTACATTGGAGCTCCCTACACGCGTACATGGTATGTAGGCCAACTCCTTGTTATATAAGAAGATTACAACAGACGGCTCCCGACTTCAGCTCACAGGTTTTCCCAAGAATTTCAAGTTCAACAGCGGTGTATGCAGACAACAGGTAATTAAAGCATCAGACATGTTATGCATTCATAACATGAAGAAGAGTGTAATCAGCGGCGATATCACATCGCACTTCAAGTTCATGCCAATAGCTTTTTTTGTTTAGATTAAATTTTCCTTTTCTTAGTACCGCAAATCTCACGATATATTTCTTTTGTTAAATTAAAAGAGGTCAATGATTGTTCATTGTGACGTAAATTATAGTCATAAACTCAGTTTTATTTTTAATTATAATAAGTGATTCCAGTTCCATGTACAATCCTCAATTGTGGAAATGCAACAGTAATTTAATATTGTCCTGATCCATATCCCTGTATATTGCCAGATATGTGAGTTTATCACCTCACGCCTTGAGATAATTGATATAAGAGGTATGCTCTACCGAATTTTGTTGTTTTTCTTAAAAAAGCAACTGGCGCTCAAACAAATGTTATTTATATTATGTGGAAGATATGAAGGTATAAGAGTAGTGGTCGGAGTAGCCACAATATGCACATTAATTCTACACATACACAGATATATATATATATTGAACCCATGACCTTTGTGCCCTAAGAACATTATGCATAATGTAACAATTAAATTAAAAGTTGGATTCTTGATAGCATGGATTTGACACGTGACGAGGGGGTGATTACCTTCGGTCCCACGCTCTGGGGTACGTGACGTCAACCACACGTGTCGACGGCGGAAGAATCTCAAGTCATTTTTATGAACTATTTCAAAGCGCGTGTACATGGCGTGACCACGCCAAGTCAAAAAAAATATAGTGCCTATCAAAGGAGGTCAATCATCACACAAATCGAACCCGTAAATTTTTTAAATGTCCATGAACACTACCGCCAGAAATGTAGCAAGCATGTAGTCACTTTCAAAACTCTTGAAATTACAGTTTAGGTAAGTCAGAAAGTTTATAGGAAATTTCTTGGCGGCAAAAGGGAGAGATCCGAAGAGAGGGGGTAACTGCTATAAATATGAAGGGACGCCATGACGAAGCTTCCTTCTCCGGCATTTGTGATACAAAGCGGACGAAAAATTGTTGAGCTGCTCTGCGAAATCAAACCAACGAAAGTAGACTGAGTTCAACTGCAGATTTTAGCCATTGCGGCTAAGTCTTGACTCCATGACGAGATAGTTTTCTTGAGTGAAATAATTGTAACAGATAGGACGGTCAAAGTACTGAATAAATTCTAATGTGATTAAGTAATTCGTGTGCGGAAATAATTATAGTCCATCGTGTGCGTTCAAGCAATCAAGTGAAGGGTATTTTTTTTATGCTTTATTCCAGGAAACCTGAAGAAACATAATGAGATGTACAGCCATGAATGTAAAGATGGCTAAATAAAATTCCAGGGTCACAGGTGAGCCCTAAGACGAATACTGGCGTGACGACATGAGGTAGGTGGCTTTCCATCTTACTACCTCTTATATCTCGTCTCGTGATTTCTAAAAGTGTATTTGAATGGGGATATACGACGCAGTGGTCGCCCTACTAAGTTTTGTAAATGTGAGAGTACGACTAGAAGAGTCATTTGTTTTATTTTCCACTTGGATAAAATTTTGAAGTCTTGCGAGGGCCGTATAATGTTGTAAAAAGTTATTGAACAGGATTCCGAAGTGATATCACGTCCAATGTAGATCGTCATCCGTGTGAGTGTACTGCCTATATTTTGTGATGTCAAATTAAGATGTTCATTCGATGTAATATTCTTCTGTCTGCAATTTGACGTTAATAATAATAATCCATGGTCACTCATTTTCAATCGAGTGGAAGCGCGCTGTCGGGTGAGAGCCAAGGGTGATGAATTTGGTCACGGAGAGAAACGTTCTTTTTTAATGCCCATTTTAAACTGTGTCTGACTGGCAATAAAAAGGATCTAGTAGAATGTTTCAGTCATTTAGCGTAAAAATCAAGTTATTAAATACGATATCATTTATGCGAAGTTATTCATGAGTAATGCATTGTGCGATATTAGACGTCGGGATTTCTAGTGAGGATTTTATTCCAGTTCTTGGTCGATGATAATTGTGGAGCTGGGAACAGAGGTTAGTTTTGTGAATCAGGTTGGACCTGTCATTGAAGCCGGGACACGGAAGCCCGAGGAATGTTTTATATGAGTTGAGATGAGATGTGCGAATCAGGTTAGAGTCCTGTCATTGAAGCCGGGATATGATAGCCCGAGGAATATTTTATAATGTTGGGAATGGAAAGAAATTCATAGAAATCCATAGCGGTATCAATTGCCGACGCGTATAATTAGTGTGGGCATCTTGAAGCAAAATCTGTGCATTTTGTTGGTTAGAATATCGTATTTGTTTAATTATGTCGGCAGAGTTTAAAGGGAGCATTTTGAGAAGTCAGTCAGGTAGAACGAACCGGGTGGTTTATGTAACTGCCAAGCGAGCATGGGGTGAGGGACCTCAGCTATGATAGCGGGAAAGGAGTGGACTTGAGATTGTACTGTAATTCTCGGCCAGGGGATACGTTAAAAATGCTGGATTTAGTTGAAATTTCATAGCCGGTAATGATCTAAGTATTGTGAAATACTGTAATTGAGGACGTAATGAACATTTGAAACCATGAACTTTGAGTATAAGGAACAGAGTAACCAAATTTAGGGTTGTCCAAAATATAGAGCGATGGTCGTGACGGTCGGTTTGTCTGTGAGGGGTGTGCAAAATTCATAATGGTAATGACGAGATATGACATCGTAATGATATGGCGAGTTGTTTGGTTTGTGCGTAGATTATTAGGATATCCAAGTGTTAATAACGGTTAGGACTAGATTAGATTTTTAGGCATGATATCACGAGATGGGATATATGTAGCTGGACATGAATTATGTAAAAATTCTTTTCCAGCCAGATAAACATCGCAATATTGAACTCACATCACAGCTGCGTAGAAATTTGTGAAGAAACCAGAGTCCGCGGAGATAAAATTTGTTGTTCGTTAATATTTCGTTAAATCATTTAAATTTATTTAATTATTAAATTCAGTGAAACCGCATTTGAAATAACTTAAATCAAGCAAATAACTTGGAGATGCATTCTGGAAAATTTAGTTTGTTTTCTGGGGAATGTTAACATGTAAAGTAACGATTAAAGGGACATATCCGAAGGAAATGGATTTTTCTGCCACTAAGTTTGTGAGCATTGCTATTGTTGTAATTATTGAATTTTGATTGATTGAGCAGTGAATGTGCTGGGGATAGTAAAGTGGAACTTTGGTCATAAACCGATGTAACTTAATTGTGTTTAGCCTTCAGCCTAGAAACTTGGATGGTCAGGGGGTCATCAACCTCTGTGACTTAGATTAGGGCCATATGCCATTGTAGCATCATTTCCTTGCAGTCATCATCCACAATGACTTTAAAGTAACTTAGAAGAGTAGATGTCGGTCCATGACATAGACGCAGGTCACATCGATTCAATTAAGGGTCCATGCCGTAGAACCACTGTGTGGCACACACCGATTGGACGGCCTTAATTATTCCCAGAGTCCAGAGTTCGTGTTACGAGGGCTGGACCATAACGAATCACTATGATGGTACATGTGGTCTCACATGGAAGCCGAATTTAAGGATTTCCAGACTTTCCTTTCTTAAATGATTAATAATTGAGATAATGGTTTCTAGTAAGAATGCCCATCAGGCAGTTACGTTAAAGTCTCACACCAGTGTTCTGACGTTATGTAAAAATGATTGTGGTGTCCAGTGGACACAATTGACTATGACCCCGTTGACATAGTAAATTACTTCAGAATTTTCCTGAATAAATAGGAATCTTTTAAACAGACCTTTCATTCCAGTAGATAGATTAGAATTAATGAACCCTACCTTTACCTCAGCAAGTGACGAAGAACCCGAAACGACCCAAGAGACAGATCTCATGAACTTTGCTGATAGGTAAGGAAGGTAGGTATCCCTCAATATGGACCTAAAGGGTTCAATATATATATATATATATACACTTCATGCATAAAGAAGAGCCATTCCTAGAAAGAAATAGCATGGTTATCACTGTCTCCGGCCCTAGGCGCAAGCTTGGGGCAGCTCGCTCAAGGGCGCCATCATAATCCAGGGTCGAACTGGCCGACTCCCGACCGAGAGGTACTGTGGATTTCAGGAAATCCCTAGGCTAGCTACAGTCTCATATCACCGGATATCTGGGGGAGATCCCTACTCATTTATTAAATACCTTCAAAATCAGCGTGATAATATCATTATATAAGTATTCTTCGCTAAGCCATTTAAACCAAACAGAAGAGCACGGTGGAGACCCAGAGCCCCAAGTCTTAATACAATAGTACAGCGGGATCCCTCTGTCAGGAGGGCGAGGAGCAAATGCTCACAAAAAAAGGGAAGGTCATTCGCTACTCCATCCATCACTCATTCATTAGCCACTGCAGATTCTAGACCCCTTTCAATTACCATGGCCAGCCGGGGCACATATCCATGGCCCACTTCATTTGTTTATTCATATTATCGAAGAATTCCCATGAAATACTCTTTTATTCTCTCCCTTCTCATTATTACCGCTGAACGCTGACTGTGGGCACGATCACTTCTAACTCATCTCATCGTAAATTCCTCGGGCATTCGGCCCTCTCACTACGTCTCATATCGCGTATCTTCTTCCCTTGGGCATGGGGCTCTCATGACTCCTCAGTCCACTGTTTCCATACTCCTCGTTCCTCGCACAGGCAATATACATCTGACCAAATATTAGGGACTCCTGCCTCTGGGTCTCACCCCGGCTATAGACTAAAAGAACACCCCAAACCACTCTGGCCAATTAATCAAAAATCACGGGAGACTTGCACATGGTCCCTCACACCTACCTAAATAACACAGCATATACCTCTCCCGGTCGGGATTTCTTCTCTCTTGCTGTACATGCACTGATTATATGTGTAAGCTAGGCATGCATTGTCTGACTGACCCATGAGTTTCCCCGACATATACGACAGCCATGTGGGACAGTAACTAACAACATTTTGACATGGTTTTCCCTGCTCGCCAGCATTATTGTTCCAGCCACCCCTAAGGGGAACTCAAATATTCTCCTAACCTTGTTCCCTTATTTGCTAGGGCATTCTACATATTACTAAAAATATAACCCTCACGATAAGCTAATCATTAAGAAAAAAATGAGTCGTCCGGGAATTTAGTTCCCTTGAATTTACTCCAACATTATAAAGATCAATAAAATTTCCATATTTGGACATGCATTATCTTACAACACTTTGATATTTACAAAGGAAAGCTAATCCTATCCCCCGTTACCTTGTCATGCTTAAGAAATTAGATTTGGACATCACTCATCTGTTTGGTGGCCTTTGTTTTTCCTTCCACGGGAGACCCATGGTGGAGTTTAGTGCTGCATGACCCCGCGGTTGGTGGCGGGCGTGCAGTCCTTCATCCCTGGTCCATACAAGTCCGACATCCTGGGGAACTCGTTCACAGCTGAAATCTTACAAAAAATCCAAAATAGGTAACACTTCTCCACTCGTCACACGGCCTCTATTTCCAGAGTTTACACCACGAATAAGCCGGTCTTTCAAATCACGGTGGGCGCCTTCACAGCAGGGACCGGGTGGCTCACGAGACTCGAGCACCCTGATTCAGAATAACACTTTGGGTGATACCAAATTATGAATTTCACTGACTCATTAAAGCCGGCACCGTCCCAGCCGTATTCCGCTACTCGTTTGTAAATTATGCTCGCGGATTAACTAGTTTGACACGCAGCACAGAGACAATTCACCTAGGCTCGTTTGGCCTCCCGTTACACTTCACAAAGGCTTTGTACTTCACAGCGGCGATGGACACAATAACACTCTTAGTAAGCGTTCAATGGTTCCGGACTGTAAAACTGGAGCACCGCGGGACAGAGTGTCCCTTCTCAACGACCCGCAAAGAACTGTCTTCTGCGATGGCCAGCCCGGCCTATATTATTTTCCCCGCTGGAAGCCTGGGGGCGTAAACGTTCACGGTTCATTAAGAACACGAGCTCCTTTCATACCAAGAATTGAAGACATTTAAATAGTGCATCTTGTGGCCCTCTATCTCCTTTTTCACTTGAGCAAGGCGTGCTGGACCTACGATCGGCAGTTTTTATGCAATTTGCTTCCCGCCTTTGATTAATTCATAGCGTCCCCTGGGGGGGGTGGAGTCATCTTTTGAGCGCGACTCTTAGCTTGGGTGACGCTGTTGTATTCACATGTGTTAGCGATATGTTACATCTGGACAGCTGGTGACCTCATTTCCTCCCCTGAATAAATTATTACATATTTTTAGTCTGGGAAACGCAGAAAATTCAGCTCTATTCATTGGTGTGTCTCACATAATTTTCCTATGTCTGGATCAAAATATCATCTCATTTTTACGCGCCAAAATCCGACGTTGGCACCCGTGACACGTGCATAAAAACCGGAAGTTCCTTATGTTAGTTTGGAACTCTGGGAAGCTAAGCCACACCTCGGGGCGTATCTGACTACTCCAGCATCGCGTCCTCTTCTAGCTTTCTCTGCAAGTTGAGAGGGTATTTCCGCGGGGGCTTGGCTCTTGCTCTGTCTTCCCTTTGTTTCCCAGGCGCTCTTTCGCGGGTCCCATTGTGGCCGGACGCCGCTCGATCCCCATCGGCCATACTGCTACCAATGACGCGACCTTTAGGAGTGATTTTAATGAAGTAGAAAGGCACCTATAATTCCAATGAGCTGTACAGGACACTGTACGGTTTCAATATATAGGTATAATAAAAGTGATAAATCTGGGGAGTGTGATTAACACAGTGGTTTAGCTGCTGGCTTACTGCCCGTAAGGCTGTGGTTCGAATCCAGGTCGATCTTAATTGAGATTTTAATCTCAAAAATCACGTGGCGTCAGGAAGGGCATCCGGTGTTAAAATCCCTGCCAAAACCAAAATGAGTCTGGATGGTTCCAGCTACTCCGGAGATAACAGGGATAAGCTGAAGAAGATTTTAAAATTTGTTAAAAACTAACTATTGTGGCCGTGCTTCGCTACGGATTTCTACACTGTACACAGAATCCTAGACGAAGTCGTGTACACGTTGTGAATAATATTTTAATAAACTGAATAATAACATAGGTATTTAAACATTACATTTTAGGCACCTTCCCCTAAACTACCATTTCACTCAGCGTAAATAAAATGATTTATAGCCTAGATTGTAGTGGCTCATCCCGCAACTTTGCACACCGATTTTAATTGAATTCTCTTCAGCCATTTTCTTTTGATGAGCGTACATACAGACAGACAGACAGACAGACAGACAGACAGAGATGACGGAAAATTAAAAAGTGCATTTCCATATTACTGAGAACACGACAGATACAGAAATACCATTCTTTTTTTAATTCTGAGCAATGTACAGACAAAACTCTTATTTTATAGCCTACAAGAAGGAACTTCACAGAAGTAATCATATCTTAAGCCGCCAATGTTAAATTTCAACTAGGAAACTATATTTTATCTAATAATAAGATACTCTGATATTTGTCTGCAGTGTGAAGGTGGTGAAAGTTCCTAGCCACCCTCACCCATGCAGATTATACCGAGAGTCGATGGATATTATCGCCCCCACAATCCTCGTGGAGGAGCATTTGGAAGTTAAGAGTTCTGTCATTTCCGGAAGTCGGTCGTAGTCTCGCAACAACAACAAAGAACCGAATATGGAGGCATAAGCACACAACTGACAGGTCTTATACTTAAATTCAACCGAGGAGTATTCATCCAGTTCTAGCTTAACTGACTATTGCAACAAATTCTTGTATTGGTGACGACCATGCAAAGAATAGGTGCGCTTTGTCGCCCCCGAAATACTCTCGGACTCGCACCATACCCAGTACTTATTTGCTGATGTTTTCGAGGACTCAACCTCTGGGCTGTCACCCCGAGGACATCATCAAATACGATGAGAGGATGTTGCTTCCTTGGCCTAACGCAGGAAGCTTTTATAGCGATGACGGCTCCTTCGGAATCCTTTCGGACGCGCACCGCCCCTGTGAAATCTTGCTTCTTTGTTCCCTACCAGAACACAGAATACTTGCCTTCTTATATAAAATGAATGCGGACTACACAGTAAGAGGTCTATTACACTAAAATGCCTGTGTTTTGTATTATTTTAAACCGTAAAACCTCGAATTGGTTCTGACTTCAGAGCAGAATCCTAATCCTACTATTTCCTATAAGGACTTAAGAATATATAACTCGAAGTAGTAAGGTCGTAAAAACCAGTAACTGAGTTTATCTCGTTTATTATATTGTTTCTAATCAGGGAATTGGTGATTCGGCCAGTGAAATACTCTCCTATGTACATTTTAGAATATATAGCATCACTATCTCATTCATGTCGGTGATGCATCACACTCAGTTAATATAATATTGTATATCGCTGTACTAAAAACTGTTTTATTTGCACACAATAATATATTTTGTGGCAATAATAGGTTAGTAAGTTTCCTTAGAAACAGTTTCAATATTTCAAACTTCGAAAAACTGACTGTATATATTTTTAATTTTTCAGAACGCTCCCTTCATCATATGCAGGTCATATTATGGCTTTCACCGCCCCAAACGTCCACACTTATTTGTCTCATATATTCGAAACTGCTACCTGGAATGCGGTCGTAAATAACATGTTACATTTAAAATAATATATATAGGTTTGAGTTATCCTTTAGTGCGGTTAGATCCCGGCGGTAAAAGGCTTGCAAGGCCTAGGGAGGCTTTCATTTTTACGCACGTTGTGTCCCTGGTCTTCGTTCGGCCGATACCTTAATTTTCGAAGTCTGGATTCCTTCCGTTTTTTTCCTCTGATTAGTGTCAATACGCGATGGTTTGGTCAGCAATAATCGCCCCCACTACTTTATTACGGTTAATTTAAAGACATCTTAACTGATATAAATTAATGAATTCCTTTCATTAATAACCTGTTTATGTAAATCTTTGATATTAAAGGGTAACACGAAAGTAATTAACTACCTTGGTAAAGAGTCACTATTCTGTTCCATTCTTTCGCTGGTACAACTGTTTCAAGATCAAGAACAGGGATTTCTTAACCTGAGCTCCGTGGATGGGCTTCAAGGGGTCCTTGAAATTCAAATAAAAATTTAACATTTTCGGAGAAAGGAAATGAACAGTGTTTTGAGTAATTCAGGTGAACTCATAATAGATCCCAGGGAATCACTGGAGAGGTGGAGGGAATATTTTGAACATCTTCTCAATGTAAAAGGAAATCTTCCTGGTGGTGTTGCGAACAGCCAAGCTCGTGGGGAGGAGGAAAATGATGTTGGTGAAATTATGCTTCAGGAAGTGGAAAGGATGGTAAATAAACTCCATTGTCATAAGGCAGCAGGAATAAATGAAATCAGACCTGAAATGGTGAAGTATAGTGGGAAGGCAGGGATGAAATGGCTTCATAAAGTAGTAAAATTAGTGTGGAGTGTTGATAAGGTACCTTCAGATTGGACAAAAGCAGTAATTGCACCTATCTATAAGCAAGGGAACAGGAAGGATTGCAACAACTATCGAGGTATCTCATTGATTAGTATACCAGGCGAAGTATTCACTGGCATCTTGGAAGGAAGGGTGCGATCAGTGGTTGAGAGGAAGTTGGGTGAAAAACAGAGAGGCTGTCAGGATCAGATTTTTAGTATGCACCAGGTAATTGGAAAATTCTACGAGAGGAATAGGCAGTTGTGTTTATGTTTCGTAGATCTAGAGAAAGCATATGACAGGATACCGAGGGAAAAGATGTTCTCTATACTGGGGAACTATGGAATTAAAGGTAGATTATAAAAATCAATCAAAGGCATTTATGTTGACAATTGGGCTTCAGTGAGAATTGATGGTAGAATGAGTTCTTGGTTCAGGGTACTTACAGGGTTAGACAAGGCTGTAATCTTTCACCTTTGCTGTTCGTAGTTTACATGGATCATCTGCTGAAAGGTGTGAAATGCCAGGGAGGGATTCAGTTAGGTGGAAATGTAGTGCAACTATTTTTTGATGATAATAATAAATAAAATCATGAATAAAAATATATTTCTAAAAATCTTAATAAAATTAATAAGCATAATTAACCGAAATGTCCGTAGTATGGGCGCCAGAGTTCACCAGAATGGATCCCTCGAATTTAGATAAGAGCATGGTAAACTTTATATCCCAGGGCGTGTACATAATGCTGCGTACTGGTACATCTGCTGCAGGCCTTACCTAACCTCCTGAAAACGACTAATTAGGTAGGAACTGCACCTAGGTTTATCAATAACACTGATTCTAAAATAGCTAACTATATTCTGAACAAATTCCGTGCATGAGCACCTCATCAACATACAACATTAGACATATAATACACACATAAAATATTGCTGGAAGACTCCATATTTACAACAACAACAACAATAATAATGAAAATCGTGGGAAAACGAAAGTGAGAACTAAGCTACCATTTGCAGATAGTCCGATGAACAATGTACATGTATGAAGATAAATACCCTTCACTGTCTCTATATCAATTCGACTTACCGATTCTCATAATCGGCAGTTATCACTTCACACAGATACTGTACCTTGTACTACTGTGTTCACATATTTTAACACTTGTAAAGATATATACACACGTCTGTCGATCCTCAACATATAAATTTATGGAAAGTCTGAGATAGCTTTCACCAACATATAATGCTAGGCCGCCACAAGTGCTGCAATACTTAATGCGCAAGCACTCTCCACAAACATAACACGACTACGCTCCACGAACGTTTGAAGTCCAGTCCATTGCTGCCGTGTCACTCCCGTACCGTGTATCAGTACCACTTCCTTCCAGTACAGTGCGTCAGTTGTAGTTGTAGTTGTAGTTATCTTCCTTCTCGTTCCTTTACAATCACCTCTACAATCACCCTTACAATGTTTCTTACAATCTCCTATACAATCATCTGGTTGCCGCCGTATGACCAACCTTTATAGACATCAACATCCCCCTCCTTTCAGATGAGACGTCTGGATTGGTGCTTGCCAGCCAATCATGAGTGATCTCAAATCAAGACCAAGCCCTGAACTACTTCTTCCTCCCAAGACAATAACAAACTCTGGGGAGTTTTCATGAATCACCAAACTTTCCCTGGTACAACAACAAGCTCATCTCATCAGGCTGGGATATATACATGACAAATGGAATTTCCTGACACAAGTACATCACAACAGACACTGGGGTAGCCAGATGACTCATTCAAATTACCAGAGTTATTACAGCAATGTTTTCCCACTGGTGCAAAACAAATTACTCATACCTACATATGTGGATATCTTCCAGCTTACCAATATAAATGGCAAAATATACAAATGAAATAATAATAATAATAATAATAATAATACAAATCGAATACTGACAATAATATCTCTAACTTCTACATTTAATTCGGGGGTGTGATATATGTACTATCACATAACGCCCCCTTGGTGAATCGATGATATCATATATTATGATTCACCATAAAACAGAACTTCATAAATTATATAACTGAACTCTTAATTTACTGTAATAATGATATATACATTGCGTCTACTGCATTGTATTCGCACACACGAAATACAATTTGTCCAAACAATAATAATAATAATAATATGGCTATATACACACAACTCCGATTGTTTCATATACCATTGAATACAATCCCTTCTTACTACTGTACACATAACTCATAAATGATAATATATACATCCAAGGTGCAGATCCTATCTCTTATATCTGCGAAGGCTATAGATATTAAATGTCCCAAGGACCTTATTTTCAGCGGTTAGGAGCCTATAAGCACACTTGCCTATTCTACTGTCCACCGTATACGGACCCTGATACAATTGAAAAAACTTATGCATCGTTTTCTGATCGGCATTCGACAAATGAGGAACTCTGAGAAGCACCTCGTCTCCCACCTCAAACTCGTCCTGTACTAAATTCGTTCTGTCCACAGCCTCGAGGACTGGTCTTCCTGACCAGTCTCCACAGACATGTGACACAGGTTTACCTGTGACTCTCTATCACAAACTTCATTTATCTCAAAGTCACCATTTTCACACATAATGGACCTAACTTTACTCTCCTCACGTACACTTAAATTAACACAAACATCCTCATGATGTATACTCCGTAAACACTCTTCACTTACTAAACAACCTTCATCAACTTCACAAAAAACTTCACTTTCAATTTCAGAAAATTCCACAAGATTATCGATCGCAATACCATCACCACTAGCACACAGTAAGACATCCGACATATCATTCTTACCTTCATCACGCCCCCTATACACAAAATCTCCCTGATCACAAAACACATGGTCATACAATGATTCCTCTTTCACGTCTACCTCGTAACTTACCTGTTTCATCGCGTGAATAGGAATTTCGGTATCGGACTGCCTATCTGACCCAACTAAGAAGTCCGATTCCGGTTTAAATTACTTGACATGGACTGTTCACTATTATCATGTCTCTGCACTTGATCTGGAGGTCTTTGATCCGTACGCCCCCTACTTTCTGATTCCCCTTGATTAGGTCTTCTGCCATAATATTCCTGGTGATTACCTCCTTGGTTAGAGTGTCTGTTTCCCCTTCCGGAATTACCACCCTGATTCCCTTGCCTAGAATGACTGAAATTCTGATTATTCCTATCTCCCGCTACCTGATTACCTTGTCTCCCATTATCTCCGTAATTCCTACCTTCACTTTGCCTAGTCCTCCCCTGCCCTTCCAAAGCATCAAACCTCTCTAACAGCTGCTCTAATTCTTTAATCGTAACAATATTCTGCATACATGCAGCTAATCCGACCTTCTCAGGAAAATGCCTCAACATCTGGCGGACTGTATCTCTCTCCGATGCTAGACCTTCAATATTCTGGCTGATCAGAACATGCGCTAAGAAATATTCCGTCATAGACACACCTTCCTGAGGCCTATATTTGCCAAATAGCACGCGATCTCTTTCCCTTCCCTGAATAGCTTCACTCCAAAATTTAGAACTAAATTTCTCCCTAAATTCCTCCAAACTCGAAATACCCTGTCTGTAAACTTGAAACCAAGATCTCGCTTCTCCAACAAATGCAACATCCAACAGCTCATCAACCATACTCCAATCAATCAAACCATCGTCAAGATTCTTGCAAAACCGTTTCTCCACCGTTTTCAAGAATTCCATCGGATTAAACTGCCGACCATTAAACTTGGGTAATTCAGAGTCCTTCGTACAAGATACGTACCTATTACATATGCTGCTACCTAATTGGATTTGACTGATCTCCTGCCTTAATTTCACATGACATGATTTAATTCCTTCTTCCACTGCCATTCTGGCATTTCCTTCTACTGAATTGAGGTCATCTTTTACCGACTTAAGGTCTTTCTCCAATTTCTCATTCTTCTCATCTATTCGCTTCACTAAAACATTCTGACTTGTTTTCATTCTGTCTATTTCTTCGACTTTATCTTCCACTATTTTTATTCTTTTATCACATTCCTTGCTGTTTTCAACAAATTCTTTCCTAACTACATTAAATCGGCATTCAATTTTCTCAGTCAATTCCAAGCGTTGAGCTTCTACCTTATTGTTGACTTCCTGAATTTCCCTGCTTTGATGGTCAAACTTCTGGTTTAATTTGTCTATTCTACCATTCACAGCAATACTTAAACTATCAATTTTACTAGACAATTCAACACTAGCTAAATTTAACTCTGCACTCTGCTTCTCAATCTTACTGGACAGCTCCGTACTAACTGAATTTAATTCACTATTAATACTGTATATTTCATTGCTTAAAAAACTCAATTCACTCTTCAACTCTTTACTCTGACCATCAATCTTACTGGACAATTCAACACTCACTGAATTTAACTCCTTACTTTGACTATCAATCTTACTGGACAATTCAACACTCTGATTATCGATTTTACTGTTAATCGAATTCAATTCACTCTTCAACTCTTTACTCTGACTATCAAGTAGCGATTTAAGCATACTGAGCATTGAAGCCTCCCCTTGATCCCCTACATTCTGAGTTTGAGTCGGATTACTCGATTCCTCACCAATCGTTGCCGATTGATCTTTCCTACTATCAGCCATTTCGCTATTCTCACTTAAATTAGATAAACTCGATGTGGTGGAATTCTTTTGACTTCTCTTATCCTGATTCATAGTACCCACAACTTTAACAACCTCTCTACTTCTCAATTTTATAATACTCGACTCACTACAACATTTCTTCATACTCCAAAATACACATGAAACATATAAAACACTTCACTGACATAGTTTGTAGAATTCCATCCACACCTGACAAGTGCACCTACGCTTATCAGCCTAACAGATGTACCAATCATTCAGCCACACGTTGGGAAGCCAATTGCAACTAGTTGATGACTACTGATAAATAAATCATGAATAAAAATATATTTCTAAAAATCTTAATAAAATTAATAAGCATAATTAACCGAAATGTCCGTAGTATGGGCGCCAGAGTTCACCAGAATGGATCCCTCGAATTTAGATAAGAGCATGGTAAACTTTATATCCCAGGGCGTGTACATAATGCTGCGTACTGGTACATCTGCTGCAGGCCTTACCTAACCTCCTGAAAACGACTAATTAGGTAGGAACTGCACCTAGGTTTATCAATAACACTGATTCTAAAATAGCTAACTATATTCTGAACAAATTCCGTGCATGAGCACCTCATCAACATACAACATTAGACATATAATACACACATAAAATATTGCTGGAAGACTCCATATTTACAACAACAACAACAATAATAATGAAAATCGTGGGAAAACGAAAGTGAGAACTAAGCTACCATTTGCAGATAGTCCGATGAACAATGTACATGTATGAAGATAAATACCCTTCACTGTCTCTATATCAATTCGACTTACCGATTCTCATAATCGGCAGTTATCACTTCACACAGATACTGTACCTTGTACTACTGTGTTCACACATTTTAACACTTGTAAAGATATATACACACGTCTGTCGATCCTCAACATATAAATTTATGGAAAGTCTGAGATAGCTTTCACCAACATATAATGCTAGGCCGCCACAAGTGCTGCAATACTTAATGCGCAAGCACTCTCCACAAACATAACACGACTACGCTCCACGAACGTTTGAAGTCCAGTCCATTGCTGCCGTGTCACTCCCGTACCGTGTATCAGCACCACTTCCTTCCAGTACAGTGCGTCAGTTGTAGTTGTAGTTGTAGTTATCTTCCTTCTCGTTCCTTTACAATCACCTCTACAATCACCCTTACAATGTTTCTTACAATCTCCTATACAATCATCTGGTTGCCGCCGTATGACCAACCTTTATAGACATCAACATCCCCCTCCTTTCAGATGAGACGTCTGGATTGGTGCTTGCCAGCCAATCATGAGTGATCTCAAATCAAGACCAAGCCCTGAACTACTTCTTCCTCCCAAGACAATAACAAACTCTGGGGAGTTTTCATGAATCACCAAACTTTCCCTGGTACAACAACAAGCTCATCTCATCAGGCTGGGATATATACATGACAAATGGAATTTCCTGACACAAGTACATCACAACAGACACTGGGGTAGCCAGATGACTCATTCAAATTACCAGAGTTATTACAGCAATGTTTTCCCACTGGTGCAAAACAAATTACTCATACCTACATATGTGGATATCTTCCAGCTTACCAATATAAATGGCAAAATATACAAATGAAATAATAATAATAATAATAATAATACAAATCGAATACTGACAATAATATCTCTAACTTCTACATTTAATTCGGGGGTGTGATATATGTACTATCACAGTAGTAAGCAGTTTGGCCTATGCTGACGACTTGGTCTTAATGGCAGACTGTGCCGAAAGCCTGCAGTCTAATATCTTGGAACTTGAAAATAGGTGCAATGAGTATGGTATGAAAATTAGCCTCTCGAAGACTAAATTGATGTCAGTAGGTAAGAAATTCAACAGAATTGAATGTCAGATTGGTGATACAAAGCTAGAACGGGTCGATAATTTCAAATATTTAGGTTGTGTGTTCTCCCAGGATGGTAATATAGTAAGTGAGATTGAATCAAGGTGTAGTAAAGCTAATGCAGTGATCTCGCAGTTGCGATCAGCAGCATTCTGTAAGAAGGAAGTCAGCTCCCAGACGAAACTATCTTTACATCGGTCTGTTTTCAGACCAACTTTGCTTTACGGGAGCGAAAGCTGGGTGGAATCAGGATATCTTATTCATAAGTTAGAAGTAACAGAGATGAAAGTAGCAAGAATGATTGCTGGTACAAACAGGTGGGAACAATGGCAGGAGGGTGCTCGGAATGAGGAGATAAAGGCTAATTTAGGAATGAACTCGATGGATGAATCTGTACGCATAAACCGGCTCCAGTAGTGGGGTCATGTGAGGCGAATGGAGGAGGATAGGTTACCTAGGAGAATAATGGACTCTGCTATAGAGGGTAAGAGAAGTAGAGGGAGACCAAGACGACGATGGTTAGACTCGGTTTCTAACGATTTAAAGATAAGAGGTATAGAACTTAATGAGGCCTCAACCCTAGTTGCAAATCGAGGATTGTGGCGTCGTTTAGTAAATTCACAGAGGCTTGCAGACTGAACGCTGAAAGGCATAACAGTCTATAATGATAATGTATGTATGTATCATTTACTATAATTTTGTTTTATTTTTGGCAGCGCTTGGTAATAATATCGTACTTTGTTAAATCCAGTAATAACAACTGTAAACAGTCAAGTTTTATTAAATGACTAGCAAATGTACCTGTTCTTCGTTGAAGTATTCTACATTTTATGCGGATTTCTACGTAAATTACTGTACAGGTAAAATTATATTAAATTGCATGTCTCTTAGTTAGCGTTATCCTAGAAATACAAAGAGTAGGTCCGCATATGTTGTTTCTGATGTAAGGTGCGCTTTGGGGAGCTATGATGATAATGGCAGGCAATGTTCCCTACTGACACTCACAGTCGAGTTCATAAGTTTCTATTATAACGGCAGGCTCACTTGCCTACTGCCATTCAAAATCGAGATGGGTAGTTTTCATTACAAAGACAGGTCCCATTTTCTAATGCCAGTCACAGTCGAGTTGGGAAGATTTGATTATAATAGAGACATGCAGCTCTATCTAACGCATAAGAGGTCGAGATACGACAAAACGTCATAGGACGAACGTTTTAGATCTCTCAAAATTGAGCGGAGATTGTGCTATCTGTTTAGTGATACGGCTTACCGTTTAGTTAGCAATTACCCCGAAACGAGGTTTTGCACCGTCATTAAAATTGCCTCCATATTTCGATATTTTTGTGGGCCAAAATATTACACATTTGAACATCTTGGAAAGTTTCCTCAAAGGAAAGTGTCCAGTTGTCAATATTAGCACTCGCATACATACGAAAAATTAAGAAAGAAAGTTATACAGTTAAGAAAATTTACATTACTTGAAGATATGATAATAACTGAGGACAGCCGGATAGGGCAAATATGTGAATACAAGTGGATGTATTGTAAAATGAAATGTCCCTCACCAAATTGTGATGATGTGAGTTACGAGTTACAGATTTAATAAAGCGGTAACAAAGGAGGTACTTAGGCGCAAGGAGTTTTAGGGAATCAGATGGCACTTAGAGTTATTACTTAAGCCTAAAGAAGCAAGACAGAGACAAGAAATGAAAGCAGGAAACAGAAGTAGAAGAGAAATACAGTAAAAATTATAGCAAATGTCAGAAAAAGCCTTACGGTGTGAAATAATGGGCTACACTCCGCAGCTCGAAGATAAAACGTTGTTCTCGGTGCCGACTCGCAGCATGACGACTTCGTTCAAGCAGCCTTACGGTCAGAGAATGAGGCTGACGTGCCAGGCGGACCTGCATTTATAATCAGGTTGGCGTAGCCACGCCGCTTGATCGCGTGTAGGATACGCGCGCCCGCGACTCGAAGTTTTCCCGCACAAAGCACGTCAAGTACCCTACTTAACGAATGCATTTATGATTACAGCCATGTTGCATATCAAAATTTAGCATAAATTATGCAGGTTGCAATTCTTGTATCAGATCCAATGCATCCAATGCATCTCTTTCGTAACCAGAGATATTAAATTAATTCCTTCTTCCCTCCGAAAGTTTGTCTGCCGCGATCCGGGGAGCGTCCCTGATCTCCATTAAGAGGCTTGGCTTGGGCCATAAATCCCTTTAATGAGTCTCTGGAAATTTTCATAATGATGCTCTAGCTCTCTTCCCACGAGAACGCTTCTTCTGGAATCTTTTATGAAATAAACTATAAGACAATGACTTCCTTGGTGGCCTCAGGTAATCCCAATATCTAATACTAAAATCCATACTATTGGTCCATGAACTGTATGGTTCAATATATATATATAAGAGAGGATTGGGAAGGAAATGGCCGTGGCCTTAATTAAGGTAGTATTTGCCTGGTGTGAAAATGGGAAACACGAAAAACCATCTTCAGGGCTGCCGACGTGGATTTCGAACCCACCATCTCCCGAAAGCAAGCTTACAGCTACGTGCCCCTAACCACGCAGGAAACTTGGTTCCAGAAACAGAAAACGGATATAAACTGGTTTTAGTTAACAAATGACTGAAAATCAGCACCACCGAAATAGTATTTTCGCTCATACGAAGTTCAGTTCAAAAATAGAAAGCTGAAACAATCTTCTGCTTTTGATTAACAAATGACGGTGATCACAATCGAAATAAAAGTTCTTATTCTAAGGAGTTATTTTGCAAAAGAAAATCTTTCGATTATGTATATCAAAGAAAGTTAAAAGATGTAACTTTTAAACAAAACAGTAAAAGTTTTGGTTCACTCCCCGCTAATGGTGCGTTTCTTACCCTGGACCTACGCTTGCCGAGGCAGGTCGAAGAGGCATGGAAACCAAAGGGATGATTAGGGGGTAGGGAGGAAGGGGAACCATACATTTTTATTCCAATTTACCAGCCTGAAAGTAGGAATTATAGGAATTAAAAAATAAGAAATGTAAAGATTGTGCAAAACTCTTGCCTTATCAGCTAATTATTTCCTTATAAGAAAAATACTTGTTGGAAATACGCACACAATGTCGTTAATCGCGACTAACCGATTGGTACTGCACCACAGCGTGTAGTGGAGACTCGTGCAACAGCGTGTAGCCTGTGCTGTGGGGAAGGGTAGCAGAGGTATATTTTTGCCTAGGTCATTGACACTGAGATGTGATTCACCCACACACAATACCTATATATGTCTGTGAATTCACCCACTTGCCACGCGCATTTATCAGTCTGCCAGTCTCACTCATTCAGAGCGTCTGCCAATGCTCCATGACTAAATGGTTAGCGTGCTGGCCTTTGGTCACAGGGGTCCCGGGTTCGATTCACTACAGGATTCCGCTGGCACGGGGTTGGGTGTATGTGTCGTCTTCATCATCATTTCGTCCTCATCACGACGCGCGGGTCGCCTACAGGCGTCAATTAAAAAGACCTGCACCTGGCGAGCCGAACATGTCTTCGGACACTTCCGGCACTAAAAGTCATACGTAGTTCTATTAAGTTTCTGTTAATTTGTTAAGGGTGTACTGCAATACTAAATGATTTTAACTGTACAATCACGCCGTACTTGTATTTAATTGTAATGCAAATGTAATTATTCTTCTTTCGGCAAAAGTTTTATTGTATGGTATTGGATCAAAATCTCAAAAAACTATTATTATGGCAGTTAAGTTGGTAGCCTTTGAATCTTTACCTCCCTGTCGAAATTCGCCAAGAGAGCATCAAAAACTTACCATTTCGTAGGGTTTTTTTTTTCTTTTGTTGTCTATAAAACTTTGTGCACCCCCTCCCCGCACTTCTAAATCCCAATCACCGCTACTGACGGAAAGTCCATGTTTTAAAAAAGTAATCCCTGTATCGCGAAGTAGCGAGTATATTTTTTTCGCCCGCGATTGTGCGAGATGTTGTATGAAGAATACCTCACGTAATGTAAACATGAAGCCGAACTTTGAGAAGTAAGAAGACTAAGCAATATGAAGTTGCAGCAGCAAAAGTCAGGTATGCTGTATATCTGTCAGTACTTCAAATTAATATGCAGCGAGAGTAGAGTATTCTATAGCTCCCGGAACGCTCGTGTTATGCTTTGCTGCTTAATTACCCCGGCGATGTTTGATCTCACAGGAACAAGCGGAGTTTATTATTGTAAATAACTTCCGTGCCGCAGCTTCGCAGGGAATGTTCTTTGTGATGAGTGGCGTAACACAGAGGAAGAGCGGTGTATCCCTCCTAAACCTCAGTTGCTGCATCCTCTCTGGTCAGAATACCCTTGTAATACATGCTCGACAATATGTTAAATAGCATTCTAGCGACAGGCTGAGTGATTCATATGGTAGTGGGTTCGACCCCCACCATCGGCTGTCTAGAAACTGATTTTCTGTGTCTTACCTTTTTCACTTCTAGGCAAATGCCGGGGAAGTTTTCTATTCATAAGCCACAGTCGATTCCTTCCACCTCTTTATCCAATTTCATTCACCGTTATTCATTTCATCTTGTCCGGCTCCATGGCTTAAATGGTTAGCGTGCTGGTCGTTGGTCACGGGGGTGCCGGGTTCGATTCCCGGCAGGGTCGTGAATTTTAACCATAATTGGTTAATTCCGCTGGCACGGGGCTGGGTGTATGTGTCTTCTTCATCATCGTTTCATTCTCATCACGACGCGCAGGTCGCCCACGGGAGTCAAATCGAAAGATCTGCATCTGGCGAGCCGAACTTGTCCTCGGACACTCCTGGTACTAAAAGCCATACGCCATTTCATTTTTTCTTTTTTCATTTCAACTTTATTATATGCTTTTCACGAGAGGTTAATCCTGATGTAAACATGATATGTCCACGCCTCCACCAAAGAAACAGTTGTGATTCGCTGAGCGTGTAGTACCGACCTCCACCCAGTCAACGTCTCGTGGTCAGACGTACAGGGCTGAGCATCGCATACGATAACAGTGCGAAGATTCTGAATAAACGACTAAACCTGGATTCTGTTCACTTAGTTTATTGAACACATTCACAATGCACTGCCTATGGTCACTTCTGAGCGGTTTTCCTCTTTTGTGCTTTACTACACACGAAGGTTCTACCTCTTGCTCCATTTCTCGTACTATGAATACCGACACTGACTGCTGCTGCAAGATGCAACACCTTATCTCCACGCTGCACAGCTTGGGACTTTCCCCCACTACGAGAAGACTTCCTGTATTACACCACGCCTTGCACCTTCATTTCTCGTTATTTAATGCCTATTTTATAAATAAAAAACCATATACATACCGGTATATATGACAACCATATTTTAATTTGATTACGCACTCGTCCAAACCCTCTAAATGTAATAAATAAAATAAAATTAATGCGACGTAGAACATTTCTTCGAACTCGCATACAGTCGAGCGAGTGCGACGGTTGCTTCTCCAATCAACTACGTCTATGGCACGCGTAAAGGCTACATTTGGGCCCACGAGAGTTGAAGTCTGACGTTTAGCGCCACCGGCGAGAAAACGTTGACTAACGCTGCTCAAAAATGGTTTGTTGCTATGGCAACGATAACAGAGATGCCACATGTAAGGATGCTATCGCCACGTCGGTTGGTTTGGTCTTGGTCGCTTTTTGCGATATTATTCGGAGTAGTACTGTGTTAGCTGTGTTAGTTATTGTATGTTGATGTAATAATTTAAGTGTTTGTTCCCGAATATTTTTTTCGTTGTTAGTTTATATTTTTGAAAGTTAATCAGTGGCTAGTTTTACAGTTCTATTCTCTATTTAACATGTGCATTTGTTGAGGTTATTGTCAGTTTAGTAAGTATGAAATCTCATATTTATCGGCAATGACGTGTTCTGTCTTAAGTGCCGGATTTATTAGCACAAGCTTAGGAACGGGCCAAAGTGTATTGAATTGCATTAGGCCAACGTAATTGATTAAATATTCAGCCTGTGTGAAAGAGTGATATGCCGCAGATTAGGGTACCGGTACTATGACAACGCAGCGTACTGCTTTCGCCGCACAAATGTCAGACTTCAACTCTTGTGGGCCCAACTATAGGTGCTCCACCTATCTGTTTACATCAGGATTAAACTCTCGTGAAAAGTGGTATACCTCCTCAACTGAGGCAGGTGACAGCAAGGACATCCGGCCGTAAAATATCATCTCTGTCATCCCCGAGCCCTATAGGGAAACGGAGCTAAAGGATATACATACACATCAGTTATGGCCGTTTACCAACTATAGTCCAGCTCCATAGCTAAATGGTTATCATGCTGCCCATTGCTCAAAGCAGTTCCGGGTTCGATTCCTTTGTGTCGGGAGATGGGAACGGGTGTTTGTTAAGTCTTCATCATTAGAAATTATCTTAGGTAGGGTTCCCACCTTATAAACGCGCAGGTCGCCCACTGAGCCTCAAATTGAAAGACCCGAACCAGATTTCTGTGGAGGCCACACGTCATTTATGAAACTAACTACTCAGAGGCTGCCTAGCCAATGCGGTAAGGGCGTGCTCGTTTCGCCAGGAAGAGCATGTCTTCGATTCCCTGTCAGAAAGACGAAAAGTGAGACACGAGATTTCCACTACTGGAGAGGCTCATGACTCTGGAGTTCTCTCGGCGTACACCTGAAATAAGTAACAGATTAATTCGTGGGGGGCAAAGGCGGTCGGATATAAGGCCAACCAATGTACCCCACACATAGCCGAGGTTATGTTTTAGTGGAAGCTTTTGCCTTCTATTCATCTAAAGACCTCCATGGCCTGTACGGAGATGGTTTAACTTTTACTTGTTTTACTTACTAACTATACACCTTCAAGACAGTGCGTGCAAGTGATAACCAGAGCTCTTCATGTGTGTATGTAGGCTATTCATTCTTGTTGCCGGCCCGTGGTGTAGGGGGTAGCGTGGCTGCCTCTTACCTGAAAGCCCCGGGTTCGATTCCCGGCCATGTCAGGTAACTTTACCTGGATCTGAGGACTGATTCGAGGTCCACTCAGCCTACGAGATTACATAATTACAACTGAGGAGCTATCTGACGGTGAGATATCGGCCTCGGTCTAGAAAGCCAAGAATAACGGCCGAGAGGATTCGTCGTCCTGACCACACGACATCTCGTAATCTCGTAGCCTTCGGGCTAAGCAGCGGTCGCTTGGTAGGCCAAGGCCCTTCCGGTCTGTTGCGCCATGGGGTTTGGTTTGTTAATTCTTGTTCTCTCTCCCCCATTTATTCATTCATGACTTTAATTTCCTTATGACGTTCCTTAGAAATAGTTGGTTGTATGGTCAACAGGATCCAAAACCATGTTTATTTGTTTGTCTAACCCTTGTCCCGTTTCTCTCGGGGTCGGATATGAAGTGAGATGAATATGTCATGGCGAGTTTTTATGACCGGATGCCCTTCCTGACATCAACCTCATCATAGGAGTTAGTGATACGAAATGAATGACGTGATATTTCATAGCAGGAAGGGAGAAGGTGAAAACCGGTGCCGGCACATAGCCTACTCCTGTCGAATAGCACCAAGGGGTATGCTCAAGGCTTAACGTCCCCATCCGACGGACGAATCACCATCAACAGCGTCATATGCCCTCACTCCATATGAGCACTGCGAAGACGCTTGGAATTTAATGCAGGCTTTTGGTACGTAATCTAGTGATTAGAAATTGTATACCACCACCTCCCCTACCCTGCCGGCCAACTTTCTGATGGTGAAAATTGTTTCGACCAACGGGACTCGAGCCGGCAAACCACGTTGTCAGACCGTTTAGACTTCACTCCTTAACGATCATGGCCACCAGGCAAGCTAGGATCCAAAACCATGGAATCAATAAAAAATGTAAAGATGAAGTGCTGTTAGCGACAACATTTGGAACTCTTGTTCAGTTATAGAATAAAAACAAAATATATCCATCGGACGAGTTGGCGGTTAGGGGCGCGCAACTGTGAGCTTGCACCTGGGAGATAGTGGATTCAAATCCCACAGTTGGTAGCCCTGAAGATGGTTTTCCGTGGTTTCCCATTTTCACACCAGAAAAATGCTGGGTCTGTACTTTAATTAAGGCCACGGTCGTTTCCTTCCTTTCTTAGCCCTTTCCTATCCCATCGCCGCCGTAACACCTATCTGTGTTGGTGCCACATAAGGCAAATTGAAAAAAAAATAAAAAAATAAAGCTATATACCTTCACGTTTCCTGAGCCAGCCCCATGGAGTAGCAGAACCGTGCCTGTCTCTTACTCGGAGGCCCCGCGTCCGATATCGGCAGTCCTAGGATAATCCTGGACTGAAAGCAGGAACGGGGTTCACTGAGCATCGTGATACCAACTGAAGAACTGTCTGATATGACAGGCAGAGAACCCGGTCGCGAAAGCCAAATAATGCGATTGGGGATGTCGTTACGCTGACCACGTAACACTCCAATATCTGCCTGGGCAGCAGTCGTCTTTGCAGACCAATGTTCAAGACTCTTAATGACATGTTGCTCTACGGCTTTATTTGTGTTTGTTTGGCGCTTCCTGAAGGTTAAGAAGATCGTAAATAACTATTCTTCTTCATTAAACACAGCTCGAGATGTGTCAAAACTTTCTTTAAGACATTCCTTCATTTCTTATGGGTAGCTGAAACTTCCTCCCAGTTTCTAAACTCTGCTCTCTTTTCATTTTCTTTAATAACTCCCTTCTGAAAGCTGTCCAAATGCACTTCACTTCCTGAACTACTTAGCTGAATGACATGACCAGACAACTTAGTTTCTACTTTATTTAGATCCATGAATTTTACCGTTTCAGAATCAGCTCTTTGGAATCATTATCCTTTACCTAGCCAGTTATTTTCCTTGTACTATTTATTCAGGCATCAGATAGAACAGAGTACTTGGAGCATTGATATACATCCAATGTACATCGAAGTAATCGGGCTACATAGCTGAGGGGTTAGCGTCTTGGTATTCGGTCCTTGTGCTCCTGGGTTCGAATCCAGGCTGAACCGAGGAATTTTAATCTTAATTGGTTATTTGTCTTGATTTCGGGGCTGGACGCCTGTGTTGTTCCCAACATTCCCGCAATACATACACAACGCACAGGACTATCTTCCATTTTAATAACACGCAGACGCCACCCACACTCATCGGAGGGGAACACGGAACTATTAATATTCATTACAGACATGACTGAAATGTTGCGATCCTTTACAGAAAAGTCGAATTTTCAATTTCAACCTTAAAAACCCCCTCAATCCTTCCGCTTTCAAATCCCGTTATTATTTTCCCCCTAATACCATGGTTAAAGCTCTAAATCCCGGATTTAAAAAGTAGCTGCATGGCGTATATGGAGAAAGCTCACGCCCCTTTGTCTCACGTTGTTGTAAAGTTTGGGCTGGGAAGACTTGGGAGAAAGGAGACGAGCTGCTCGACTAAGTGGTATGTTCCGAGCTGTCAGCGAAGAGATGGCGTGGAATGACATCAGCAGACGAATAAGTTTGAGTGGCGTTTTTAAAAGTAGGAAAGATCACAATATGAAGATCAAGTTGGAAGTCAAGAGGACAAATTGGGGCAAATATTCGTTTATAGGAAGGGGAGTTAGGGATTGGAATAACTTACCAAGGGAGATGTTCAATAAATTTCCAATTTCTTTGAAATCATTTAAGAAAAGGCTAGGGAACAACAGATAGGGAACCTGCCACCTGGGCGACTGCCCTAAATGCAGATCAGTATTGATTGATTGATTGATTGATTGATTGATTGATTGATTGATTGATTGATAACTATATCCATATGGGTATTGCACCCGTCCACCTCCCGAGTCCCAGACTAGCATTTATCTCAGGGGTGTCGGTTCATTATTTAAATCATCAAATATAAATATAACGGCATAATAGAACACGGGGATGAACGGAGCAACTTAAAATTAAAAGGGGGAAGGCTCGATTGTAACTTGAATTTAAGGACTCCATGATAGGACTAGGAAGTGACTATTACTTTAAAAAGGGCATCATCTAACTACAATAAAAAGATTATGAGAGTGGTTTCCTTTGAAATAATTTGCCAGAAGGAGCGGTTTATTACGCCATTTGACGTATAAAACTTTGATACACGTGGCAACAATATTTGAATTTACACACATGTTACATATATAAATCACTTGCCATACCGCAAGTGGTATCAATATCTTGCTGCGTTGCTTCTGAAATAAAATGACATTTTGGAGGTATAATTTACGGATCGATTCCATTTGAATCGAACCGTTACTCAAGGATATAGCTTCCTTCTATCGGGAGCCCGAGCATAACCCATGTTACGGTCGGCTTCCCGATTTAACTAAGATGATGTACTCCGGCTATATACATTTTTCCGAGACCGGTACTCGGACTGGGTAATGTTTCTCGTGAAGTGCGAAAACTGGATTCCACGGACAGTTCCTATCTTACGATATCCAGCTGATGCCATACCAATGAATTAGCATTTACATTTATTTTACATGTGATCTGAATTGTTTCCAGTTAGCCTCAGTAGACTACTGACACAGATGAGATAACGAGAAGCGGTGGGAAATACCGTGCCAGTGACCCCCCTCGCATCGCGAGCGAAGTAAACAAACACGCAAGTATGACTGTCACATCGTCCCATACGGAAACCGTACAATAAAAAGATACCAAAAGACTCTAATATTATCACTCTCATTATTCAACATACGACTAGAGGGACGTTGTCACCAAATAATTTAATCCACAAAATTATCATCCTCGAAATTATTATTATTATTATTATTATTATTATTATTATTATTATTATTATTATTATTCAACGGTTCCTGGCACTGTCACGTTTGATTAATATCATCATTATTATGCGGGATGCAAACACAAATGGTTATTACTGTTATTATTATTATATCCCTCTCGTGGTTATTATTATTATTAATTAATAGGTGACTCAAGATATTATTATTGTTATTCACGTCACTTAAGAGGTTATTATTATTAATGGACCGGTCACTTCCGCCAAATTATATATTAAGATATCGGTCGCAATTACAAATTAATTCACTGATCAACCAACGACATCATTACAGTTATTATTATGACAATTATTATTAATCCGACCGCGGTGATTTAACATCGTCCTTACATTGTTATTATTATCGGTTGCATATTCTCAATTAGATTCCCGTTTAACATCGTTATCAACGCTCAATTAATTAAGGCGGTCCAATCCTTTATCTGCAATATTTATTATTATTATTATCACGACATCATGATTGTCCTCACTCGTTATTACAATGAATACAATATACGACCATTTCTGTGGAATCTGAACTCTCATTATCCTTAGATCCCTTGTATCTCAACGAATAACTGTGCAGTCTATTTATTTCGTACATGCTGTCACGGGTTCGAATTCTACCCGCTGCGTAACTCAGTATTTCTCTGTGACACTGCCCGTACATTTTACACTTATATCAATATCCTAAGTGTCTCTCGTACGGAATTTATTTTCCTCTCTATCTCAATATTCCTCGATTCATTTATTTATTCCTCACAGAATTATCAACTGACTTATTTATTCATTTCGGACATCGTACGACCTTTTATTATCTGACTGCAAATTCTTTCACATTTTCTATCTCATTTGGATCTATGCCTTAGTTCATTCTCCACAAGTAATCGTAACATCTTGAAATTATATTTACCAAAATTTGACAATCATGGTCTCGTAATATTAGCACTACATGTTCCGGCTAATGAATCGCAACTTCAAAACGCGACATTTATACGTAAAAAAATATTGGACCGTAATTTAAACCACACGTTCATTAACATGTACGGATTATTAACACCGATCTACATTTTAATATTATTAATCGATCAAATTAAATTATCACGCACTTTAATTCCAAATTAAAACGACCTCCCGTCATTAAATGATTCCCAATAAACTCAACACTTGATCACATAAATTATTATTATCTCCAAATCATATTTAAAAAAAGAAAATATCTTCTTAAAAAAAATAGTTATATTATTTATTTATTATTATTATTATTATTATTTAAAAAAAAAATAATTTTTTTCGCCTGTAACTCGGTAGTCCACTCGTAATATGTTTAACGCATAACCCCTTGTACAAAGTCGATTTATTCCGGCACTAAACACTCCAGATATGATTTACTTGGAAATATTATATTAATCGCATCTCACAAATTTAACAACTTCACTTTGAAAATATGACCATATTAATTTCAACAAAACACACTTGGTATGGCGAAGCTGGATTTTCCTTCCATGTCATTAAATGGCTCGTTAAAATGACAAAAACATAAAAGCACATATCGGGTCTTATTTAACTAGCATAATCAAAATCAAATGTAAAGAAAATTATTGACTACAAAGAAATATGAATGCATGCATGACTTAACGTACTACACTATATATACAAATTTACATCTCCAACAAACTGAATACATAAAAGACCCGATTATTTACATTATTATGATTTACTACTGTCCGTGCTACAAATTTAGGATGGGGTCGTTAAGCGACCCATCTTGTTACGGAAGGTAACCAAGTATGACCAACTTATTCCCATTTTTCCCATCACGATAACATTTCCCAAATATATTTTACAGTTTAGTACTCATCTTAGTTATCGGTATTCCATTGCAGCTTTGCAGACGAGAGGCTTCATCCAGCCCCTCTCTGCGTTTTACTCCTCCATCCTTGATGGCGTAGTTTCACAAAAGATTTCCTGGCACATTATTATTTTACACTCATATCTTGACTACCACAAACCTTTACCATTTACTACGTTAACACTGTATACTTTAATTTGGATACAACAAATTTCTATCCTAGACCCAAGAATTTAATATATTTACACTATTTAATCTTCGTCCACCTACCGCACAATGGACCTGGACACGTACGACGAGGTGTCAACTATTACGCCCGTCGCGATACGCCCGATTTATACGGCATTCTTGACGTTTTCATTACATCGGTTCGGTATAGCTAAGTACAGGCTACTACTTCCTTAAAGTACTGTTCGTCACACAGTCTATTATGTACGTACTTATGGTGATATATTTTATACTACTCTCTTGCAGGGTAATTACTTTACGTCACTGATTATTCATAAATAACAAACACTATCCTACGTTAACTATTTCCATATTTAACATGTTGCTTGAGCGCGATCACACTTTACAAACACTGGCGGATGCTCGCGCCATTAAATGACTGTACGTCCGTAGAATTCTAAGTTACCGGCGACCAACAGTTCAGCTCCCGATATTCAATACACGTGTGCTGGCGACCGTCAATTCAGCTCCAACGATTCAAGACAAGTGTGCTGGCGACCGTCAATTCAGCTCCGTATATATGGATGAAGCCTTTTTCCCGCGGATTTGTTGACGTCATGCCCCTTAGGGAGGGGGTGGATTTTTAATATCGGTACTTGCACTCCGAATTGGAAGTTAAAATTTACATCAAATTAATCCACTCCGCTAGCATATCTGCTGGATAAAATATGAACTCCAGGTGATCACAGATTTAGGAGATATGGATGGATTTCGCTCCTCACATTTCGCGCCTTCGTAAGCGTCCCTGACAACGTGGTCTCCTTTCAGCCAATGAGATTCAAGCTGTCCGGTTTCCAAGAAATCCAGCCTTCAATTTATTTAATTTGCCAATAAGTATTGATTATTTTTCCATGCGTGACATCTAATAAATTCATTACATCCATCCGCGTACTCATATTAATTTATTACTGAATACTTTCGTAGTTACGAAAATATCTCATCCATCATTCCTTAAGATGGTATCACTGAGTCTCCCATCAAATTTTTACTATTGGCCGGCAAGCGGTCACGTGATTTAAATCTCCACCTGCTCGAACTTAGGCTAGCGAACGTACACTCAGCCGCTGTAATTTTCCATGAGGTCATGGAATTTCCGTCCTACCAAAAATATCCCAAGGTCTTACTCATGTGGTGGGTTTTCTTTGTATGACTCTCCCCCTTCCTCTTTCTGACCAAGACTTATTTGTGGACTCTGTATTTCCTTGTACGCCAACTAATGATATTCCCTGCTGTGAAGTAGCTAAAAGTTGTCGGGTTGAGCTAATCCGTCAGGCTCCAGTCTGTCGTCCTTCCTTCGCTCTGATTTCGACATTACCTAAACGAAATATTTTCAAATACACTCCTCTGTATTTCAATAAATG
The DNA here is from genome assembly GCF_040414725.1 of Anabrus simplex. Lineage (NCBI taxonomy): Eukaryota > Metazoa > Arthropoda > Insecta > Orthoptera > Tettigoniidae > Anabrus > Anabrus simplex. The sequence goes on along the minus strand of NC_090268.1, from coordinate 366,582,977 downwards.
TACCATATTATTTTACCGATCAAATCATGATTGATTATGGGCCTAAGTCACTCGGGTTCATCTTCCTCTTGCCCAGGTAAAAAAAATCTAGTGAGTATCATGAGATTTTTTTTTATGATGTGTCCATATCATCACTATCATGATTTGACATTGGATCCTCTGTTCTGCGACGGCTATTGATTTCGTCTCTCAACATCTGGTTCCTGACCCTTAACTCCTCGTTCTGTCTTTCGATATCATGGATCGTATTGACAAATTCCTGCACGTCTCTGTCTATCTCTCCACACTCTGGACATGGCCTTGCTTCAATTGGTGTATGGATTACTTGGACTTCTTCTTCCCTTCCGTCATCTTCTTCATCCTCTTCTTCGACATCATCTTCTTCCGGCTCGTCATCTGCTTCCTCTCGTTCATCCTCTGCTTCTAGTCACATCTCTTTGTTTCCTTGTCCCGAATCGAACGTCGGTGCATTTGGGTTCAAGTTGCTGCCCCCTTTCCTTGCTCTTTGGAATTGCAAGCTCTCCGCTCCTGTCGCTTCCTCATCACGGCCTCGATCATGGATCGCCTCCTTCCATTTTCTCTTGTTCAGCTCTTCTATGTACCGCCTAGACTCTTGGTATCTGTCATCCTTCTCTTGACGAGATCCTCCCTGGTAATATCTCGGGTTCCCTTGATTCCTAGCTGGATACGGCCTGTAATTACTTCTCTGGCATCCACGGTATCCCCTGTCGGCTCGAAAATTCCCTTGGTTGGTTTGCCGGTTGCCTTCCGCAAAATTCCTTGGTCTCGTCCATTGTCGCGGCTTCCACTCCGTATTATATGCTCGACGAGGTTCTGGATCAGTACTAGTTCCCTGGTTCTTCGTACTAGTGGTCTTCGGTTCGATTGTCCGTTCGATATTATTCACCTGTTGGTCCCTGCTCCTAATTTGTCTTGGGTTCGAATGATGCGTTGTGAGGTCTAATTGACGTAATAAAGCCTCCGCATCGACAGCTGTCTGGACATTTGACGCTATCATCATTCGTTGGACCTCGAATGGCAATTGTTTTCCAATAGCGCTAATCAATTCTGTTTCGCTCATTGGATTATCAAGCTCTCGTAGCTTGTGAAATTGTGCCACAAAGTAATCAGAGAATTTCGTTGGTGAAGATGTTGCATATCGTCTGGAGTATACTTCCAGCCTTAACTCCTGCTGTTCCTGAATACTCCAGAACTTTTGGAGAAAAGCCCGCCGAAATCCTTCAAAATCTTCAAAAGTATACAAGAAAGCCCTGAACCCTGACGTGTACCACCGATGTCGGGATAGCACTTGATGACGTAGACGACCCATCTCTGTTTTCAAACTTGAAACCGTGTGTATCAGCATGGGATAGGCCTCCTTTCTTATGAATCCCCTGGTTATCATGGGGTTCGTATTCGCGATATTGGAGGTTAAAATCTTGGCTAGACGCTGATGGTTCCAACCTAGCCTTCAACATCTCCAAGTCTTTTCGGATGTCATCCATTCCGTCGGGATTACAACTGGCTATTTCTTTTGTGCCGGAATTTTGCCCATTATACGCCTTGCATTGTTCTAATAGGCGAACTTCCGTGTCGGCAAATGATTGGCCCTGTTCGATTAGATCTTCCGTCCGCTGGAATAACGCTAAGTTTGCGTCTTCGCACTTAGTTATTCTCTGGCTACGGTCTTCTAAATTTATAGTTAGTTCTTCGACTTTGTTTTTCAGTCCTGCTACGATGACAAGTGTACGTGCGGCTTCCCCACGTAACTCGTTCATGCCCTTGTCATGCTTGTCCAAGGTGCCAGCTATCTGCGCGCATTTTTCTTCTACTTGTCCCCGGACGATGTCATTCTCCTTCCTACACTCATCCCGAATTTCCTCTATGTGTGATTCTATGTCTTTTTTATCAGTTAATCGCAGAGCGGCGAGTTCCTTGACACTAGCGTTCAATTTTTCCTTAATTTCTGCGCGTTCCATTTGAGCCTCATCTCTAACGCGGTCAACCTTTTCATTAACGATGGTAATGTACGCATCCATGTGCACTTTTAATTCGTCTTTCGCGAAGTGACATGCTTCCTGGACTTGAGTTAATTGGTCCCTAAGTTCCTGTCCCATCGCTACGCTCGCGGCCTGAACTGCATCTATTTGTGCCTTGAGTTCTGTTTTATTAACTTCGCACGCAGCCTGTACTTGGTCTATTTTGTTTTCTAATGAAACACTATTAACCTTCATTTGTTCTGCAAGTTCATGTTTAGTTGAAACATTATCAGCCTGCATTTGATCAACTTTATTTATGATTTTGTCATTTGTCTGCTTAACTGACACGCTATCGGCCTGTAATTGATCTAACCTACGTTCCATGTTCAGAGTTAAGTTCCGCATCAAATCCTCTAACGTGAGAGCTTTCATCTCTCCCTGTCCTTCTACCACTATGTCCTGGGATCGCTCCCCACCGTCGTCAGACATTATAACTTTTCTTGAGAAAGCAAAAGGGCCGATCGGCCTCTCGCCTTGCTGCACACGAAGGAATACGCTATTGGGTCTAGGCCCTATCCTATGACATTTACCCCTACACTAACTTTCATTTAACAAAAAAAAATTTTGACTATAAAACTTGTTTACATTTGCAGGTCATTCAACTTGAGTGCTGGCTTGCGCCTAAGATTTCACAATAAACCGCTCCAATATAACAACAACAACAACATTAAAAACAACGATGAAGTTGGAAATCTCCTGCCCTGAAATACGTTAATTTTAATTTATACCATCTCAACCTCTTTTTAAATAATAACTTGAACTGGTGCTCAGTAATATTTTTACCATTTCAAGCCTTCCTAAACAGCTGTTTATAATATTCATCTCATGTCCAATGACATTTAAATGGAGTCCTGAATTACCAAAATAATATTAAATTTCATATGGGAAAAGAGAAACATCAAATCTTCGAGCTTATTGAATTTTGAATCATTGCCAAACTTGAAGAGATTAGCAGTGGATTATATTAATATACTAGCCAAATCTAGCTCCGTTCGAAACTAACCTTACTCTAGCATGATATTACGTTACAAGTGAACACACACTTGACCGTGATGCGGTCATCAATTAATAAAAATCAAAAATTTAAAAATATAAAATTTGGAAAAAAAAGTATAAAAATATAAAAATTGATTAGCAATAAAATTGGCCTCTCTGCCGTTCTTAAAGCAACACTTTGCCGTTCTTAAAGCCCCACTTTGGGCCAGCCATTTTGCACCCGTCCACCTCCCGAGTCCCAGACTAGCATTTATCTCAGGGGTGTCGGTTCATTATTTAAATCATCAAATATAAATATAACGGCATAATAGAACACGGGGATGAACGGAGCAACTTAAAATTAAAAGGGGGAAGGCTCGATTGTAACTTGAATTTAAGGACTCCATGATAGGACTAGGAAGTGACTATTACTTTAAAAAGGGCATCATCTAACTACAATAAAAAGATTATGAGAGTGGTTTCCTTTGAAATAATTTGCCAGAAAGAGCGGTTTATTACGCCATTTGACGTATAAAACTTTGATACACGTGGCAACAATATTTGAATTTACACACATGTTACATATATAAATCACTTGCCATACCGCAAGTGGTATCAATATCTTGCTGCGTTGCTTCTGAAATAAAATGACATTTTGGAGGTATAATTTACGGATCGATTCCATTTGAATCGAACCGTTACTCAAGGATATAGCTTCCTTCTATCGGGAGCCCGAGCATAACCCATGTTACGGTCGGCTTCCCGATTTAACTAAGATGATGTACTCCGGCTATATACATTTTTCCGAGACCGGTACTCGGACTGGGTAATGTTTCTCGTGAAGTGCGAAAACTGGATTCCACGGACAGTTCCTATCTTACGATATCCAGCTGATGCCATACCAATGAATTAGCATTTACATTTATTTTACATGTGATCTGAATTGTTTCCAGTTAGCCTCAGTAGACTACTGACACAGATGAGATAACGAGAAGCGGTGGGAAATACCGTGCCAGTGACCCCCCTCGCATCGCGAGCGAAGTAAACAAACACGCAAGTATGACTGTCACATCGTCCCATACGGAAACCGTACAATAAAAAGATACCAAAAGACTCTAATATTATCACTCTCATTATTCAACATACGACTAGAGGGACGTTGTCACCAAATAATTTAATCCACAAAATTATCATCCTCGAAATTATTATTATTATTATTATTATTATTATTATTATTATTATTATTATTATTATTATTATTATTCAACGGTTCCTGGCACTGTCACGTTTGATTAATATCATCATTATTATGCGGGATGCAAACACAAATGGTTATTACTGTTATTATTATTATATCCCTCTCGTGGTTATTATTATTATTAATTAATAGGTGACTCAAGATATTATTATTGTTATTCACGTCACTTAAGAGGTTATTATTATTAATGGACCGGTCACTTCCGCCAAATTATATATTAAGATATCGGTCGCAATTACAAATTAATTCACTGATCAACCAACGACATCATTACAGTTATTATTATGACAATTATTATTAATCCGACCGCGGTGATTTAACATCGTCCTTACATTGTTATTATTATCGGTTGCATATTCTCAATTAGATTCCCGTTTAACATCGTTATCAACGCTCAATTAATTAAGGCGGTCCAATCCTTTATCTGCAATATTTATTATTATTATTATCACGACATCATGATTGTCCTCACTCGTTATTACAATGAATACAATATACGACCATTTCTGTGGAATCTGAACTCTCATTATCCTTAGATCCCTTGTATCTCAACGAATAACTGTGCAGTCTATTTATTTCGTACATGCTGTCACGGGTTCGAATTCTACCCGCTGCGTAACTCAGTATTTCTCTGTGACACTGCCCGTACATTTTACACTTATATCAATATCCTAAGTGTCTCTCGTACGGAATTTATTTTCCTCTCTATCTCAATATTCCTCGATTCATTTATTTATTCCTCACAGAATTATCAACTGACTTATTTATTCATTTCGGACATCGTACGACCTTTTATTATCTGACTGCAAATTCTTTCACATTTTCTATCTCATTTGGATCTATGCCTTAGTTCATTCTCCACAAGTAATCGTAACATCTTGAAATTATATTTACCAAAATTTGACAATCATGGTCTCGTAATATTAGCACTACATGTTCCGGCTAATGAATCGCAACTTCAAAACGCGACATTTATACGTAAAAAAATATTGGACCGTAATTTAAACCACACGTTCATTAACATGTACGGATTATTAACACCGATCTACATTTTAATATTATTAATCGATCAAATTAAATTATCACGCACTTTAATTCCAAATTAAAACGACCTCCCGTCATTAAATGATTCCCAATAAACTCAACACTTGATCACATAAATTATTATTATCTCCAAATCATATTTAAAAAAAGAAAATATCTTCTTAAAAAAATAGTTATATTATTTATTTATTATTATTATTATTTAAAAAAAAAATAATTTTTTTCGCCTGTAACTCGGTAGTCCACTCGTAATATGTTTAACGCATAACCCCTTGTACAAAGTCGATTTATTCCGGCACTAAACACTCCAGATATGATTTACTTGGAAATATTATATTAATCGCATCTCACAAATTTAACAACTTCACTTTGAAAATATGACCATATTAATTTCAACAAAACACACTTGGTATGGCGAAGCTGGATTTTCCTTCCATGTCATTAAATGGCTCGTTAAAATGACAAAAACATAAAAGCACATATCGGGTCTTATTTAACTAGCATAATCAAAATCAAATGTAAAGAAAATTATTGACTACAAAGAAATATGAATGCATGCATGACTTAACGTACTACACTATATATACAAATTTACATCTCCAACAAACTGAATACATAAAAGACCCGATTATTTACATTATTATGATTTACTACTGTCCGTGCTACAAATTTAGGATGGGGTCGTTAAGCGACCCATCTTGTTACGGAAGGTAACCAAGTATGACCAACTTATTCCCATTTTTCCCATCACGATAACATTTCCCAAATATATTTTACAGTTTAGTACTCATCTTAGTTATCGGTATTCCATTGCAGCTTTGCAGACGAGAGGCTTCATCCAGCCCCTCTCTGCGTTTTACTCCTCCATCCTTGATGGCGTAGTTTCACAAAAGATTTCCTGGCACATTATTATTTTACACTCATATCTTGACTACCACAAACCTTTACCATTTACTACGTTAACACTGTATACTTTAATTTGGATACAACAAATTTCTATCCTAGACCCAAGAATTTAATATATTTACACTATTTAATCTTCGTCCACCTACCGCACAATGGACCTGGACACGTACGACGAGGTGTCAACTATTACGCCCGTCGCGATACGCCCGATTTATACGGCATTCTTGACGTTTTCATTACATCGGTTCGGTATAGCTAAGTACAGGCTACTACTTCCTTAAAGTACTGTTCGTCACACAGTCTATTATGTACGTACTTATGGTGATATATTTTATACTACTCTCTTGCAGGGTAATTACTTTACGTCACTGATTATTCATAAATAACAAACACTATCCTACGTTAACTATTTCCATATTTAACATGTTGCTTGAGCGCGATCACACTTTACAAACACTGGCGGATGCTCGCGCCATTAAATGACTGTACGTCCGTAGAATTCTAAGTTACCGGCGACCAACAGTTCAGCTCCCGATATTCAATACACGTGTGCTGGCGACCGTCAATTCAGCTCCAACGATTCAAGACAAGTGTGCTGGCGACCGTCAATTCAGCTCCGTATATATGGATGAAGCCTTTTTCCCGCGGATTTGTTGACGTCATGCCCCTTAGGGAGGGGGTGGATTTTTAATATCGGTACTTGCACTCCGAATTGGAAGTTAAAATTTACATCAAATTAATCCACTCCGCTAGCATATCTGCTGGATAAAATATGAACTCCAGGTGATCACAGATTTAGGAGATATGGATGGATTTCGCTCCTCACATTTCGCGCCTTCGTAAGCGTCCCTGACAACGTGGTCTCCTTTCAGCCAATGAGATTCAAGCTGTCCGGTTTCCAAGAAATCCAGCCTTCAATTTATTTAATTTGCCAATAAGTATTGATTATTTTTCCATGCGTGACATCTAATAAATTCATTACATCCATCCGCGTACTCATATTAATTTATTACTGAATACTTTCGTAGTTACGAAAATATCTCATCCATCATTCCTTAAGATGGTATCACTGAGTCTCCCATCAAATTTTTACTATTGGCCGGCAAGCGGTCACGTGATTTAAATCTCCACCTGCTCGAACTTAGGCTAGCGAACGTACACTCAGCCGCTGTAATTTTCCATGAGGTCATGGAATTTCCGTCCTACCAAAAATATCCCAAGGTCTTACTCATGTGGTGGGTTTTCTTTGTATGACTCTCCCCCTTCCTCTTTCTGACCAAGACTTATTTGTGGACTCTGTATTTCCTTGTACGCCAACTAATGATATTCCCTGCTGTGAAGTAGCTAAAAGTTGTCGGGTTGAGCTAATCCGTCAGGCTCCAGTCTGTCGTCCTTCCTTCGCTCTGATTTCGACATTACCTAAACGAAATATTTTCAAATACACTCCTCTGTATTTCAATAAATGTACCATATTAGCAGGTTACACATCCTACCCTGTGCATAAGAGGAAACGGAAGTCTGAGGGAGTAACTTACAGTCCAGAGCAGTTTGAATGCAAGTACGTTTCTTAAAACTTTCAACTGCATTTTTCTAGCTTTAAATAGTTTCAGCTCTTTGCCACATATAAAATGTTCCTTGTGACAGAATTCTTATCAGATTCACCTGAAATTTTCTGATAAAGTTTCAACAATATGTACAGGAATGGAAGTAGTTCTGCATTCCATTATCAGCTGAATGTTAAACTCATGTTTTTGCTCCTGAAACTAGAGTGTTGCCTATTGTATGAATAACGAAAAATTGAAACACTTACATCTCCAACAGTTTATACCTGACTGCAAAATCCAGAGTTATTATTAAGCATATGAGTAATGTTGACAAGTCTGCCAAATTATAACATATAAAAAATGAAAACTCTGCCGCAAAGAGTATGCAACATTGGAAAAAAATCATTATTTTTAATAACAAATTAAGTAACCAACTTCAACTACCTTATCAGGGGCTACTTGGCCGAGGCGGTAAAGGCTTGCTCGCTTCAGCCGGAAGGACGTGGGTTCGATTCCCCCTCTACCGAGCTCGATAGCTGCAGTCGCGTAAGTGCGGCCAGTATCCAGTATTCGGGAGATAGACGGTTACAACCCCACTATCGGCAGCCCTGAAGATGGTTTTCCGTTGTTTCCCATTTTCACACCAGGCAAATGCTGAGGCTGTACCTTAATTAAGGCCACGGCCGCTTCCTTCCCACTCCTAGCCCTTCCCTGTCCCATCGTCGCCATAAGACCTATCTGTGTCGGTGCGACGTAAAGCAATTAGCTGATTCTCCCTCGGAAATAACAAAATTTAAGAAAAGATATTTCCACTTCTGGAGGTGCATATGGCCCTGAGGTTCACTCAGCCTACAAAAAAATGAGTACCAGGTTAATTCCGGGGGGCAAAGACGGCCGAGCGTAGAGATAACTGCTTTAACCCACCAAGTGCCGAAGTTAAAAATAGTGGATGCCTTTACCTCCAATCACTCCAAGGGCATTCATGGCGTGTATGGAGGTGACTTTGTTTTTGCTTTTTGCTCTATCCTATCAATATATGCTTAATTGCTTATGTTTCAAATTTGGTTGATTTGGTTGTGATAAGTGGTAAATTGCATAAGTTCCAAATTTCAGACATGACTCCTCGTAAATAGTGGAATAAATTCATGAATATTCTTATGTAAATATGAATAGATAGAAATCGTGTACAACCGAGAGAGTTAGCCGTGCGGTTACGGGTTTGCGTGCAGCTGTGAGCGTGCATTCGCGATATAGTGGGTTCTAACCCCACTGTCGGCAGTCGTGAATATGGTTTTCCGTGGTTTCCATTTTCTCACCAGGCAAATGCTGTACCTTAAAGCCGCGGCCGCTTCCTTCCCACTCGTAACCCTTTCTTGTCCCATCTCCGCTATAAGACCTATCTGTGTCGGTGCAACTATCTCCCGAATACAAGCTCACAGTTGCGTGCTCTTAACCGCATGGCCAACTCATTCGGTGATAAATTATTTCAATCCCTAATTCCCCTTCCTCTAAACGAGTATCTGCCCCAATTTTTCCTCTTGAATTCCAATTTTACCTTTATACTTATTTATTTATTTATTTATTTATTTATTTATTCCTTTATACAGTGGCGAAGTTAGGGTCGAGGCCCTCTCTTCCACTTAACCACATACTAATCAAAATCTTAAATAAAATACTGAGATACTTAAAATACTAAAAACAACATAAATTAATAGAATTGAAAATAAATTACTAAATTATAATTAAAACTAATTAATATTGATATTTCCTTCTTTTAAAAACTCCATTCAAGCTTATTTGTCCAATTATATCACTCCACGCCATCTCCCCACTATCAGCTCGGAATATACCGCTTAGACTAGCACCTCGTCTCCTCACTCCCGAGTCTTTCCAGTCCAAAATTTGAAATATTTTCGTGAACTACTTTCTGCTGAAAATCACTCAGAACATATCGTGCTGCTTTCCTTAGCATATTTTCCAGTTCTAGTATGATGAGGGTCCCATGCTCTAACTGAGGTCTTACCAGAGACTTAAACGCCTCCTCTTTACATCCTTATCAAAAAAAACGCAATTTAAAATATTCCAGCTTAGAACTCTGGCTGGAAAGGATCTATGATCTGAATCTTCAATATTGTGCGAGTTTTATCAAAACATTATTGTTGATACGTAGCGACTTCAAAAAGTAAGTTCATGTCGTCCCACGCTACAACCATTACTCAACACGAGTGTCACATTGTCAGAAGAAAGTACATATTCCAGCCTCCTGCAGACACAGTTCTGCTACGGTACTGACAAGTGAAATGGCGCGTGACTCACACCTCGTAACCTGCGTGTCTTGTTTTCATATTCTTCTTCACCGTATTTTATGCGATGTCTTATGTCAATCTGCCGTGGCTGCTTGGCATCATGTATGCCGTTCCCGATGTGTAATTTATCCCCATTTAGATGCTATGAGGATCACCAAAGCATTTTCTATCATCTGCATGTTGTGTAATCTTTGAGGGTCGGACAGTGAGAAAGAAAAATAAGATGGAGACGGTGTTTTGTGATGTGGCGTTCGTCTCTTGCAGAAGGTATTATAACGTTTTAAAACGTTATCCTGTACGACTCTTTCAGTTTGGAGTCGGGACTATGACTGCTTCTTCTCGAGGTAATATTTGTTCCAATCATTCTCGGCTAATTTTTGTTCCTATCATTCTGGGTTTGCCATAGTTATATAAGCCTGTTTATAAGGAGGTCTCTCGTTTTGTGTTATTTCTTTTATATCTTCTTGCAGGTTTATTTTACGTTACCTCCCTTCGTTTACATATCTGCTTATGTGTTCTCATTTAGGCTAAGAGCGAAAGGTAGCATCGGCCCGATTGTTCATATACGTAGTGGATTTGCTTGCTGTGTTTGGTTGGAGACTTACAATTTTTCTTTATCTTCGATGTCTTGGCTCAAGTTTGTGCTCTACATTGTGTTTTGTCGCTGATACTGTATGATTCATGTTCGTCTTTCTGCACGATATGAATACGTGTTATGCAGCGAGCATGCTGTTTACGTAGTGTGTTTGGACTGGATATGCCATACCCCTTTTGCGGCAATCTAGGTTTTCGATCTGTGCTTTCAGATCGAACTCATGAGCCGTTTACCGAAGCATTTTATACTGCACGATTCTTGTCGTTGTGTGCCGTGCTATTGTACGATAGTAATTTATACTTCGTATTGCACCCGTCCACCCTCTGAGTCCCAGACTAGCATTAGTCTCAGGGGTGTCGGTTCATATTTTAATTCATCAAATCTTAAATGTAGATGCATCAGTGAACACGGAGATGAACGGGGCATGCAAAAATATAAAGTGGTGAACGCTCAATCACAAACATGAATTTAAGGACTCCATGATAGGACTAGGAAGTGACGTTTAAATTTTATCAAGGGCATAATATCTAAATACAATAAAAAGATTATGAGAGTGGATTCCTTTGAAAATAAATGCCAGAAGGAGCAGTTTATTGCTCCATCCGGCGCGCTGAATTTAGATACACTTTAGGAAAACAGTGATTACAACACATTAAATAATAAGGTCATTTGCTTCACCACAACTGGTGACAACACACTTATAATGTCCATCCTGGAAAAGAAACACAAATTTGGGGTATGATCCACTAATTGATCACGTTAGGATCGAACCAGTGTCCCTATGATCTGATGGTCCACAAGGACGAGCCTTCTTTAGGTTGAGAGCCCGAGGATAATAATATTTATCGTCGGCCTCCCGATTCTAATTTGATTGAGTACCTCCGACAATATCTACAGTTCCCGATGTCGGCAATCAGGTTGAGTAATGCTACATGATTTAGGAAGGTGTATTATTTCACGGACGGATTCTATCATTACCCAGCGGATGCCTTGCCAGCTAAAATTCGCCTCTACAAATATGTACGCATGATCTAATTACTGCCGAGCCTGACCACCTGGTCTCAATAGGTCACTGTCACGATGAGATAACACGAGGTGTAGTGGGAAATACCGGACGATGACCTCCTCTCCACCTCAAGCAAATATAAACAAACCGGGTTTACGGTAGTTACGAGACACCATATCATCTCCGTTCCAATTCTTACGCTGAGGATATCGCCGTCAATAATTTAATTTATTATTATTATTATCCATGAAATTTTCATTTGCCTCCATTTAGCGTAAACATACCGATGACGTGCGCGTAACTTGTAACTTGTTCCGGTCAGACATTACTATTATTATTATCTACGATTTCTGACACTGCCACATTATGATAATGATCATTATTATTACTGAACGCAAAATACAAATGATATGATTATTATTGTTCTTATAATGATATTACTACCGGGCGAGTTGGCCGTGCGCGTAGAGGCGCGCGGCCGTGAGCTTGCATCCGGGAGATAGTAGGTTCGAATCCCACTATCGGCAGCCCTGAAGATGGTTTTCCGTGGTTTCCCATTTTCACACCAGGCAAATGCTGGGGCTGTACCTTAATTAAGGCCACGGCCACTTCCTTCCAACTCCTAGGCCTTTCCTATCCCATCGTCGCCATAAGACCTATCTGTGTCGGTGCGACGTAAAGCCCCTAGCAAAAAATGATATTACTCATATGATATTATTATTATTATTATTATTATTATTATTATTATTATTATTATTATTATGAGTTGGTCACGTCTGCAGACGTCTCAATATACCGGTCGCGTTTCGAATATTTAATCATCAACAAAAACTTATTATTATTATTATTCTGATAATAATTATTATTTTGATCACTACGATTTATCACCGTCCTAACGTTATGATTATTATTATCAGTTTCACATAATTAGTTACATTCGTCTTTAACACATTTATCATCATCCCTTCATTTAACACGGTCCAACTTTAGATCTGCAATACCTATTATTATTATTATTATTATCATTATTGTCATGATTATCAGCATTCGTCATTCTAAACTATCACATCCTACGATCATTTATGTGGAATCTTAACCTCTTTTCATCTTTAGGTCCGTAGTCTTTCAACGACTCTCTGCGCAGTTCATTTATCTCGTACGTACTATTATGGGTTCGAATCCTGCCCTCTACGTAATTCAATTTTACTCTGTTACATTGCCTGTATTTGTACACTCATTTCTCTCTGTATATCGTTCATTTCATACATTTCTTCGTATCACAATATCTTTCAACACAGCTTCATTATACGGTAAGTGTCCCCATATGGAATTTATATCTCTTCATATCTCAATATCATTTTATTCACAGAGTTTTCAACTGACTTTTTTCTCATCGACGACATCGTACGATATATTCATATTATGAGTGCATGATCTCTACAACATCTCTCTTCATATCTAATTTACTTCTGAGGCCACTTTCCACAAATAATCACAGCAGCCCGAAATTATATTCGCCGAAATTCGATAATCATGATCACGTAATTATTAGTCCTACGTGGTCTGGTTCATACTTGCAAATTAAATATCTGACATTTATTTATAAACTGTTGGACCGTAATTTAAACAACACGTTTATTAGCATTTAAGGTTTATTAACACCGGTATTATTACTCATAATTATTAATTAACAAATTTTAATTATCACCTATTTTAATTCCGAATAAAACAAACTATTCTGTCATCAACGATTCCCGATTATATTAACATTTTATCCATTCAAAATTTAATGTTACTTACTGTTCACCTTGAAAGACGATATCTCATGAATTATTATTATAATTATTAGTTCGTGTCATTTCCTACAAATTTTGTCAACATTAAAATAAATTTTACACAAGGGAAAACGCTGGCATTGCATCCATAACATTATAATACAAATTGTCGTCAATTGACTGACATAAAAGGCGAACTCTGGGTCAGTTTGAACATTAAACACAACAGCAAATGCCGAGACAAAAACTCGACTAGATTAATACTACAATCCATGCATGACTTAAATCTCTACCCTATACCTACGGAATTATATGTACAACAAATTAAACGCATTATATGACCCAACATTTACACTATAACAATTTAATTCCGTCCGTGTAGACTAAATTTAGAATGGACTCGGGAAGCGATCCATTTTGTTTGTGGCGAATTGGGTCAGTATGAGGGCCGCAGAACGCTTGAGGCGAGCAAATATTGTTTCACCGGTGGAAATTTGTTAAACCACTGAAAGGCATATGCCCGACACCTCAATAAACTGGGACGACACCAAGAGAAATTAGTATATCGGGCTTAGCTTTATCCAATCGACAGAGGCAGCGGAAGCTTAGCGGGCTAACCGAGAAGGCTGTCCGTGGTAGGTACCGAGTTCAAAAAAAAGAATAAGCAAGGAGTGAGAGGACAGAAGATACATACATCGAACCAAATACAAGAGTGAAGAATCAATTTAAAACAAGCTATATTTTAAGCATAAATGACTAGAACAGGTAATATATAAATCAGTTGAAGGATAGGAAATACAAACATATGATAAGGGCACAGCCCACTTGACGACCAGAATACAATCGAGACAAATAATGATTAAGAATTCTTGGGGATACCAGTTATAATATTCAGCTAAAGCTGAAGACCCGTATTCAAAAGAGAAAACTCAATTAGTACCTAATAGATTACACGACTTCCAATAAAAAGGGGGGATTAGTACGCTTCACCATACCAGTTAAAGGCCACTCTTACAATCTTTATTTGAAACCTCAAAGAGGGAAAGAGAGCTAAAACACATCGGGAGGAAAGAGAATTACATTACTCAATATCGGAATAAAGGAAAGAAAAAAGGGGACAGAGTGAGTACGAAAGGAAAGAAAGGGAGAGAAGGAGGGGGGAAATCCTTCCAGACTGCTTAAACACTACTACTTCGGTGATGTAAGCGACCACTCGGGCCTGTAGGAAATGTCCAAAAGGTGACAACACTTCTATCATTCGTCCCAGCACAATTAGTCTTTTAAAGCTATGAAATTGATTAAGATTTTCGGTCAGAAGGACTCTTTTACAATGGAGACCGAGAAGCCATAAAATGATCAATCATTCAAAGTTCAAATCTTGATTAAAAGAACGAAGGACCACAACAACTTATAAAATTTTTCTCACCCAGTCTGTTGAAGCACGATGCAGCTATTCACAAATTAAAAGGAAATAAAATATCGCTACGGGCCAGCCGCCAGCGAACAGTTCGCTCTCTCCACTTGAGTTAATATGCACTAAATGTCTGACCGTTGAAACGAAGGAATGGCTTGCTTATATACGAAGTGAAGAGATTCGAGAAGTTACTCGACGAAGATCACGTAGGTGTGACATCACAGCCAGGCAGCAAGAGCAGTGCCGGAGAACAAGCCAGTCAGTAAACAGTTGGGCGAGCGAGCAGTAGAATGCAACAGATGGCAAAAGGTAAGATGTCGTAGAACGGTCGTAACATGTCACATGAAGTAACCAAGTCAAAATTTAAAACAGTTTCCCTTCCCCGTCATGGTAACATCCGCAAATAAATTTACATAGCAGTACTCATCTGTAGTTGAAATCCTTGGCTGGCATCACGGACGAGAGGCCCATTTGGCCCGTTTCATGGCTTACTCTCCCATAATGGCTGGTTTCATATTACCTTCATTTTTAATCCACGGCATTCCGCCATTTTAACACTGACTGTTTTAATAATTATAACATATTAACACTGACACACTGAAATTAAAATTTATCATATAATCTTTCATGTTTAAATTTAATCTATGTACATTATTTTTATCTTCGTCCCTTTCCCGCATAAAGGACTGGACACAAACGAACGAGTGTCGATTAATTCTCCCAGCGCGCCTCACGGTCTTCGCCACGGCACGTACAATTAACATCAAGTCGCACACTTGATGTGTTCATTATTACGGCGGTATTATTTCAGCTACCTACAGTACAGGCTCAATTATTCACTAAGATTTTCATTTACTGTCCGTCACGCAGTTTAGTACACCTACTTTTACTGTTACGTTTAAAAGAAGATATTTTATCATTCCTGATACTCTTACATCTCTACTTGAAGTCACAATATACAACTCGTAGGGTCAGACCGTAGGATGATCTGGCGTTATCTAACTTCACTCGGCCCGCGGGTGACTGAAACACAACAACATCGCCCGAGCTGTAAGTGCGGCTGTAAGTACAGGCGGTCGTCCGTAAAATGAGTTAGTACGTAAACGGAGGTAAACTGAAGTAGACTGTGGTGATGAGTGTTCCTTCCACTCGCATTTATTGATGGAGGACCTTACTGGTCGATTATCTGACGTCATGCCTTGGAGAGGAGGGGGTGGATTTCTCAAATCGGCACTCGCAGTCTGAACTGGAAGCTATAATTGATACCAAATTAATCCCCTCATCTGGACCCCCCAGGGGCTCTGAACTTTGGAGCGTGGGTTGGCGACAACGGGGCCCTTAGCTGAGTCCTGGCATTGCTTCCACTTACTTGTGCCAGGCTCCTCACTTTCATCTATCCTATCCGACCTCCCTTGGTCAACTCTTGTTCTTTTCCGACCCCGACGCTATTAGGTTTGCGAGGGCTAGGGAGTCTTTAATTTTCACGCCCTTCGTGGCCCTTATCTTCCTATGGCCGATATCTTCATATTTCGAAGCGTCGGATCCCTTCCATTTTTCCCTCTGATTAGTGTTAAATAGAGGATGGTTGCCCAGTTGTACTTCCTCTTAAAACAATAATCACCACCACCACCACCCTCATCTGGAACATACACCTGGTTTAATATGATCTCCTAACGATCGCAGATTTCGGAGATATCAACAGAAATCGCTCCATGATAATTCGCGGGTTTCGTAGCGTCCCTCACGGCGTGGTCATCCTTCGGCCAATAGCATTTGAGATACCCTGATTTCAGGAAATTTAGTCTTCAATTATTATTTTTTTTTTTTTTTTTGCTTTACGTCGCACCGACACATATATGTATTATGGCGACGATGGGGTAGGGAAGGCCTAGGAATTGGAAGGAAGCGGCCGTGGCCTTAATTAAGGTACAGCCCCGGCATTTGCCTGGTGTGAAAATGGGAAACAATGGAAAACCATCTTCAAGGCTGCCGACAGTGGGGCTCGAACCCACTATCTCCCGATTACTGGATACTGGCCGCACTTAAGTTCAATTTATTTAATTTGGAGCTTATTATTTATTATTCTTCTACGCATGATATCTAAAAATCTCATTAATTTGATTCATATACTTGCAATAATTGATTAATGATTACTTTCGAAATTAATTGACACTTTATTTCATATTTTTCAAGATGGTACTCCTGGCTGGCCAAATGAATTTTGTGATTGGACTACAGCAAGCGGTTCATTTGAATTTTTCTTTGTAACAACTTGACAACATATGCTCTGAGGTTCTGGTCATTCCCATTCTCCAATTCCGAGAATACGTGACATCACAGAAAGTTTCTGCTCGACACAAATATACCCTCGCAGCGCTAATGTTGCAACCTTTCTATTGTTTTCTGGCTCGCCTTTCTCTCCTTGTACGAAACATATTTGTGGACATCCGTATCTTCTGGCCGTTAAATTAATAGGCCCCCTGCCGAGCACATCCCTCTACCCTTTGTGACAGCCTTAATCCTCACGGCTCCACTATGTCGGGCACTCGGCTCGCGTTTCAACATTTCCTATGTCTGAATATTGTCAACCACTTTTCTTCATTTCAATACGCGTACCATATTCTGCTTTGGATATCAAATCACGATTAAATTACGACCCCTATCACACGGGTTCATTATGCTGGTATCTATGTGTGTGCGTGAGTGTGGTGTGGCCTATGCTACTTTTAAGTGTCTAGTTATTATTTATTATTATCATCGTTTCCATTTTGTCTTACTTTCATTTCTGGCCTTCCTAGCCAATTTATCTGTTTGTTTTGGATTTTAACCTCATTTTACGCCTTTCTGCTGCGTGTTATTTATTTCTTGTTGCTATGGCAACCCTCCCTTTTCTTTACGCTTTCATGTTCCATGATAGTTCTTTTCTGCCGGTCTCGATTTCGCTGGCAACTTTGATTTTATTGGGGATTTAATCTCCGTGGGATTCGTAAAAAAAAAAGAATGAGAGTAGAGATTCAGTTGATGTAAAAATGATTGTTACCTTCTACCACGGGATTTTTTTTTTCTATTTCAAGAAAGAAATACTTTGGAATCATATCTTAAGTCCTGTGCCCACTGTGTGATGAGAAAAATATTATATCAGATTCCTCTACCGTGCTTGCTAGAGGTACACAAGGGAATTATGAGATTGAGTAACACTCCCTTTGGATGGACCGTTGCTGAACGTAATGTATGTAACTGACTTCCCATATCCCTATTCATTTGGTCTTTTATGCCAGTCTTGGAATAATTTCTTCCCTATTAACACCCTATTTATGTTAATAAATGTGTTTCATTTAAATTAACCCCAGATCTGCGTTATTTTATTATACTTGGAACGTGCCTCTTTCACTCTGTTTATAAGTCTTAAGAGGCCCGGATTCAGCTCTTGGCGATTTTCTTAGCCAGTTTCGACTGATCCAGTGTAAACAGGTAGTAGTAAGTAAGTACGTTGACGTGTCAACTGGAAACGTACTCCGAGGTTGCTCTACGCGGGACAGTACAATTCTTGTGGGCAAAACATCTAAATTGCACAGAGCTTCACTGTGAAATTCTGTCGGTATATTGAGTAAATGCAATGTCGCGACCAGACATAGTGAAATGGTGCCATTAATTTGAATAAGGCCGCACAGACGTGGGTGATGCTGATCGAGAAGGAAGGTCGTCAACATCGACCACAGACGACAATGTCCAGACAATCGAGGAAATTATTCGTAGCAATCGCAAAGAGACTATCGCGGACATTGCTCAGCACATGCGCATCTCAATACGCAGTGCTCGTTCCATGGTCCGAGAACGTCTGCAGTATCGGAAATTGTGCTCACGCTGGGTTCCGCGATAACTGGCACCTGCACACAAAGACGCAAGGCTTATGGCATATCTGGATTTGCTTCAGCGTTACTCCGTGAGTGGCAATGATTTTCTAAAGGCCGCTACACACGTTCAATTCGGCTTGTCAATTCGATGTGAGCTCAAGCCAGAAATTTGAACTGATGGCTTGATGGAAATTCGATCAATTCTGCTTGACACATCGGCTTGCCGTCAAACCGAATTGAGCGTGTGTGTGGGAGCGCAGTTCAGTTCCTCAAATCAGCTGTTCTGCGCATGCGCACCAGTGATTGGCGTCTGTCTAGTGTTTCGTGTGGAGTTATTGCTGCTCGCATAACAGTGTCCTCCTTCTTTATCAACGGAGAAACACGGGACAGCAGATCTAGATATGTTTCTTCGTTCATCCTCAAATAATTATGCCAATCTTTGGGGTGAAACCGAAGCTCTTTTAAAATGGGAGTACTGGGCTCGTTTTAAAAGCCAGTCTTTAACCAACACATTCCGCTTGAATTGACGCCTTCTTCTTTTCACAATTACACAAGCCACTGCACCATACATCAGTAATAACTCATCGTCCGAAAACATTATAAAGTTGGAATTTCAGAAACACAAGCACGACCAAATTTTGGAGTTACAACCACATCGAATTGACACACCAAACTGAACGTGTGTATGTGATTGCTGCTTCAGTTAGATTTGTCAATTCTAACTGACAAGCCGAACTGACAAGCCGAATTGAACGTGTGTAGCGGCCTTAAGCCGCATCATTACAGATAACGAGACAAGCGTGCATCATGTCACACCTCAAACAAAGACAACGTCTATGAAATAGAGACATGCAGAAATGCAGACAAGGTCATGACCACCGTTTTCTTCGACTGCGAACGAGTTCTTACACAAAGTTTATGGCAAAGGGCACAATCATTAATGCCGATTCTTACTGTGCAATACTAGCGTCACTGCACAACGCCATAAAAAGAAAGAGGCATGGAAATGTAAACAAAATTTAAACAAAGGCATTGTTCTCCTGCACAACAATGCAACAGCCCACACGGCGTGCACAATAAAAGCTTTGCTTCAACGTTTTTGATGGGAGCATCCGCCATACTGTCCAGATCTTTCATCATGCGAGTTCGATCTTTTTGCAAGCTAAAAGAACATATTGGGGTGGGAGAGATTTTTACTACGTTTGGGAAGTTCACATAGCGGTTCTCGAATGGCTCCGTGACGAAGCAGCGGATTTCTGTCATCGAGGAATCGAACCTCCCGTTATCATAACACTAACTGTGCTACCCATAGATATCGAAATAATTGCAACCATAGAGAGCAGATGGAAGCCAATTAGGTACCAGTCTTCCTGATATTTATATTTCTTTATTAATTTCGTGTAGGTATTTCTAGCCTGGTGTAGCCCTTTAAGGCCGACCCAGCAACGAAGGTAGGCGGCATCTGCCGTGTATAAGAAACTACGTTGTATTGTATTGAAGGGTAGTGTTGTGTATGAGTTTTAGTAATGTTGGAGACAGTAGAAACACTCAATCCCCGAGCCGAGGGAATTAGCTACATTAAAATTTGCGACCCGGCTGGGAATCGAACGCGGAGTCCTCTGAACCTAAGGCCAGTACGCTGATCACTCAGCCTAGGAGTTGGACTCCTGCTGACATGTTCGCCCTTATTCATTATTTCTTCATGTTCTCTTTGTCATTTCAACAGCCATCATCATTACTTTCACGATCAATAGGGGCTGACGAGCAAATGGTGTTTCCCCTTTATAAAAACAATCACCACCATCGCCAGTTAGTTTATTTCCATGACGGCTATACAATATTTTTATGCGCGCAACGCTCACCGATGATGGACATAGAAATAAAAATGTAGAGTGTTAATAACTCCATGATCTTATCTCTTACGATAAAAATGTAGGAGATATAAAAGATTGGAAACTGCATTTTGTACTACTTTTGTTATGTGCTGACCATGTTTTTCTAGAGAGAGAACGGATATTTCCGGAATATTTCGAAGTTTATGGGAAATTTAATGTATCAGCTTGCATTTGGGGGATAATGGGTTCGAACCTCACTGTCAGCAGTCCTGAAGATGATTTTCCTTGGTTTCCCATTTTCACACCAGTCAAATGTCGCAGCTGTACCTTAATTAAGGCCACAAACCCTTAGTTCAGTTTTTTGGGCACGGTGATATGTGTCCAACCTACCGAATCTGACGTTGGGCTAGCATCACCTCCATTCTCATACTGGTGACCTCTTCTAGAATGTTGACATCCGTACGTTTATACTTCCATTTTTCGGATCCGAAGATCGAACATGTGATATCGCAATCCACGTGCCGTCCATTGTCGCCTTAAGAACTTGGTGGTGGTAATTTCCCTTTTAAGAGACAAAACAACGTAATCAACAGCCCCCTCAAAATAGAAACGGCATCGCTGTAAAGCAAACAAGCAAGTAGGTTTACGTGACGTAACCTGCTCACTAAAATTCTAAATGTGTATAAATCTGATGTGGAGGGTATCTTCTTACGTTCAATCAGAAGAGTAGTCATAAAATTATTATTATTATTATTATTATTATTATTATTATTATTATTATTATTATTATTATTATTATATCTCAGCTATGCGAGAAATACTACTTCTGTCAATATTCTCCGAACGCGCAACGAAACGGAACAATTGGCAAATGAGGCTGAAAATTGAATTATCAACCAACCGACGTAGCAAAACAAACAGCGAAGCGGAGTATTTAGAAAAATAAGGTTATACCTAGTATGTGGTGTGGATTTGAAGATTTCCGGAATGAGCTCCTACACAGATTGTGTGTGTCTGGGGCGGGGGAGATTGAATTTATTGATAGTTTACATGAAACTGACGCTGAAAATCTTTTTATGCAGCGTTTACATCAAATTAGATACGGATGTAAAGATATCCTACCTAAATTAAGATCATATTAGCTTAAATCTTAAACTTAAAACTTACATTATTTCGAGTACAATTCATGAATATAATATCAAACAATTGAAACTAAATCATTATTATCATTCTTTCCGAGTTAAAGGAATGAAAAATCTGTAGTAATTAAAACAACTATTTTTAGAAATATTCGTATTTCTAACTAAGAAATAGAAGTTTGCGTGTTCTCAGCCCCTTGCCTACTCCTCCGCGAACAACGATGTTAAGGACTGTTTTAGTTGGGTATCGTTTGCACCATTTGTGAAACGGTGAAGGATAAAGGTATGTAAGATGTGTGATGCTATAGAAAAACAAAACAATGCAAAAATTAATTTAGTGCATTTAATGGTATGATGTATGGTAATTTAAAGAGCACAGTAGTCCTTGTGAACCTGTTATCTCTGTTGAACTGACTCCAAAGATAGAAGGGCGTGTTCTTTTTCATAATTATACGGCTATTGAGATTTCATAAAGGTCGTGAAGTTCCCGGTGGTGTAGGGTTAGCATGCCTGCCTCTTACCCGGAGGCCCCGGGTTCGATTCCCGGCCAGATCAGGGATTTTTACCTGCATCTGAGGGCTGGTTCGAGGTCCACTCAGCCTACGTGATTGCAATTGAGGAGCTATCTGACGGTGAGATGGTGGCCCGGTCTAGAAAGCCAAGAATAACGGCCGAGAGGATGCGACATGCTGACCACACGACACCTTGTAATCTGCAGACCTTTGGGCTGAGCAGCGGTCGCTTGGTCTCCTGAATGCAAGCGTGAATGATTGATAGGAATGTACGGTCATCATTACCAGTTCACTTGTGTTCATACAATTTTGACGAATTGGGAGAAGAGTATAAGTTTCAGTATTTCATAACCAGACGATTTATGTGAGTTTAGGTGTAGCAGGGCCTAAAATTCAAGATAATTTTGTTAATTTCTAATACCGTCGGGGTCGGAAAAGAACCAAAGTTGACTAAGATAGGTCAGATATGAAAGTGAGGAACTTTGCACAAGTGGAAGCAATGCCAGGACTCGGCTAAGGGACCCGTAGTCGCCAACCCACTGGTGTACAGATAATGCAGCCTTTTTACAATTTGTTTTACGTCGCTCCAACACAGATAGGTCTCATGGCGACGATGGGATAGAAAAGGCCTGGGAGTGGGAAGGAAGCGACCTTGGCCTTAATTAAGGAACAGCTTCAGCATTTGCCTGGTGCGAAAATGGGAAACCATGCAAATCCATCTTTAGGGCTGCTGACAGTGGGGTTCGAACCCACTATCTTCCGGATGCAAGCTCGCAGCTGCGCGCCCCTAACCGCAGGATCAACTCGCCCGGTATGCAGCCTTTCACTCTATCCACAGAATAGATAAAGAGAAAGAAATACTTAGCATCATGATCTAGGTCCAAGGGTCAGGTGGCAGCGCGCCCAATCTCGTCCCTGGGTTCCGTGATTCAAATCCCGGTCTCTCCATGTGAGATTTGTGCTGGACAAAGCGGAGGCAGGTACTCCGGTTTTCCCTGTCGCCTTTCATTGCAGCGACACTCTCCACTATCATTTCATCTGTCATTCATTAATCATTCCCCCAGAGGAGTGCGACAGGCCTCGGTAGCCGGCACAATTCCTATCCTCGCCGCTAGTTGGGGGCTTCATTCATTCGATTCCAGTCAAATGACTGAAAACAAGCTGTGGATTTTCATTTTTCATCTACGTCCAACAAAATTTCTACTCTTTTCGGTGACGTTAGCGTGTGTAAGGGGCTTTGCTGTTACCTAGAGGAAACGCCAGGCTAAGATAGTGGAAACTCGTTTAAACCACGGCGCTATTTATACTTACTGTAGTGTATAGAAGGCAGTGTTCAGGTACGCAGTAATAACGCGAGAAAGAAGATTACGAACACTGTTGCCTGGTTACCACGGTGTCGATTTTCTGTTTTACGTCCCACTAACTACTTCGACGGTTTCCGGAAATGCCGAGGTGCCGGAATTTTGTCCCGCAGGATCACGCAAAATTGTCTACGCTAAATTGATCGCACTAATTCCAGATTGACCTCCAGCCCGAGAACATAAAGGTAACTGTCTGATTTTAAAAATATTTACGTCTTTGATTTTGCAATAATTAGAACTTACGCCAACTGTATTAATTAGTGTAATTCGGCTTTTTTAAATGAAGCTGGTATCGATAGGCTATCTCGGTTATTTATTCATCCCATGGAACAAAGTAACACAGTTTTCTTACGAGTCCCTTACTATAATTTAAGAATATGAACACATCTTCAACCTTCAACGGATTAGAAGTTATTTTGACTGTAGCAACTAACCCTGTATATTGGTACTACATTATTCTGAGCATGTGTATATTTTTATGCTTATGGTTTCACTTTCCTTAAAATACATAATAATGTTATTATTATTATTATTATTATTAACAAATACGTCGCGAATGGGAAATATCTCGGTGGCAATGGTCACTTACAGTAGTGTGATAATAAAGATGATTTACAGCGTTCAATGTATAACCTAAACCTAGTCTCAGAAAAGTACTCAATGGAAATATCCCCTCAGAAAACTAAGATAATGGCTTTCTATGGCAAGGAACCAGTAAGATCTGCTTAAATAACAACATTTTGGAAAGAGTAAATGATTTTAAATACGCACTTTGCACTGGCTTGATGGGAATAGACTTGGTCTGAAGTATCTTATTCAAGTTTGAAGTAAAGGATCATTACGTCAGTAGACAAAGTTCTCTATTGGTGAGCTGCGATCACCGGGATTGTTTCTACTGTCATATGTAGCATTATTTTTACAGAACGTATAATTAGAAATTACTAGCCCTCTGGGGTAGGCTCAGTTTGTCCGCTTTTTATCCGGAGGCGTAGAATTCGATTCTCAGTTCATCCAACAATTTTCAGTCACGGACTAAGGACTAGAAAAGGAATCACTTGCCTTGTGAACAACTTTTTTCGCTAGTGGTTTTAACTCACACTAACACACTTGACGTTTCCGGTGACGCAAGGATGGAAAGGTATAGGAATAATAATAATAATAATAATAATAATAATAATAATAATAATAATAATAATAATAATAATAATAATAATAATAATGTTACTAGCTTTACATCCCACTAACTACTTTTACGGTTTTCGGAGACGTCAAGGTTCCGCAGGAGTTCTTCTGCGTGTCAGTAAATCAACCGACACGAGGCTGTCGTATTTGAGCACCTTTAAATACCACCGGACTGAACCAGGATCGAACCTGCCAAGTTGGGGTCAGAAGGCCAGCGCCTTAACCGTCTGAGCCACTCAACCCGGCCTTATTGAATGTTTACCTTTAGAATTTGTATTACCTGTTAACTGTGTGCGTCAGTTTGGACATTTTTCACGCTCCCTCACCCCAAGGCCAATGGGTCAATGGCGTATGGCTCCGGAGAAGCCTGGTGGCAAGTCTTTCGAGTTGACGCCTTATAGGCGAGCTGCGCGCCTGTGAAGATGGGGCTCTGTCTATAATGAATTATGTTGATGAAGGTGGCACAAACACCCAGCCCCCGACCAGGAGGAATTAACTGATGAAAGTTAAAATCCCCCCGCCTGGAATCGAACCCCAGACCCCATGGACCAAAGGCCAGCATGCAAACCATTTAGCCAAGGAGCCGGACAAAACTCGTGTCCTCGTACCGAGGTGGTGCAGCTCTTTTCAGGCACACCCCCAATGGGCGTGAAATGTTTGTACCATTTTAAACCACTTACCAGCCCTCCTGCCATTCTAAACCTCGGGCAGCATCGGGAATCGAACCCGAGCCTCCGATGATTGCAATTAATAGTCCTAACCGTTACGCTAAGGAGGTGAATCTCCGCGGAGGTGGCAGATAATCACACTAACCACTGCACCACAGAAGCGGACTCGCCGATTGCTTTTACAGTTAGTATACTAATAGCAGGTATTAGGTAGTAGTGGTTATTCTTATTTTATGAGGAAGTACAACTAGGCAACCATCCTCTATATAACACTAATCAGAGAGAAAACAAAGAAGGGATCCGACACTTCGAAAAATGAAGGTATCGGCCAAAGAAAGATAAGGGTCACGAAGGGCGTGAAAATGAAAGACACTTTAGGCCTCGAATTCTCTAATACCGTCGGGGTCGGAAAAGAACAAGAGTTGACGAAGGGAGGTCGGATGGTATAGATGAAAGTGAGGAACCTGGCACAAGTGGAAGCAATGCCAAGGGCCCCGTGATCGACAACCCAGTCTCCCGAGTTGAGAGCCCCTGGGACCCCTTTTAGTCCCCTCTTACGACAGGTAGGGGATATCGTGGGTCTTATTCTATCGCTCCCACACACAAGGGGGCAACGAAATGTTGAAGTAATAAAGTGCACAGTACCTCTCTACCATTTCCAAGAAAATAACAGTTAAGATTGGCAAATTAAATTGAATGGGGCAATCATATTTTCATGATACTCTCACAGCCATGTCATTAGCGGTAATCCAGTGGTAATGTTTTTTCTACACACTGAGAGTTTTGCTGTACTGGAATCGCGTCCCGATCGTGAAAGATATATTTACTTACACATAACACAATAAACATTCATTTATAGAAACAACTCGTTAATAAATTAAACGATGATTTGACTTTCTCTCAGGATCGGCAGACAGAAGTGGTAACCGTTTCGCTAGCAATCACTTGCCGTGAGCAATATGAAAATAATGAAACAGGTACAGAAGCATGCATTATTTGGATATGGATAGCTATTTTCTCACGAATGGTTGAGAAATTGGTAAATTTTATTAGTTTACAACAGTGATGTATGTAGAGTCCCGTTAGAAACAACAAAGCACCCCTGCACTCATTATCCGTTCGTGCTTCCATCTGCCGGTCCGTTCCGAATTACATTGCGTTCGCTGGCTTCGTGAGTTGCTTATCAAGTGGTTCGAAGCTTGCCCATATATGCACTACTGTATGCATCTGAGTTCTTTTCATTTCATACGGAATATGTTTAGCGCACTGTAATCAGGTTTTCCCCCGTACATGTGTTGCAACGCAGTACAGTTGAATGAAGGCATTTTTATTTTTATTTATTTTCGGAAACTTGTGTCCTCGCCCCGAGGTGATAGAGCTCTTTTTAGGTAACATTCAGCTTATTCGCATTCCTTATAATTATGTTCTGTCAACTTGTGATAACCGTGAATCTAGTATATTATTATTATTATTATTATTATTATTATTATTATTATTATTATTATTATTATTATTATTATTATTATTATTATTATACAGTAACTATTTCATTTCCATTACTACCATCTGTCATTAATTTAACGGTGTTATTTGAACAGAATATTATTACGATTGACGTGAAGTACGATGTGTTGTACATTGCTCTCCACTAAAAGGAAAAGCTTAACTTTATTGTAATATACATTTATGTATCACGTTCTGTCTTTGATTTCTCTTCTGATGTGAAAGCATCCATGTGTGTAGTACACATGACCCCGAGCACTTTTCACTTAGTGTATCCCACAGTTGACGATCTTCTCGAGTTGCTTTGGACCATAGTTCCGTGTTGTCTCACACGACGTCCTTTGCCTACTCCTGTGTCCAGCAGAGACCGGCGGATGACACACTACACGCGCATGTTTGCTTTTCCAGGACTCTTTAAAACACGGCTACGATTATCTCAAGTTCATTATGTTCTCCCAAACTACACTCAACATAGAACAGTACAGTATTTAAAAAACTCTGTTAGCATCCTTTCACACCAAGCGTTCTCTTGAGTTTGGCTTGCTCTACTATGTAGCGGACAACCCGTATACTTTTCTTATGTATTCTTTCTCTATGCGTTTACCGTCAGATATGGCTTTTCCCTCGCATTTACCTCAATCGGCTTGAGGACAGTGTCCTGGAGCGTGAGACTGTGGGTCTAGATACAACTGGGGAGGAGTACTAGTACTTCGCCCAGGCGGCCTCACCTGCTATGCTAAGCAGGGCCTTGTGGGGGATCGGAAGATTGGAAAAGATAGACAAGGAAGAGGGAAGGAAGCCACCGTGACCTTAAGTTAGGTACGATCCCGGCATTTGCCTAGAGGAGAAATCGGAGGATGGCTGAGATGGGAATCGAACTCACCTCTACTCAGTTGACGTCCCGAAACTGAGTGGACCCCATTACAGTCCTCGTACAACATTTCAAATTTCGTGGTAGAGCCGGGAATCGATCCCGGGCCTCGGGGGTGGCAGCTTATCACACTAACTACTACACCACAGAGGCGGACAATAATCATCATTTCGTGTGGCTATTGCTAGCATGGTGCAGCCCTTCTAAGGCAGCCCCTCCGACGAGGGTGGGCGGAACCTGCCGTGAATAGGAAACTGCGTGTAATTATGGTGGATGGTAGTGTTATGTGTGGTGTATCGGTTGCAGGAGTGTTGGGTCCAGCAAACACAACCAGTACCAGAGCAGAGGGAATTAATCATTCAAGGTTCAAATCTCTGATCCGGCCGGGAATCGAACCCGAGGTTTTCTGGACCGAAAGCCACTACGCTGACCATTCATCCAAACAGTCAGACAGCTCTGTGGAGTAGTGGATACTCGTATACAACTAGTCACTTTCAAAACAGTCTAAAGTGCAAATTTGTGGGGGAATGAGAGGAAAACCTTGTTGGGTTCGTAGATCAAACATAAAAAGCATTATGACATGAAGTTGTATGTACACAATGTATCTGTTGTAACTTCCTTTTTTTTTTTAGAGCTCTTTGAGGTTTGCACTCCCTCGCTGAGTGCTAGGGGATCCATGTCACTTCTCTTACCCTCTTGTGTGTTGCGGACAGCATCGTGTCACGTCACACGTCACTGGGCTCTGAGTGTCTAGCTGACATCTGTCCTACACGATGAAATTGTTCCTCTTATCTGCTCATGGCGATTTGCTTAAGCTTCATAGCTGGGCTGAGTGTCTCAGACGGTTAATGCGCTGCGTTTCTGACCCCAAGTTGGCAGGTTCGATCCTGGCTCAGTCCAGTGGTGTTTGAAAGTGCTCGTATAGGTCAGCCCCGTGTAAAGAGATTTATTTGCACACAAGAGAAACCCCGCAGGACAAAATTTCGGCACCTTGGCGTCCCCGAAAACCGTTGAAGTAGTTAGTGGGACGTAAGAAACGATAACATTATTATATTATTATTATTCAGAAAACAATCAACGCTCGCAAGGATAATGACGTGTATGATGCGCTGCCCTGTCAAACAAGCAAAAGAATCGTGTCGATTCCTCAACATTATATCAACTTTGTCATCTGGATAGTCTCGGGGCTACAATTCCGAAGGTGTCCGGTTCGGTTTCTGGCTATGTCAGAAATTCAAATTCTAGTGACAGTGCTTGAAAGAGAGCAATCAGCCTAGTGTGCACAACCGAACAGAGGTGGATTGAATTCTGTGCTCTCGGAAGAGTCGTCTTTTTATGGTATCTCGTTTCAAATTAATGTAAATTCCGAATTTGTACCTACTTTAAAGCAACGGTTGCATTCTTCTTAAATAGTCCATCCATCTCCGAAACGAATGATCAATCCCCCTTCCCAGGTGTAAACTCCTGTGGATGGGAGCACAGAACACATTCAATGTATCTTTTCGTCGTAAGGGGCGTCGCGCAAGGGCTCTCAGTTTGGGAGCTTAGGCTCGTGACCACGGGTCTCCTATCTGACTGCTACGGCTCGATTTCCTGTTTCTATCCAACCTCCTTCGGTCAACTACAGATCTCTTCCAACCTATAAGACATTAGGTTTACATCACTGTAATTTGCACAACACCAACAACTCCCTTTGCCTGGTGCCTTCATTCATCGAAGGTTGAATCTTTCACTCTTTACTCAAGTTAAAGCGGATGATTATCTAATTCCACTTCCCCTTAAGGTAGGGTGACCAGATATCCAGAGACAAAAAGCAGGACCTGATCGTAAATATGATCTAGCAGCGAACTTGATCGCCAATTTTTCTCGTTCCTATTAAACGATACCAAGCGTAAAAACCATACAACGAATCGTACATTATTACTCACTACAGCATGATAAAACTTTTTTAAATGTGATTTTTAGAAGTAATATGTTCCAATAACAAAAATTACCAATTTTTATTAACCTACTAACCTATTATGCTATTACATTTGTTTACATTACAACACACAGTGTTCAGTGTTACATTAACACGTTGCAGTGTGAAGTCACTGTGACAGGCTCTCGTACTTTTCACTTGAATGAATTGTCTTCAACAACTTTAAGTTTCCACGCAGTATGTCATAAAACTCTACGCAGTTATAATCCAAGTTGCACCCCGTGATTACCATATGTTTTAGATTTTCAGCCTTTAGCCTGGATTTTTCATCTGTCCACAGATTGTTCATTAATGAAAATACCCGTTCTGTAGGAGCATTTGTTGCAGGCAAGCGTAACACAAATTCTACAATATCACCTATATTCCTGAATCCAATATTCCTATCTTCAAAATTAGTGAATATTTCCACCCACCTCAAATGATTTGGTGTACGAGACGAATTCCATTCCTTTACTTTAGTAACTGTGACATATACTCTGACATTAACAATCTCATCAAAAAGCATTGTATCACATATGTCTTTCCCAGTGTACTTAAGTATAAAATCTAATGACCTATGTACATACTCCATTCGAACACAGAATTAAAATCTGCCCAAATTAACACACTGAGTTCAGAAAAATGAAAAGTCCACTGGTCTAAGTATTCCAAGCAAGTGGAGTAAAATATTTCAACATTTTTCTTGAAATGTGAAACATTAACTAAGCCATCATTTTCAAGGTTCTTTAGTTTAGATTGAACAACTGAGTGTATAAACACACAGTCTAGCCTATTTGAGAGTTTTTTTCTGAGATCCTCAAGTACTTTACAAGCATCCAACATAACATGTTGCCCCTCTAATAACTGAATAACACCGTGAAAAATTGCTGCTTGAGTACGCAGAAAATTCAACCACACCTCAGACAAGGGATCATCAAAGAACTGTTTGATTACAGTTGGACACCTGCTTTGTGATTCAAAATATGATTTCAGGGCCGGATACAACTTCAGTACTCGTTCAATGGAAGGTAACAAGGAAAGCCACCTTATTCTACTGAAACCAAGAACTTTGGAATACTCAATTTCGACAAAATCACAAAACTCAATCAAGGAGGCCTCGCGTACAGTGTAAATGTGAAAATATGAGTAGATTTTTTGCACTACACTTTGAACACAAACTGGAAGACAGTCCACAGCAGTTTGTATTGCATTTTTGACTATGTGAGCACTGCAACCAACACCAACAATCGATTTCTCAAGAGACTTCTGCACGATGGAATAAATATTTTTAGAACCTTTCCGAGATGAGCCACCGAAGTTAGTATTAGTGTTGTCTGCACAAAGTCCAACCACTTTACTTTCAAGATGAAAATCATTTAGCGTTTTCAGGACGAATGACGAAATAATGTCAGCAGTTTCCCCTACCTGTTCTTCAAAATCTAACAATTTTACCTGTACCCCCTTGTTGTAAATAAAATAGCGAACAAGAATGGGGAAAAGTTTGGTGGATTTATGATTTGAAGAGTCTGTGTAGACCGAGACATAGTTCACATTTTCCAAGTCCTTTTTCACTTCAGATATCGCAAATGGACTAATCACATTAGTGACAATAGCTTCACACTTTGTCTTAGCACACGAATATTTTGGTTCGAAACACTTCTGAAGCAGTTTAGACGTGCAGTCTGCCGAGCGAAATGTTTGGTTATGTTTAACGGTATGGAATGCAAAACTGCCTTCAGAAGCTGCCAATTTCTGTTTAGCTGACCCCAGTTCAGCTCCACGAAAGAAAGTAGTGAGAAATGAGCTGGATGCAGCAGCATTGTCAGCGAGTTTGTGCTTCTTAGTATCCAAATGTCGTACAATCTCGCTTTTCCCGCCGTTTCCTATTGAAAACAAAGGTGAACATTTGGTGCAGCGGACATCGCTTTTCGATTTATCTGGTACTATAAACGGGTAGAGAAACTGCAATTCGGCATTTAGTACACATTTACCTTTAACTTTCGGCATGATTACCACGGCTAGCTTAAACCACACTACCTGATCATCTGGATAATCACCAGTACCGTTGCCTACGTTATACTCAAAGCCGTGAAAGAGTTGTCACAACGCCAGTACCAGTTAGCAGCTCCTCAGTACACAACTACATTGCTCCAAACTGCTCTTCCCCTCGTGAAAGTAACGACCGCAACGACAACCGGAAACAGGAGTGTTTATATTTGAAGCTGTAGCCATCTTAAATTAAATATTCGTTATTTTTCGTCCCCTTTCATTCGTTTAAAACATTAATAATTACATATACCATATTCTGCAAAAGAAATGAAACCATTTATAATGCAAAAATATTTCGCAGTATTTTCGCAGGATATTTTATAAAAAGCAGGATATTTATACAATTTTCGAGCCTCTTCGCGGACCGCAGGATAGGGTGTTAAAAAAAAGGAGTATCCTGCAAAAAGCAGGACATCTGGTCACCCTACCTTAAAGTGACACTCAGGAGATAAAAAGATATTTTTGCCTAATGCATGGATATCACGAAACTTTGTGGGAATGTCACCTACATAAAAATAGAGATATCACGAACATTTCTTTCATATACAATTAATAGTTATTCCTAATTAACATTTAATTTTAATTCCATTTTTTCATGAAGTTTAATTAACATGTTAATTTAAATTTGCAATTGGGTAGATAATAAGTCTTTAAAAGCACTACGTATCGATTTTTCTGTACATAATTTATATAAGGAGGCATATCGT
The DNA here is from genome assembly GCF_040414725.1 of Anabrus simplex. Lineage (NCBI taxonomy): Eukaryota > Metazoa > Arthropoda > Insecta > Orthoptera > Tettigoniidae > Anabrus > Anabrus simplex. The sequence continues at coordinate 366,550,474 of NC_090268.1, read as the reverse complement.
ACTAAAGTTTGTGTAAGTTTTACGTTCTAAAATTTTGGACTTAAAAAGTCGTACTACTTGAAAAAATTCTGCAATAAAAAATTCCATACGCAGATTTCTTAATATAGCTGTGATACATATACCATACAAATTTTGTTACATTTGGCAGAATATTATGGGAGATAAATGGAATTTTTATGTAAAATTACAATTGACACACAAAGCATTATTACACTGTTAAATTGTTTGAATTCCGTGGAATAACTTCGTGACAAGACAAAAGAAAAATCCTTTAAATTTCAGTCATAAAAAAATTCACCAAAATGACCAAAGTATCGATTTTTATCTCCGAAGTTTCGCACTGAAACAACGATCACCGCCATCTCCCTAAATGTTATATGTGTCTATTTCCGTGATGACTCATACCGGCAATACTGAGGTAATATCTCGCGATAAGTTCCAGGGGGTCCGCCTCTGTGATTAGCTGCCATCCCCGGACGCCTGGGCTCGATTGCCAGCTCTGCTACGAAATTTGAAAAGTGGTACGAGGACTTAAATGTGGTCCACTAAGCCGCAGGAGGTCAACTGAGTAGAGGCGGGTTCGATTCCCACCTCAGCCACCCTCGAAGTGGTTTTCCATGGTTTCGCACTTCTTCAAACAAATGTCGAGATCGTACCTAACATAAGGCTACGGCCCCTTCCTTCCCTATTCCTTATCTATACCGCCCAATCTTCCCATCCCCCCACAAGGCCCCTGTTCGGCATAGCAGGTGAGGCCGCCTGGGTGAACTACTGGTCCTCCTCCCCAGTTTTATCCCCGACCCAAAGTCTCACACTCCAGAACACTGCCCTTGAGGTGGTAGAAGTGGGATCCCTCACTGAGTCCGAGGGCAAAAAACAACCATGGAGGGTAAACAACATATTTAATAATAATAATAATAATAATAATAATAATAATAATAATAATAATCCCGTGTGGGGATTTACCTGTTAACTCCATCGGGCGCGTCCCATTGGAATTGGGGAAGCTCGCTGGCACTGCTGCCAGCAGAGTCAGAGGGTAGTAGGAAAATAAAATACCACCGTGAAAAGAAACTGGTCCCTTGCCAGGGTTACGGCGAAGACTGGTAAATGACCAGAAGCCAGAAAACATCTTGAGGCAACCTCTAGGGCTAACAACCCTAGTTGTAAAAGGATGGGTACCCGTCCAAAGCAAAATCAAGTCAAAAAGCATGATGGCACAACATTTCAAGAAACATACCCCAGGGGGTAAATCTTCGGATAAATCCCTCGTCGTGAACGCCACGGCGCACGAGTCTCGTTCGGATTCTGGGAGAGACTCGACATCATGCAAGAGATGAGTCGGAGCGTCTCGGTGTACCCCGAAGAGTCAAAAACTCAGGCCAAAATCTAAAACCTTTCTAGCAACTTTCAACATAAATTCACTTACACAAACTGGCAAGCTGAAAACCCTTACCAAAGCTCTTCACGAAAATCAGATATCCATAATGGCCCTACAGGAAACAAGGTACCCAGATGAAGAGATTTTTGAATCTGAAGGCTACCGATTTTTCAAGAGCAAAGCGCAAAGAGGAATCCTCAATCGAGCTGTGATGCTTGGAACCGCGTTTGCTGTTAGAACCAAGATCCTTAAATCGGTTGCAAATTTCGAACCTGTGAATGACAGATTGTCTATACTCACAATTAAATGCGCGAACAAAACCTACGCCCTAGTTAACGCACATGCTCCTACAGACGATAAGAACAAGTCTGATCCAGACGAAGTTGATAATTTCTGGGACCTACTGGATGAAAAATTAAACAAAATCCCCAAACACCATGTCAAGCTTCTTTTGGGTGACTTCAATGCCCAACTAGGTCGTGAACAGAAGTACAAGAGAGTTATAGGAAATTACCCTGCTCACAAAAGAACCAATCCCAACGGCAAAAGACTGGTGTCCATTTGCGAAAATCACAACCTGCAGGTCATGTCGACCCACTTTCGCCATCTACCCAGAAAGCAAATGACTTGGCGTTCTCCCGTCCAAGCTCTCGGAGAGTTCCAAATTGATCATGTTGCAATCTCCAGGAGAAACAGCCCTGAGATTATGAATGTCAAGGTAAAGAAAGGCATCAATGTGGCCTCAAATCATTATATGTCTCTTATCAAATTCAAACCAATTCCCGCAAACACAAGGAAGACAACCAAACAGATCACACGCTTCGACAATGATAAACTTCGGCAAAGGGTCGAGGAGTTCCAGGAGAAGGCTAGACCAAATGACACTGACTTTAACAACGCCAAAAGTCTCCTTATTGAGGCCGCCAAAGACGTTGCAGAAATCAAGAGAGGCATAAATCATGCCTGGTGGAATGGTACCTGCGAATCAGTCCTCCAAGAAAGTCTCAATGCGTGGAAACAGTACTACTCTACGAAATCAGAAAATGATTGGGAAACCTACAAAAACCAACGTGCCCAAGCAGCTAGGGTGTTCAGAACTGAGAAACGTAAATACGAAAAATCTCTCATTGAAAAGATTGAACAAAACTTTAGGAAGAATGAAAGCAGAGAGTACTACAGAGCCTTCAAACGCAAACTCACTGGCTATAAACCACCATCTCTATGCTTTGAGCGAAAGGACGGCACACTGGCGACATCAAATGAAGAAAATTGCAGCATTCTGGCAGATTACTTCAAGAATTTGCTTAATTGCTCTAAACCGCAAAGCGCCATTGAGACCAAGGAACCCTTACTCAGGTACCCAGATTCCAGACCACCCGACAGAGATGAAATCAAGCGCCACATTGCCCGTCTCAAAAATAACAAAGCGCCGGGGGAAGACTCAGTAGTAGCAGAACTATGGAAATATGCCCCAGAGGAATCACTTGATATATTGCAAAAGCAAATAGAAGAAATTTGGAACAAGGAGACCCTACCCGAAGATTGGAAAATAGCTTTGATCCATCCATTACACAAAAAAGGCAGCATGAAGAACATCAACAACTATCTTTGCTACCCGTGACTTACAAAATTCTATCACTTGCCATCCTGGAGCGTTTGGAACCACAAGTCGAACATCAAATAGGTGAATACCAAGGAGGGTTCAGGAAAGGTCGCTCAACAGCTGAACAGATCCAAAATCTCAAAACGATCATCAGATATTGTACGCTAAGGTCCAAGCAGTATGTGTCTGTCTTTGTGGACTTTAAGAAAGCGTACGACTCCATTGACCGGGAAGTCCTGCTAAACATCTTAAATGAATTTGGAGTTGATTTGAAACTGCTGGCATGAATTAGAGCCACCCTGACCGATACAAAATCCAAGGTGAAGTTCCACGGATGTCTCTCGCATTCCTTTGACATCAAAACAGGAGTCCGACAAGGTGATGGGCTATCCCCGATACTTTTCAACTGTGTTCTTGAAAAGATCATCAGAACCTGGCGGGTGAAATTACAGGAAACCAACTACAGTCCATTGAGAATAGGAACCCAATCCAAGGGCATCGCAACAGACTGCTTAGCATTTGCCGATGATATTGCTGTTCTCTCAAACGACATAGAAACCGCTAGAGCTCAAGTTGAAATTTTAAAGGAAATTGCCGAACAAACTGGTTTGCAGATATCGTTTGAGAAAACAGAAGTAATGACTAACATCAAAGAGGCTCCACCAAAACTCCATACAAAATACGGGGACATCACCCGAGTAGACAAATTCAAATACCTGGGTGAGATCATCATGAAAAATGGACTGGACAAAGAAGCACTTCAGGAGCGAGTACGCAAACTGGAAATAGCCTACCAAACATCCCGCACAATCTACAACAAAAAATGCCTTTCCCAAAACACCAAGATACGTCACTATGAAACAGTTCTGAAGCCAGTAGTTCTATATGCAGCCGAAACCCTGTCTCTAAATGCCAACAAAGGACTCCTTGAAGAACTGGAGAAACGAGAACGCAAAATTGTGAGAGGAATCTTGGGATCAAAGTACAGAAATGGAATCCATCAAAGGAGATCCAACAAGGAAGTCTACAGCAAAATAGAGAAAATTACCGACACAATCAGAAAAAGACGGGCCCGATTTTACGGTCATCTGAAAAGAATGAACGGAAGAAAGTTAACTAAAGAAATCTTTCACTTTTTTTATTCAAACCCCAAAACCACAATTCCCTGGTTTAGAAATGCCAAAGAAGACCTGCAAATGCTACATATCTCAGCTGAAGACGCCCTTAACAGAGATCTCTTCCGCAAGAAAATATTGACGAACGGGCTAAACCGAGACGAGCAGCCGAAGAGAAGGCACGGTGCCCCTTGGACAGAGGAGCGTAAGCAGGCCCACTCACAAAGAGGGAAATTTGGGCTCTAAAGAAGGCCATGTTCAGTGTCAAATGCAACAAGACTTAACGTGGTCCTTGATGGCCCCAGCGAATTATATAATAATAATAATAATAATAATAATAATAATAATAATAATAATAATAATAATAATAATAATACCGGTAATAATAATAATAATAATAAAGTAAACTTGTGTCCTCATCCCAAGGACATGCAGCTCTGTTCGAGTACCCCCTACCCCCAATGGAGGTGAGCTTCATGTACCATTTCAACCACATACCATCCCTCCTGCCATTTTTACATTTATAGCAGTAGCTGGAATCGAACCCTGGTAACGGAGGACAGCAGCTAATAACAATAACCGTTATGCTACGGTGGCGAACATAATAATAATAATAATAATAATAATAATAATAATAATGAAAAGGTTACTTTTTGTTTTTATTTTTAGTGAATGTTGTCCCGTCTTCACACTGTGTTAGTGTCATGTATGACCTCTTCTGGAACTGCTCATGTCTCTGATAAGCTCTGCCATCTTTGAGATCAGTACATTGACGATATCTTGAGATAGAAGGTCCTAATCCATCTGGGTAACTATGACGAGGTCTGAGAATGTCTGTGGAGTTGTGGACGATCAAAAACAGAACTTTTCAATCTGTACTATGCAAGCTCAATGCAGTTCATGTCCGATAAATTAGCTGGCACCGGCCTTTCTTATGAAGTTCTTCACTGATGCACCCCGATAACAGTGACCATTGTCGTGGACGAACATTAATTCAGCACCGTATTCATCCTTAAGTTGTTGTGCAAATGGTCGAAAAATTCGTTCGTATACCGCTGGGCGGTTAAAGTCCCTCGGATAGGAATCAAAAGGGTACGACGGGCATGCATATCATATACCGTATGTGAAAGTGACTGAGGTATAAGCGATGCTATTAACGCCATTCCTTATGCAGCCAGTCCCTGCTATGAATGGTGTGAAAATGTTGCTCATAGGGTCGGTTGGTGCATGCATTTCAGTGGGCTTGGCAGACTGATATGTAATAGCAACTCTGGTTCGGTGAGGAAAGCAACGGGAAACTACCTCACTCCTCATTTCCCAAGTACGCCTCTTCAGTGATGCTTAGGCCATCTATGACAGCTGACGGCAGAGCTGTTGAGGATCCCACCAGCGGCATCGCTGACGGACTGAACAACAACATATGTTTTTCAGTGAATATCATAAAGTCATAGTCAGTTTGCTTCGAAGTTCATTGATATTTTGAATCGGAATATCATCAGTCATCGCTTGTCTACAGGCTGAAGGAGATTATTTTCAACACTTACTTTAAAGAGGGAAGTTTTATGGCTTTTCTATCTGATCATACATTAATCGGAATAAATGTGTCTTCTACGGGCGTAAGAGAACGGTGTGTCGACGACTGCACTCTCCTTTGCTGATAAGCGGCATGCAGGAAAAATAGCTGTTCCGTACCACCTACGTCGTTATCTACCTGCGAACGGTTTTCCTGTAATCCTCAGATATTTACACCTGGACAATCCGTACCACTTGGTGTCAAATTGGAATTTCATTTCCACGCCAGCGAGCGTGATGAGCCTGACAGACACACTTTAGAAATCAGAAACAAAAATCTATTACATTTGCTGAAGAAAACGTCTACCGTATATTTAATAATTGCCCTTTAAACTATACTTATCACTTATGTTTATGTAAACATTATCATGAAAAAAATGAAATGTCGTATGGCTTTTAGTGCCGGAATACCCCAGGACGGGTCCCGTAGGCGACCTGCGCGTCGTGATGAGGATGAAGATGATGATGAATACAACACATACACCCAGCTCCCGTGCCGTAGGAATTAACCAATTAAGGTTAAAATCCCCGACCCGGCCGGGAATCGAACCCGGGACCCTCTGAACTGAAGGGCAGTGCGCTGACCGTTCAGCCAACGAGTCGGGCATTATCATAAGAAAGTCGATTTTTAAAGTATAAATCCTGAAACGAAACAATAAAATAGAAATATACATCGTGTTCGGGCTCATTGTGTCTGACGAGCATAAGGAATGGATAATATTACTATTATTGTGAATATTACTTAAGTAAAATATTCTAATGAACTGGACGATATGCGCTTGAGGGTCACGCAGAAACAGGAAGCTACTTATAAAGGTGCGAATGATGAATACGAGATAAGAATTAACACTTGCGCCAATCAGATCAGTTACGCCCGACGGAAAGTTAACATCAGTAGTGGTCACACCGTGCAAAGGCTTCTGCGCTAGTAGTGGACAATGGATATGCACATGAATACATGCAGTAGGATATCGTTTTTACTTCGCAATATTCCTCACTGTTTCAAGTGATACGGAATGTCCTCTTCTAAATATTTTAAAGTGATTAACTGACACTTCACAGGCAATCAGCAGGTCAAGTGGTACGAAATGTCCGGTGGTACGAAATGTCCTAGAACCAAAAAGAGCAACCGTTACGCAGCTCCCCTATACTTGTATGAGATACTGTGGTATCAGTTTCTCTTGCCTATTCACTTCCTGCGAATCGCTTTGCAGTGTCCCCAGTGTTATAACGGCACGTGAAGCGTACCATGCTGCCGTGGTTTCTTCTACACATTTGGAAACGTACTGTGATCAGGATAACGTTTATCTGGATATTACCGCACGAAGTACAGCTGCTTGTCGTTCATAGCAATGACATTCCCCAAACACGTATAACGTAACCGCTCCATTGCTAAACGTTCGACTAGACTGACTTTTACGCATTAAAGTTGTTTGTGCCCTGAGCAATGCATAAAGCCCTCGTGTGGCATTTCAGCTAATAGAGTTCATAAACAATAGTCTACAACCCCTGCGACATTCGGCAACTTCTCCGACTACATGTTGAGGGGAGCCGTTTCATACACAACGAAAGCTCATGCACCAGACCTATTATACCACCCGTTCTACTGCGGAGTATGTATCTGAAACACCCGGTGCATCAACGTACTCGGCAAACATAAAACGTAGTACATATTATCCTAATGTATAATGCGTATAGTTATTTCTTTCTATGATTAATATATTCAGAAAATTAAGTAATGGCTCCTAATCAAACAAACAAAAACACAAATATCTGGCACATACAGCCACATATGGTCCTTGGCCCACTAAGGTGACTGCTGCCCAGCCCAGTGGGCTGGAGATACAGTACTGGAGGGCCGATTCGACATCCTCATCCATATTTTATGCCTTTCATGACCAGGTTACTTGCCTCATATATCATATAGCTGTTCAGTTGGCCTCACGAGGCTGAGTTTACCTCGTTCTAGCCCTCAGTTCCGGATTAAAATCCTTAGACGAGCCGAGAATCGAATACGAAACTGGCCATTTAATGACTTCCCTCGAACATATTAACTGACAGGAAAGAAATATGATAATATTGTATTGTTAGAGATACTTTCTACGGTGACATGCATGGGGACGAGCAGGGGGTAGCTCGTATTACTCCTCTACCGGGCTGGGTAGCTCTGGCAGTAGATCGCTGGCCTTCCGAGTTGAAGCTGGAGGACTCGATACCGACTCAGACTGGTGGTATTTGAGATAGTGGGTTCGAACCCCACTGCCGGCAGCCTTGAAGATGGTTTTCCGTGGTTTCCCATTTTCACCCTAGGCAAATGCTGGGGCTGTACCTTAACTAAGTCCACGGCCGCTTCCTTCCCATAACTAGCCCTTTCCGATCCCGTCGTCGCCATAAGACCTATCTGTGTCGGTGCGACGTAATGCAAATAGTAAAAAAAGAAAGGTGGTGGTATTTGAAAATGAGCCAATACGTCAGCTTTGAGTCGGTAGATTTACCGACATATTAAGAACTACTGCGGGACAAAATTCCGACACCCTGGCGTTTCCGGAAACCTTAAAAGTAGTTAGTAGGATGTAGAACCAATAACATGTTTTTCTTTCTTTCTTTCTTTCTTTCTTTCTTCGATGGTAGCCAGCTATAGACCACGTCAAGTAACTTCGTGATATTCTTCCTCTCTTTGCCTTCCTGTCTTTCCAATATGTCTCCGTCCTCCTTCTTTCCTTCCTTCCTTCCTTCCTTCCTTCCTTCAACGAGACAGATTTCCTTTTTTGCTAGTTGTTTTACGTCGCACCGACACAGATAGGTCTTACGGCGACGATGGGACAGGAAAGGGCTAGGAGTGCGAAGGAAGCGGCCGTGGCCTTAATTAAGGTACAGACCCAGCATTTGCCTGGTGTGAAAATGGGAAACCACGGAAAACCATTTGCAGGGCTGCCGACAGTGGGGTTCGAACCTACTATCTCCCGAATACTGGATACTGGCCGCACTTAAGCGACTGCAGCTATCGAGCTCGGTGACAGATTTCCTCTGCCTCTTATTTTCTCCTAGAAACCCACAAAAAGCAGTTCTTTTAACTTCGATGAACCATCGGATTTGTGTTTTGGGATGTTTATCGAAATGACGAAATATTCTCTTCGTTAACCTTTCTGGATTCATCCGGATCTAATGGCCATAAAGCGTACTCTTCCTTCTTTCTGATACTATCTGAGAGTATTATTATTATTATTATTATTATTATTATTATTATTATTATTATTATTCCCTAATTTCACTATAAAAAGTATTTATTCCCAATTCAGCAAAAATTCCTCCTTCACAAGGGCGGACGTGCCTTATGTGCTGAGGTGCTGCAGCACATTGTCTGTTTGAAAAATAAATTACTTTAACAATATTATCTGCAATCAAATACAGTGAATTGAAAAAGACGCCATCCGGAAACAGGAAATCATTCAACTCCTCTCACAACTAAGTAACTACTCCTGCACTCCACGCCGGGTGCTGTGGAGATCACAGCTCAGCAATAATTTCTAAGCTTTTTGACAGAAACCAGGAACTCTGCCTTTTGCGCATGCGTACCCAACTTTTCCAATATGCTGTGGAAACAACAGCCAAGACATCACTTCAAAGCGAGTCTTCGTTCGACCACAGAGTGGCAGCACTGGTCACACTTAAATTTCGACCGAAATGAGAACGTGGCTGGTGACAGGCACCCTCTTGACTCAGTGCGTTGCCTACGTGATATCTCGTGTGTATCTCGTAGGCAACGCTCAGTGGTAGAGGGCGATCGCTCAAAGCAAACGGGAAAACAAAATACTGTGGAGGAAGCCATCAGCTGTTCCCGCCAGGTATTTTAGTACTCCCAACTTGTCTATTCCATAGCCACATTTGTAAATCGATGAACTATAAAAATTGTACTTTTTATGTTGTCAAAATAAGAACATTATATTGTGATTTTCTTTAATTACAAAAAGTTTACTTTATAAATTTCACTATAACAACATAATATGTAATTTTGCATTACGACGTTGTTAGTTTTATTTCAGTGACGCTGGTAACATTGAGAAGTTCAGTTTTTGCGCGCTCACACCAAGTGTTTCTGAGTTCGTGAATATTTTGTCATTGCAGGTATTATTGTGTGTTTAATTAGCTTTGTATGAGTAATGTGCGTATGTGATGGTTTGGTTACGTATTTGTTATTTCTTTCTTTCTTTCTTTCTTTCTTTCTTAATCTGCTTACTCTCCAGGGTTGGTTTTTCCCTCGGACTCAGCGAGAGATCCTACCTCTACCACCTCAAGGGCAGTGTCCTGGAGCTTCAGACTTTGGGTCGGGGGATACAACTGGGGAGGATGACCAGTACCTCGTCCAGATGGCCTCACCTGCTATGCTGAACAAGGGCCTTGCGGGGGGATGGGAAGATTTGAAGGGATAGACAAGGAAGAGGGAAGGAAACGGCCGTGGCCTTAGGTACCATCCCGGCATTTGCTTGGAGGAGAAGTGGGAAACCACGGAAAACCACTTCCAGGATGGCTGAGGTGGGAATCGAATCCACCTCTACTCAGCTGACCTCCCGAGGCTGAGTGGACCCCGTTCCAGCCTTCGTACCACATTTCAAATTTCGTGGCAGAGCCGGGAATCGAACCCGGGCCTCCGGGGGTGGCAGCTAATCACACTAACCACTACACCGCAGAGGCAGGCTTACGTATTTGTTCAGTATGGAAAACTCGGTGGAAAACCTCTTGAAAACCACATATTTTTATTCTTTGTAGAGGGGATGGGTTACAGCACACAACTGATTTTCTGCACCAGTCGTCACTGGTCCTTCACTTGTTCTGCATAAGGCGTGCAAACATTGCTCTGTGTGTGTGCTGCAGTGCTTACGCACTCTCACAAGAGAATGGGTCTAGCTGGGATTCAGACACGTTACAAATGCTCTCTGCGCTTTCTCTTGCTGCCAGCAGGAGCAGAGGAATGAGGTAAGGGGTAACAGCGTGAAATGAATACATCGTAGCTACACTAGCTGGGACTGAGTAACGTCACGACATAGTGTCTACTGACTACACGAGAGATGCTAAATTCACCGTTCGTGAGTCCGCCTCCATATCTAACTGGTTAGCATGCTTCAAATGGTCCTGGATTCAATTCTCGACCACTTCTGGGATTTTAACCTTCACTGTTCGATTCACTTGGCTTGGGGGCTGGGCATTTATGATTTGTTCATTATTAGAATTAATCTGGTTTCCAGTGTTCAAATCAGGAAATTTCTGGGGCTGTACTTTAATTAAGGCCACAGTCGCTTCCTTCCCACTCCTAGCCCTTTACTATACCATCGTCGCCATTAGACCTAACTGTGTCGGTGGGACGTAAAGTAGATTTAATTTAATAATAATAATAATAATAATAATAATAATAATAATAATAATAATGGGAAGCCATGGAATACAATTTTGAAGAGGGGCTAATATGGGGTTAGAACAGACTTTTTCCCAACCAATCAATTCACTGATCTGCATTTACGGCAGTCGCCCAGGCGGCTGATTGCCTGTCTGTTGTTTACCTAGTACATACATACATACATTTATTGAACATAACAGGCGACTTCGCCCCTATACATGTTCACATGCAGAGTAAAATGAATAATAAATAATAATAATAATAATAAGGATAATAATAATAAGAATAATTAGCAGTCATTAGCTGTAGCAGTCACTCACTCAGTGTTCATCCAGTGTCCTTATTATGCTCTGTACTTGCGTCACATTATTGTTACTGACCTACACCTAATCAATAAATCAAACAACAACACTCAGCATTTCAGCACTTGCATTCCAGCTAACTTTAAAACAAACAGACCATGCAATCCTGTCTTATTACCCAACTCCACATAACTAAGTCCTCGGTCCCTGTATTCCCTAATCCATTAGAATTTTAACATACTATCCCCTTCCCTTATACACATAACTATTCCACCCCCCTACTCCCCTGCCCACCCTCTAACTCACTCTCCTTCATTTTACTCTCGCAGGCCTTTTTTGTCGCACAAAAATACCTGTTCAATTCACCCCCTTTTTCCCATTGTTTAATAATCCATCTCAGTATTGCGTTCTCATCCCCTCTCCCCAATATTTCCCGATGCTCGGCACTCAATAATCCATGTCTTAACCCCTTCGTTACCTCACAGTCTCTTAGCAAGTGAAAATCATCATTCACATCTCCACAAAGTACACACCTTGTCTTATCTCTCCCCTGTATCCAGCCTGTATTCCTTTGTAAACCTAAAAGCCACCACATCATCCCATATCGTTTTGACCTATCGACGTATCTAATATTCAACCCTGCTATCTCCTCTATTTTCGTCAAAACGGTCAGCGAATTTCTTAGTCTGCTTTCCCCCAATAATTTCTGCCTATGGATATCTCTAATTCTCCTTTCCAGTATATTCATCCCTCTCACTTCTGTCTTCGACCAAACCTCCCCCCACAGGTGTCCTAATCCTATCCTCTCCAAATATCCCTTTATTTTTTCTAACCATCCACCCTTATACATGCTCTTACATTGCTGTGCATACGCTGCCCGTAATACCCTCCCACCTTCCTGTTTGTTTACCTAGTATTTTCTTACACAATTCCAAAGATTATTATTGATAAATTATTCCAAACCCTAACTATTCTTCCTATAAACGAATATTTTCCCCAATTATCCCCTTGAATTCCAACTTTATCTTCATATGATGATCTTTCCTACTTTAAAGAAAACACTCAAACGTATTCACCTACCAATGTTATTCTACGCCATCTCTCTACTGACAGTTCAGAACATACCACTTAGTCGAGCAGCTCGCCTCTTTCCTCCCAAATCTTCCCGAGTTCAGCTATATATACAGGGTTATTCACCTAACATGTTACACGGAAATAACTTCTAAACCATTAAAGATATCGGCATTCTGTTTTCATATTCGTAAATGGTACCCACAGTCTTGTAAAAGAACGTGCTACTTAGTCTCATGAGGTTATTATTAACCGAATTATTGATACTAACTCCATATTTTTAAATGGGACGGCACAAATTCATACAGCTTGCCTAAAAGTTCAACTGCGTACAAGTTCGAATATGTAAGTATTTTCAAAATCGGACAATTACTTTTTGAGATATAATATAATATAATATAATATAATATAATATAATATAATATAATATAATATAATATAATATAATATAATATAATATAATATAATATAATATAATATAATATAATATAATATAATATAATATAATATAATATAATATAATATAATAGGCGTGAAGTCGGGCAAGGACAAACTGACGCGCAAGCAGTTTCCTGGGAGTGAGTTCAGCCACAGAATGGATACCAGGCATATAAGCATATCGTACACATGTGATGGGTTTGCAAAGTGTGTATGACAGGCGAACTCATGACAGGACAGGGAGGGTTGATGAGTTTAAAAGGAATAAAATAGGTACTTTGCCTTGAAAGGGGAGACGCCGAGGTGTCCAGATTTTGTCCCGCAGGAGTTCTTTTACGTGCCAATATATCTACCGAGACAAGGCTGCCATATTTGAGCACCTTCAAATACCACTGGACTGAGCCAGGATCGAACCTGCCAAGTTGGGATCAAGGCCAGCTCCTCAACCGTCTGAGCCACTCAGCTCAGCTTTTAGCTTAGAAATTTGGCCGGTAAGATTTTGTCATCTAAGATTCGATATTGTGCGACAATTGTCAAGGAATTCTCACACTCCATAATGTATGTGCTGCGGGTCAGTATTCCAGCAAAAATATAACACATATCGGTTTACGCAAGGGAAATGACGATATGTATTAAAAGTAGCTAAATATGTGCGTGCATATGAGCAAAACATTTTCAAAATATGGAGAAACGTTTGATAACAATGTAAAAAACATATTTCAGAATCTGGCCTTGAAACATTGAAGCTTGCGAAACAAATTTTGAATGCCTTGCTGACAAGAATGTAAAACCTGTCCTCAGCGGAAACCCAACGGATCGGAAATGTTTTCCGCTGTATACAGGATTCCGGCTCATAAAGGTGGTTAAAAATAGCATTACATAATCCAGCAGTATATTTATATGATTTTGTGTGGAAGTAGATTCAATAATGACTCTAATGGCACACTTTTATGTCTACACTAACTCATCAGCACTAACACAAATCTGTTCTTGGTTAGAACTTGCTCACAGTGCGCAGTGTACAGTGCATACACTTATTTAATACACATTACATGTTTTATAGGGGCGCCATTAGCTCAGTGGCTTAGTTGCTGGCTGTCCACTATTACTGGGTTTGAGAAAAGTGGAAAAACTGCCTAAAGGCTGTAATATTTGGAATTTGTGTCTGGTTTTTATACCAATTATTTATAAGATATTTTGTAATACTTTTGATCATTTTTTCGATCCCGGTCTATTCTGGGTCATGATTCTCATCTCAAGAATTACGTTACGTCGGGAAGGGCATCCGGTCTTAAAGCCCTGGCCAATACTTAAAGGAGCCTCGGTGGCTCCCGCGACCCTAGAAATAACTAGGATAAGCTGAAGAAAGTTTTTCAGTTTTACATGCTTTATACTCGTAGAATTCTTTGTTTTGCACCGACACAGATAGGTCTTATGGCGACTATGGGACAGGAAGCGGCCGTGGCCTTAATTAAGGTACAGCCCCACCATTTGCCTGGTGTGAAAATGGGAAACCACGGAAAACCATCTTCAGGGCTGCCGACAGTGGCGTTCGAACCCACTATCTCCCGAATACTGGATACTGGCCGCACTTAAACGACTGTAGCTATCGAGCTCGGTCTTTGTAGAAATAACACCAGTAGTAATACTGTACAGCACTGTCATTTACTAGCTCTCAATTAAAATACTGGCACTACAAATAATGTTTAGCAATTCCGCGTCATTTTTCGTTAGTGAAATAGACTGAATGTTCTTTACGGCTGATAAGGCAGGTCAGTACGACTTCACGTTACAGTTGAATCAGTTATTTGAGAAAACACATGTCCACTATTACTGGGTTTGAGAAAAGTGGAAAAACTGCCTAAAGGCTGTAATATTTGGAATTTGTGTCTGGTTTTTATACCAATTATTTATAAGATCTTTTGTAATACTTTTGATCATTTTTTTATAAAATAAACTTTGAAAACAGGGTGATACGGGGGCATAAATTTACTGGACATGTGTGATTTCTCAAATAAATAAACTTGCTAGAAAGAAACGTAATAAAATCAAGTTATTTTATGCTTTCAAACATTTAATTACAGTTGAATTATGTAATTAAGTTTCAACTTTAAATATCCGTTCATACAATGGCATTAAAGTCTAAATTCAGAACATTTTCCAACATTGTCCGTCCTAAGAATATCACTTATTACAGTTAACAATAACATCAAGAGAAGGTCTTGTCATACCTGTTATTCAAGTTCCTCAGCTATGTTCTGCCTATTGACAGTACGCCAGGAGAAAATTATCAAGATCCCAATAAAACCCTTATAATGAGGTGGGCATGTATGCTTCATCTTTGAAAGATGGGGTATAATTTTAACATATACACATTAAACCTATTTTGTCCGAAATTGGACATGTGTGGTTTCTCAAATAACCGATTTAATTATATAATTACATAGAAATCCCATCCCTGATCATTATACACATCGCAAGCTGAGATTCGTTAAGTCTTACAGTCATTGAATCTACCAGGAGGTTCCCTTTGTTTGCAGATAAGGGCGAAGTGCATTTGCTCGTCCTTTCCTAACATGAACATAAGGCTAACTAGTCCACCAGCCGTACCAAAGAATTCCGTGAACCCTGGTCCCTCATGAAAAACCCTGCAAGCCGTATGCCGAAAGAGAGGGCTGAAGTATTGATTAAGAACGTGGATTATGCTCACCCTCACTGACCGACTGACCGAGTTGTGGGGGTGAAGTTACGTAACACATCACTTGTGGAGGGAACAGGGAATTCGTGATATGCCTTTATAAACGAACCCCGAGTGGACTGGTTGTGTTTGATCTAAGCTGGGACAGAAGATGAATCGAGATCAAAAACACTGGAGCAGGAGAAGGAACTCTTTTCCTGGTAGTCAGATGATAGATACAAGACTTTCTACATTAATAATAATACTTGCGAATGGCCTCCTTAGAGGCCTGGTGTAGGTCTTCCCAGTTCACGCCTCGTAGGCGACTTACGCGTCTTTGAAGATGGGGCCCTACCTATGATGAATTCTGATGCTGAAGAACTCCTTTAAGTATTGGTCAGGGGTTTAAGACCGCATGCCCTTCCCGACGGCCCGTAGTTCTTGAGATAAAAATCTCGACCCCCCCCCCGAGCCAACGGAATTAGCCATTAAGGGTCAAAATCCACGATCCGACCAAGAATCGAACCCGGGACCTCTTAGACTAAAGAACAGCACGCTAATTATTTAGCCGTGGAGTTGGCATGCTGATCTATTATTATTATTATTATTATTATTATTATTATTATTATTATTATTATTATTATTATCCGCCTCTGCGGCGTGGTGGTTATGTGATTATGTACCACTCCCGGAGGCCCGGGTTCGATTCCCGGTTCTACCACGACATTTGAAGAGTGGTACGAGGACTGGAAAGGGGTCCATTCAGACTTGAGAGGTCAGCTGAGTAGGGACGGTTCGATTCCCGCCTCAGTCATCCTCGAAGAGGCTGCGTGGTTTCTCCTTCTCCAGCCAAATACCGGGATGGTACGTAATTTAAGGCCGCGGCTGCTTCCTTTCCTCTTCCTTCCCTATCCCTTCCACTCTTCCCATCCCCCACAAGACCCCTGTTCAGCATAACAGGTGAGGCCACCTGGGCCACTTGTCCTCCTTCCCTGTTGTATTCCGACCAAATATCTCACGCTCCAGGACACTGCCCTTGAGGCGGTAGAGGTGGGGACACCTCGCTGAGTCCGGGAAATAAACCAACCCTAGACGGTAAACGGATTTAATAATAATAATAATAATAATAATAATAATAATAATAATAATAATAATATATTATTATATTATATTATATATTATTATATTGTATTATATTATATTATATTATATTATATTATATTATATTATATTATATTATATTATATTATATTATATTATATTATATTATATTATATTATATTATATTATATTATATTATATTATATTATATTATATTATATTATATTATATTATATTATATTATATTATTATATGATAGATACAGGACTTGCTACATTAATAATAATTGCGAATGGCCTCCTTAGAGGCCTGGTGTAGGTCTTCCCAGTTCACGCCTTGTAGGCGACTTACGCGTGTGTGAAGATGGGGCCCTACCTATGGTGAATATTATTATTATTATTATTATTATTATTATTATTATTATTATTATTATTATTATTATTATTATTATTAATCAAATTTTCCCATTCTGTCTGCAGGAGCATTGATACCTAAATTCTAAAGACAATAAGAAAAAACAAATTTTAAGGCTGAAGCGTGTTCTGAACAGTGATATATTCTTTGTTGATGGCTAGGTAAGTAATTTGATATGAGTACTGTATTATAATTTCAAACAAAATGTATAATAATTGTGTGTGGCTATTGCTAGCCTCGCGCAATCCTTGTAAGGCAGGCCCTTCGACGAACATGGGTGGCCTTTGCCGTGTATAGGAAATGGCGTGTTAATGTAGTGGAGGATAGCGTTGTGTGTGGTGCATGAGTTGTAGGAATGTTGAAAACAGCAAAAACATCCAAACCGACAATCAAGGGAATTAACCATTTAAAATTCAAATTCCTGATCCGGCCGGGAAGCGAAAGCCACTACGCTGCCCGTCAGCCAAGGAGCCAAACATTTAAAACAAGTGAGTAAAGTAGATAAAACATAGTGTAATATTAATAAGATGTTTATGTTTAAACGAGTTTATTTATGTCAGACTGTACAGTGTTAGCTTATGGACGGCAATATGTCTTTCATCAAATGAAATTCAAATCGATAAAGATTACTTTATTTGTACCTAACAAATCCTTCTCGAGAGGCACCTGTATGGAATTTGTGGATCGAAAGGGGGAAACTGACTGAGAGTCTAAGAAACTACCACGAATGAAATAATCGATTGTCTACAGTACGATGAGATGAGGCCTCTTTGATGAAAGAGCCTACTATTCTGTATGTCTCTCAATCATGAGCATCTATCAATACTTCACATCACAGCCTTCACGGTTGCTAGGTAACATCGTGTCACACATTTTCTATCGCTAATTTCGTGACACAGATTTTCAGCTGATCTCAGCCCTAAAACATACAGTATTTTTGTCAAAAATACTAGGATTACATGGGAATCAAAGGTATTTAGGGAATGGATGTTTAAAGAGTAAAATAAAAGCTTAAACATTATATATTATATACTCACCCGTGTCAGGTATGGGTTGACATCACCAAGTTTAAAAAAGAAACACGAATTTAAATTTTAAAGAAATTGTCCAAAGTGTTTTGTTTTAAAACAGAAAAACAGAACTCGTTTTTGAACATCATTGTTGCGTCATCATAAGCCTTATTGTCTCAGTCTTGTTTCATGAGCCGTATGGTTTGCTTCTCAGCTAAAAGGTCGCATTTCACTGGTGATATTTTACACCACTGCCGTCGGCCATCTGCGCACCTTCTGTGGTTAGTTCATATTATGTTTAGAGCTGACCAGATTCTGCGATGCACGTCAAAAGCGGGCAGTTTTCTCCTGGTACGAGACTGACTTCGGCAGTTTGGACGCCAGCTTTATTGCCAGGTTTCCTTCCAAAAAGAGGTGACTTTTAAGTATGTCACGATAAACCTCCTAGCAGTCATCACTGTCTCCATAGGTGTAATTTGAGCATTTTGATTGGGGAGGCAGGGGTTACCGGGGATTATATGCCCCTTTTAAGAGCAGTTTGCGACCACAAAATTATTCCTTACATTCTTTATATTTCCTTTAATAAAAATGAAATGAAATGAAACCTACAACCTGTTTTCCAGTCTTTGACCGGGTCAGGGATGTGAAGTTACGATGAAGAAAAAATTTAATAATACCAAATATTTATTTCAGCTACAAACAACTTTTTGAGACTAGCCATGTTTTTTATTTCAAGAGCCTCTCTGTCTCGTGGGAACGAACTCTCCGTGACAAGCGAGGCGCGAGCTCGTGAAATGCCGGGACACTTCGGTGGACCTCGAGTACTGGATAATCTGTCAAATTCAAGAAATCCTTCATAACGAGAGATTTTGACGGCATGGTAAATCGAGGAATAAAGGATCTAAATTATTTATAAACCGTATGTGAAGTTAGAATCCCCAGGGTAAATATAAATGCAGTTAAGCCTAGGGATAAGTTTGCGTCAGGCTCCCGAATTAGCGGCACGTGGCAACGCCAATGCATGACGAAAAACCCGCGAAACGCCAGGGCAGAAATAATTCATATCGCCCGTTGCAAGTATGGGAAAAATATGAAATTAACACCGTAATGAATCGTAAGTCTGTCCGAAGTTATGGAACAAATTTCAAGAAATTTGGTCCAGTGGATGTGGATTTTTTTTTTTTTGCTTTACGTCGCACTGACACAGATAGGTCTTATGGCAACGATGGGATAGGAAAGGCCTAGGAGTTGGAAGGAAGCGGCCGTGGCCTTAATTACGGTACAGCCCCGGTATTTGCCTGGTGTGAAAATGGGAAACCACGGAAAACCATCTTCAAGGCTGCCGACAGTGGGACTCGAACCCACTGTCGGCAGCCTTGAAGATGGTTTTCCGTGGTGGATGTGGAATTAGCAGATTACATAACCAAGCCTCGTGGAGAGGGTAGCGTCCCTCCCAGAGGGTATAAAAGAAACTTCCCTCCGCATATTTTACACACTCTATCTGATCGTCCGAACGGCGAAGCCCACGTCATTCGTCTGCAAGAAAGTGTGGGGTTTTGTTCTCAAAGTAACTTGTTACATATTCGTGTCAGTGGTTCAAGTAGAATATTAAAGTAGAAGGTGATAGAAATGTTCCTGAACTGCCGCAGATGATAACTTTGAACGTTTAGGTAGTTGGTTAAAATACGTAGCTGAGTTTCTCCCTGTATTACAATCATGTACGTTTAATATTTGTCAAAAGTGAAGTCTGGAGGCTGGCTGCGAGGTCTGATTTTCTTATCTGTTTGGAACACCTGGCTATCAGTAGGGAAAACGACAGCAGGGTCCTGGAGAAACAGTGGCAGTCGCCATCTGAGAGGCGTGCTCGTCGCATGTTAAACGCCATGAAAGTGCGGTATTTGCGGTGTTAATCGACACCAAGTGTAAAAGCTATAGCTTAAGTTGTATATATATAAGAATATGATGTCAAATGTAGCCATGGCAGGCTAAGCATGAGGTCATCTGGCTAAATGCAGCCAGAATCCAGGATGATGACTACGATTGCAGGTCTGTAAATATATTTGTATCAATGTTGTAGTTAGGATGTGTTTGTCCCAATAAATGTTCAGTGCGTGTGTGGAATTTCTATTTAATAATGATCAGGCGAATGTATTTCATTTCTGGTCGTCGTGAGAAACTCTTCAGGGCTGTAAAATTCATGTCGAGAAAGTATAAAATGCGAAGTTTAAATAATGTGCTAATATTCTTTGAGATATTGTTCAAATTGAGTAAAATTAGGAAGGTGACAACGATCACGCAGTCGTGGTGAATGCCTTAATTTCTAATATCGTATGAATTCAGAAAATTTTTGTCGAAATAATAATAATAATAATAATAATAATAATAATAATAATAATAATAATAATAATAATAATATTTACCGCGGGATAAAATTGTCTATGTTAAAAGTGTATTTAACAGTTATGTTCAATAAGGTTTGCTTGTGTTTCGAAATCCATTGAAGTCTGATAAAGTTATGTTTTATTCATGGGAAGTTAAATTTTTGTGACATCGTGTATGTCGGTGATATAGGAAATCACGGTGTGTTGTTGTATTCCTGAGGTCCGAAAGTTGTAGAAAAATATAAATGAAAAAGGTTTCTTATAAAAGTTGTTTGTCACAAGAGGATTGAGGTTTGAAAAGTCTTGAAACAGAAGAAAAGAGATTGATGGCGAAGAATTTTTATATGTTGACATAAGAGTTGTACAGATGTTGAAGGCAGAGGAAGTCTGTATGTCATGTGTAATACCGCCGTGAGAGGCGACGAGAATGAATTTTTGAGACAGGCTGTATATTAAATGTGATATTTCTGAGGCAGGCTGTAGTATATTCCGCTTTCAATCCGGGACAGCTGACCGAGTGAAGGTTGGTTCGAAATCAGTATTGTGTGATGCACAGTAAGATTTCAAGTTAAAATCCCCAGTGAAAAACAATTTCTGTTGAAGATTGTAAGCTCTTGACAGTAAAATCCAAGTGACTAGTTTACGTAAAGTCAGCATAATGAATATTATGGTATACGACCTCAAGGGTAGAAGAGCATTCTGAATACACGGCTGGTGTTATTTGACTGTAATGACAAATTTCCACTCAGAAAATTTCATAAATTACGAGACGATAATTTTGTCATTAAATCGGAAACATTGTGGGACGAGATATTGGGCGTTATTAAAGCGATATTTTGGCTGTGTAGATTCATTGAATTTCGCTTCACTGGATAGTTAATGGATATGGATATTTGGAATAGTGAGATGGTGGGCGATTTGGGGGCTTCACCCTAGAATTACAGTATGGATTACTGTTTTAGGCGATATTCACGTAATGTTAGACGTGTGTTGAAAGTCATTATTATTTTTCCTAATTTCATTGCGTAGGTCGAGATCGTGTTTGAGTTGTGGATTGCTTTTCACGCGTTATTTATTTTCAATTTCACGTTTTATTAACAAGATATGGACTTAGTTGAATTTCCCGACTTGCGTTCATTCTGTGGAAAGATTTGTTTCATTGCATGCTATTAGTTTCGACAAGGTTTACAGGTAAAATATCTAAGAGTGTGTTCACCTGACATGTTAGAGGAAGCGTAGATGACCCAATTTCCGCTCGACAATAGATTTAGGACATCATATGTTATCCTAAGGAGTACACTGATGATGAGACGTCCTAGTTCACGCTCAACGATAGGTTTAAGAAGGTGTGTGTATGTACATAGAGGTTAGTGTTAGGGTGTGCATACAATAGGTAGGCCCGACGATAGGTTTAGGATGTCGGCGTATATACTCAAGTCTTAGATTAGGTGTTTTTGCGAAGTGACTTGAGCGATGGTAGTGTCTGCAGTAGTGTATGCAATGCGAAAAGTGTTAGCTAAGTAATATTGATGCCATGTTTTGCGCACAGCCCTTACTAGCTGGAAGGTGTTTACCTAAGATTATGGAACCACTAGTGGAATGAACGTGAGGGTTGTCCAATATTGAGTACTGAGCTAACGGTGATTTGAATATTACTGCAGTTCGCCACGCTTGTTTTGGGTTCATTGAACTTCAGTATTTTATTTTATTTACGGTCTTATTGTTCTGTCGTTCTGACGTCCGTTTGCTTTGCTAGTGTGCGTCTTGACACTCAGCTTATTTGTGTGAGACTTGAGTTACGAATGAGGGTAATATATTTTATTTTCAATTTATTTCGTTCTTTCATTTATATATGTAGTTGATTGTGGTCGATCAATAATTTTGTAGGTATTTTGTTGGGACAAACAATAAGTAGATGGATCTGTAATGGTAGTCGTTGTTGTAAAGGAAAGAACTCCTGTGTTTTTATTTTATTTTACCATGTGGACTTGTAATTTTATTAAGTGTAACGTAACCATTTATAACCTGAAAGTTGGTTTTATAATAATATTTTTCAAGTGATTTACCACTTTTTATTTAACTTCAGTGTTTGGCATTTCATCTAAATTCGTGATGAATAAGTGTTTCCTGCATTTCGCAGTTTTTGTTCCTTCAGAACGACGTAACGTAAGATCTTCTCGGATCGTGTTGTTGTTGTTGTTGGTTCCTTCTGAACAGCTGTTTGGGTGATGCACGTTTCAGCATCGGGATTATTTTCTAACTTAAGGGTGTCACGAGATGACAATACATGGTGCAATTTTATTTTCAATTGTGAATGCTGCTGTTAACTTGTAGTGAACACCATGCTTTCCAGTAATATTTCGCAACCTATCCAAAGCAACTGATAGTCAATTTGGTTCGATTAAGGATCCATTCGGCGGGTGTTTCCATATCCGATAGGGTATTTGACTGGTGGATAACCTTAGTTAAGAGTAAATCTGGCATTCTACTTGTTGAAGGTCAGATTTTCCACGGATCGTGTGGATTAATTCTCAGTTATCGTTTGGATCAATAGGTGCCCGATTTTCAGGTTACTTTTCATTTTTCTAGTATTCGCTGTCCACTAATATGTGATATGTCTACTTTTCTCCGAAGAAAATTCTTCGATACTGTAATCAATAAAACTAACGCCATGCAATGTGACTGCGTTTGAAACATTTAATAATTACATTTTTCTTTCTTGATCAAGGATTTTATATAAATGATTTTTTGTGCAGTTAATTGAGTCAATAAAAGTTAGTAAGCACATATTTGCTCCTCATTTCAAGTAGTTAGGCTCTCTTCTGAACCCCATCGTTTGGTTAAGATTGTGACCGAATTATTCCCGCTACGACCCCAAGATTTAAGAGTTCGATATTGTTCTACTGCAGCAGCTGTGGCCGACCAACGATGGAATGGTAAGTCAAGGATTCACCATACATAGGCTATTATTACAATGGGGTCGCCACTCCCAAAGTGATTTATCATTGACTGAGAAATGCTATGAAATGATAACGGAGAGTGTTGCTGGAATGAAAGCTGACAGGGAAAACCGGAGTACCCGGAGAAAAACCTGACCCGCCTCCGCTTTGTCCAGCACAAATCTCACATGGAGTGACCGAGATTTCAACCACTGTATCCAGCGGTGAGAGGCCGACGCGCTGCCGTCTGAGCCACGGAGAGACATCTTTCCTTTAATAATCTACATTAATAACTTAAATTTAATAACCAAACCTCTGTAAAGAAAAGAACATTAACACAGAATTAAAAAGTGGACCTACTTCAAATTTATTTATTACTTGGTCTGTTTTGTCCGTAAAAGTAAGAATCAAGTGAGAACACGCAAAAATCAAATCTGATCACATCGTATTTGTTGAATTAAATTAATTCATTATTTTTGAAAAGGCAACATCAGTACTCCCTTTGACAGCCTCGGCGATCGCGTTCCTGCATTATGTTTTAAACGGCCCAAGCAGGAAGAATACCTCTCACAAGTTGCTGAATTCGCTGAATCTGTAAAAAAAGAAATGAGACTGAGCACACGTTTCAAACGTTCTCTACAAACATAATTTTGCAAAGATAGCTTTGTTTTATTGAGTTAAATTAAACAGAGTAACAAAAAACGTACGGTCTACTTGTAAATTATGTATTTCTATGTCTGTAATATTACGAAAATTTGGTGTCCTTCAAAATATCGGGGGGAGGGAGTAACTGCCACCCCTTGCCACCCCCGTATTACGCCATTGACTGTCTCTTATATTGCTGTGTAAGGTAAACTGAGAACAACGCGGTTTTCTTCTACTCTGGAAGGAAAGTATTCTTCCTTCAGAGATCTGGAGGAGGTACCGTACATGGCTTAGGAGGAGATTCGGTTGAAGGGAGTCGGTATGCTCCTACTGGTCCCATGATGACACATATCGTGCCGTTGTTCACACCGTTCAGCATACCGAGCGAGATGGTCGTGCGGTTAGGGTAGTGTAGCTGTGAGCTTGCATTCGGGAGATGGTGAGCTCGAATCCCATCGTCGGGAACCTTGAAGATGAGTTTCCGTGGTTTCACATTATCACGCCAGGCAAATGTTGGGGATGTACCTTAATTGAGGCCACGACCACTACATTTCCAATCCCAGCCCTCCCCCATACTTGCGTCGCCGAAAACCTTCGATGTGTTACTGCGACGTCAAACCATTAGGGGGAAAAAATGATCACTCACGCAGGAGAATAATATTCCACTGCTGAAGAGAGATTGTAATTAGTCATAGCTGCCCCTCTATCACATGAAATCGGAATTGCAGGCACATTGTGTACATTTTTTTGAAATCGCACATGCATTGGCTGGAGTTAAATAATCAAGTGTCTTGTTGAGAGTGGTGGTGGTGATTATTGTTTTAAGAGGAAGTACAACTAGGCAACCATCCTCTACACAACACAAATCAGAGAGAAAAATGGAAGGAATCCGACAGTCAGAAAATGAAGGCATTGGCCAGAGGAAGACAAGGGCCACGAAGGGCGTAAAAAACTCCCTAGGCCTCGATTGCTCTAATACCGTCGGGGTCAGAAAAGAACAAGAGTTGACCAAGGGAGGTCGGATAGGATAGATTAGAGTGAGCAGCCTGGCACGAGTAAGTGAAAGCAATGCCAGGACTCACGTAAGGGCCCCGTGGTCGCGAACCCACGCTCCAAAGTACAGAACCCCTTGGGCCCGTCTTAGTCGCCTCTTACCACAAGCAGGGGATACCGTGGGTGTTATTCTACCGCCCCCACCCACAGGGGGATAACTTGTTGAGAAGCCTGAGACTATATCACTGAGACTTCCGACCCAGAGATCAGTGGAGAAGTGTCAGCTTTCAGATCCGAAAATCGTAAGTTTCAGACTCAAGAGAGGTGAACTTATTTTTGAAAAGTGAAAAAGAGTCCATTCAGCACACCATGTCATACGATGCCAGCATGTAAAAGATCTCTGGTGACAAATTTAGTGTCTACCTGAGAAGAAACAATTATTCTCATTTCCACACCCGGTAAATGCTGGGACTGTACCTTAATTAAGGCCATGGCCGCTTTCTTTCTACTCTTAGCCATTTCCCATCCCTCCGTCGCCGAAAAACGCTAAACATATATCAATAATAATAATAATAATAATAATAATAATAATAATAATAATAATAATAATAATAATAAAAGATGAATGAAACATGGAAACCCTGTTGAAAATGAAGTTTCAATCAAGAAGAAATGGTGCTGGGGGAGGTCATGCTAACTAATATTGGGTTACTTTTCTAATAATAATGTTATTTATTTTACGTCCCACTAATTACTTTTATGATTTCCTAAGACGCAGAGGTGCCGGAATTTAGCCCCGCAGGAGTTCTTTTACATGCCAGTAAATGTATCGACACGAGGCTAACATACCTCAGCGCCTTCGAATACCACCGGTCTGAGGCAGGATCGAACCTGCCAAGTTGCGGTCAGAAGGGCAGCGCCTCAACCGTCTGAGCCACTCAGCCCGACGTTACTTTCCTAGAAGAAAATTTGGGTAGGCTGTGTTGTCTACACCGCGGGTGTTCCACGCGTAACAACGTCTGTTTGCACCGAGCTCGATAGCTGTAGTCGCTTAAATGCGGCCAGTATCCAGTAATCGGGAGATTGTGGGTTCGAATCCCACTGTCGGCAGCCCTGAAGATGGTTTTCCGTGGTTTCCCATTTTCACACCAGGCAAATGCTGGGGCTGTACCTTAATTAAGGCCACGGCCGCTTTCTTCCCATTCCTCGGCCTTTCCTATCCTACCGTCGCCATAAGACCTATCTGTGTCGGTGCGACGTAAAGCAAATAGCAAAAAAAAAACGTCTGTTTGCTTCAGAAGAAATGAAACTAGATTTACAGTGCGGTTGGAAAGATAACAAGACAATTTGCTTTACATGATTAGTTCTTAGGTTAGAAAGATATTTCACATCTAAGGAACATTGTACATAAAATCAACTTTCACATCTCCTTGCACGTTAGATACTGCCATTGCACCTCAGTAGCATCCCTCGCGGCGTTGAATGTGATGATGACGCAATGTCGTCGTGGAATTGACTTTAGGTGCACCACTACTATTTCACCGTCGCATAACTCGTGATCGGGTGGAGACGTCTTCACGATTCTTCCATCGTTGTGTTTGCCTCGCCAAGAGCTTTTCGTCATGTATAAGTTGAATATAGAAATAGAACGTGGCTGGATGACAACAAAGAATATACATTCGCTACGCCCAGCAGATATTCAGCATACCAAGTAGTAGAGGTAGTGATCAGATCACCAACGCCCGGGGAGGGGGGCACTTGAAGAAATGCAAGGAGTAAAAGAGGAAAATCACTGTTAATTAACATATGGTCCGCCTCTGTGGTGTAGTGGTTAGTGTGATTCGCTGCCACCCCCGGAGGCCCGGGTTCGATTCCCAGCTCTGCCACGAAATTTGAAAAGTGGTACGAGGGCTGGAACGGGGTCCACTCAGCCTTGGGAGGTCAACTTAGTAGAAGAGGGTTGGATTCTCACCTCAGCTATCCTGGAAGTGGTTTTCCGTGGTTTCCCATTTCTCCTCCAGGCAAATGCCGAGATGGTACCTAACTTAAGGCCACGGCTGCTTCCTTCCCTCTTCCTTGTATATCGCTTCCAATCTTCTCGTCCCCCCTCCCGCTAGGCCCCTGTTCAGCATAGCAGGTGAGGCTGCCTGGGCGAGGTACTGATCATCCTCCCCAGTTGTATCCCCCGACCAAGAGTCTGAAGCTCCAGGACACTGCCCTTGAGGCGGTAGAGGTGGGATCCCTCGCTGAGTCCCAGGGAAAAACTGACCGTGGAGGGTAAAAGATAAGAAGAAGAAGAATTAACATGTGATTCTAAGAACTTTTGAAGCTTAATTTCTAAACGGTGCCAAAACACGCGCTAGCGTTAATATATTGTTGCTGCAGTTGACACCGCAGTTTAGTGCTATGTATTTCTTCTCATAACCTAATACGGCCTGATGATCGTGAAGGGGCATAGCTCCTTCTTTCATAATAAATCAACAGGTGCAATGATTACTGGTTTAACAATAAAATCACCCTATGTGTCAATTATGGCAAATTAGCTGATGGTATCAAGTCTCTTTTCAAAAAAAGTGTTCAGTCGGTGTGTAACGACTGTGAAATTCTACTGAGCATTACTTTGTCAGCGTAGTCTCTGGGCTGGGACCTCTAAACAATCTGAGGCTGTAATAACAGTGTTTTAGTTTCTTCCGGTGTGTTGATTGGTTACGGTCAGCGTAACATGTTGCAGCAATTGAAAAGTTTGAAAGGGCAATAAATAACAAACGCATGGTTAATTATCTGAGCGCTAATTGGGCAGAAGAGAAGTAGGTCGGGGAGCCGCGAGTATCGATTAGGAAGAACATGGTCTGGTGGCGTCGTAGCAGCAACAATAGTGGCGAGAAACCTGGCGCTTTGGAGTCTGTCACTTGCAGTGCACTGACCCTATGGTATCTCGTCATGGAATTTGCATTTCAAGACCACCGATAAATAGAATATTATTTCATAATTTGAATGATTTATTAAAGCTGTCGTGTTGAAACACATCAGCAGTATAAGGTCATAATACAGTAGTACCCCTACACATTCTTAAAAAGTTCCAGAGTGGTGGTGGTGGTGGTTTAAAGATGAAGTACAATTGGGCAACCGTCCTCTCAACTCTAATCAGGAAGATAAAAGGAAATAGCCCAATACTTCGCAGAATGGTTATCGATAAAAGAGTGCAAAGGGCTGCGATGGGCGTGAAATTGAAATAACCTTAGGCATTGGAAGAGAACACGAGTTGACGGAGGGGGGTTGAATAGCAAAGATGAAAGCGAGGAGACTAGCACAAGGAAGTGGAAGCAAAATCAGGACTCAGCTAAGGGCCCTGTGGTCGCCAACGCATACGCCTGTGGGGCCCCTTTTAGTCGCCTCTTACGACGGGCAGGGGATAACGTGGGTATTATTTTGCCACACCCACCCATAGGGGGACCAAACTCGGCTAGATGTCTAGTGGTGGCCAAACCGTGCTCCTAAGTTGAGAGCTGCAAGGAGTTCACCTGGTAGTCACCTCTTACAACATGCAGGGGATACTGTTATTGTTGCTTCATGAATACGGCTTGTCTTATTGTGATCAACAATCCAATTTTCTCATGAGAGACCTACCCCATTTGAGGTGAAGAAGGCACAATGTTCATTATATAATTAGAAGCTCTACACAATGTCTAATGAGCATGCGCAATATTGCAGCTAATGGAAAATCTTGTCCACTGGAGAATGATTGAAAATGTACCCGTGAGTACCGCAGTGCGACCAGCATCTATATATAATTTGAACACGTAACGCAAAATTGTGAAAAACCGCAATACTAACGCGTGTGTGTAATACATCAGAAGAAAGGTATCCATCTCAGGAGTACTAAAAAAATATTATTTCTTTCTTCAAGTCCTTTATTTGCATAAAATAGTCATTTATTCGAAAAATATGATGCTTAGGTCATTGTGGTTAACTGCATTTGCCGGTAGATGGCCCCATAAAAGTATCTCCGCTGATCTTTCTATGCCAGCCCGACAGAGGGTTCTGTAAAAGTTGTCTGTGCAGATCTTTCTATGTTAGTCCGATAGATGGTTCTGTGAAATCAAGTTATCACCTGAATGTAAGTTCTTGCTCCATGTTGGTTCTAAAAATCTATGTATGAAAAAATATAAAATTTGAAAGCATTATAGATGCTTCCAAGAATCAGGTAATTTATCTACCTAGATTGGTTTGGTGTCTGCGTTTCAAATTCAAAGGGAGGCAGTTCCCGTAACGTCTTGCTTTTTTAATGACCATTAACAAAGCACGAGGGCAAAGTATTGACAAAATAAGTATTTACGTATCTCAGTACGTTTTCAGCCATGGTCAGTGGCAATCAGTAGAGTTAAAGCTTCGAGAGATGTCAAAATTAAAATTATGTCTACACCATATCAGGATCAGTTCTCCAAAACTGAAGAGTATTTCACAAAAGTACGGAGTCTGCGATGAAATACTAAAAATTAGTCAATGAATAAGACAGTCAAATGCAATAATTTACAGTGAACTGTAGGCTACTTTATTAAAATGATCCATGACTGTTACAGGCATGCACAAGAAAATTACGATAAGGCAATTGCCAAGGTTCAAAAATTACATATGTATAATCACAACGGAAGTGTAAGTTTAAATGCAATTGAATGGTCTTCTAGAGTTCAGTATATTTTCGTTACTATTTTTACGCTTCCTTTATCATGAGTTTCATTTTTGGTCTTTGTGCACAGCCATTAATGCGACAGGCCACTAGTCTGTCTCTAAACTGGAATATGACCTGTAGAAGTTACAAAGAGGTCATTATCAGAGTAAAGTAAATGATTGAGACTTTAATTTGTACAATGCGCAGAAAACAAGCAACAAATCAGTGGACTGGTCACAAAAGTTCACTCTACCTGAATCAAAAGCAAACTACTCCTTTTATTAATGTGAAATGTCATTCAAGTTGCGGTTCGATTTTTCCGACAATAAATCTATTTGACGCTTCTCACGAACACAAAACGTGAAATGAACCGTCATTTGACCAGGTCAGGAATGGAATGAATGAAACCCCCACCTTGCGGCGAGGATAGGGATTGTGCCGCAGCCGAAGCCTGTCGCACTCCTCTGGGGCAATGCGTAGTGACTGACAGATGAAATGAAATGATGGAATGAAAGATTACAGGGAAAACCAGAGTACCCCGAGAAAAACTTGTCTCGCCCCCCCCCCCTCTTTGACCAGCACAAAGCTCACATTGTGGGACCGGGATTTGAACCACGGAACCTACGGTGAGAGTCCGGCGCGCTGCTGTCTGAACCACGGAGGCTTCCTCAAAATGTATTATATGTACAGGAATGTTTTGTACATTATTTGAAAGTAGAAGGATGAATACACAAGACGTGACCGCGGTAGCTGGTGTCGCAAGGTGATCGCTCAGATAAGGCATGATTTTGGTGGTCGGAAGTCATTTACCCTGCAGTGTAGCTTGACGCGTTGAGGTTACGCAGAGGATATTGAGGTGTAGTTTGATTTTTCTCGAAGAGATACAGTATATAAAAACATTAGAAAAATTATAATAAAACAATAATTTTAAAAATAGTGAAGTTTCTGTGGCTGAAAATTGACAAAATATGAAATTAAAAATGTGTTAATATATGACAAAATAACCGCGTAAAAGTCTATAAAATGTGTGCAGGAGACAATTACTCAGCAAGGGATCGAATACGGTCAAAGGTATCCTTGCAGAATGTATGAGATGGCTACGAGATATTTGGAAACGTGAGCCTGCAGTCTCTTGTAAGGACAAAACAAACGACAATGTAAATCATATATCTCTTACTTCTCATTTCATTCGTCATTGTTCAATAAAATATAGACTTTCTTAAAAATTGTGCAAATAAAACTTCAGAATTTGAATTTTAGCTTTTACCTGGTCTTAAACCTTATTTTTTCTTTTTACAATTGGCATTACGTCGCACTGATGGTGATAGGTCTTATGACGACGATGGGATAGGAAAGGGCTAGGAGAGGGAAAGAAGCGGCCGTGGCCTGAATGAAAATGGCCTGGTGTGAAAATGCGAAACCATGGAAAATCATGTTCAGAGCTGCCGACAGTGGGGTTCTAGCCCACTATCTCCCAGCTGCTGCGCACGCGCCTGTCTCAAGTCTCAAGGTCTGACAATAAACTACTGTTCCGTCCGCGGTGACTCTTCCGAACTGTGGTGCAGTTGTGGTGTTTTAAAGTGATGCGGCAATTGTGCTTTAGTTCCATATTTACTGTCATTACTGCATAATGAACACGTTTAATAATGAACATGCATTTGTTTTAGAGCTCGCATTGACTACCACGGCTAATGGTAGTAAATAATATCATTTACTCGTGCCGTACCTAAAAGCTGCCGCGACTTCTTGTCACACGCAGATAGTATTTGCGTTTTGTTTATCAAGTGTCGTATAATAACTCTACATCGGAAAATGAGCACCTATATTATTAATCTATAACGAATTAAATATATTGATGTGGCTTTTCTTTCTGGAGAGCGCGAGGAGTAAACGGATATTAACAATACGATCACCCATTTCCTGTTGTTTGTTTGTTAGGTCATCGGTAATTACGCCAAATAATCACATGCACACCATAATGTTGAAATTGCTCAGCAGACCACGTACACGTCACCATTTCAGGAGGTCTGCAACATGCTAGCTAAGGCCCTACAATTATTATTATTATTATTATTATTATTATTATTATTATTATTATTATTATTATTATTATTATTATCATTATTGTTGTTGTTACGGAGTTATCCGTGGTAGGCGGAGGTGAAAGAAGGTGCGGGCTGGAATAGGTCTCAACTATAAAATTAAAGTTAATTTAAAACTTTAACAAAGGTTATATTTTCTTTGCAAAATCAATCAATAACAAAGTATACCAGGTACCAAGTAGCAGATCAACAAATTAAGAAATTACAAATTACAGTTCGTTACAAGATTTGGGCTTCGAGCCCCACAATCACAATCCTTGAGCTATTAGCCCAACTTTACCAAGGTACAAAATCGAACAAAGGGGCAGAAAACCCCATCATGCCAAGGAGCACTTGCTCCAAATTACAATGTTAAGCCTCCTAGAGGCACACAGAAATCAAATTTAGAAAAGAGCAGACCCGCTCTCAAAGTTCAAGCCTATCAAAGGCCACAACGAATTTCACTTCTATCTTAATACATTAAGGAAGAGAAGGAACGGTTATGAAAACGTAGTCACCTCAATTTCAAAATGAAGGGGAGCTCGAGAGGGTAAATCACTCTCTATCCCCGCTTTACAGTTAAAGAGATTTGTAGTTTTTACATAGACTGAAAAGGAATTTACATTTTAAAAAGATGGGTTACATATTAAATGTTTCGAACCTTCCCTGAGAGTTAGACTGCTGAGCTAGCAAGAAATAAAGATGTTAAAAGGACATTACCTTGTAGAAGAACTGCTGCTTGAAGAAAGAAGCGCTTCCCGCCCCCTGCTACATATCCATACACTAAGTTAGATGTTACTGAAGTGGCACCGAGACAAGAAAATCAGCAGTTTATATCCCCTCGTGGAAAATTCGAGACCTTTCAGGAATGAGTAGACACACCCCCAATTTTATTGGTAGACAAATAATTACACATGTAAATTCGAAGAAGAAAGCAATGATTGGAGGAAAATTAATTACAGAAATTAGTGCTTGGTTAAATTCAAAACAGGCGGGAAGAAAGGATTAATGTTGCCAACCCACAAACCACAGAGCAAAATTTAGTAAAAACAAAACTTAGGAATACAAAATTTCTTCGGGAGAGTACATTCCATTACACCAGAGTGTATTACCATAGTTTTTGGTAGAGACATCTGGAAGAGAACGTCCACACTTCTTGATCAATGACAAACAAAAACACTTCAAAATTCACACAGAGCCATCTTCTGAGAACCTGTTGAGTTAATACAGTTTTTTAAAGTTCAGGCTTTCTCCTGTAGAGGAGTTTCGATTGGCGCAATATTTGAACTAGCGGCGTGGAGGTGTACCGCCTGGTACAATTATTATTATAATTATAATTATTATTATTATTATTATTATTATTATTATTATTATTATTATTATTATTATTCACGGTAGACTCTAATTATCAAGATAATACCAGGTGTATGCATAAGTTTTTGCCGGTTTTTGTGGTAAAGAAAACATGTAACATTGAAGGGAAATTCATTTTTTACTTATTTAAAATGTTGTCCATCGGCTTCTACACACTTTGCCCATCTTTCAGGTAAGTTATTAATACCATACCAGGAAAACTGCTTGTCATTTACGGCAAACCATTCGTGGAGCCATTTTTCGACTTCCTCGAAATTGCTGAAGTGCTGCTCTGCCAGCGCGTGCTCCATTGATACGAAGAGGCGATAGCCAAATGGGGCCAGGTCGGGGCAGTACGGCGGGAGCGGGAGGATGTCCCATCCAAGCGATTTCAAGGTGTTTCACACGTTTTGCTGTGTGAAACGGCGTGTAACAAAATCACTTCTGGCCCATTCCGGTCGTCTTTCGACCAATGCGTGATTTAAATTAATCATTTGTTGGCGATAGCGTTCTGAATTAACGGTTTCGCGGGGCTTCAAGAGTTCATAATACACAATACCGCTCTCGTCCCACCAGACACAAAGCATGGTCTTCTTGCCGATAGATGGAGTGTGTTCACCATACGTTTCTACCAGCAAAAGATGACTTTCCACAGCCTTGCGCGCCGCAAATGTTCTTTTCCAGGCACAAACGTCGATATGATCACTGAACGATACAACACAAACACTGGTGTTTGGCGGACTCAACTTGTGTGTGTGTGTGTAGGAAGGTTAATGTCAGACGAACAAACTGACGTATGTGTCAAATTCATACGCTGCGTACTGTTCGCTGGCGCCATCTCTTAGTCAAACCGGAAAAGACTTATGCATACACCTGGTAGGTAAGTCATCTGCACTTAAGGGCACACATTGGCTGAATAACTGTGAAATTTTAAAATCACCGTAACTTTCATAATATTTGAAACAGACAAGTGAAATATAGTTCTCTCATTCACAGTAAGATAAGCATTGTAGGTGAAGCTTTGTGACATTCTTTCTTGACACTGCAACCTTTTAGTCTTTTCTTTTACTTACCACACAACTTCTGTAAGTTTTCAAAAACATAGAGTGATATCACTTAGAAAACTTGTGTACATAGTTTATGATATCAGAACCCTCCTTAGCTAGAAAAGTTTCCTTTTATCTAAATTATATTAATTTTAACTTATTTTCAACTTTATTGTTCATTTTTTGCCACTTCCTAAGACTCCAGTTACGACCATAATAGACAGTTCGGTGAAACTTGCATTACCTTATTCAGAAATTGAGCGCCCAGTTTCTTTAAAATAGTGTGTACAGTTCTCGAAAGAAATATATCTATGCCATAAAACTTGTACAGCTTATAAAAATAAGAAAGAAGAAGAAAAGTACAGAGCATCGCGAAGAGTAGGAAGAATATATTTATGGGGGATATTCAAACCTCCCTCCCCACAAACTTTTCACTGACAAGCTGAGCTATTTGCTTCTCTCAGCAACGACAGATCTATTATTCTGAACCCCGTTGCTTTGCCTTACCTCTTTGTACATTCTGCTAAAGCTTTCCATCCCGAATTTCCTAACTTGTAACATAATATTAGTAAAATGAAGATTATGTTCTTCTTTACGACGAGGCCTGATAGGGACCACATTTCAATTTCAATGCATCCTGCCTTGCTGTTTCCTCATCCGTTCTTTCCAGTATTCCTTCACCATTGCAATATGCTTTGTTCTTCTCTCCTCAGACCACTTTGGACCGGGTTTCCTTTTAATTCTTCCTTGGATTCGTTCCATTCTTAAAACCTATGGTTTCCTCTTCTCCTATTTTATTTCTTTCTAAACCTTTCTTGACCAATTTTATCCAGCTCGTTGTTGACTTTTCTCCAAAATTTACTTGAATATCTGTTTTCATCCATTCTATGGATATGTTAAAAAAATAGCAATCTACTCTTTCTTATTGTTTCTGTTATATTTTCTATGTTCTGGTATATCTTCTTATGACTTCTTATTTTCCATTGTTCTGTCGTTTTCATTGGTCAAAGATTGTGTCTTTATTTTAACAAGTAAATATTACCACACATCCAAAACCAAACTGAGCACCAGGCGTCAGCCAACAGCCACTGGCTTAATACATGGATTGAAGCACCTCCGTCTATTAACTTTAAAAAACTTACAGCTATCTTGAATCAGCTACACACCAGATCACCTGTTAAAATTCTTCTGAAAATTTAACAGATAAAATAACGTTTAACAAACAGGAAGCGTGACTTCTGCAAGATCTTGGATTTTAGATTAATTAACTCATTAATAATATAAAATTACTCTTATTCAATTAGAAACATAAAATACAAAATCATGACTTCCTACTCAGAATGATATTTGCTCACAGGGTAAAATGATTCCTATAAAAGCTGTTCATATCACTAAGAATAGAATTGCCGCACCTATTGATCAGATGTGCACATAGTTACAGGTACCATAGTATATACCAGACCTACATGGAGGTAGAGACAGATGAAGAAAAAAGATGCCCCATTTGCATGTAAGGTTCGTAGTACTCATCAATAATTAACATAACGAAAGATGTGAGCTACCAGGTGGTAGTGTCCCAGGAATCGATGTGACATTCCCACGCATTAGAGCTCTACTGATGCACTGAATGAGAAAAGCAGTGATCACGTATCGCCGGAAATCCGAACAATCCATTGGCCAACCTCTTTGATAAAATTGAGGCCATCATTACCCCAGGTACCACTCGATTCAACGGCTACTGGTGCGAAGAAGAACTTGTCCAACCTATCGCATTATTTTCTTCTCTTAGCATTTTCTGTATTCGTGGCTGCACCTCCAGCACTCATTGACGAAAGGGGAAGATTGGACTGGGTGAATGTGTCGGCACAGGTAAAATCCCACAGGGGAGATCTACCCTTTTTCCATGGCACAAGTGTCATTCCGTCTGACCCTTTAACGTCTGAACGGCAGCGTCCTGTGTGCCCTCGCATCCTCTGCTGAAACCAGAGCCCGCAAGATGACACCATGTATAGTGGAGTGGCGGATGTGTCTGCCTTTACTTTTCACACAAGAAAGGCCATGGAGGCCACGTCGATCAACGTAGGCACCACAAGCTGAGCATCAGTGAGGCTCTCAAAAGGCTGCTCCCAAACGTAAAGCCAGAACGATACGGAAACTCTCATTGGAAAAATGAATACCAAGAGAAGGCGAAGGTAATGCTTGGAGCCATGCACCAGACTCAGGAGAAGTAGCAGCGAGGAGCCGTTCTTTGTCTTGAAGACTACTAGTTGACTGCAGCAGAAGTGAGTGGAGATGATTGATAAAGAGGAGCATTCTAAGCAGTTTGAATACTTATTTTGCCAATATCAGGGGGAACTACGCCGACTAAGCTTGACCACCGAGATGTGCTCTCTTGTACAGCAGCAGTAGCGTTACAAAAATGTTGCAAAGTTTGGGCTAGGAAGAATTGGGAGAAAGAAGACGAGTTGCTCGACTAAGTGGTATGTTCCGAGCTGTCAGCGGAGAGATGGCGTGGAATGACATTGGTAGACGAATAAATTTGAGTGAGTCTTTAAAAGTAGGAAAGATCACAATATGAAGATAAAGTTGGAATTCAAGAGGACAAATTGGGGCGAATATTCATTTATAGGAAGAGAAGTTAGGGATTGGAATAATTTACCAAGGGAAATGTTCAATAAATTTCCAATTTCTTTGAAGTCATTTAAGGAAAGGCTAGGAAAACAACAGATAGGGAATCTGCCACCTGGGCGAGTGCGCTAAATGCAGATCAGGATTGATTGATTGATTGATTGATTGATTGATTGATTGATTGATTGATTGATTGATTGATTGATTGATTGATTGATTGATTGATTGATTGATTGATTGATTGATTGATTGATTGATTGATTGATTGATTGATTGATCAGGATCCAGGCAACCACCAGGTGGAAGGAGAACCTCCACAAGACGAAGAGAACCGTGGAAAGACGTTATAAATGACGGAATAACCAAATCCACACCACGACAAATGCCAAAGCCTCCGAAACCAACAGGAAGAGAAGCCTGTAACCAGGTATTGCCACTCAGGGAGCAATTGAGGATGGTTTCGAGGCCTGTTTTTTTACACACAATCGAATTCCTCCAATAGTGGGGTCTCACGACAAGACGGAGAACGACGCAGGAAGTACATCAATCGCGGGATGGAAAACGAAGCACGGGGCGTGAAGAAGGCTAAAATGTGCCGAAACCGTGGAAAGGCGTGAAATAAATCATTTAAGTTTCGACGTCTTTTCAGCCAATATCCTGTACAGTGTTTAGGGGATAGCGCTGCACCAATTCGGATGTTGTTAAAAGACGAATTCCAGGGGCAGTATCTCAGCTTGCTCCCGATGAATGCGAAGAAAACCCACTTCGCACTTAGAAGAATTAAGCTATAGACCAAAGTGTGAAGCTTGTGTGCGAATGTTATCGAGAGATGAAAGGACGAAGTCACGTTCATCATCCAAATACCAAATGTTTAACTCGTTATTAATGGAATTGACAATCGACTGAAGAGTAACTGCGAAAAGAGCAGGACCCAATGAATCACCTCGTTGAACTCCAAATCAAAACCAAACCAAACCCCATGGCACTACAGCCCTTGAAGGGCCTTGGCCTACCAAGCGATCGCTGCTCAGCCAGAAGGCCTGCAGGTTACGAGGTGCCGTGTAGTCAGCACGTCGGATCCTCTCGGCCGTTATTCTTGGCTTTCTAGACCGGGGCCGCTATCTCACCGTCAGATAGCTCCTCAATTCTAATCACGTAGGCTGAGTGGACCTCGAACCAGCCCTCAGGTCCAGGTAAAAATCCCTGACCTGGCCGGGAATCGAACCTGGAGCCTCCGGGTAAGAGTCAGGCACGCTACCCCTACACCACGGAGCCGGCTCGTTGAACTCCACATTGATATAATATAATTTCTTCACCAATTTCTTCACTACGCTGGGAATATTTTAGGCATGAAATTTTGAGAATAGATTTTAAAGCACAGATCTTTCGTTTATTTTTTACAAAATTCATTTTTTTCATTCCCTCGTCATCTCCCCTTATATACTTGATATTGTGTTGTCTCTTGCAGTAAAGTCTTCTTCTAGATACAAAATTCGAAGCCAGGATCATTGGCAATGCTAATTCCCTAGACGACGGTTACGTACATCTCAATGCGTCGACTGTTGTGTTAAAGTATTTTTACTGCTACTGTTCATATACTGTATATCGCTGTAGAAGTTCACTCTGATGATCAATGTGAGCTCCTTCTATCCACCAGCTAGAATGGAAACGTGTTCCATGTTGCTCCCAGCCCTGCGGTGCCTTTAAAAGAATATCCCGAATTTAAGACTTCACTTCAGAACATTTCCATGAGCGGTTAAGCGCCGGAAGACATTTGCATTCTCCACTTTCACGAGCGACCTCTCCCTGGAAGGGAGGACTAAAGAACTTTTCAATTCATCTCGAGCGCTTTTGTGAAATTCTCCCTACGTTTTAATTTCAATGGGTAACATTTCAAACTCAGAATCTCTTATTTACTCGGTCGTAGAATTATCAGGAACTCTCTTGCTTCACAATCCGATAATCCCTACGTGTTCTCTTATTCATCACATAGCAAACAGGAGAGATGGGAAATTCAAATTATTCTGTAATCCATCCAAAGAGGGATCGATATGCACAGCTTTTCAGGCTAAAGTATTGCCGATCATATTCTCAGAATATCACTTCACCACTTACGTTCACATGTAACATTATCACCGGCCTAGTAGTGTAAGGGCAGTGTTCCATGTTCAATTGTAACCTCGTCCAAAGGACGTAAATCCTACTCTGACGTTTTGTTAGAGTTTTCACTCAATAATGTTATTGGCTTTACGTTCCACTAACAACTTTCTTACGGTTTTCGGAGAAAACCCCATCGGGGTTCGAAGAGAACACGAGTCGACCGAAGCAGGTCGTGTGTGAAAGATGAAGGGGAAAAGGCAGGCACAATTAAGTGGAAGTACTGCCAGTCTCAGCTAGTGAGTCTTTCTAGTGGGTGGTGGTGATTATTGTTTTAAGAGTAAGTACAACTGGACAACCATCCTCCATTAACAATAATCAGAGAGAGAAAATTACAGGGATCCGACACTTAGAAAAATGAAGGTATCAGCCAAATAAAGACAAGGGCTACGAAGGGCGTGAAAATGACATACTCCCTAGGCCTCGATACCTAATACCGCTGTGGTCAGAAAACCAAGAGTTGACCAAGGGAGGTCGGATAGGATAGATGACAGTGAGGAACCTGGCACAAGTAAGTGGAAGAATACCAGGCCTCAACTAAGGGCCCGTGGTCGCCAACCCACGCTCGTTAGTCGAGAGCACCTGGGGCCCCTTTCAGTCGCCTCTTACGACAGGCAGGGGATACCGTGGGTGGTATTCTACCGCCCCTACCCACAGGGGCTCCTCACAAGGACTGTTCCACATAAACTGAATCCATTTCGGTGTACAGCCCACAGCAGTACATACATAGTTCTCCAACAACACACTAACACGATTTATTTATTTATATCGTGTCAGAAGCATACATAAGTTTAAAATTAAAGATAAGGAAAAACATAAAACATGATATAAATACTCCAATGGCGAAGAGCCACATTAAACTATGTGAGCCCAAAACCTTGCAACATCAAGTGCATTTGGCTTCGCTTTAACCAGGTCTTATGTTGTGCAGCTGAATGGACCTGAACTGCATTGCAGCAAATGGGCTGTGGTCTGCTCTTCTCCACATACACACAAGGTACTGTCCACTTCGAAACCCCATTTCTTCTGGTTTACCCTGCACCGCGTAACACCAGAGCGCAGTCTGTTCAGTGCTCTCCAATTCACCCAATCTGTGACATGGCCAGGAGGGAGTTCCTCTTTTGGGGTCATCCATTGACTGATACTCTGAATTTGACTCTGGTGGAACCCAGCACGCACTCGACGCTGCAACACAACTCCTCGACCGCGGAAGCCTTGTGTTTATATCTTCGTTGAAGAAGTACTGGAAACTTCCAGGTACGATTAGCGGGGAAATATTCTCGATTCGATTTGCAAAAGGTCTGCGGAGAAAACCGGACGAAATCAATATAAGGATACACCAGCCACGTTGTCGGGCCGGCTGGGAGTTCGCCGGTCTGACTTACTCATCCCTTCCGGGAACTACCCAACTGAGCTTCCACACCAACAACAAAATACAAAAATATTACATGAAAACGGGCAACAATTATATAAAAATACAGGAAGAAAAAGATTGCTTACAAGTGGTGACATAATAATTAGAATCAATCGCATAGGAACTCACACAAAACTTACAAAATACTCCGTTTCAAGTAATCTAGCATAATAATGTATTGCAGTCCGACTCGTTGGCTGAACGGTCAGCGTACTGGCCTTCGGTTCAGAGGGTCCCGGGTTCGATTCCCGGCCGGGTCGGGGATTTTAACCTTAATTGGCTAATTCCAATGGCACGGGGGCTGGGTGTATGTGCTACGGGAGTCAAATAGAAAGACCTGCACCTGGCGAGCCGAACCCGTTCTGGGATATCCCGGCACTAAAAGCCATACGACATTTCATTTCATTTATTGCAATCACAATCCTAAAAGAATCCACACATTACCGGTACTTAGAATTATTACAATGTCTTAACACTGCATTTTACATTAGATTGAGAGATTGTATTTACTGTAAATTATCACCTACAAATTATCGGAATATTGAACAATTTCGTCGAGCATCTTTCATTTTTGGGAGGAGAAGGCTGCATGAAATGAATTCCAGTTATAAATTCCCCGATTGACAAATGAATATATTGTCAAAAACTGGAAAATGGACATGTACTTTGCAGTATCACCCTGTAAGCCTCATTACAAGCATGTAATCCTAGGAAATAGGTAACTTCAATTTAACTTCACGCATTCGTGGAAAGTAAAGATGAACCTACATTATTAACAATCCCCTGTGTTCTGCAGAGGTTCCATTAAATTCTACTGTAGTACAGTTGAGAATATAGTACTTTACTATGCTCTTTGATGTAGGAATACGGAAGTGGTATACGCGAACGCTTCCTCTTTATACGTTTGTAATGATTTGTTCCGGTGCGTATCGTTCCATCGATTGATGAAAAGGCCTATTCTGCTCTGTGTGAGGTGAATGTAGACTTCCTTCGTTGGAACGAGAGCCTGGAATTTTAAGTGTCACTTTTCTCACACGATGGCTGACACAGAACGGTGCACTCCAATACTGTTGCTTCCATTGCCTAACGAAGATCAGTTTTAAGTTCTAGACAGATCAGTGAGTACTGTATTGCCAGGCCGAGCTGGTCTGATGGTAGAACGCTGGCTTTCTGAGCGCATGTTTGCGGGTTCCATCCTAGCTGCTTCCTGTGGTATTTGAAGGTGTTCTAATACAAGGTGTGTCTAAAACGAACGATGAATGGACCGATATCGCAATGGCAACGTGCGGTAACACCCCGAGAAGCATCACGTAACGTTGAACACACGAGCTGAAGCAAATTAGTCTGCTACAGCCAGTTGAACGTAGTGCGTGTGAAGAATAGTGTCATAGAGCAATGGAGCAACACGTGACCTTAATATAACACATGTTCAGTCCCGCCATCTTGTCCCACGCGTTAGACATATCTGTCGTAGTAAAGTCAAGTTTCTAGTGTGTTCTGAACACAAGGGTTTGCTCTCTGAGTGATGTAAACAATAGGCTACTATAAGTCTCTAGAGTTTAAATCTATAAACTCTAATGTTAAAATCTAAAATTAAGTGTTACAGACACTAAAACGTAGAACACCGAGCTCGATAGCTGCAGTCGCTTAAGTGCGGCCAGTATCCAGTATTCGGGAGATAGTGGATTCGAGTCCCACTGTCGGCAGCCCTGAAGATGGTTTTCCGTGGTCTCCCATTTTCACACAAGGCAAATACTGGGTCTGTGCATTAAATAAAGCCACGGCCGCTTCCTTCCCACTCCTATCCCTTTCCTGCCCCATCGTCGCAATAAAACTTATCTGTGTCAGTGCGACGTAAAGCAACTTGCAAAAAAAAAAAACGTAGAACGTTACGCATCAGCTCAAACGCCAACGTGTTTAACTCCGCAGGCGCTCGGCTCCGAGAATCCAAGGTATCTTGCGTATAGTCGCCATCTTGTCTAGTTAGGTTAAGCCTGCGGTCTTGGCTATCGCACTTGGAGTCTGTAAGGTTAACGCCCTTGTGAGGGCAATCCTGGGAAAGGGGTCGAACCCATGACCTGTAAGGTTACACCTGCACACGTAGCCAGCGTTAGGTTATAACGTCATGTAAAGTTAAGCATACACTCTTAGACAGCTGACCGCATTTTCAAATCGTCCGCGTTGTGACGCTACAGCTCCGTCAGAAGCAGGCCTGCCCGTTAGGTTATGACGTCGTTTGAAGATAAGTGTACACTCTTAGCCAGGAATCTGCATTTTAAATCGTCCGCGCTGTAATGTCACAGCTCCGTCACTCCTCCAAGAGGAGACGATAAACAGCCTGCATCAGGTCAGGTTAACGTTCGTGCACCGGTATCAACCTCACCTACAAGTCACTTCACCAGTAAGGCTCCTCCAAGGGGAGCCCGTAAACCTGTGTGAGGTTGGTTAGGTTTGCATTATTGGTAGTAAAGTTAGGTTAACACGTCATAATGACGTTCTCACGTCGATTACAAGTCACCTGACCGATTGGGCTCCTCCAGGAAGAGACGGTAGAGAGCCTGTTTGAGGTTAGGTTAGCGTTCGTGCGCAAGGTTAAGTTCTCGCCTGCAGGTCCCCGATTCGGCTTCTCCAGGAGTGCTCGACCGATTCAGCTCCTCCAAATGGGCCTGTGAGGTTAGGATCTCCCTAGGGGTCATAAGAACCCCAGGTCATTGTCCCTGGCCGATTGGCCTCCTTCAAGGGAGCCTCTGAGGTTGGTTATTGCTCTGGTACGTAAGGTTATGACATTATTTCACGTCTTAACCTCACTTAGAGTTCACTGAACCCGTAATTATCTCACTACTAGGTCAATGACCCCAAAGACCTGGAAAGCCCATACTCCTACTACTAGAATAGGCGTGGAAAAATACTGAATCAGCATCCATTGTTTCTGAACATTGCCTGTCTACTCAGGTCAATTCATTTTTCGAGGGGGGGAAGTTCAAACTCACTGCTGAGTGAATTTCATGTAGGTATCGCCCTTAACTGACGGTTTTTTTCCTAAATAAGAAACAAAATAATGCAATCATTAAAT
Source organism: Anabrus simplex (assembly GCF_040414725.1). NCBI lineage: Eukaryota > Metazoa > Arthropoda > Insecta > Orthoptera > Tettigoniidae > Anabrus > Anabrus simplex. The sequence goes on along the minus strand of NC_090268.1, from coordinate 366,507,019 downwards.
TTATTGAGGGTGGTAAGTTTTGAAATGAACGCACGCTATATTAAATGATGAGTGTACTGCAAAAAGGGGGAACGTCATAAATTTGAAAAAATGAGTTCAACTTTCAGAACAATACAGCGTTCCACTGCTAAGACCGATCTATAGTATTTTGAAGAATTGTTATACAACACAAAAATGGGGAATGTCAGGGGAAAACTGTACAAAAAGGAGGAAGTCACGCGTGAACATTGGTATCACTGCATAACGCGACTAAGCATTCATTTGTTTCCAATATTGTTGTTAGTGGTCACTAGACTTTCCTGTTGGTGTTGTGTGATATATTTCTACCTATTTATAATGAATAAAATCACGTCTAATGATAGTATCTTTGGAAAACAGTGTAAAGAAAATAAACAGAGGCACAAGAAAACGTAAAAGGTACGGAAGAAGTAGTGATGTAATTAAAGAGCTGAAATTATCTATGCATGAAACTGGACCAGACTGGAAGTCTAAACGTTATCGTTGTTTTGAGGTCATTCCGCAGCAGGAAATTAAACGCATTATTAAAGACTTCAATTCTCTGTATTCTCTGGATCTGTGTGCTTTAATAACGGTTCATTTGATTCAGAATCGTAGACCACGACAGCCAGAAGAAAATGTTTTATTCTGTGATAAGGCTTATTCATACAAGGTGAGCATTATCGAAGATGGTACCAAGAGAATTGGCGTGTGCTATAAGACATTCTTATCTTTACATGGAATTACAAAGAAACGCATTCAGGCTCTTCAGATATCTCTAAAAAGTACCGGGACAGCATCGAAAGATTAGCGCGGCCAAATGACCACAAGCATTACAGAAAAACTGGAAGATGTGACATTCAGTGTGATTGAACATATCAGCGCATCCAAGAAACGTCCGAAATCCTCGCCTGGTAGAGTATAGACCCACATACAATGGAATGTTTGAAACATCATTCTTAGTTCCCAATTATGGTTTACTTCAACAAATCACTAATACTCAGTTACACAGTGGAGACTTCCTGCTGTCTGAGAAGCTTTATCAACGTAATATAGCTTCTATTTTTAACTTTTTTTAACGCTCAAAAAGACACGAAAGTAGCCATAATCTTCTAAGTGGCAATACCAGTATTTTCATGTTTTGTTTCAGATTTATTGCCAATTTCATGGGGAAAATTCGAAGATGTTCAACATATTAAACTGTTTTTTTTAAGTGCAGATGCCAGAGAATATTATAATACACTTCATTACGAGAACGAACTGAACTAACATAGTGTAACCAGAAGATCTTTATACGTTAACTAGTAACATTCCTTCTACTTGTAATTTATTTTCCTGTGTTGTTTTAAAATTATTCTAGCGGCAAAAACCTCAGGTCACTACATATACTGTATGTTGTGTACTATGTACTCAGAAGTGTAAAACAGAAGTACACTGCTCATTGTATTTTTATATGTTTTCAAAGTTTTAGTTTAATTTCCTGAAAAATGAACAACATCTGACATTCCCCCTTTTTGCAATGAACTCTTCAAAAATGTTAACATTAGTGTAAGGTTAATTTGCTCAAGTATGAGTAACAATTATCCCAAATGCCGGCACATTGCTAACGTTATCATCTGCACATCGGGCTGCAGGGCAGGGCACTCTGTTGTAATGTCATAGGGTGCTGAGAGTTGAGGCTGTCTGAGGTGGTAAATGAGTGCATTCGGGAGATAGTGTGATAGAGCCCAGCTGTCGGCAGCCTTGAATACGGTTTCTCGTGGTTTCCTATTTTCACACCAGGCAAATGTACCTTAATTAAGGTCATGGCTGCTTCCTTCCCACTCCTATCTTCCTCCTGTCTCATCATCACCGTTAGACCTATTTATGCCGGAACGACGTAAAGCAAATTGTAAATGAATGTTCGATTCAGCTCGAAGGATACGGGTTCGATTCTCCGCCTGGGAATCGAAAAATCTAGATACGAGATATCCACTTCCGGTGTAGTACGTGGCCTTATGATCAACACAGCCTGCACCAGGTTCATTATGTAGGGTGCTCAAATACGTCAGCCTCATGTCGGTAGATTTACTGGAACGTTAAATAACGCCTGCGGGACTAAATTCCGGCACCTCGGCGTCTCCAAAAACCGTAAAAGTAGTTAGAGGGACGTAAAGCAAATAACATTATTTTATCATTAATTCTATAGGGCAAAAGCGGCCAGAAACAGTGCCAATAACTTTATCCCACTCAATGCAGAGGTTACGAATGTTTGGGGAAGCCTTAACATTCCACTCCTTCAAGGGCTTACATGTCCTGCACGAAGATGGTTTTCATTGCTAAGTTATGGTAAGTCTAGCGGCAAACTTTTTACTTTCACCAAGTGACATGACGTATGTACAGCCTATAACGACCCCGAAGGAACCGCCAATCAACGGTCGTTGTAGGCGATAGTCGCACAAACCTTTTTATTTTATTTTTGTTGCTAAAAATCTCACATTTGTAAGTTTTAGAGCGCACACTTACATGGCTAATTAACAGAATTACCGGGCGAGTTGGCTGTGCGGTTAGAGGCCTTGAGCTTGCATCCGGGAGATAGTGTGTTCAAACGCCACTGTCGGCAGCCCTGAAGATGGTTTTACATGGTTTCCCATTTTCACACCAGGCAAATGCTGGGGCTGTGCCTTAATTAAGGCCATGGCTACTTTCTTCCCAATCCTAGCCCTTTCCTGTCCCATCGTCGTCTGTGTCGGTGCGACGTGAAGCAAATTGTAAAAACAAAATAACAGAATTAAGTTAAAACTTAAAAAACGTGCTGGTAACTGAAATAAGTACTGTACTTAGAGTACAGTATTTATGGAGTGAGGCTGCAAGGAATTTCATTGAAGAGTGGGTCCACTGATCGGCACATTATTTGTTCTTTGCTGCTTAAACCAGCTAAATAAAGATTCGTCAGTATCTTTGTGCTTAGATCATACAGCCCGCTTGATTTTTTAAAACAAATCTTTCAAAAGAAACTATTTTTTCTGTCCTTCGAAATTGTAGAAATCGTTCCGTGTGATGTACCCAGTTTCTTCGCGATGCTGGCACGTGTTTCCACATTTTCTAATCGCCATATAATGTGACTTTTCTTCATTATTCAACACCTTCATTTTCTTTTGCGTCATCTTCACAGCGATGCCAGCCTTGACAGTTTAACAGACTGATTTGCAATCTACAGTAATAAGCGTTACATTCTTGTCAGCAATCCCCAAATACGTAACAAACAAAAATCAGCATTGGACGTTATAGCCGATACATGTATCCGAAAACGTGATAAAACATGGTTTTATACGATATGCCGTTATAAGCGATGTCGTACTAAATGATTTTTTAATACAGTGTTTATACAGGATTTAGACGGAAGCGTTAGATTTCGCAGTTATATCCCGTACTTCGTTATAAGCGATGTCGCAATAAACGGGTTCGATTGTATTAAAGAATATATTTTCTTTAGTGTTAACTGAAGGTAATCAGTTTCCGCTGTCTTCCCTTACCCTGAAAAGTTCGTTTTATATATGTGAGTGAAGGAGGGATTAATATTGCAATTGGATTTCGGAATCATAGGACACGATCTGAGATTATTATTATTATTATTATTATTATTATTATTATTATTATTATTATTATTATTATTATTCCGAGGTATCTGTGGAACAGCAGAGGTGAAAGAAGATGTTAATTTAATTTAAGTTAAGTTAATTTAAAACTGTAACAAAGGTTATATTTTTCTCTCTTTTAAAAGAAACAACAAGTAACAAGGTACTAGTAACAACAATTTAAGTCTAGGAAAGGCAAGATTGGCGGTATAAACAGAACTTGGGCTTCAAGCCCTCGCTTTACATTTCCTGAGCTCTCAGCTCACACAACACATATTTACCAAAGGGCAGAAATCCCCTTCATACATGGAGCACTTACTCCCAACTTTTAATATCAAGCCTCTCTGAGGCACGTTTACCACAAATAAAAGAGCTGACCCGCTCTCAATTTTCTGAGCCTATTAAAGGCCATAACAGACTTTACTATTAACTGCCCTCAAGGCACAACTTACAAGGAAACATGGGTGTCTTGTACCCAACCTACTGGGCCTTAGCAGAAAAGAACAGGTTAAGTAAATGGCCCAAAATACAAAGATGAATGGAGGCGTGTACTTGCACTCCTACATGAAACTTCTTAAAACCTAAGAGGCACTAGGCCGATGAAACAGGGGCTATTCCCAAACTATGGAGGTGACTCGCATAAGAAAAATTTTAAGGTATTACAGAAGGGAAGAAAACCAGTTACCAAACGTAGTCACCTCAAACCAATATGAAGGGGAGCTCGAGAGGGTAAAGCACTTTCTATCTCCGAATTGCAGTTACAGATTTAATGAAGTTTTTACATCAAACGGCAGAAAAATTACATGTCGGAAAGATAGTTTACATTGCAAGGTGATTCGGACCTTTCCCGAGGGTTAAACTGCTGAGCTAGCAAGAAATAAAGATGTTAAACGGCCATTACCTTATTGAAGAGCTGCTGCCTGATGAAAGAGGCGCTTCCCGCCTCCTGCTACATGTCCATACACTAGGTTAGAAGTTGATGAAGTGGCCGAGAGACAAGAAAATCAGCAGTTTTTATACCCTCGGGGAAAATTCGAGATCTTTCATGAAAAAAACAGCCACACCCACTCAATTTTATTGGTCAGTGTAGACGGTACACTCAAAATCGAAGAAGAAAGACACGATTGGTCAAAAATTAATTACAGAAATTCCGGATTGGCTCAACTCAAAACTGGCGGAAAGAAAAGATTAATATTGCCAACCCACAAATGAATGAACGAAATTTAGTAAAGAGAAAACTTATGAATACAAAATTTCTTCAAAAAAAGTTCCTTCACTTCGCACCAGGGTGCATGATCATAGTTTTTAGTAGACATCTATAAGAGAATGTCCACACTTCTTGATCAATGGAAAAAACAAGTTGAAATCCACACAGTATTGACAAATTCGTAATCACAAAATTTACGGTAGTGACATCTTCTGAGAAACTTATGAGTTGATCCAGGTTTTAAAGTTCAGAGTTTCTCCTGCAGAGGAGGATTTACTGGCGCAAGATTTAAAACTGCGGCGTAGAGGTGTACCGCCCGGTACAATTATTATTATTATTATTATTATTATTATTATTATTATTATTATTATTATTATTATTATTATTATTATTATATATAATTCACAATTTTATAATTGGGTTTATGAGCTTCTTCGGTACAATATACATAGAAGAATTACTATTTAGTACATACGCACATATGCTTCATACATATCTGTATATCCTTAACATTGTTGGCAAATAGATTTGACAGATATTTATGAGATATTTACTATATATAAACGGCCAAAATGATTAGTGAACGATTTTCATTAGTCCTCTGTGTATGGTGGACTGTTCATGCCTTACTATATGGCAAGTGGCCAGGATTGCTGCTTTTTGTAATTCTTTTTAAGTGAGAAGGTGGAGATTAAGAGCTTCAATGCTCCTGTGTAGTGCCTTTGGTATAATACAATTACATCCAATCACTACTGGAATTATGATAACATTGTTAGTTTCCACATGGTTCTTATCTCTGTGGCCAGATCTGTGTATTTGGAAATCTTCCCTGTATGTATTGATTGAAGGTTGTGACTATTAGGGCATACTATGTCAATTATGAAGCAGATTTTCTTGTTTTTATCTACAAAAGTTATATCTGGTCTATTGCAGGTAATAGTTTTATCAGTGATGATACTTCTATCCCAGTAAATTTTGTAATTTTCACTTTCCAAGACTGAGTGGGGTTTGTACTTCCAATATGCTGTGGTACAGTGGATTAGCTTATTTTGTCGGGCTAATTTTTGGTGAATGATTTTTGTAATTTGGTCATGTCTGTACTTGTCGTCTTATTATTATTATTATTATTATTATTATTATTATTATTATTATTATTATTATTATTATTATTATTATTATTATTATTATTTCACACTGAAGCTGTATTCTATTTATTTGAAAGTTCTATTTCTTTTAATGTCGCACATATTTTATTTCAATTTTTGCTTGGTCGCAAGGCAAAAGAGGACATTTGTAGTTTTGCTTGATTGATATTGTGATCATTCCCACGGAACTTGCTGTTTTACAACTTGAACATGATTTTCATTTCAAAAATTCCATAATACATTTATCGGTTTCGAACCACACCCGTTTAGGTGAGAGCCGGAGATAAGCGCATTCAGCTCCCACTCTCTCCCACATAACGCTTTTAGATGAAACTGTAGAAAAAAAATTATTAGTAGATATTTCAAGGAATGCCAGTGACTAAAACTCAACGCTTTATGTAATCCACCGCCAACGTGCCGACCTAATGTTGGTTGTTTCCAGAGATTGTGTTGTCTACATCAGGGCGCCTTGCTCGTCTAAATTGCATGTTCCACACCAGTCTCATTCATAAGAGACGTGTACACGGCTCCAGGACAGAACAGACCAGCAGCTGACGAAGGGGAGTTTCATTGTGCCTTAAATCCACCCACAACTGACAATCGGGGGTTGAAACTATGTTTCAACGCATTACCAAATTTACAATGGATTCCCACAACTCAACGCCTCCTGTCGCATATGGGGCAGAAAGATGGAAAAGCTAGTGATAAATCTTATCGGACGCTGAATCATCACGTCGATGGCCTGATGCTGAAAGCCAAAGCAAATGGAAAATAATAGCATCTGTCTTTGAGGGAATTAGACTTCCCCACACAAACCGTATGGTCTAACTATCCGATGAATCTTGATTACACTCATATGTTCAGACATATACTATCAAATGCGATACCGTTCTGGACATCTGCTAATTTATTCCTAATCATGTGCTTATAATTAAATGACGGGTGGTGGTGGTGGTGGTGGCTATTGTTTAAGAGAGAGAACAATATTAGGTAGCCAAACTCTCTCACACGAACCAGAAGAGAAAGAAGATTCTTCTTTGCGATTTCTTTACGTCATACCAACACAGACAAGCCTAATTGCGACGATGGGGTAGGAGAGGGCTGGGATTAGGAAAGAAACCACCGTAGCCTTAAGTAGGGTACAATCAGTGGTGTAAAAATGGGAAACCACGGAAAACCATCCTCAGAGCTGCCAACCGGAGGATTCGAACCCACCATCTCCCGAATTCAAGCTAACGGCCACGTGACCCAAACCGCATAGCCAATTCGCTCGATAAGACGGTGGTGGTGGTGGTGTTGGTGGTGGTGGTGGTGGTGGTGGTGGTGGTGGTGACGATCATTGTTTTAAGAGGAAGTACAACTAGGTAACCATCCTCTCTTCTTCTTTTCCTGTCACTTTTTCCCACACCTGTGGGATCGCGGGTGATAACATGTGGATTTGGCCCTGTTTTACGGCCGGATGACCTTCCTGATGCCAACCCTATATGGAGGGGTGTAATCACTATTGCGTGTTTCTGTGGTAGTTGGCAGTGAAGAGGAGAGTATTGGGGCGGACACAAATACCCAGTCCCCGAGCCAGAAGAATTATTCAGAAGCGATTAAAAATCCTTGACTCGGCCATGAATCGAACCTGGGACCCTCTAAACCGAAGGCCAGTATGCTGACCATTCAGCCAACGAGTCGGACTAGGTAACCATCCTCTATATAAGACTAATCAGAGAGGAAAGGTGGAAAGGATCCGACACTTCGAAAAATGAAAGTACCCTATAGGCCAAAGAAAGACGAGGGCCACGAAGGGCGTGAAAATTAAAGATTCTGTAGCCCTCGAAAATCTAATACCGTCGGAGTCAGAAATGAACAAGTGTTGACCAAGGGAGGTCGGATAGGAAAGATAAAGGTGAGGATCCGGGCATAAGTAGGGGAGCAATGTCAGACTCAGCTAGGAGAACCGTGGTCGCCAACCCACGCTCCCAAGTTGAGAGCCCCTGTTCCCCTTTTTAGTTGCCTCTGTGGGTGGGGCGGTAGATTAACACCATCGGTATCCCCTGCCTATTGTAAGAGGCGACTGAAAAGGGGCCCCAGGGTACCTTAACTTCGAAGCGTAGGTTGGCGACCACGGCTGAGCCCTTGCATTGCTTCCACTTACTTGTGCCAGGCTTCTCACTTTCATCTACCCTATCCGACTTTCCGTGGTCAATTCTTGTTCTTTTCAGATCCCGACAGTATTAGAGCATTCGAGGCCTAGGGAGTCTCATTTTTTTACATCCTTCGTGGCCCATAACTTTCTTTGGCCGATACCTTCATTTTTCGAATTGCCGTACCCCTCCCATTTTCCCCTCTGATTAGTGTTAATAGAGGATGGTTGCCCAGTTATACTTCCTCTTAAAACAATAACCACCATCACTCTTATGACAAGCAGGGGATACCATGGACGTTATTCTATCGCCCCTGCACGTAGGAGTTAAGAGGAGAAAGAATCGCGACCCTACGATGAATGAGTGTATCGGCAAAAATTAAAGACTTATGTAGGCCTCAAAAATCTAACACCGTCGGGTTCAGAAGAGAACGAAATCTGACCCAGCGAGGTCGTATAGAAAGCATGAAAGTGACAAGCCTTGCACAAGTAAGTGAGAACGATGCCTGACTTCTAGGGCCCCGTATTCGTCAACCCACGCTGTCAAGTTGTGAGCCACTGGGAGTTGCCTCTTTCAGTCGCCTCTTACGACAGGCAGGGGATACCCTGGAAGTATTCTACCAACCACCCCCCTCCCCCGGCGGAGGAATAATCAACGGGACGAACAGTTGGGATATTAAAAATTTCTGGTGACACATTAGGTGTTTACCGACCATGAGTGGCCCATCCCCCACTGGATGGGGAAGGTGGAATACTTCCACGGTGTCTCCTGCTTGTCGTAAGAGGCGACTGGAGGATGAGCCACCGGGGGCTCTAAATATGGAAGCGTAAGTTGAGGACCACCGAGTCATTTTCTCAGTCTACCACGTGTGTTCGATTCCTCTGACCTCCCATGGTCAACTCATGTTCTCTTCCGACCCTGTGTGTATTAGGTTTACGAGACCTTGGGAGCCCTTTTATTCAATCCCTTCGTGGCCCTTCACGTTCTTTTGCCGATATATGTTTTCTTCTAAGGATTCCTTTCCTTTTCTGATTAGTTATTACTTTCTCCTAAAAACAATAATCACCACTATATGCCCCTCAACAGAGTTTAATCTCTCTGCCATCTGGTAGAGTAAAACGGGGTGTCTGATTGACTCGCAGGCAGCCTAAATGTCGTCAAATAAAAATGCCTGCATGCAGCAGCTGTGGCGTTATTATTATTACCGTATTATTATTATTATTATTATTATTATTATTATTATTATTATTATTATTATTATTATTATTACCGTGTTCAGTGGACGCAGAGGGGAAGAAGCGGCAGGGTGTAGGCAGCTGGACAAAAAGACCACACCAAAATTTTAAATTCTGAAGATATTTCCAAAATGATCTTCTCTATTATTTTATTTTCTTTCTTTTGATGTTTCAATGTTCTTTCAAAAAATCACCAATTTAATCAGTTTTCGCAAAATATAACAATAAATATTTATGGAAGGAAATAAAAGATAAGCTTTACAACTTAATCATAAACAAGGGAGAAAGAGCTCCCATTTGACAAGACTTGCTAGTCGTAAATAAATCGTTGATACTATAAAGAAACTTGAGCTTCCAATAACAAGAATTTCCCTTTGAGAGGGTTCTAGAAATCTCTATTTAGTTTACAAAGACCGCACTGGCCAAATATTCACGTCCAGGCACATTTACAAGTTTATTAGCTTTACTCAACTTTACACTAGCTGACCTTACTTCATGGGGAAGCAACAACGAAGGATAGAGATCCAAATTTTCTAGAACGCAGGAGCATAAACTCATATTACATAGCCAAAAAATGACAATAAATAACAGGTAAAGGAAAGGTCAAAGACACAACAGGCTGGGATGCTGAACACCTCAAGCCATCACGTGACATAGCTTGCCGTAGTACCTAATGGGGCAGAAGGCCCGCTGACACAGAGGATAAGCCATACTACATGGTGAAAAAAATTTCCGAAAAAAAATAAGAAAGTTTAGAAAACTTAGGAAAGCTTAGTCACCAAAAGCAAAGTGATCAAAGGAAACGAGGGTCCACACTCGTACATCCTTAGGATATTACATGACACCCACTAGGGCAATTACACTCCGTCCGCAGATAGTCTACAAAACTTACATATTACAAAATTAACTGCATTAAAGGAATCCTAAATTTAAAGTCAAGGTAAACGCGGCGCACTTAACCGTTACATACTAGAGGGAAAACCTGGTATCCTCCCGTCGTCATACGTAAGTAAGCTGCCTACCTTACACGCCACCCCAGCTCGTTCGTAGCCTCCTGTGAAGAAAACCTCACCTGTCGCTGCACTATTCAAGATCCAGGTATATACATTAAGTTCAAGAATATCAGTATTTACAGGGGCGAGCTGGGCGATGATTGGTTGGTTTAATTTGAACCGACATTAATAGCAACTTAAAAACTAAAGACGTAAGCTTTCTTGTACCAACCCCTCAACAGTTACAATTTTCTACTAAGTCGTGCACAATCCAAGCCCCTAGGTGGCGCTCCAAAATCAAAAGTAGTCTCCGTGAGACTTCACTGTCTTCAGGCGTTAAAGGTGTTGCCTACCACTAGGAAGATGTTAAAATTATTATTATTATTATTATTATTATTATTATTATTATTATTATTATTATTATTATTATTATTATTATCGCCATAAGGCACAAGACCTACAGTTTAACATCAATTTTAACATTCTGATGATAAAGCACAGGACCTACAGGAAGAGTGCTGCTAGTACATTTTCTAGCTCAGTAAGGAAACCAGTATCAAACTACCTCATACCTTACCTTGCTAAGTAGGCCTCACTATAATGCTGTCACAGGATTCCTCCATATTATTTCTTCTTCTTCTTCCCCTTCTCCTTCTTCCTCTTCGTGGCCGTTTCCTAATTATATGGGGTTGATACTAATGTGGATTAAGCCTTGTTTTACGGCTGGACGCCCTTCCTGACACCGACCCCATGTGGAGGGATGTGTTCACTATTGTTTATGTGGTGACTGGTAGAGTTGTTGTGTTGTGTTGTGTTGTGTTGTGTTGTGTTGTGTTGTGTTGTGTTGTGTTGTGTTTAAATGAGGAGAAGCGTATCAAGACGAGCACAAACCGGGCCTTTCGTACCGAAAGCCACGACGCCGACCAACCAAACGTACACAAGTTCTCTTCTTCTTTTCTTTTATTCTACTTGTTTTAACGTCGTACTAACACATCGACGGTTTCCGGTGACGGGAAGATTGAAAAGGGCTAGGATTGGGAAAGTAGCGCCCATGGCCTTAATTAAGGTACAGGCCAAAACTTTGCAAGATGTGAAAATGGGGAACCACGGAAAACTATCCTCAGGGCTCCCGACGGTGTGATTCGAACCGACTATCACCCGAAAGCAAGCTCACAGCTTTGTGCGACCCTAAACGCACGGCCAACTCGCTCAGTCACAATTCTGTCCCTAGGTTGAATTATCAGTACTGTGGCCATCGATTCAGAGGGCTCGAGTCAGATTCCGGCGGGTCGGTGATTTTATTCGCGCCTGATTAATTCCTCTGTCTTGGGAACTGGGTGTTCGTGCTTGTCTTAGGTCACTCGTCTTCTTTAACACGTAACCCTAGTGAATACATCCTTCCACATGGGGTTTACGTCAGGTAGAGCATCCGGCTGCAGAACAGGGTCAGGTCCTCATTATCGCCGTAGTTTCCATCGGGTAACCCCACCAAAATGTGCTAAAAAATGGAGAAAAGGAAAGAAAGAATGCAACTTGAACTATTTTGAAGATTTAACCAACCTCCAGATTGATGATTTAATAATAATAATAATAATAATAATAATAATAATAATAATAATAATAATAATAACCAGCATAATAGCTATATATTCGGGCCCGTAGCTCGATGAATACAGGCCCGGAGAATTACTTCTATATTCAATGAGAAGAGTTTCCCTACAGTACAACTGATTCGGGAAGCAAGCCTGCATTTTCATCCAGAACTTTTTTTTTTTTTTTTTTTTTACATTATCAGACTCCATTCTCAAATGTTTGGAAATTAATTTGAATCGGAGGTTGGCAGACGGAACGCTTGCATTACTCTCACCCGGACACACAGTTAATTTAATTTTACAGAGAACGTTGGTCTATATTTATAACTGAGGTTGACCAATGCACACTGTCATAGCTGAAGCAGCACTGAGCTGGTTGGCTACGACACATAGATCATACAATTGTATGCTTGCATTCGGACCCACCAGTCGATAGTCCTGAAATTAATTTTCCCTGTTTTCACACCAGGCAAATATCGAGGCTGTACAGTGAAAAGACCACGATCGCTACCTTCCCAACCCTGTCTCAGCGCCACCAAAGAACTTGTGATTATTATTTTAAGGGAAAGTAGAAGTAAAGCAAAGCAAAGTCATCTCCGTACAGGCCATGAAGATCCTTGGACGGGTGGACGGCTTCCACTATCCGTAACCTCACAACTTGATGGGGTAGAGTGGTTAGCTCTAGGCCCGGTCGCCTTTGCCCCCAGGAATTAACCTCGTACTCATTTTTGTTTAAGGTGAAATACAAGTAGGCAATAATCGCTCCTCAACACCAGACGAAGAAAAGAACAATATGGAATAATACTAATTTTATTCAATTTGTTTTACGTCGCACCGACACAGACACGTCTTATGGCGACGGTGAGGTAGGAGAGCGCTAGGAGTAGAAAAGAAGCTGTCGTAGCCTTAATTTACAGCGCCAGCATTTTCCCGGTGTGAAAGTGAGAGTGGTAGTGGTGGTTAATATAGTTCTAAGGAAGTACAACTAGGCAACCATAACACTAATCAGACAGAAAGAAAGGAAGGAATCCGACACTTCGAAAAATGTAGAATATCGGCGAAAAGAAGTCAAGGGCCATCAAGGGCGTGAAAATGAAAGATTCCCTAGGCCTTCATGCGTAATATCGTCGGGGTCGGAAAAGAACAAGGGTTGGTCAAGGGAGATCGGATAGGATAGATGAAAGTGAGGAGCCTAGCACAAGTATGTGGAAGCAATGCAGGACTTAGCTGAGGGCCCCGTGGTCGCCAAGATAAGCTCTCAAGCCCCTGGGGCCCCTTTTAGTCGCCTCTTATGACAGGCAGGCGATATCGTGGGTGTTATTCTACCGCCCCCACCCACAGGAAGATATGAAAATGAGAAACCATCTTTAGGGCTACTGACAGTGGGGTTCGAACCCACTATATCCCTAATGTAAGCTAACAGCTCCGTGACCCAAACTCCGCATTCACTCACTCGGTAATGGAGTGAAACTGACCCGTCGAAGAAAAGAAAGGGAAGGACACTCTAGGCATTGCAAACATGATACCACCGCGAGAAAACAAGAATTTACCAAGACAGGTCGGATAGGAAAAATGAAGATGAGGAGACGGGTACAGCTAGGCGGAAACAGCTACAAGGGCACGTAGACGCCAACCCACTCTCCCGAGTTAAGGGCTCAAGGGATCCTCCTTTTAGCCGCTTCTTACGACAGCAAAAGGATATCATGGACATACTCTACCGGCCCTACCAACAGGTGGTGGTGGTGGTAGTAGTGGATATTGTTTTAAGAGGAAGTAAAACTTGGCAACCATCCTCTACACCAGGACCTCTCAAACGCCTAAAATCTCACGCGTGCAATCTGAGGCGCAGAGTTCCTGTGCACAGTACATCGGTCCCACTCGGCTAGGCTCGGATCAACGCTTCGTCTCTGGGCTACTCGGCTAAGCTCGGCTCAACTCGGCTTGGATTTGGAGCAAGTGAGGAAGAGGGAGACAGCGGAGTGAGCGAGACAGGCGTGGGGAATGAGAGAGACAGCGCTATTGCTCCAAATCGAGAAGTGGGGGTCTGCACTCTGGTTAACCATGCGAAGTCGTTTTTTGCACTGTGCACAGCGCAATGCACTGGTGCATGCACCCTGAGAGGCCCTGCTCTACACTAATCAGAGAAAGCCGAGCGAGTAGCTGCACGATTTCGGTCTCGTAGCTGTCAGCTTGCATTCGGGAGATAGGGGGTGCGAACCCCACTGTGTGCAGCCCTGAAAATGGTTTTCCCTAGTTTCCCATTTTCACACCAGGTAAATGCTAGGGTCTGTATCGTAATTAAGGCCAAGGTCGCTTCCTTCTTACTTCCAGCCCTTTCTTATACCATCACCGTGTCGGTCCGACGTAAAGCAAAGTAAATAATAATAATAATAATAATAATAATAATAATAATAATAATAATAATAATAATAATAATAATAATAATAGGAAAAAGTGGAAGAGATGAGTCCTCAGAGAATAAGTGTGTCCGAACGAAAAAAGAAAAGGAAGATATATGAAGGGTATGAAAATGAAAGACATTTCAGACCTCGCAAACTTAATACGGTCGGATTCGGAAGAGGACAAGAGTTCCGACACTTAGAAAAATGAAGGTATCGGCCAAAGAAAGACAATGGCCACAAAGGGCGTGGAAACGAAAGAGTCTCTAGTGCTGGTCGTATTTATTGTTTTAAGAGGAAGTACAACTCGGGAACCATCCTCTATATAACACTAATTAGAGAGAAATATGAAAGGGATCCGTCGCTTCCAAAAATGAAGACAACGGCCATGAAGAGCGTAAAAATGAAAGAGTCCTTAGCATTCGCAACCGAATACCCTCGGGGTCAAAAAGAACAAGAGTTGACCAAGGGAGGTCGGATAGGATAGATGCAAATGAGGAACCTGGCGCAAGTAAATAGAAGCAATGCCATGACTCATCTGAGGGTGCCGTGGTCGCCAACTCACGTTCCCAAGTTAAGAGCCCCTGGGCCCCTTTTAGTCTCCTCTTACGACAGGCAGGGGATACCGTGGGTGTTATTCTACCACCCCCACCCACAGGGAGGAAAAGTATCGCTAGGACTCGCAAACCTAATACCAGCGGGGTGGGAAGAGAAAATGAGTTGACCCAGAGAAGTTGGATAGGAAAGATGAAATTGAGGAGACTGACACAAATAAATGGAAGCAATGCCAGACTCAATGGGGAACCAAGGTCGCCACCCACGCTCCTATGTTCAGAGTCCCTGAGGTCCCTTTTGTTCACCTCTTACGACAGGCAGGGGATACCGTAGAAGTAAGCTACCACCGCATCCACACGGGGAGAATACAGTAAGTAATAATAATAATAATAATAATAATAATAATAATAATAATAGTAATAATAATAATCGTCATTATCATCATATCGCTCGTCGATGATCACAGGAATGCGTGTTATGGAATGCCCCGGTCAGTGTCAGGGCGAGAGGACGCATGATTAAACGCATTGTGTAGCGAAAGCACAGTAAACAGTTGTATTATGTCAGAGCACAAACATTTCTATAATACTGAATAGTCTGACCACATTCAATGGTCTGAAAAGCCACAATGGCCTGAATTTATTCTTTGTGGTTCCACGCAAACAATACTCACACTGCAGTCTACATCCATAACATAGACTAAAGCGGAGATCAAACCGCTTGTAGTTTCGCGGGCGCCAATCGCACCACGTTGTCATGTTACAGAATCGGTGTATGTTACAGAGCAGAGCTGCGTTCTGTCATGCGGGGCACTGTGAAACTAAGAAGAAATACTTCGCCTCCTAATGAGGATTACAACCTAGCTTTCCTCCTTTTATAAATGTAAATCAATCGAAAAAGTCCGCTGTGTGCCGCGGCAAAGAACATGTATCAACGGTCAGTGGCAAGGGGTTTACCAGTTTTTATCACCTCCTCCACCGAACTTTTTTTTTCTTACTAATATAATAGGAACGTAATGTTTGTCCATTCGTTTTGTGATTGCAATTGTGAGAAGGTTGATAATATTCACGATATGAAGACAATATCATTTTTGAAAGTGTTATCAGTCAATCTGTCTGTCTTTTGCTATTTTAAATTTTACGTCGCACTGACAAAGGCAAAGCCTCCGCGGCTCAGGCGGGAGTCCGCCAGCCTATCACCGCTGGGTTTCGTGGCTCAAATTCCAGTCTTTCCATGTGAGATTTGTTCTGGACAAAGCGGAAGCGGGACAGGATTTTCTCCGGGTACTCCGGTTTTCCCTGTTATCTTTAATTTCACCAACACTCTCGAATATAACTTCATTTCACCTGCCAGTCATTAATCATTCTCCCAGAGGAGTGCGACAAGCTTCGGCAGCCGGCACAACTCCTATCGAGTCTGTCTATCTGTCTGTCTGCCTGTCTGTCTGTCTGGTAATAATAATAATTTCGTGTGGCTATTTCTAGCCGAGTGCAGCCCTTGTAAGGCAGACCCTCCGATGAGGATGGGCGGCATCTGCCATTGGTAGGTAACTGCGTGTTATTGTGGTGGAGGATAGTGTTATGTGTGGTATGTGAGTTGCAGGGATGTTGGAGACAGCACAAACACCCAGCCCCCGGGCCATTGGAATTAACCAATTAAGGTTAAAATCCCCGACCCGGCCGGGAATCGAACCCGGGACCCTCTGAACCGAAGGCCAGAACGCAGACCATTCAGCCAACGAGTCGGACTGTCTGTCTGGTGATGGCGGTGATTATAGTCTTAAGAGGAAGTACAACTAGGCAACCATGTTCTCTTAACATTTATCATGAGGGAAAGAAGAAAAGGTCCGGCATTTCGAAGAATGAAGGTATCGGCAAAAGAAAGGAAAGGGCGTGAAAATGAAAGATTCCCTATACCTGGCAAACCTTACACCTTCGAGGTCGGAAAAGAACAAGAGTTGGATTGACAGGGCTTGAAATGGGATAAGTTATTTTTTTTTATGTGGCAGGATGGTTTTATCGCTTCTCAGATGACATAATATTCTCTCTCTCTCTCTCTCTCTCTCGACTATTAAATCAATATTAATATGTCTGTCTGTTACGTCATCAGCCCAGAGCCTGGTTGGATCCTCAAATAACACCACCAAAGGTTATGCGGTTATAAGGAAACACCAAAAATCAATGGCAGCACCAAAATGAGGCGTACTAGGCAAGATGAGGAGTGAGGTAGTTTGCCATTGCTTTCCTCACTGGGTCAGAAGGTACTATTGCAGCACTACTGACCCTATGAGCAGCACCTTTCATAACACTCAGATGCACTAGTCATGCTCTGAATGTCATTACTCAGCACTACTCACACCCAACCAACTTCCATATTGTCATAGCCATGGATGTTGACTGGGACTTCGGTGGAAGCTACACTTTTCTCTGGCCTGTGCCAAGAGATGGATGCAAAAGTACTGTATCCATCAAGAAATGACAGCAGGCAGTAATATTAATATACTGTATTGATATAATTAGAGTCCGCCTCTGCGGTGTAGTGGTTAGTGTGATTAGCTGCCACCCCCGGAGGCCCGGGTTTGATTCCTGGCTCTGCCACAAAATTTGAAAAGTGATACGAGGGCTGGAACGGGGTCCACTCAGCCTCAGGAGGTCAACTGAGTAGAGGTGGGTTCGATTCCCACCTCAGCCATCATGGCAGTGGTTTTCCGTGGTTTCCCACTTCTCCTCCAGGCAAATGCCGGGATGGTACCTACCGTAACTTAAGGCCACGGCCGATTCCTTCCCTCTTCCTTGTCTATCCCTTCCAATCTTCCTATCCCCCACCAAGGCCCCTGTTCAGCATAGCAGGTGAGGCCGCATGGGCGAGGTACTGGTCAGCCTCCTCAGTTGTATCCCCCGACCCAGAGTCGGAAGCTCCAGGACACTGCCCTTGAGGCGGTAGAGGTGGGATCCCTCGCCGAGTCCGAGGGAAAAGCCAACCCTGGAGGGTAAACAGATTAAGAAGAAAGAGATATCATAAGGCCTACATATTCAATATGTTCTAGATGTTTTGCTACAAACCTAGTGTGGACACTCCAGTTTATAACACACAACTTCGCGAAGAATATATAAGAATTTCACCTTAAAATCCTTGTAGAAGAGAGATGTGTTCATTACGAATGCCAGGGATCCACCCAACCCGCCCAAAAAGGTGCATTTACTTTTATAACCTAATGCAAAATTTCACGCGCCATTGACCATTAGCTGGCTACGAGCACAGTCATTGGCCTACATGACGTCATTCACAGAATTCCTAACTCGCTGCTTCCGTTACCAACCCGCACAAAAGAAAAACACACCAAAGGCTCTGTTAGTAGTAGTAGTAGTAGTAGTAGCCTGGCACGGCAAGAAAAAAATGTAATTTAATAGCTGTAACCTATCTTTGCAAATCCAGGCCAAGCTCTGTCATGAGAACAGCGGCCCCACTCCCTTCGAGGAGCTCTTAACTATCGCCGCGGCGCATACTGCCCGCACGGCGAGAAAAAATGTAATTTAGTAGCTGTAACCTATCTTTGCAAATCCAGCCCAAGCTCTATCATGAGAACAGTGCCCCCACTCCCTTCGAGGAGCTCGTAACTATCGCCGCGGCGCATACTGCCCGCACGGCGAGAAAAAATGCAATTTAGTAGCTGTAACCTATCTTTGCAAATCCAGGCCAGTTAATTTAGTGGTTGTAACCGTTTATAACATTTCGCCTCATTTCGTTGGACGTTTCCTCAACAGTTGGTAACAGTTCGCATATCGCTGGCAGATCGTAAAGTCGCTCTTATCGGCAATCCCGCCGAGCCTCCCTGTACAGCGAGCGGAGTGAGTACACTAGGCTTCTGCCGATGCTTCCCTTGTCATGCGTGTGAGATCTGTCGTAACTTTTACTTTATATTTTCACTCCACTGCAGTGATTTTTGTCATTTGTATGATATTTATTAAGAGACCTGTTCCATTTTGACCCACGATTTATAATTAGTTCTTATACGTTCAATTCTTACTTAATTGTTCACTTTTAATATAATTTAGGTATATTCTATATTTTGTGAATACGTTGGTTCTTAGATAGAACAGTGTGGTTCGCGGTATTTAATATTATTTATTGAGGAAGGTTTGAGTTATTAAGATGACGTGTAGTCAGTCAAAGTCGTGTCAGCTGTGCCGCGGTTATACGTAGAATGAGAGTAAACAGTATTGGAATTGAAATTCTCAGCCGGGTCGGGGAATTTAATCGCGTTTGATTAATTCTTCTGGCTCGGGGACTGGGTGTTTGTCTTAGTCCCAACACTCTTCTCATTATATTCCGACAACACATCACACTCCCAACCACCACAGGAACACGCAATAGTGATTACATCCCTCTACTTAGTGTTAGGGCATCCAGCTGTGAAACAGGATCGAATCCACATGTGCGACCCAACCAGATGTAGAAAAAGCGGTAGAAGAAGAACATTTTTAAGTTATATCTTACGTTGCTTTTACTCGAACTGCTGTGTTTTGTTGTTTTATTTTGTTTTATTATTTGTTTCGTTCTTGTTGTTTACACTTTGCTTCAGGTCGCTCCGAAACAGATATATGTCTAACGGAGACGATGGGTTAGGAAAGGGCTAGGAATGGGAAGGAAGCGACCGTGGCCTTAATTAAGATACAGCCCCAGCGTTTGCCTTCTATGAGAATGGGAAACCAGGGCTTCCGACAGTGGAGTTCATACCCACTATCTCCCGAGTACAAGATGACAACTACGTGACCCATACCACGCAGCCACTCGCTCGGTCGAATAGCTTGTATGCGCTATATCAGTGAAATCAAATGTCGGGCTCCATGGCTAAATCGTTTGCGTGCTGGCCTTTGGCCACTGGGGTCACGGGTTCGATTCCCGGCAGGGTCGGGAATTTTAACTTTAATTGGTTAAATTCGCTGGATGTATGTATCATCGTCATCATCATTCCATCCGCATCACGACGCGCAGGTCTCCTACGGGAGTCAAATCCAAAGACCTGCATCTGGCGATCCGAACTTGTTCTCGGACACTCCCGGCACTAAAAGCCATACGCCATTTATTACTTTTATTTAAATTAAATATTGTCTCCGTGATACACACTAAAGGATGAATTTCAGTGGCTTAATCTTTTCTCGGGAACCCTGGCAAAATGGTGTCGAATCATGCCGGTAACTGACCTAGGACAAGTGTTAAGCGGGCGACCCTAACCTACGCTACTCCAATGAGTTGCATGGCAGGTTCAGACTATATTAGAAGAAAGAATGGGGTCGTATTAATGTGGAGGCCGTCTCGTGCCCAGTATTGTGCGGGTAACAATAGCCCAGCTGCAGCTCTAGGGGTAACCCCCCTCGCAGAAGAAGGGAGCTGCTCGATGATTGATTTTGCTTCATTTTGGAGTGCGATAACTCGTATGGCGTCATAGAATGGCCCCATTTCACTGAGATACTGGCCTCGCATGGGATCAAATTAAAATGCTTGAGTCACATATATAACAGATAACTCTGGATATCCGGGCGGAGCAAGCGAGTTCCCCATCCTCCGTGATGTGAATTGGATTTAACGCCACTCAACTAATCCCTCATGTGGTATTGTAGCAGCCTCTCCTGGGTTTCCAGGCAGTTCGCAGGCTCAACACAACTATTTGACAACATGATAGTAAGGGAATAAATCTCTATATTAGTTAAGGTCGACTGACATAAAAAATAGTAGGGCCTATCTCTTTTTTATCGTTATTGTAGATGTTATTCTACTGTAAAAACTAAAAAAGCGCAGATTCATCTTTCGTAATACATGGCGTTTGCATTGCATGATCTATATAAGTTAACATTCATCAATCCGTCTTATTAAAGTAGTCTAGGTACTGACAAGCTATAAAGGTGCAAGCGACGCTTGTAATAATACTCATTATATTGCCAATCCGTGTGATGAAAGTGTAAGGCTACCAGACTGAGAGGTCAAAGCAGGGCAATAATAATAATAATAATAATAATAATAATAATAATAATAATAATAATAATAATAATGTAGTATAGAACATGGATGACATTCCACATCTGTGTCGGTGCGACGTAAAGCAAATTGGAAACATTTAATAAAAAAAAGACAATCTATAAAAATATATTTAATACAGCTTCATTTAACATAAATGCACTGAGTCCCGTGTCATATGTTCATGAAACTTCAGTCTTCACAGATTAGACCAACATTACATTTTATTTCTGGTATTCTGGTATCGTCAATCATCAGTTGAGACTTGTTTGCAGCTCAAACGTTATTTACTAAAGCGAATACTTATTCTCCAAGAGCATTTGTTCCAGAAAGAAAACAAATCTAAAGAATATTTCAGGTCAATCTGAGGAATGTATCGGTTTCAAAATGACTGAACACTTCTACTGATCATTGATCGATAGGAGTTTTAATGTCACTACATTCTTTATCTCTTCAGTAACATGCTTTCTCAGGTAGTAAATGTTGTCATAAAGTCCATTGTCAATCAATTGTCATTCAATTGAATTATGAGAACAGTATCCGAATAACAGACCGTTTTTCCTGGTTCTTGAAACGGCAAGACTATTTGCAAGTGTAATAAAAACTAAGTGCAATATTCTAAATGCAGTAGCTTTTTTTTTTATTATCACACCTCGATTAATCACATTTTAGAGAGACAGGATCAATCCATCACTCACCTGGCCTCCTTTTTACCATATAAAGTAGGGCCTATATATATGTGGGGATAGTTTCACCTCTTTGGCAAAAGCAAGGCGGTAATTCGGGAGGTGATAGTGAAGATAAATCCAAAATGTATAGTTTAATTCACTAATGTTTTTGTACAAAAACTCTATGCCGCTAAGGCAGCAGTTACGCTTCCAGGCCTGCATCTGATGACGCTAGAGCAACTGTCAGTCCGTAGTTAAACACACGCAATTTAACAGTAAGTGTAAACAGTGGGTGTGTACGAGACCTTTTTCATACTGCAGTCTACGGGCAGAGTGTTGATGAGTCCGCCTCATGTAACAGGATCTAGGCTGACTGACAGTGTGCAATATCAATAAGACTCTCTTCTCGTATGTTCAAGATTGCGAATCGAATCCTAGTACAGGCAGTTGGCATCAACGACTAACTCAATGCGAGGTAGGCTTGTCATCAATAAAATTCAGGCTCTCTGTAGTTTTTATATCGGCCCCTCACGAAAGGAGACAGTTCTGTGTAGACTAGGATTTCGGAGGCGATGAAGCACATTTGTCTCCTTACACTAATCAGAGGAAAATTGGAATAGATCTGATCCTTCGAAAAATGAAGATAACGGCAAAATGAAGGGAAGGCGGCGAAGGCCAGGAATATGGAAGACCGTCAGGATCAGAAGAGAACAAGGGATATCAGATAGGAGAGACGAAAGTTAGTAGACTGGCGCAAGAATGTGGAAAATATGTCAGTCTCAGTTAAGCGTCTCGTGGTCGGCAACCCACGATCCCAGGATGAGAGCCCCTCTAAGTCGCATCTTAAGACAGGAAGGGGATACAGTGGATGTAATTTACCGCGCCCACCCACAGGGAGACAGTCCTGAAAGTGGTTTGTTAAGATGAAACCATGCTTTTAGTATAGACTCAGTTAAAATAACTTTTAAAATATTATTTGAAGATGGTTTGGCGTGATTTTCCATTTTCACACCTGGCAAATGCCAGGGCTGTACCTTATAAAGCTACGATCATTTTCTTCCCAGTCTTAGCCCTGCGAGAAGTTTTATCAGTAGATTTAAGATCATTAAAGACGACCCTTTTCCCAGCAAAATACACCGCTTTTTACACCGATTGTTCAGGGAAGGAGGCAGTTGGCAGCTCATGTACAGTAGAACAACGAGTTGGAGGTATTTGAATGTGCTCAAATACGTCAGCCTCGTTTCGGTAATTTATTGGCCCATAAATAAACTCCTGCGGGACAAAATTCCGGCACCTCTGCCTTTACGAAAACAGTAAAAGTAGTAAGTAGGACGTAAAACTTATTATTATTATTATTATTATTATTATTATTATTATTATTATTATTATTATTATTATTATTATTATTATTATTATTATTATTATTATATTGCAGAAGTTCTGTGGGTGAAATGACGATAGCAACAATTAGATACCACTTCAAGTTTGCTTGATCACTTGCATTTTAGAGCAACAACTACCAAAAGTGTTGCAGTAGTTCAAGGATCTTAACATAGTAGTCATTGACCCAGTGCAAGATAAAAGGTTTCCTCCATGACTCTCCTGGATGTAGAACGAGGGGTCTGGAACACAACAGGAGTTGACAAGGGTGTACCGAGAATGTGAAATAAACCAGAAGAGACGTGTACAAGTAAGTGGAAGTGGATAAGGGAATGACAGAAGTGTGATATTTCACAGAGAAGCTTCTACTCCACTGCCAGTCGAACCGTAACACCCTTGGGGATAAGTTCGGAGGTAAATCATGGAGCCATCTGGTGCCCAGCTGGATCTCCGCCCCTCCTTTCTGGCCGATGGGACCAGGGTAGCCAGAACTGCTCGTTGGTCATTCTGTCAACAAAAGTTCTTTCCATTAGATTTACAAGTGGCGGTGGAGATATAATTTTATCAACAATTGTTAGTAAGCACAAAGTAGAGCAGAAATAAAATGTCGGACGAAGTAGATCGGAGTTCGACCTCCGGCTATGTCAGGATCAGTCCTAGACTATGATGATTTCACGGTTATCTTTTACCCCTTAGAGCATCGCTCGTTCCAGACACGACTCTTTGGCTTTGTAACAATCGTAAAACAAAACTATTTCAGTTAACCTAGTATAGTTGCCACAATAACACAGTTCACAAGGTGCTTACCAATCCTGATTATATACAATCGTGGAAGGAGGAAGATATCCGATCCCAGAATTTGTTTTTTAAAAAGAGCTGTGAAAGGCGAGAAAATGAAGACCTCTGGTAATGCAGACGGTGGTGACAATTGTTTTGAGAGAAAGTACTACCAGGCAACCATCGTCTATTAACACTAATCGGAGAGAAAAAAAGAAAGAGATCCGACCCTTCAAAAAATGAAAATATGGACAAAAAGAAAGAGTAAGGGCTACGAAGGACGTGAAAATGAAAGATTCTTAGGCCTCGCGAATCTAATACCGTTGGGGTCTTAATGGAACAAGAGTTACGGTCAGATAGGAAAGATGAAAGCGACGAGAATTGCACAAATAACTGGAAGCCATTCCAGACTCAGCTATGGGAACCATGGTCGCCATGTTGAGAGCCCCTGGTCACCCTTTTAGTCACCTGTTACTAAAGGCAGGGGATACCGCGGATGTAGTATTCTACTGCCCTTACCCACAGGGGGTTTGACCTAGAGAGGTCAGACAGGAACAATAAATGGCACAAGTAACGGGAAGCCGTGCCAGACTCAGCTATGGGATTCATGGTCGCCATGTTGACAGCCCTCTTTAGTCACCTCTTACTACAAGCAGAGGATACCGCGGATGTAGTATTCTACTGCCCTCACTCACAGGGAGTTTGACCTAGAGAGGTCAGACAGGAACAATAAATGGCACAAATAACGGGAAGCCATGCCGGACTCAGCTATGGGAACCGTGATCGTCAACCCACGCTCCCGAATTGAGAGCCTCTCAGATCCTCTTTCAGTCGCCTCTTACGACAGGCAGGGGATATCGTCGATGTAATCTACCGCCCTTATCCTGAGAAAGCTGTCAGAACTGCTTTTGGTAACTATCTCAACGGAAGTGCTATAAGGGAGTTTTGCAAGTGGCTATGTAGCAATAATGTGATTATCAGTTCGTAGTAAACATAAATTGGAGGGGAAACAGAACGCATGGTCCAACCTCATAAGTCGCCCATTTCCATAGTTCCAATAGAGTATTCTCTAAAAGCACAGAGATTCCTTATTATCTCAGGTTCTCGTGTAAAGAGTACTCATCACGAAAACAGACTGTACCGGTATGACGTCACACATTTAGGAGAGGGCTGAGAAGGACGTCCCAATTTCCAAGCTCTCGCCCGGGGGAGAGTACAGGGAGTACTAGGCCGCACACACTGCATAGTTATTGGAACATTACAAGTAATTAATTCTCTGCTGTCTACGTTTAATTCTTTACAGTGAATATGTTGTAGTTGTCAATGATAATGTTGGTGGTGGGATACCAGACCTGCATGAACTTCCTCCATAGATGAGCGCGTAATTTTCACTCCAAGGTAGGGCTGAGAAGTTACACCGTTGTGACAGCCGAGCTAACTGAGTGTGGTATTTCAACATTTTCTCTACGAAGATGAAAATACAGAACCTTACTTGGTGTAATGAGCCGGAGACCAAAATAATTACCGAACGGTTACCCTAATGGTGGTAGTAATTATAATTTTAATCTTTCACAAAGAAATGGATAATATGTAACGCTAGGGTTCAGTTAACGTTTAATATGAACGTTATCCTGGAGGATCAAATATTTTCAAAAGGAGTTTAAAAAGAAACAAAAGATTAAACCCCATAGCGCTGTACTCCATGAGGCCTTGGACTACCAAACTCAGCACGAAGGCAAGCAGATTATGAGATGATGCATGGTCAGCGTCACGAATCCCCTCAGTCATTATTCTTGACTTTCTAGACCGCGGCCGCTATTTCAACGTCACATAGCTGATCACTCGTTCTCATGCAGGCTGAATATACCTCGAATCAGTTCTCAGATCCAGGTGTCTTGGGGGATTCGGAAATTGATTAGTCCCACTTATACTTGGCGCCCCTGATACGGCTTTCCCTCGTATAAACAATATAAGCTTTTGAATATTATTACGTCCCTCTCACACTATTACTTAACAGTTTGGTGGAAAGCGGTGCGGATACTGGTTGAACCGTGTACCCCGCCCCCTTCGCTATCTTCAGGAATTGCTTACGCTAGGGCCTCTGTTGATTTAGCAATCTTCTCTCTTCACTTAGCAGGGGATTCTTCTATTCTAGCGATCGTTAATTTTATTACGTCCTCTAGGGACATCCCTAGAACAAACTCCTTTGTGTGAGCAGTAGCTATAACAGCTCTACTTCTTCGTCTCTCCCTGCCTGTCCTTGCTGGAGCTATTACTATATTACTTACTGATCGAAACGTAAAATATTTCATTCTTTGGCCCTGCTGGACGTGGGGATCCCATTCTCTACCAACACCTTTTTCTGATTCTTTGGGCACCCAGAAGAAATTGTAATTCTCCCAGGATTTTGGATGGTTTCACACATTATTAGCCAAGAAAGCGGAGAAAGGGGAAGCCTTTGGTACGTTCGGTATAATTTACGCTATGATGACAATTGGTGAATGTACAGTAATTCTCGTTAAAAACAAATAGCCTATTCCTATTGCATTATACTATAACATAAACATAGCACAGTCCTTCTACAAGTTAACATAATCTGCTTTTCACATTTCCCTGCGACAACGCTCGGTTTATTGCTACATGACGTATGCTACAGTCTTGCCCTCGGTCAGGTTAAAAAATGTTCACACAGTTTTAAACGAGGACACGCACTCACAGATACATGTTCTACTTAATGGCGAATGATGATGGTAATGTTGAATGTTATTTTAAAGGTTAAAGAATGCCCGAGTACTCAGCCTGTCGTTACAGCCGAAGCAAAGTAATGCCATCTCAATAAAGGCCATGGAGGCCCTGGGTAGTGGTGGTGCTTATTATTTTAAGAGGAAGTACAACTAGACAGACATCCTCTCTTAACACTAAATCAGAAGGGGAAGAAGGAATGAAGGAATTGGAAGAATGAAAGGAAAGGATCACGAAGGGTATGAAAATTAAAGAATCCTGAGACTCGCAAACCTGTTACCGTCGAGGTAACAAACGGAAGGTCAGATAGGAAAGGAAGAAGGCGAGGAGCTTGCTACAAGTAAGTGAAAGTAATATCACAGCTCGGCTAGAGACTCTGTGGTCGTCAACCCACGCTAGCAAGATGAGAGCTGCGGCTCTCGAAGACCCTTACAGGAATGGAAAATGACTTCCACTATTCTTAACGTCGGCGGCACTAAGTGAGATAGAGTGGCTGGGTACCCTTGACCCCAGGAATTAAGATGATACTTATTTTTGGCTTAAGTTAAGTGAACTTCAGGCCTATGTGCCTCTTCGGAAGTGGAAATATAATTTCTAAACTTTTCGACTTCTCGACTGGGTATCGAACCCAGATCCTTGCGGGTAAACAGAGTACGCCTTTTGCGCCTCCGTTCGACAGCCCCAGTTTCAACTAAAGACAGAGTGAAATGAGTTCCAAGTGCTTGAAGAACGAGAGTCATCGTCATCTTAGGCATTTACTTGTTGGCGAGTATTGTGTAATGATACATAATCTTCTGAGTGCATCAAGGTCGGGTTTTTTTTGTAAGTGATTGTTGTTCTAAGAGAAACAATAGGTCAACATCCTCTGTTAACAACAATCAGAAGAGAAGACGGAAGAGATTCCTATCTTCTAAAAATGAGAGAATCGTCATAAAAACGTAAGGGCCGCGAAGGACATGAAAATTATTCTCTAGACCTCGCGGACCTACGAGTAATAACGCCGGGCAGAGAAAAGAACAAGAGTTGGTCAGAAAGGTTGATAGGAAGGATGAAAATGAGGAGCCTGGGACAAGAAGACGACAAACGTGGTGTTGGTTATTCTTTTATGTCGTGGTGGTGATTTTTGTTTTAAGAGAAACTACAGTACTCTAGGTAATCATCACCCTCTCTGACAAGATTACGTGGAGACGAAAATTAAAATAAAATAAAAACATTTATTCAACCTGGGAATTTGAAAATGTTTTTATAACATTTTATTGAGTCGAACTGGATACAAACACATCAGAAGATTACCTGAGTACCAGAATATTTGCGCTTGATTAATCCACTCTCATACATAAAGCGAATGACGATATCACTAAATGGTATGTTCCGAGCTGTCAGTGGAAAGATGATGTGGAATGACAATAGTAGACGAATAAGCTTGAGCGGAACTATTAAAAGTAGTAAAGATCAAGTTGGAATTCAAGAGAATAAACTGAGGCACGTATTCATGTACAGAGTATGCCTTTGCTGGTGAGACTTGGTGTTTACAGTGCACTATGTGTTCTGGTGTGGGCTAGAGCAATATTGTTAGTATACTTTCATTTATCTGTCTCAATCTCATCCTTGCCTTTGACAATATGAAAGTGACTGAGGTATGAGCGATGCTAGTAATGCCATTCCTCATACAGCCAGTCCCTGCTATGAATGGTGTGAAAATGTTGCTCACCGGGCAAGTTGGCCGTGGGGTTAGAGGCGCGTGGCTGTGAGCTTGCATCCGGGAGATAGTGGGTTCTAATCCCACTTTCGGCAGCCCTGAAGATGGTTTTCCGTGGTTTCCCATTTTCAGACCAGGCAAATGCTGGGGCTGTACCTTAATTAAGGCCACGGGCGGTTCCTTCCAACTCCTAGGCTTTTCCTATCCCACCGTCGCCATAAGACCTATCTGTGTCGGTGCGACGTAAAACCACTAGCAAAAAAAACTTGCTCATAGGTTCGGTTGGTGCATGCATTATAGTGGGCTTGGCAGACTGATATATAATAGCAACTTCTGACTCAGTGAGAGTTCGCCTCATCAGTGATGCCTAGCCTATCTATGACAGCTAATGGTGGAGCTTTTGAGGATCCAAACCAGCCTTCGGGCTGAGGACTGAACATAGATACAGGACAAGGAGTTAGGGATTGGAATAATATATCGAGTGAAATGTTTGATAAAATTCCAGTCCTTTGAAAACGTTGAAGGAAATGCTAGATAAACAACTGAGAGGGAATCTGCCACCTGAGTGACCTGAAGGCAGATGATTGATTGATTGATTGATTGATTGATTGATTGATTGATTGATTGATTGATTGATTGATTGATTGATTGATTGATTGATTGATTGATTGATTGATTGATTGATTGATTGATTGATTGATTGATTGATTGATTGATTGATTCATTCATTCATTCATTCATTCATTCATTCATTCATTCATTCATTCTCGTCATCGGCTACGGGGAAGTACAAGTAGTTGACCAATCTCAAATGGAATGAGCTGAAAACTTTTTTTAAAAAATTTCATTTGGCTATTGCTAGCCTGATACGATTCTTGTAAGGCAAACCCTCCAATGAGGGTGGGTGGCATCTGCCGTGTATAGAGAACTGCGTGTTATTTTGGCGGTGGGTAGTTTTGTGTGTGGTGTGAGAGTTCCAGGGATTAACCACTTAAGGTTAAAATCTCCGACCCGGCCGGGGATCGAACCCGTGGCCCTGTGAACCGAAGACAACTACGCTGAGTTGCGCTCAATCAAGGAGTCGGACAGATGCGAACTACGAAGCTGTTGATATTACGAAGACGACAGAAACACTCGGTGTCCGAGCCTTAGGATTAAACCAATGAAGGTTTAAATCAACGTTTCAGTCGGGAACCGAACGCAGGACAGAACTAACAGTTTACAAATGAACGCGGCATGCACGTGTTCTCCATACATTTGCTCTGTAACGCAGTCTACACAGTGTTGGGTACGAGCAGCTTTGTGTTCGTCGAAATGGAAATTCACTGTACAGTCCCTGTAGCAGACGCTATGTGAGGCAGTAGCACACGTTTTATTGGAGGAAAGGAGTATTACTAAATGCGAGTGAAACCATTTGTTTCACAAAAGAGAAGAAAGTCAAGTTCCATATTCAGCAACGGTTAACACTTGTACCAGGGCTGGACAATTCGAAACTCAACAACTATTGGCGTTCGTGATTGCCTTTAATCACGGCTCGTTCTCTCACATATAAGTTAGGAGGTTTGTTTAGAAGGGATGTAAAGAGCTACATTCCGCGAAGCGGGGTGGATTAGGGACCAGTGGGAAGAATACAGGGAGATGGAAGTCAAGTGAGGATGACATAAAAATATTAGTGTTCAACTATAGAAGTACTGTAAAGAAAGGCATAGAATTAATTGAAAAGATATATATTTACCAGATGCTGTAATAGGATTTGAATCATGACTGAGAAGTGATATTACTGATGCAGAAATGTTCTCACGGAACTACAGTGTTTATCGCAGAGATCCTTTTTACACACCATAAAACAGGTCTTCTGTGAATGAACTTTTAGATTCCACACTTTACAATAATTTACTATCTCATTAATACTATTTTGCATTTTGACAGGTGTTAATATGAGTAGAAGGATATCGTCTGCGAAGATCAGTCCCGGAATATCTTGGTTCTCGACACATGGGAGGGCGTCCTTTACCAAACCCTTTCGATTAGAAAATATAATAAATAATACATACATCATCATTATAGACCGTTATGCCTTTCAGCGTTCAGTCTGCAAGCCTCTGTGAATTTACTATAAGTCACCACAATCCTCTATTTGCTACTAGTGCTGTGGCCTCATTTAGTTTTATACCTCTTATTTTTAAATCTTTAGAAACTGAGTCTAACCATCGTCGTCTTGGTCTCCCTCTACTTCTCTTACCCTCCATAACAGAGCCCATTATTCTGCTAGGTAACCTATCCTCCTCCATTGGTGAAAATTTGCAACCCTGTCTGAGACCCAGTTTTGAAAATATCTCTCCCACTACTACCCCATATTTCAATTTGATATAACATTTAAATTCCACATATGTATTTTCAATTGCTCTTATCATCTTCCTAGATATTCCGGACTGACTTAACTTATATACGACAGCCCGTCCACTCACCTAATCAAAATCTTTCCCTAAATCGATGCCCATGATGTACAGATTATATCTATTTTCTTCTTCATAGATGTATCCACTATTGTTTTAACAACCATTACATTATCAGCTCATGAAACAATTGTCTCGTTGAAATCCACCTTTACAATACATTTTGTGATTTATTAAATATCACAATCAAAGTTTCATGTTAAAATATCGGGACATGTTTCGCCTATAACGTAGGCATCTTCAGCCATGCTATCCTTAACATCTAAGCTAAAATTAAAGAGGTAGGCATGACTTAAAGCTAAACTTAAAATACTACATGAAATGGCTTATAACATAAAAAAACTAGCAAAAAATCACACTTGTTGAGATAAAATAAGCACTTTAGTGAAATTAACATGTGTTGAGTCATTAAAACATCGTAATGGGTAAAATAACATTGGTCGTGTATGGCAGTTAATGTCTGTGAGCACTCAGCTACACTTGATTTGTATTTATATTCTTAAAACTTGTTTCTTCCTGGGATAAAAGTGCTACTGCTGATTAAGACCGTAATTGTGGCTATTTAAAATCATGATAGCTGAGCTTGATTAGTGTGCATCTTGAAGACAGAGTAGAAGAAGGGACTTCCAGAGAAAGTTCTTCCTATGGCTGGATATTATGTTAGTGCAAAAGAAATTCCGGCTGCGGTAGGGAATAGTCCACTTGTCGTCCACACTTTGCTGCTGACAACCTAGGTAGGTGCTGGAGTGTGTTGGGTTGCCGGACAATTGCGATCACGGACATTTGCCGTCACTGAGATAAACTTGTGCCCACTCACAGAAATTTTCGGCCTCTGCAGCAGGGGGTAGGCCTCATCAGCATAATCTCGGGATATCCCCGCTAACCTACCTGAGCACCTGCTCATTCCTTGCAGATCAACATTATTCTCTCGCGGGCATTATTTAGAGATTGATACCTTCAGCCACAAACGCCATTTTATACAAAACTTCCTGGTGTGAATGTTGTGTTCGCTATTGTGTGCTGTAATGGAGTTGACAGTACTAATCAGGCAAATCGTTGTGCACTTTACAAATGTTATATGTACAGAAAGTATAGGGAGAGTCAACCTGTTATCGTCACCTGGGTGTGTCTGAAGGAGAACAACAAGTGTAAAGGATGGCTGAGGACAAGAGGCGAAGAAATGGTTCATACCGTCGTTCATCAGCGTGGACCACCTGAAGAAGCGGCATTCACAGTGAAAAAACAGGTTCAAGAGGGACAGAAGAGAGCAAGAGAAGAAGTGGCTCCACTATCACAGATTTACGTGCAGGAGTTGGGTTATCTGCATAACAGGAGCTACGACTTTGTCAATGACATGCCAGCTCAAAAAACTTTAAAAAGAACAATGGGTCAGCAACGAAATGATGCACGCGGACTTCAAGTAGAGCCAAAAACAAGTGCTCAGATTATTCGTAAGGATGAATAAAGGCAGCCCGTTTCGTTTAGCTGACGACGGCATAGGAGAAAGAATTATAACTTTTAGTGCCGGAAAAGGTAGAGAAAGTCTTAGGCATTACAATTTTTTTGGATAACACGTTCGAGAGTTGCAGCAAACAGTTCGCCCAGATATACACCATTCACGCAGACCTTGGAGGCCGGAGTGATGAAAGCAACGTTTACCCAGTCGTCTTTGCGTTCTTGCCTAACAAAAAGAAAGAAACTTATATTCGTTTCTTTCACCTTATCTTGGAAGCGGTTCCCCAATGAAATCTTAAGAAAATCACTATTGACTTCCGAAGCAGCTACGATATCAGCCCTATGAGAAGTATTTCCGTCATCAGAGTTAAGTGGCTGTTTTTTTTTTTTTTGTTTGTTTTTTTTTCCACATGAAGGAATGTCTGGAGAAAAGTACAAGAACTTGGCCTGACGAGCGAATACAAGGAAAGCGAAGATATATGTCTCCACATCCGAATGTGTACTACTCTGGCATTTTTGAAGCCAGAGGACGTCAGTGAGGGATGGTTGGTGATACATTCTCATGCTACTTCTACAGAAAATCTTACTGGATCCTTCGACTATTTTGTACACGTATGGCTTGAAAACAGCGAGATACCAATCACTATGAGGATCTGTTACAAAAAGCGATATCGAACAACAAATGCTGTAGAGGGATGGCATCACAAGATCAACTCTTTAGTTGGAAATCCACATCCTCGATTCGACGTTTTGGTAGTTTGTTTAAAGAAGGAAGCAGAAGCGACGAACTGCATGTACCAGAAACTGGAGCTCAATCTTGAAGGCAAGAGGAGAAAGACGAAATATGTGAAGAAAGATGACAGGATTGAAAGAACTCTTAAGAAATATGAAGAAACTAGCGACATCAGATCCTGCTTATAGTCAGTTTCTTACACAGAAAATCTTGCGTAATCTTCTTGCTGCTTCAGGTATTCCTAATGTAAATAGGTATGTACAAAGGAACAAAATTACAACGACGCTTACCTAAAGCCGACAAAAATAATTGACGAAGCTTAGTTACAGCTGATTTTAAACACGCCAAAACGATTTTGATACAATCATTATTCCAGTCCAAAGCCTGGATAAAGTATGATACTAATCAGCATTTTGAAACATATACTATGTAATTTACTGTCGAACATATTATTGTATGTACTCGAGCTTGGAGGTTTTGACCTCCTGTGGGTGGGGGACACAGACGAAGAATACATCCACAGTATCCCCTGCCTGTCATAAGAGGTGACTAAATGGGTCCCCGGGGCTCACAACTTGGAAGTGTGTGTTGGCAGGATCGAACCTGCCAAGTTGGGGCCAGACGACCAGCGCCTCAACCGTACCACTGAGTCCGGCATTTCTAATTCTTTCCCGTCGCATTTTCTCCGAAAAATATGGTAAAGTGACGTTAGACTACGATAAATAAATCTATATATATAAAATAAGAGTTTTGTCTGTACATTGCTCAGAATTTGAAAATAATGGTATTTCTGTATCGGTCATGTCCATAGTAACAAGAAAATGCACTTTTTACTTTTCCGTAATTTCTGTCTGTCTGTCTGTCTGTCTGTCTGTCTGTCTGTCTGTCTGTCTGTCTGTCTGTCTGTCTGTCTGTCTGTCTGTCTGTCTGTCTGTCTGTCTGTCTGTCTGTCTGTCTGTCTGTCTGTCTGTCTGTACACGCATCACGAGAAAACGGTTGAAGAGAATTTAATGAAAATCGGTATGTGAAGTCGGGGGATGAGCCTCTACAATCTAGGCTATAAATCATTTTACTCACGCTGAGTGAAATGGTAGTTTAGGGGAAGGCCTAAAATTGAATTCTCAACTATTTACGTTATTAGTGGTCTAATGAAAATCGGTATGTGAAGTCGGGGGATGAGCCTCTACAATCTAGGCTATAAATAATTTTACTCACGCTGAGTGAAATGGTACTTTAGGGGAAGGCCTAAAATTGAATTCTCAACTATTTATGTTATTAGTGGTCGTATTTTAAAGAAAATGGGTATGCAAAGTTGGGGAATAGGTTGCTACAATCTAGGCTATCAATAATTGTGTTTACGCTGAGAAAAATGGTAGTTTAGGGGAAGGACTAAAATTTAATTCTCAAATGTTGTTGTTATTAGTAGTCCTATCTTGATGAAAATCGGTATGCAAAGTCAGGAAATAAGTCGCTATAGTCTAGGCTGTAAATTATTTTATTCACGCTGAGTGAAATGGTAGTTTAGGGGAAGGCCTAAAATGTAATTCTCAAATATTTCTTATTAGAGGTGTAATCGATGAATGCTACATAACTACGGTTATATAGTATTAAATTTCCTATTATTCATGTCGTATACATTGTTACCGTACTGGCTATGATCAAAAAGATATTCATGAATTTGGATTTTTGTTACTAAGTCCATATCAGCGCCGAGTAACGTGAAAATGGGTAAACAGTATTGGTGGTGGTGATTGGTGGTGATTATTGTTTTAAGAGGAAGTACAACTAGGCAACCATCCTCTATATAACACTAATCAGAGGGAAAATATGGAAGGGGACCGACACTTCGAAAAATGAAGATATCGGCCAAAGGAAGACAAGGGCCACGAAGGGCGTGAAAATGAAAGACTCCCTAGCCCTCGCAAACCTAATAGCGTCGGGGTTGGAAAAGAACAAGAGGTGACCAAGAGAGGTCGGATAGGATAGGTGAAAGTGAGGAGCCTGGCACAAGTAAGTGGAAGCAATGCCAGGACTCAGCTAAGGGCCCCGTGGTTGCCAACCCACGCTCCAAAGTTCAGAGCCCCTGGGGCCCCTTTTAGTCGCCTCTTACGACAGGCAGTAAACAGTAGACTATTTAATGAAAATCGATATGTAAAGTCGGAGAATAAGAAACTACAGTTTATGGTATAAAATATTTTACAAATCCCAGAGTCGAAAGAAAACTAAATGTGAAGGCCTACAATATAGAAAGCTCATAACATTGATCAACAATAACATTACATTGACTATTGTTTGTCGTGATGTGCTTTGTGTCTTCTGTTGCCCCTCATCTCCGGTAGATAGGGTTACTGCTGCGTACAGAGTATTTTTATTTGATTTACGTTGCACCGACATAGATAGGTTTTATGGCGACGATGGGATAGGAAAGGGCTAGGAGTGCCTTAGGCCTTAATTACGGTACAGGCCCAGCATTTGACTGGTGTGAAAGTGAGAAACCACGGAATACCATTTTCAGCGCTGCCGACAATGGGGTTCGAATCCACTATCTCTCGGATGCAAGCTCACAGCTGCGCACCTCTAACCACACGGTTAACTCGCCCAGTCGTACAGAGTGTAACAGCCTGTCTGAATATTGATGGGAAGTAGCTGGGGAGTTAGATAACTTTCTTTTTTAGCATGCCATTCCCCTGGTTTATAAATTTTCTGATACTACTGGTACGTAACATAATGGATCATCATAGCATTTGGGCTATTCAATCCCTACTCTGAGGCACTGATTGGAATGAACAGTGTGCATATTTAGCGGAATAATGGCAGATGAGTGTTCATGGCAATCTGCGGCCTGGTCATCCCAGCTCTGGAACTTTGGACTATTAGATTGGCACCGCAATCTAACCGCAGCACTGTTCGTTAAAGGTGATAAAACGTGCGACTTTCCATTTGAACGAATATTTTATATGATAGCATTGCTATTAATCGCTACATTCATACTTAAGTTTTTGTAATGACCTATGTTGATTTCAGGTTACGAAAACCACAAAGTCAGTCTTTCTGAGAATCCCGTAGCGAAGCACGGGTACATCAGCTAGTAAATAAATAAATAAATGATTAAATAAACAAATTTTAATTAATTAACGATGGATTCACTTTCGTTTTTCTAAAAATGAAGGACTGGTGCGGAATAAAACAGTGTATTTACCCTGGCCTACCTTAAATTATTCCACGATAAATAAATAGGAAACTTAATTTTTGAACTAGCATCTGATGTTTCTATATAAAAATACACTTTGTGTTGTATTACAGTTTAAATATCAAATATACCAGCTTGCATATCTAAGGGAATGTTTATATCGTGGTAGTCACGGAACCTTTTCGTGATGGTGGTGATTACTGTTGTTGTGAGAAAGTAGAACGGTGCCACCATCCTCCTTTAAAACTAACCAGAAAAAAATTCTAATAGATCCGACTCACTTTTAGGGAGAAAGAAGGGAAAAGCCACGAAGGGCGTGAAAATGTAAGACTGCCTGGGCTTGGAAAACATCGTACCGTTGCGGTCGGAAGAGAACAAGAGTTGACCAAGAGAGGCCGGATAAAAAAGGAATAGAATAAAATAAAATAGAATAGAATAGAATAGAATAGAATAGAATAGAATAGAATAGAATAGAATAGAATAGAATAGAATATTTATCATCTACAGAATTGTATGTTACCAAAAACATGACATGACTTGTTCTTCTTCTTCAGACACACCCATGTGACGATTTCATGTTGACGTTCCCTATACTTTCTGTACATATAACCATTTGCCTTAGTAACTGTCAAATCCATTACAGCACACAGCAGTAAATAATTAATTACACCAGGAAGTTTCGATATAGAATTGTGTTTGTGTCTGAAGGTATCAGTCTCTAAATAATGCCCGCAAGAGAAAAATGTTTATCTGCAAGGAGCGAGCAGGAGATCAGGCAGGGTAGTGGGGATATCCCGAGATTAAACTACTGAGGCAGTGACCGCAAATGTCCGTGATTTTGTGATGACCGCAAATGTCCGTGATTTTGTGATGACCGCAAATGTCCGGACATCTTGTGTTGATCCGATCGAAGCCAAGGCTGCACGTCTCAGCACCTACCTAGGTTGTCAGCAGAAAAGTGTGGACGACAAGTGGACTATTCCCTACCACAACCGGAATTTCTTTTGCACTAACATAATATCCAGCCATAGGAAGAACTTTCTCTGAAAGTCCCTTCTTCTACTCTATCTTCAAGATGCACACTAATCAAGCTCAGCTATCATGATTTTAAATAGCCACAATTAAGGTCTTAATCAGCAGTAGCACTTTTATCCCAGGAAGAAACAAGTTTTAAGAATATAAATGCAAGTCAAGTGTAGCTGAGTGCTCACAGATATTAACTGCCATACACGACCAATGTTATTTTACCCATTACGATGTTTTAATGACTCAACACATGTTAATTTCACTCAAGTGCTTATTTTATCTCAACAAGTGTGATTTGTCGTAGTTTTTTATGTTATAAGACATTTCAAGTAGTATTTTAAGTTTAGCCTTAAGTCATGTCTACCGCTTTAATTTTAACTTTAATGTTAAGGATAGCATGGCTGAAGATGCCTACATCATAGGCAAAACATGCCCCGATATTTTAGCACGTAACGTTGATTTTGATTTTTAATAAATCACAAAATGTATTGAAAAGGTGGAGTTCAATGAGACACGACATGAAAGAATTTTCATGAGCTATACACAGTTCAATACAGACCCCAGTATGAAGTTTATAACTTACAAATATATTATCACTTGTACTCATTCCCCTTCTAAATCCTGACTGGAGTCTCGACAGGACCGAGCACCCCTCTGCCCAGATCATTAGTCTTTTTGCCAATATCCCTGTATATATCTTACTTAGTAAATCTAGCAACGTTATTCCTCTGTACTTACTTGGATTTGATCTCTTAGCCGTTTCTAATATACAAGGCAAATGACTCCTTCCTGCTAATCCTATCTTATTCGAAATTTCCACTATGCTTTAGAGGATATTCTTACCCACTTCTTTCCAAAATTCATTACTGATAACTGAAATTGCTCCTGCTTTTCCTTTTCGCCCTTTTTCTATTAAATATTTTACTTCACCAACTGAAATGCCCTCGTGTAAAGCAGGCAGGGTGCACTTCAGTCCCCTCGAAATCTCAGTCCTTTCTATATTATGTTTCCAACTATCCTCTCCATTTATCAGTCGCCTGAAATGTTCGATTCGTTCAACATGACATGGTTCACTTGTTTTGTGCTTTTTCTTTGTCTACAGACTTGTTTATTCAGTTCCACACTTTCTTACAGTCCTTACTTTTAGAATCTCAGTTTAGTTTGTCAGCTTGTTTCTTCTGCCATAAGTACTGTACTTGTGTTTACCAATAGTTCTCTATATCGCTTAGAATAGAATGCAACTTTCCAAACCCCCTATTTTTCTATATGATTTTAATGCTCTCAATACTTCCGTCCTTTTCTTTCTGCATTCTTCATTCCCGCTATTTCTTGACAGTCCTGTCCCCTGCACACGCATGTTCTGTTCTGATATCTATATAGTATTTTCTATTGTCGCATCTATTTGGTTATTTTCAATCGCAAGTCTTATCTAGTGGTAAGTAGTGTGATTCTGCCCAGCCTTTAACTGTTGTTTTAAGGAATGGTAAAGCCACTCTATATTACAACAGGGAAACAAAGATATTAAGGATTAGGTGAGCTTGCTAAGAAATAGAGTTGGGAATTGTTGCGGAAGTAAGGAGATATTGAAGGAACTTACCAGGAAATTGTATTTAGCAAATACGTCAGCTAAGAATAACGATGGCAAACATAATTTGCGGTCAAATGAATTTTAGGGAACAATGGGAGGATATGTATACCTAAACATACTTTCAGGCAGAAATAGGTTCAAGAAATTTCGGGGATAATTAATTAACTAGAGGAGTGTATATGTGAGGACTTACAGAAGTATTTAGTCAGCAATATGTAAAGGTACTTGATATAAGGATGATATCCACGTAAAGGAGGCGACTAATACTGGCGAATTACTGAAACTTACCTCTGGTAATAAGGACATTTACTGTATAAAAGGACAAACGTTGAAACGTAGAAAAGCAGCTGGGATTAGTAAGATTTCTGGGGATATACTAAATATAATACATTGGGGTATAGTGCCATATGGAGAGTTGAAATAGTAGCCTCTGTGAACAAAAGAAAAGGTGATAAATATCAAGCAGATAATTACAGGCCAGTCAGCTTGACATATATTGTTTGTAAGCTCAGTGAAAGCATTTCTTGCGAAATTACTAACAGGTTTAAGAGAAGGTAGTTCTTCGGGTGGAGCACAACGTGTAGGATTCCATCAAGATAAAACAGATATTTTAGATTCAGGAGGTCAAATGGACTGTATCGCTTTTGACCTATCGAAGGCTTTTAACAGGGTATAGGCCTATCATGGGAGAGTACTAACGAAAACAAGATCTATTGGACTAGACAAAAGAGTGGTTGAATGGATGGCTAAATTTCTAGGAAATAGAACTCAGAGAACTAGAGCAGGTTAAACGTTATCTGATCCTGTAAATATCAAGATGGGTCCCACAGGACAGTTTTCTAGTTAATATTGTTGGACCTTTGTTTCCTTATCTACAAAAATGATAGAATGTTGATGGGGTGATATTACCTCATGGGGACGACTCTAAGTACTTAGGTGTTAATATAAGGAATGGGGTAATCACATTAACGAAGTTGTAAAAAAATATTACAGATCTCTTCACGTGTTTAAGACGTTATTTAGGGGTTGTAGTAATGACGTAAAGGAGAGGACGTAAGACCGCAATTAGAGTATGGTTTGGTTTCTACTTGATACGAGAATTGGGAAAGATCCAAAGAAAAGCAGCTCGACTTGTTCTTAGTAATTTCCGACAGCAGAGCAGTGTCACAAAAGTGTTGCAAACTTTGGGTTGGAAGTCTTGGAAGAAAGGAGACGAGCTGCTCGACTAAGCGGTATGTTCAGAGCTTTCAGTGAAGAGATGACTGGAATGACATTAGTAGACAAATAAGCTTTTCTTTTCAATTTGTTTTACGTCGAAACGACACAGGTAGGTCTTATGGCGGCCGTGGGATGGAAAGGCCTTTGAGTGGTATGAAAGTGGCCGTGGCCTTAATTAAGGTAAAGCCCCAGCATTTACCTCGTGTGAAAATGGGAAACCACGGTAAACCACCTTCAGCGCTGCCGACAGTAATGTTCGAACCCACTATCCCCCAGATGCAAACTCACAGCTGCGCGACCCTAACCGCACGGTCAACTCGCCAGGTATGAATAAGCTTGAGTGGAGCTTTTAAAAGTAGGAAATATCATAATATGAAGATAAACTTTGAATTTACGAATTGGGACAAATATTCATTTATAGGACAAGGGATAAGGGATTGGAAGAATTTATATAAGGAAATGTTCG
This sequence comes from Anabrus simplex, assembly GCF_040414725.1. Taxonomy (NCBI): domain Eukaryota; kingdom Metazoa; phylum Arthropoda; class Insecta; order Orthoptera; family Tettigoniidae; genus Anabrus; species Anabrus simplex. Next base: position 366,466,732 of record NC_090268.1, on the reverse strand, counting down.
ATAAATGTCCAATTTCTTTGAAAATTAAGAAAATCTTAGGTAAACAACTGATAGGGTATCTGCCACCAGGACGAGATCCCTAAATGCTGACCATTGATTGATTGATTGATTGATTGATTGATTGATTGATTGATTGATTGATTGATTGATTGATTGATTGAAGGGGTAGTATAATTGGGCAACCATCCTCTATCGACACTAATCAGAAGGAAAATGGAAGAGGTCCGACACTTTGAAAATGAAGGTATCGGACAAGGAAAGACAAGAACCATAAAGGGCGTGAAAACAAAAGACATCCTAGGCATCGCAACCTAATACAGTCTGGGTTGGAAAAGAACTAGAATTGATTATTTATTTATTTATTTATTTCATACCACCAACAGAGATGTTTCTCCAATTACAGGTGGCTTAGTCATTATGCATTAATTATTAAAAATAACAATTGTTAGAAAGAACTTAATATCTAAAAATAAAAATATACAACATTATTAACAAGTAGAGTAGCAAACGGAATTTACAGCACATTAATACTTTTTCAAGTTTAAATATACTTACTGTAATATCTAAAAATTAATTTAAAAAGTAGACTTTTTCAGGTTCGAAGTGGACTTATGACCTAAAATACTTAATATCTAAAAATGAATTAAAAATTAGAAAAACAGAAACATAAAATAAATTAGGAATTAGGATCTACAAAAGAAATAACTCCAATCTTAGACTGACACCAGTTAAATAAACTGACATACAAAAAGAAAATCATAGAAAGTAACGCATGAAATATATGTGTTTGGTGAGAGATGAGTTGTAGCAATAGGTATGAATAGCACATTAAATCTTAAGTGCAAATAGACATTAGTAATGATAATTTGTTTGCAGTTTTCCCTAAATTTTCTTCATCTATATTAAATTATATGAATTTAAATAAAATAAAACACAAAAATGAAACACAAATTAACCAAGAAATAAGTATAAATATAGTACATATATACACCTATAGGGTAAACCTTCAGAAATAGTGAACTGAACTCAAAGTGCCCAGCATAGTGTGACCATTACTTCAACTGTGTGCCTTCTTCAATAATTTTACATAATAATTGTATCTAACAGCAAAGTCTAGATCAAGATCAGGAAATTTTTGAACTGTGACGTTATAAGTAGTGCACATTCTGAACAGTGGTGAGCTTCTATAAAATACTGTTTTAGAAATCGGAAGAAACAAGAGATGTCTGTGTCTTAAACTTCCTTTCGGGTATTGAACGAGAATTGTTGTAGAAAGTAACTGTTATCTACCACATTATTGATAACTATGGAGGTATTTTTGATCATTCATTATACGTCTGTTTAATAATGAAGTGAAGTTAAATTCTTTCAGGAGATCTTTATAGTGAATTATGCCGCTAGGAACAAACCTGTTATATTTTTTAAAGTAAAGATAACGTAAGAAACGTTTTTGAACTTTCTCCACATGGTTTTGATAAGATTTGTAAATGGGAGACCAAATCACCGACGCGTACTCAAGTTTGGACCTCACAAGTGTGTTGAACAAAAGTGTGAGGGCTTGGATATTATTCAGCTCTCTGGTGTGTCGGATTAAGAAGCCCAGTTTTTTGTAGGCATCATTAATTGTGTCATAAATGTGTGAGTTAAACGACAAATTGTTTGTGATGCGTACTCCTAGATCATTAATTGAATTAACCTGCGTCAGTAATTCGTTGTTGATAGAGTACACGTGTTCTTTAGGGAATTTTCCGTGTGTAATTTTCATGAAGCAACATTTCTTTATATTGAAATGTAAATTATTTTCTATACTCCATTCGTATAATTGATTTAAATCGCTTTGAAGTTTGGCGATGTCTCCATCACATTTTATTTCTTTGTAAAGTTTTACATCATCCGCATATAAAAGGCAGTTTGAAAACTTAACCTTAGATGGGAGATCGTTGACATAAACGTTAAACAGCAACGGACCCAGGTTTGAACCCTGTGGAACACCAGAATAGACAGAAAAAATGTCTGAATTACAATTGCGATATGCTACATACTGTTGCCTGTCTCTAAGGTAAGATGAAATCAGTGATAGCATTGGCGAAGTCATTCCAAATTCAGAGAGCTTTTTCAATAAAATATCGTGATCAATTTTGTCAAAGGCTTTCGAAAAATCCAAGTAAATTACATCAACATTTCCCTGCCTATGTAGAACATTAAAAGAATACTGCGCAAAATTAACAAGATTGCTTATTGTTGATCTACCAGGCATAAAGCCATGCTGATATTCACTTATAGCCCTCTTTACATGAGCGAAAATACGACAATATAAAATTTGTTCTAGGATTTTGCACGGAGCGCATAAAATACAGACAGGTCGATAATTCTCAATCATCTTATTGTCCCCAGATTTAAAGATTGGACAAACTCTCGATATTTTCCAGGCTTTGGGAAATGTCTGCTTCTTAAGTATCAAATTATACAGTCTCAGAAGAGGAATGAGTAACACTTCAGAACATGCTTTTAGGATGTAGGGAGGTATCCCATCAGAGCCACATGATTTTTTGGACTTTAGTTTCATAATAGCTGCTTTATATTCACTTGTGGTTATAAATTCTACTCCTAGGGAATCGTTTACCAGTAATCGTGGTGTATCAGGAATAGCGTAAGAAGGTGGAGAAGAAGAGTAAACAGATTTAAAGAACGTTGCAAAACCATTGGAGATACATTGACTATTATCTAGCGTTATATTATTAAGTTTCATACTCTGTAAGGGTGGATCTTTTTGAGTTCGCTTATTTTTAATAAAATTCCAGAATGATTTAGTATCTTTCGTGATGTTGTTTTGAATTTCAGAGATATAACGATTGTACGCTTTGTTGATTAAGGTTTTAACATATTTCCTGAGTTGTTTATATATTTGTTTACTATGATCAGAATGTTTTTGTCGTCTTCTATGCAATTCTTTCAACTTAATATTATGGATTATTTCCGAAGTAAACCAAACCGGATATTTAGTTCTCCAAAAAAATGCTCTTTTGGGGACCGTGGCTTCAAATACAGAATTTATTTTCACGTAAAAATATTCTACTGCTTCATCTACATCTTCGATTTTTTCCAACTCAGACCAGTCCGTTTCTCGAAACATGTTATATATACCAAGAAAATTTGCTTTCTGAAAATCATACGCTATAGTACGAGTTTGCTTTATTCGATCACGTTCACCTCTTGGTTCTAGAAGAATTGTTAGTGCAGGGTGGTGAGGATCTTCTGGGACTAACGGATATTGCTCTCTACTCACAGTAACACCACTTACATTAGTTAAAACGAGATCAAGAGTTCTATCATTAACATTCAAAACATTATTGAGAGATTTCAATTGATACAGAGACATAAAATTAGCTAGGGACTTGTATGCGATTCCACCATTTAACATATCATAATCTGAACTAACTATTAATGGAAGGTTGAAATCGCCTACAAGTATGATATCCTGGCTTTGAAGTTTTTCATTAGTTTCAAATAAATTATAAAACGTTAAGTATGTTTCTAGATCACTGGCAGGTGGAAAGTATACAGATACAATGTAGTATGTATGGTGGTGCAACACTATTTTAACACATACTGCCTCAATATCCTTAAATTTTACATCTAGTTGCTGTGACATGATCTCCTGATTGACAGCAATAAGTACCCCTCCTCCCCTCTTGGTACCCATTCTATCTCTACGATAAACATTATACCTATTATCCAAGAGTTCACTATTGCTGACGTCACTACTCAACCATGTCTCGGAAATTAACAATATATCATGTTCTGAATCGGTACTATTTACGCAAAATTCATTTAGTTTGGTGTTGAGTCCTCTCACATTCTGATAATAAATAGAAATTATATTAGAGTCCATTATGAGTTTGAGAGATAAGTCATTTTAGTTTAACCTGCTGACGTCTTCAAGTGTTTCCAGATTATACACGTACTGGTCCTCTTCCCGCTTGCGAAGCTTTATGTTGCCTGAAGGATCAACCCACAAATACGCGTAGTTCTTCTCATTCTTCAATCTGCGCGCATGTCCAAGAATCTTCTTACGATAAGGAGTTAAGTTCTGGTTTATGTAGATTATTCCATTACTTGGAAAGCCAAGCTGGGATGCGTTCAGATTCCTCTTCACTTTACGTCTCCGAATAAAGTTTTCTTTATCTGTTCTCCGCACAAACTTCACAATGATTCCCGCTGAAGACTGATGGGGTTGTTTCTTTAATCTGTGGCAGGTGTCGATCATTTCGTTATTCACTTCAATGTTCAATGCTCGACTAACACCTTCACTAATTCCAGCGTGTCTTCTGTTTTCGTTTCAGGAATTCCATGAATTTCGATGGAATTCCTCCTACCATACTGGTCTAAATCGTCAAGCTGCAATGTTACATTATTAAGCTGCGTTTTAAGTTGAAGGTTCTCCTCTTTCAGTTTGTCAATGTTTTCTAAACACAGCGCTATTTCTTTTGATTGTTGCTTAATTAGCTCCGCGGCGGTGTCAAGTTTCTCATGAGTTAATTCTAAACTCTTGCCCAGTTCCCGTTCTGTTTCCATGTTCTTTATTTTCACGTTCTCTAGTTCCGTCTTTACACTTTTCATCTCTGTTTTTACTTTCGCTACTTCATTCTTCAACTCAGCTAGTAGTTGGTAGATATCACTAACAGATGGCGCCTGGGCTTTATCACCACTGGCTACGACCTGACATGTCTTACACTTCCATAACCGTCCCTCCGATTCTATAATGTCCACATCCTGTTCTGTTAAATCAACACATTTGCAGTGGTACCAACCCTGACATGCTCTGCACTTAATTTTCTGTGAACTATTCCGTTTGCCAATAGTTTTACCACATTTTACACATGAATTCATAGCGGAGAACTTGCGAAACGGTGAATCGATAGTTCAACGGCGATAGTACTCCCTTAGTTTGATATTGTCTGTTGGTAACAGTGCATTCACTACTCTTTGTTTACATCTAACCTACACAATCCGTACTCACTTTATTTGGAATTTTACTGTTCTTTCAGAATTTCGATGCACACGTATTTATCAGTCTGATAGTAAAATGCTAATTGTTAAAAGTACATACCTTTCTAGCTGCATACACAAGGTATAACACACTGAAATTACACAGTTTGAGGGAGCTTCACCGCCACACAACTACCTACCACCACACCATAACTTCTCTTGCTGGAAGGTCGGATAGAATAGACGAAAGGAAGGGGCCTGGCACAAGTAAGTTGAAGCAATGCCAGGACTCGGCTAACGGCCCCGTGGTCGCCAACCCACGCTGCCAAGTTAACAGCCCCTGGTCCCCTTTTATTTGCCTCTTACGACAGGCAGGAGATACCGTGGGTGTTATTCTACTGCCACAAACACTGGGGGCTCTATTTCATGTCGGTCAGTAGCATGTATCATATGTTTATAATATCAAGGCTTATATAAAAAACACTCAAGCTATTTGGGCCTTTTCAAAGGTGAAATTAACAGCATTTCGCCCCAGTGTGGCAGTGGGCTCGTCGGTTGGATTGCCACACCTTTCCAGTGCGCTGTTGAGACAGCACTAGAAGCCTCCTCTGAGGACAATGCAGTCACGGTGCAAGTACTGTATGTACCTCCACTTGTATAAAAGTCTACCTTTGGCTTTTGCTTTTGCCTTTTTAATATAAAAGCTTTGACCATGCACTTTCACGTCAGTCTTTAATACACTGTATAACTTTATATGTAACATTTACGTACTGCAACTAGGTGTAATCCCGGTAGAAGAACAACTTACAACTATAGGGTTAACGGAAGAAGCTAAGTAGATGCCATTCCCGTAGACATGGAAGATCTTACCACATGCCCACAGTCATATTGCTGTATTAATTCCAGTCGAGGAATCATTTACACAGAGCGAGTTGGCTGCTTGGTATGGTTCACGTAGCTCTGAGTTTGCATTCGGTAGATGATGGGTTCGAACCCCTCTCCCCGCTCATAGGCATCACTGAAGACGGTTTCCTGTTGTTTCCCATTTTTTCAGCAGGAAAATGCTGCGGCTATAGCTTAATTAGGACCACGAACGCCTCCTTTCCAAACCTATCCCTTTTATAACCCATCGTCGTCAGACGATCACTCATATCTTCCCATGTAGCATACTTCTAAGGGCGTATCTTCAGATGCCTGGGAAGATTAATCCTTTTTCCACAGTATGGGCAGGTTTTCCCAGCTGGAAGAGATCCCTTTGTTCCGGACACTTTGCCTTCTACCTCATCTTCCTTCTTCAGATTGATGGCGGAGGTTTTAAAACTGTTCAGCTCCCCTATAGATGGCTTTTCTCCAGGCAGTGCGATCGCAAGCCAAATCTTCCCATTTCTTCAGGAGAATGTTAAAGCCTTTGATGTTTGGTTTAATTACGTCTTCAAAACTATTTATGGGGCCACCAATCTTTCTTTCTCCACTGCTAATTCTGAGTACGTTATTTGTTTCATTCAACTATATAGTAGTAGAGTTATCTTCTAGAACGCTCACATTTGATCGTTTATCTTCCTACGTGATTTTGAGAATCCTCTGTTGACATATCTGGTGGTATTTTTCAAAGCATTTGATGTGTCACCTGTGAGTGATCCATGCTCCCTTGCCTTCTGCAAGTCAAATCGAGAAGTGAACTATTCATTACAATGGTAGGCCTTCCTTACTACTGCCAGTTACACAGGAGTTGGAGAAGGACCCCATTCCTACTGCCAGTCAAAGTCGGTGTGAGGAGTACTGATTACAATAGCAGACACACCCTTTCTCGATCGCTACAAATCGACATCAGTGAATATATATTGCACCCGCCCACCTCCTGAGTCCCAGACAAGCATTTATCTCAGGGGTGATCAGTTCGAAAACGAATAAAAAAAATTTTATATCAAAAAATATATATATATATCGGCGCATCAAATGAACACAGGGATGAACGGGGCATGAAAATTTAAGGTTACGGGGGACGACTCATTCATGGATACAAAATTCTGACTCCACAATAGGAATGGGAAGTGACAACTTAAATTCCATGGGCATACTAGACTAACTACAATGAAAAGATATGGAAGCTGTTTCCTATTGAAATTGCAATGAGGAGCAATTTATTCACTTATTTTGCATACTACACATGATGACAAATTTACATTGTGACACTTTAATCCTGAAAAATAAATGACATAATACTTGGATTTTACCTCACTACTCTGGTAGTGTAAAACATCTGGTGAATTCGTCCCAATTGGTTACTGGGGATCGAATTCACATCCGTATGATTGGACGTTTCACCGCTGGAGATCTTCTTTCGGAAACGAAGGCACGACAGTAACTTTTTACTGTCGTCTCCTCGTTCCGTTTGGACATGAGACACTTCCGGTATGTACATTCTGGTGAGCCGGACACCCACCGTAGAAAATGTTATCGCCTTGAAAAAACGGGAATTTATAATACGGACAAACTCTAGCCTATTATTTCCAGATTCACAAACACACCAGGTAGAGTTCATTAACTCAAAAGCTACTTTAATATTTACACTTGTCAATACGACAAGACGTACGGAAAGGTTCATTACTCTGCTCTGACCCTGCAAACATGTGCCGTCCGTGGGTTATTTACGGATCTACCGCTATCTCCCCGTGAAAACCCAACATGTGGTTCGGAGCAGTTCGACACAGGATGACTGTCCCTAGCATACCCTCCTATGATTATCAAATAATATCATTACCATTCTCTGTCTGATCATTAGCATATACTTTGACTACCATCAATTAATTTTATTATTATCATTAATTTCAATTATAATCCGGTATTTGATTATTATCATTTGTCATCCGGGATGATTATATGCCAACCCTTGCCGACGTTTCAAACGAAGGTTAGTTCTTACTCCTAATTTATCCGCACAATATAATGATCAGCTTCCTCATAAATATTTTTATTATTATTATTATTATTATTAATAGTGGAAATCGTGATTATCGTAACCCGTAATCAACCTCGCTATAATACTTCAACTTCTCGCTCTTATTAATTTCATCAAAAAAAATAAGTTTTTTTAAAAAAAAGTACCTTCATTGGTTATTCTTCTTCTCTTTCTTCAAATATTTTATTTATTATTATTATTATTAGTAAAAAAACTTAAATTCGCCTGTTACACGGTAGTCCACTCTTAATATGTTTAACGCATAACCCCTTTTACAATTCCGATTTATCTTGGCACTAAGCACTCGATTTAAGACAAGATTCACTTGGAGTATGATTATTGTTATTATTATTATTATTAAAAATGGAAAGATGATATTTTAATTTCCACTCTTTAGAATTTAGTCACATATGTTAAATCCCGTTATGAACCACTAAGATCTGCTTTATATCGGTCGGGACAACACGGTATTCGGGACCGTACCTTCAACTTCGTACTGCCGTTAATTTTATATGGGGACACCTGTCCTCCCAAGACACATCTCACAACCTATGGCACATCGCGGCTGGGCAAATACCTCCAATGCCGGCGATTGCTAAACTATTCCTTCAAATTTGAAGTCCATTTCCTTTCATCGGAACTCTTCAAACATTTAATTCATAAAATAATCCTCGGTGCGTGGATTCTACCACTAAGAACACCGGCATATGCATTTATATCATCTTAGGCCTTGAGATTCACCTATTTCATCATTACAAACAATACGGCTCAACTTATTTCATGCCGGATATTCGTCCCTCATGACTTCCAACTCTAAATATGGGCTCAACTCATTCTGGGCTTTTAACATATCGTGACCATTCTAATTCACGTGCCTATATCGCTCTTAAACAAAATTTTAATGGTTAAATTAAAGTCCAAAAACGTAAAATCAAAAATTTACGTAAAATCAAACTGATTACGCGAATGAAAGTCTTTAACGCTACATGTCATCTCCACATTGATTATTATATTTGCACTGGCTAACTCGCGAAGCACCGTCATTATTATTATTATACTTTAACTTCTACACGCCCAAATATTATTATTATTATTATTTTACTTTCCTTTGTCGACTCACAAACATGATTATTATTAGTATTTTATTTAATATTACAATATATCTGTATTTCTCATATCAAAATCAAATCATGAAACTAGGGCCTATCTCATCCGGGTACATTTTCCTGTTGCTCGGTAAAAAAAATCTTGTGATAATCATGAGATTTTTTTATATATCCGCATCATACTTTCATCATGATTTGATTACTGCTTTCGTTCCCTTTTCGATGGTGATTGATCTTGTCCCGCAGATTTTGGTTATTGAGTCTCAATTCTTCATTCTCTCGTTGAATCAGGTGGATCCTGTTAACGAACTCTTGGACATCACTGTCGATCTCTCCGCATTCTGGGCATGGTCTTGCTTCTATTTGCCTATGGATCAGTTGGACTTCTTCTTCTCTTCCATCTTCTTCTTCATCACCCTCTCCTTCGTCCTCATCTTCTTCTTGTTCATCCTCTGCTTTATTGAAACTCTCTCGTTTTTCTCCTAGCTCCGAGTTGTCGTTCGTCCTCGAATCTAGGGGCGTTTGGATTTAGCTGGCTACTATATTGAGAATGTGACAACGGCGCGTTCCTTTCACCGTTGCGACCACAATTTGCCTCCTTCTTCCATTTGTCTTCTAAATATTGCTTGGTCTCCTGATGTAGCTCCTCCATAGTTTGTATCGTCGCCTCTATGTATGGTTTCCCATCGTCTCGGTCCCAAACACTACATGGCTTGTCATCCTTTCGGTCATGATTTTGGATTGCCTCCTTCCATTTCCTCTTCTTCAGCTCATCGAGGTACTGCTGGGTTTCTGGGTGTCGATCGTCCCCATTTCTACGGTATTCCTCCGTGTAAGGCCTTCGGTTATTCTGATTTCTTCGGTGGTACGGCTGAGTTTCGCTCCTTCCATTCCGATGTCCACGGTATCCCCTTTCGTCATGGAATTTAACATGATTCATTTGCCGGTTGCTTTCCGCAAATCCTCCTCCGTGATTCCTTTGTCGGGGTCTCCATCCTGGATCATACATCCTCTTGGGTTCTGGATCGGTACTCGTTCCTTGGCTTCTAGTACTGATGGTTCTAGTTTCCGTCTGCCTCTCGACGTTATTTATCTGTTGCTCTCTAGGCCTGGGTTGCCTCTGGTTAGAGTGATACGTGGTCTGATCTAATTGACGTAACAAAGCTTCCGCTTGCACTGCAGTCTGAATATTCGACGCAATCATCATCCGTTGGACCTCAAATGGTAACTGCTTCCCGATAGCGCTAATGAGTTCTGTTTCACTGACCGGATTGTCTAATTCCCGCATCTTATGAAATTGGGATACGAAATACTCTGAATATTTAGTTGGGGACGATGTTGAATAACGTCTAGAATACAACTCCAACCTAAGATCTTGCTGTTCTTGGATACTCCAGAATTTTTGTAAAAACGCCTGTCGGAATCCTATGAAATCCTCGAATGTGTATAAGAAGGCCCTGAACCACATTGCAGGTGCTCCGTCCAAAAACTTCTCTACAGTTCGCAATTGCCGCTCCGCCGGAATTTTATTTTCACTAATATAGTTAGTGATCTCGCGGATGAAGCCTTTAGGGGTTATATGTCCTCGGGCGTCGTATCTAGGTGGTTTGTCGTCTGACATTTTGATGACGTGGACCACAGACGTCGGAAGGGCATTTGATGATGATGACGATCCGTCTCCTACTTCAAACTTAAGTCCGGTCGTATCGGCTTGTGACATGCCTTCCTTTTTATGAAAGCCCTGATTGTCTGGGGTCTCGAACTCTCGGTACTGGAGATGCATCTTGCTCGGCCTTGGTCCGAAATATATACCCTTTCACTTCCTTGTAGTCATTATTCTGTTGTTGTGAGCTCTAGATTTAAATCCTCTTATCTTTTGACCAGGAAACCTTCTTCCCCTTAATGACAAGCTTACGGTGGCGCCGGACTGTCGCGATCATGTGGAAATTCTCCCGTCCACACAAAACTGACACTGTATTTATTTAATATTCCAATATATCTGTATTTCTCATATCAAAATCAAATCATGAAACTAGGGCCTATCTCATCCGGGTGAATTGTAAAAGGGGTTATGCGTTAAACATATTAAGAGTGGACTACCGTGTAACAGGCGAATTTAAGTTTTTTAATAATAATAATAATAAAAACTAAGCTACTTTTTTTGAAGAATAATTTTTTTATATTTTGGACATAATAATGAAGTTGGGAGATGAAATGAAAGATTTGAGATTTTTAACTAATAATAATAATAACTAAATATTTGAAGAAGGAGAAGAAGAATAACCAATGAAGGTACTTTTTTTAAACTTATTTTTTTTGATGAAATTAATAAGAGCGAGACGTTGAAGTATTATAGCGAGGTTGATTACGGGTTACGATAATCACGATTTCCACTATTAATAATAATACTAATAATAATAATAATAATAATAATAATAATAATAATAATAATAATAATAATAATAATAAAAATATTTATGAGGAAGCTGATCATTATATTGTGCGGATAATTTAGGAGGAAGAACTAACCTTCGTTTGAAACGTCGGCAAGGGTTGGCATATAATCATCCCGGATGACAAATGATAATAATCAAATACCGGATTATAATTGAAATTAATGATAATAATAAAATTAATTGATGGTAGTCAAAGTATATGCTAATGATCAGACAGAGAATGGTAATGATATTATTTGATAATCATAGGAGGGTATGCTAGGGACTGTCATCCTGTGTCGAACTGCTCCGAACCACATGTTGGGTTTTCACGGGGAGATAGCGGTAGATACGTAAATAACCCACGGACGGCACATGTTTGCAGGGTCAGAGCAGAGTAATGAACCTTTCCGTACGTCTTGTCGTATTGACAAGTGTAAATATTAAAGTAGCTTTTGAGTTAATGAACTCTACCTGGTGTGTTTGTGAATCTGGAAATAATAGGCTAGAGTTTGTCCGTATTATAAATTCCCGTTTTTTTCGAGGCGATAACATTTTCTACGGTGGGTGTCCGGCTCACCAGAATGTACATACCGGAAGTGTCTACTGTCGTGCCTTCGTTTCCGAAAGAAGATCTCCAGCGGTGAAACGTCCAATCATACGGACGTGAATTCGATCCCCAGTAACCAATTGGGACGAATTCACCAGATGTTTTACACTACCAGAGTAGTGAGGTAAAATCCAAGTATTATGTCATTTATTTTTCAGGATTAAAGTGTCACAATGTAAATTTGTCATCATGTGTAGTATGCAAAATAAGTGAATAAATTGCTCCTCATTGCAATTTCAATAGGAAACAGCTTCCATATCTTTTCATTGTAGTTAGTCTAGTATGCCCATGGAATTTAAGTTGTCACTTCCCATTCCTATTGTGGAGTCAGAAATTTGTATCCATGAATGAGTCGTCCCCCGTAACCTTAAAATTTCATGCCCCGTTCATCCCTGTGTTCATTTGATGCGCCGATATATATTTTTTTGATTTTCTTTATATATTTTTTTTATCGTTTTCGAACTGATCACCCCTGAGATAAATGCTAGTCTGGGACTCAGGAGGTGGGCGGGTGCATAATGGCGCCCAACGTAAAAGGGCCTATTGCATCAGGTTTGAGCAACGGGTGACTTTATATTTTTTTTACGAAAAAAAAACCACATCTGAAACTTTTTGTTGTATTAGCGACGATATCATTAGCGAGCAGCTCAGTGCCCGATTTCATTATAAATAGGCCCAGTTGTTTAACTTCAATGTAAACCCAATCGGGATATTTAATTAAATTTTGACCGCATCACGGTTGAATAGTGGTTTTAGATATGTCAAGTAGTATTTCATGTTAAAGTAAGGTTAGTTTCGAACGGGGCTAGACTTGATTATTATACAATAGTACTTTATTGCTATAGAGGCTCATTAAATTAATAATTCCCTATTCTATGAAATTAAAATTTATTGTGATTTAGTGAGACTCCACATAAATGTAACTATCCATGGGCAGGAATTTTATATAGGCAAAATTTATTAGGAATACTGTATTTGGTAAAAATGTACCCTGATGAGAGAGGCCCTAGTTTCATGATTTGATTTTGATATGAGAAATACAGATATATTGGAATATTAAATAAATACAGTGTCAGTTTTGTGTGGACGGGAGAATTTCCACATGATCGCGACAGTCCGGCGCCACCGTAAGCTTGTCATTAAGGGGAAGAAGGTTTCCTGGTCAAAAGATAAGAGGAAGGAGAGGATGATGAAGAAGAAGATGGAAGAGAAGAAGAAGTCCAACTGATCCATAGGCAAATAGGAGCAAGACCATGCCCAGAATGCGGAGAGATCGACAGTGATGTCCAAGAGTTCGTTAACAGGATCCACATGATTCAACGAGAGAATGAAGAATTGAGACTCAATAACCACAATCTGCGGGACGAGATCAATCACCATCGAAAAGGGAACGAAAGCAGTAATCAAATCATGATGAAAGTATGATGCGGATATATAAAAAAATCTCATGATTATCACAAGATTTTTTTTACCGAGCAATAAAAAAAAGTTTTTTTAAAAAAAAGTACCTTCATTGGTTATTCTTCTTCTCCTTCTTCAAATATTTTATTTATTATTATTATTATTAGTAAAAAAACTTAAATTCGCCTGTTACACGGTAGTCCACTCTTAATATGTTTAACGCATAACCCCTTTTACAATTCCGATTTATCTTGGCACTAAGCACTTGATTTAAGACAAGATTCACTTGGAGTATGATTATTGTTATTATTATTATTAAAAATGGAAAGATGATATTTTAATATCCACTCTTTAGAATTTAGTCACATATGTTAAATCCCGTTATGAACCACTAAGATCTGCTTTATATCGGTCGGGACAACACGGTATTCGGGACCGTACCTTCAACTTCGTACTGCCGTTAATTTTATATGGGGACACCTGTCCTCCCAAGACACATCTCACAACCTATGGCACATCGCGGCTGGGCAAATACCTCCAATGCCGGCGATTGCTAAACTATTCCTTCAAATTTGAAGTCCATTTCCTTTCATCGGAACTCTTCAAACATTTAATTCATAAAATAATCCTCGGTGCGTGGATTCTACCACTAAGAACACCGGCATATGCATTTATATCATCTTAGGCCTTGAGATTCATCTATTTCATCATTACAAACAATACGGCTCAACTTATTTCACGCCGGATATTCGTCCCTCATGACTTCCAACTCTAAATATGGGCTCAAATCATTCTGGGCTTTTAACATATCGTGACCATTCTAATTCACGTGCCTATATCGCTTTTAAACAAAATTTTAATGGTTAAATTAAAGTCCAAAAACGTAAAATCAAAAATTTACGTAAAATCAAACTGACTACGCGAATGAAAGTCTTTAACGCTACATGTCATCTCCACTTTGATTATTATATTTGCACTGGCTAACTCGCGAAGCACCGTCATTATTATTATTATACTTTAACTTCTACACGCCCAAATATTATTATTATTACTTTACTTTCCTTTGTCGACTCACAAACATGATTATTATTAGTATTTTAATGACCTTCCGTACGCAACACAAATCTTCCATACTCTGGCTCTTTCATAATCTGGCTGTCTAATAGAAAATATTCCTAATTAAATTACAAATGATCACCGTAGTGAATGAAATTCAAATAAATGGGTTAGCACAAAAAAAGAATTTAACACTTGAAATGAACTTAATTCAAAGTATTATAAACAGCATGCATTAATTGAAAGAAATATATCCCATATTTACATTATATACAACAAACAATTACTCAAATTAATTAATCTAACCCATTATTACGTTAATATAAATTAGTTCGTCCGTCTAACAAAAAAATAAAAATCATGGACTCGGGAAGCGGACCATGTTAAGTAACCATAATTAATTTACACTGAACCCCGTTTAGTCGCGATAACATCCCCTAAATATCAAAATTGTGTACTCATTCCTATGTAGAATTCCATTGTCTCGTAGCGGAGGAGATATAGGCTTTACGGCCCCATGGTGATTTACACGTCCATCATGTCGCACAATACAAATTTTACACAATAAAACACTTCTGGGTGACTACCCATGATTAATACCTTATTACACTAATTTACACAAGAATACTAATAACAAAAAAAAACACTTATAGGTGCTCCTAGACCCCTGACACTCGCACAATATACTCTTCATATACGCCCGAAACACACGTCGTGACACATTACGACGAAATGTCGTTCATTTGAACCGGCGCGTATCGCGTCTTCAACCGTCACTTCCTAGTTTATTTTCAAGCCGTCTTGATCATCGCCTAGCTCCTATAATTCCCTGCTCGGATAGTTATTCACCGTCTATCTTGAGGTGTTTACTTCAGGCTCCGCACACTGCCTTCCAAAGGTACTATCGGCGTTCCGTTAGTTAGTTATTATTTAAACACATGACATTCATTAATTTCAACATACAATTGTACTGATTATACACACTCGGTACTATGGATAATTTCACTGTTCGTATTCATTCTCCTAATAATTCACGTACTTTCAGCTCTAACTGACTTCGAATACGTCCCGAGGTACTGACTTACAGAGTCAACGTGTCAGAGTCTCAACTACTTCATTACGACTGACACGACTGGTGACCGATAACGACTGGTGACTGGTAAGAACTGAGTGATGTGAGGTCCGCTTCTGGACTTTTATGGACGATTTGATTTCCCGCCGGGGTCATCCGCGGTCACTTCCTGGAGAGGGGGGTTGGTTTCCTAAATTGACATATGCAGGTGGATTTGGATCTCTTGCTTTATCCTACTTAATACACTGGCGATACACATTCATGTGTCGTATTCTGAACTCCTATCGTTCGGTGATCATGGAAATATCACTTAATTTCTGTCCTCCACCTTTCGCGCGCTAACTCGGCGTCCCTGATGGCGTGCTCATCTCGACCAATGGCGAGATAGCGTGGGTCATTTCCACGAATTCAATACTTGAATTTATTATGATTACAATTAATCAACATGGGAATGATATCACAAAAATCCCCTCTATTCAATCATGTGGTTGGAATAATTTAATTATTGTTATCGGAGAAGCTAACTGGAGTTCACTCTGAGTTTTTCTTATGTTGGTTTATCTGCGGGCCTGTGATATATTTTCTCATTGGTCAGGACCGCTTTGGTTAGTTTGAAATCTCTCCCTGTGAAACGTGGCCACACCAAATGCCTCGGGCGTGGACGAAACCCGTACGTCATTTTCTCGGTATTGGCGATGCATCTTGCACGGCCTTGGTCCGAAATATATACTCTTTCACTTCCTTGTAGTCATTATTCTGTTGTTGTGAGCTCTAGATTTAAATCCTCTTATCTTTTGACCAGGAAACCTTCTTCCCCTTAATGACAAGCTTACGGTGGCGCCGGACTGTCGCGATCATGTGGAAATTCTCCCGTCCACACAAAACTGACACTGTATTTATTTAATATTCCAATATATCTGTATTTCTCATATCAAAATCAAATCATGAAACTAGGGCCTATCTCATCAGGGTACATTTTCCTGTTGCTCGGTAAAAAAAATCTTGTGATAATCATGAGATTTTTTTATATATCCGCATCATACTTTCATCATGATTTGATTACTGCTTTCGTTCCCTTTTCGATGGTGATTGATCTTGTCCCGCAGATTTTGGTTATTGAGTCTCAATTCTTCATTCTCTCGTTGAATCAGGTGGATCCTGTTAACGAACTCTTGGACATCACTGTCGATCTCTCCGCATTCTGGGCATGGTCTTGCTTCTATTTGCCTATGGATCAGTTGGACTTCTTCTTCTCTTCCATCTTCTTCTTCATCACCCTCTCCTTCGTCCTCATCTTCTTCTTGTTCATCCTCTGCTTTATTGAAACTCTCTCGTTTTTCTCCTAGCTCCGAGTTGTCGTTCGTCCTCGAATCTAGGGGCGTTTGGATTTAGCTGGCTACTATATTGAGAATGTGACAACGGCGCGTTCCTTTCACCGTTGCGACCACAATTTGCCTCCTTCTTCCATTTGTCTTCTAAATATTGCTTGGTCTCTTGATGTAGCTCCTCCATAGTTTGTATCGTCGCCTCTATGTATGGTTTCCCATCGTCTCGGTCCCAAACACTACATGGCTTGTCATCCTTTCGGTCATGATTTTGGATTGCCTCCTTCCATTTCCTCTTCTTCAGCTCATCGAGGTACTGCTGGGTTTCTGGGTGTCGATCGTCCCCATTTCTACGGTATTCCTCCGTGTAAGGCCTTCGGTTATTCTGATTTCTTCGGTGGTACGGCTGAGTTTCGCTCCTTCCATTCCGATGTCCACGGTATCCCCTTTCGTCATGGAATTTAACATGATTCATTTGCCGGTTGCTTTCCGCAAATCCTCCTCCGTGATTCCTTTGTCGGGGTCTCCATCCTGGATCATACATCCTCTTGGGTTCTGGATCGGTACTCGTTCCTTGGCTTCTAGTACTGATGGTTCTAGTTTCCGTCTGCCTCTCGACGTTATTTATCTGTTGCTCTCTAGGCCTGGGTTGCCTCTGGTTAGAGTGATACGTGGTCTGATCTAATTGACGTAACAAAGCTTCCGCTTGCACTGCAGTCTGAATATTCGACGCAATCATCATCCGTTGGACCTCAAATGGTAACTGCTTCCCGATAGCGCTAATGAGTTCTGTTTCACTGACCGGATTGTCTAATTCCCGCATCTTATGAAATTGGGATACGAAATACTCTGAATATTTAGTTGGGGACGATGTTGAATAACGTCTAGAATACAACTCCAACCTAAGATCTTGCTGTTCTTGGATACTCCAGAATTTTTGTAAAAACGCCTGTCGGAATCCTATGAAATCCTCGAATGTGTATAAGAAGGCCCTGAACCACATTGCAGGTGCTCCGTCCAAAAACTTCTCTACAGTTCGCAATTGCCGCTCCGCCGGAATTTTATTTTCACTAATATAGTTAGTGATCTCGCGGATGAAGCCTTTAGGGGTTATATGTCCTCGGGCGTCGTATCTAGGTGGTTTGTCGTCTGACATTTTGATGACGTGGACCACAGACGTCGGAAGGGCATTTGATGATGATGACGATCCGTCTCCTACTTCAAACTTAAGTCCGGTCGTATCGGCTTGTGACATGCCTTCCTTTTTATGAAAGCCCTGATTGTCTGGGGTCTCGAACTCTCGGTACTGGAGATGGAAGTCCTGAAGTGACCCTGGCTGTTCTAACCTGGCCTTGACCTGTTCCAGATCCTTTCTAATTTCTTCCAGCCTTTCGGTATTACTGTCGGGCATTTGCTTGGACCCTGAATTCTGCCCCGTGTGGACCTTAAATTGTTCCACTATTCTGACCTCTGTGTCAGCGATCGTCTGGCTTTGTTCCGCTAACCCATCAGTCTTTCTGAACAATGCTATATTTGCCTCCTCACACTGTGTGAGTCTACGGCTACGATCTTCCGAATTCGTCTTTATATCCTGAATTTCATTTCTGAGACCGGCTACTAGTACTAGGGTACGAACAGTTTCACCTCGTAACTCATCGATTCCTTTTTCGTGCCTGTCCAAAGTATTTGCAGTATATGCACCTTTACTTTCCACGTGGCTTCGGATGATATCGTTTTCCTTGCGACATTCACCCCTCACCTCTTCGATGTGCACCTTTAAATCTTCGCGGTCGACCAACCTCTGAGCTGAAATCTCCTGAATACTGGCCTTTAATTTCTCCTTAATTTCATTACGTTCTAGTAACGCCTCATCCCTGAATCGGTCAACCTTTTCATTGACACTAATAATAAAATAGTCGATATGCCCTTTCAATTCGTCCTTAGCGAAATGACACGCCTCCTGAACTTGGGTCATTCGGTCCCGTAATTCCTGTCCTAGTGATATACTGGCGGCATGAACCTCAGCTATTTGTTCTGTGAGTTTTATTTTATTAAATTCACACGCGGCCTGTACCATATCGACTTTATTTTCCAAAGAAACACTAGCGGCCTGTACCATATCGACTTTATTTTCCAAAGAAACACTAGCGGCCTGCACCTTGTCCACTTTAATTTCTAACGAACTATTAGCGGCCTGTATTTGTTCCGTCAGTTCCTGTCTATTTAGAACCATAACTCGCATTAAGTCTTCCAAAGTGAGAGCTTTCACCTCTCCCTGTCCTTCTAACTGTTCACCTTGGGGACGCTCCCCACCTTCGTCTGACATTATATAAATGAGAAAAGAGGGCCGATCAGCCTTTCATCCTATCGCACACGATTACGACAATTTTGGGTCTAGGCCCTATCATACGGTTATATCCTCGTTAATAATTTCTAAAAATTTTAAATTTCCAAATTCAAAACCAAAACAATATTTTTCGCTTTCACATAGCGAATTATTATATAACGTAATTCAAATTTGCATATTAATTGCCATCACGTGCTTATAATGCCTGAAATCCATATCATTAGTCACTCCAGACTATGACAATAACAACAACAACAATCGATAATACCATGACGGAAACCTTGAAGTCACCTGTCTTGAAATAATTTAAATTTAACTTACACAGTTCCATTATCTTTTTATTAATACTTGAATCTGGTTCTCAGTCATATTTTTACCAAATACAGTATTCCTAATAAATTTTGCCTATATAAAATTCCTGCCCATGGATAGTTACATTTATGTGGAGTCTCACTAAATCACAATAAATTTTAATTTCATAGAATAGGGAATGATTAATTTAATGAGTCTTTATAGCAATAAACTACTCTTGTATAATTATCAAGTCTAGCCCCGTTCGAAACTAACCTTACTTTAACATGAATTACTACTTGACATATCAAAAACCACTATTTAACTTAACCGTGATGCGGTCAAAATTTAATTAAATATCCCGATTGGGTTTACATTGAAGTTAAACAACTGGGCCTATCTATAATGCAATCGGGCACTGAGCTGCTCGCTAATGATATCGTCGCTAATACAACAAAAAAATTCAGATTTTTTTTTTTTGCGTAAAAAATTATAAAGTCACCCGTTGCTCAAACCTGATGCAATAGGCCCTTTTACGTTGGGCGCCATTATGCACCCGCCCACCTCCTGAGTCCCAGACAAGCATTTATCTCAGGGGTGATCAGTTCGAAAACGAATAAAAAAAATTTTATATCAAAAAAAAAAAATATATATATATCGGCGCATCAAATGAACACAGGGATGAACGGGGCATGAAAATTTAAGGTTACGGGGGACGACTCATTCATGGATACAAAATTCTGACTCCACAATAGGAATGGGAAGTGACAACTTAAATTCCATGGGCATACTAGACTAACTACAATGAAAAGATATGGAAACTGTTTCCTATTGAAATTGCAATGAGGAGCAATTTATTCACTTATTTTGCATACTACACATGATGACAAATTTACATTGTGACACTTTAATCCTGAAAAATAAATGACATAATACTTGGATTTTACCTCACTACTCTGGTAGTGTAAAACATCTGGTGAATTCGTCCCAATTGGTTACTGGGGATCGAATTCACATCCGTATGATTGGACGTTTCACCGCTGGAGATCTTCTTTCGGAAACGAAGGCACGACAGTAACTTTTTACTGTCGTCTCCTCGTTCCGTTTGGACATGAGACACTTCCGGTATGTACATTCTGGTGAGCCGGACACCCACCGTAGAAAATGTTATCGCCTTGAAAAAACGGGAATTTATAATACGGACAAACTCTAGCCTATTATTTCCAGATTCACAAACACACCAGGTAGAGTTCATTAACTCAAAAGCTACTTTAATATTTACACTTGTCAATACGACAAGACGTACGGAAAGGTTCATTACTCTGCTCTGACCCTGCAAACATGTGCCGTCCGTGGGTTATTTACGGATCTACCGCTATCTCCCCGTGAAAACCCAACATGTGGTTCGGAGCAGTTCGACACAGGATGACTGTCCCTAGCATACCCTCCTATGATTATCAAATAATATCATTACCATTCTCTGTCTGATCATTAGCATATACTTTGACTACCATCAATTAATTTTATTATTATCATTAATTTCAATTATAATCCGGTATTTGATTATTATCATTTGTCATCCGGGATGATTATATGCCAACCCTTGCCGACGTTTCAAACGAAGGTTAGTTCTTACTCCTAATTTATCCGCACAATATAATGATCAGCTTCCTCATAAATATTTTATTATTATTATTATTATTATTATTATTATTATTATTATTATTATTATTATTAATAGTGGAAATCGTGATTATCGTAACCCGTAATCAACCTCGCTATAATACTTCAACTTCTCGCTCTTATTAATTTCATCAAAAAAAATAAGTTTTTTTAAAAAAAAGTACCTTCATTGGTTATTCTTCTTCTCCTTCTTCAAATATTTTATTTATTATTATTATTATTATTAGTAAAAAAACTTAAATATGCCTGTTACACGGTAGTCCACTCTTAATATGTTTAACGCATAACCCCTTTTACAATTCCGATTTATCTTGGCACTAAGCACTCGATTTAAGACAAGATTCACTTGGAGTATGATTATTGTTATTATTATTATTAAAAATGGAAAGATGATATTTTAATTTCCACTCTTTAGAATTTAGTCACATATGTTAAATCCCGTTATGAACCACTAAGATCTGCTTTATATCGGTCGGGACAACACGGTATTCGGGACCGTACCTTCAACTTCGTACTGCCGTTAATTTTATATGGGGACACCTGTCCTCCCAAGACACATCTCACAACCTATGGCACATCGCGGCTGGGCAAATACCTCCAATGCCGGCGATTGCTAAACTATTCCTTCAAATTTGAAGTCCATTTCCTTTCATCGGAACTCTTCAAACATTTAATTCATAAAATAATCCTCGGTGCGTGGATTCTACCACTAAGAACACCGGCATATGCATTTATATCATCTTAGGCCTTGAGATTCACCTATTTCATCATTACAAACAATACGGCTCAACTTATTTCATGCCGGATATTCGTCCCTCATGACTTCCAACTCTAAATATGGGCTCAACTCATTCTGGGCTTTTAACATATCGTGACCATTCTAATTCACGTGCCTATATCGCTCTTAAACAAAATTTTAATGGTTAAATTAAAGTCCAAAAACGTAAAATCAAAAATTTACGTAAAATCAAACTGATTACGCGAATGAAAGTCTTTAACGCTACATGTCATCTCCACATTGATTATTATATTTGCACTGGCTAACTCGCGAAGCACCGTCATTATTATTATTATACTTTAACTTCTACACGCCCAAATATTATTATTATTATTATTTTACTTTCCTTTGTCGACTCACAAACATGATTATTATTAGTATTTTATTTAATATTCCAATATATCTGTATTTCTCATATCAAAATCAAATCATGAAACTAGGGCCTATCTCATCCGGGTACAATATAGATCGACATACGATAGTATATGCCTGTTTACAATATTTCAGACCTTCATTTACAGATTAACTGCTGCTAAACGTACGTCATATCGACAAAGGATTGTACTATAAGACGCCGGATTTAGCGGCCTAAATGGCTGGTCCTATGATATCTCATCTACTCTTTGGTCAGAGTGAGTTAGAAACGTTGAACAGGGTAAAGTTTTTCTAAGATTATCTCACATTGCATTACTTTTCGGATAATTATGTGACAGCTACATACATAGCATTTGGCTCACATCTGGCTACTGGGTGGGCCAATTTTCGTGAAGAGTTTGATGATTCTACATTTCATATAAGTGATTGAAAGTATGAATCGTGCATGTGAAAAGTCCAAATTTACTTAACATCGATTAATAGAGAGAAATCAAACGTAAAAAGGATACAGATACGACAAAAAGTCATAAGACCAAGGTTGTAGATCATTCCAAATTGAACGGAGATTGTGTAATCCGTTATGTGATAGGACTTACCGAAGGTCTACACCATCATTAAAATTGCCTCCATATTTCGATATTCTTCGGGGATAAAAAGTGAAAAATTTAAAGATCTTGGAAGATTTCCGTCCGTTACAGACTAAAACGTATAATTTTGTCAAATTTCAATTTTCTTTTTCGTCTGTCAGATTATGCCTTAATCTGGGTTTTGGGCGAGGAGGGTAAAAATTAGGACTTTCAGGAAACTAAACCAAAAAAATACACAGATGTTCATTATAACTTCTTAAACGGGTAGCTGTGCGAAAATGTCGCCAAAATAATCAATGTAGAGGCACACAGTCCTTACGATTTTATTATTATAGATACATAAGGAATCTGCTCCACGTACAACACCTTTTGGTCTATGTCCGCTGGACATAACCTACAAAACTGACCATTCATGATATCTCCCTTATTAATCCTCCTGACGAAAAAAAAGCACATGAAAAAAGTTTAAAGATGGAATTCCATCACGTTTGGTCGATTTCCAGTAGGGTAGGTCTTGTACTGTATATATTGTGGAAGAGTAAAATCACCATTTTGGTTCCCTATAAACCACCAGTCCATTCCGGGAACATGAAATGTTATTGACCTTTAAAACCTACCTTTGGACAGGTGGATGCTAAATATAAAGTATGGTTCGAATATCTTCAGTAGTTTTCAAGTTGTAAGAAATACGCTTTACACGCACCCGCTCGTGAGTTAAGTCCGATGGGGCTTGTACCGAAAAACAGTACGTTAATGATATCCCCCTTATCAATCCTGGTATCGAAATGATGCACATGAGAAAAAAGATTTAGAAATTAATTTCTACCAAGGCAGGTAGATTTAAATTATGTTTGGTTGTGTATATTTTGTGGGAGTGCAAAACCACGGTTTCGTTTTCGTATAAACCCCCAGTCAGTTCAGGGATTTAGAAACAATATTTGCCCTAAAACCTACCCAAGGACAGGTGGATTATAAATATGAAGTTTGGTGGAAATATATCCAGTAGATTCTAACACTCGCATACATACGGTGTAATTAAGGAAGAAAATAATACAGTTAAGAAAGTTGAAATTAATAGAAAATGGATTATAACTGAGGACAGCCGGATAACGACAAATATGTAAATGCCAAGTGAATGTATTGGAAAATCAAATGCCCCTCAATAAATTATGCTAGCGTGAGTTATGGATATAATAAAGCGGTAACAGAGGAGAAATTTAGGCGCAGTGATTCTTAGGTAAACAGATAAGAAGATGACTAATGGTGTTATTACTTAATCTATTCGAGGGCGGTTATAACCTCCAACGATATTTCGCCAATATCTCGCAGATAGGCCGATTGACGCTTCTCTTGCCTTCTACCCAAGGAATAACCACGAATTTAAAAGCATAATGAGGAAAACGGCAATACGTTACTTCCCTGCTGGCATGCAGTCAGAGACGTTGCCATGGTAACCCGTAGGTTCGTTGTCGGTCTGTCGGTCACTCAATGCAGAGCATGATACCCGCAGAAAATAGTAAATTCCTCCGTCATGTGAAGAGTAAGGTAAATTATGAACATAACGAAAGTTTGTTTATGATGAAGAGACGTTTCACGTACGGTCCACGGAATTTACAGAAAATCAATAGTATAAGAGAAAATGGAGGAAAACCATTCTGGTTTTCCTATAAACCCCCCGTCTGTTCAAAGATCTTAAAATGATATGCATATAGAAACCTTCCCCGGGATGAGTATACTCTAAATTTGAAGTTTGGTTGAGATCTATCCAGCCGTTTCGACGTGATGGTGGAACAGACTAACAGACAGACACGAAAAGTAAAAACCACCGATTCGGTTTTGAGTTGACCTAAAACGGATCAATATCTGAAAAATTGGCAAATTACAGACAGCGGACCCCCTACAACTTTATTTATATTTAAGAGAGCTTGCTACCAAGATAGCTATTTTGCTTTACGTCGCACCGACACAGATATGTCTTACGGCGACGATGGGATAGGAAAGGTCTAGAAATTGGAAGGAAGCGGCCGTGGCCTTAATTAAGGTCCAGACCCAGCATTTGCCTGGTGTGAAAATGGTAAACCACGGGAAACCATCTTCAGGGCTGCCGACAGTGGGGCTCGAACCCACTCTCTCCCGAATACTGGATACTGGCCGCACTTTAAGCGACTGCAGCTATCAAGTTCTGTACCAAGATAAGAGGATTGTATTAACTTTCTGGAAGGTTTCCCCATTATGTCGCCTCATAATTATTTATTTATTTTTGTTTGTTGTTGTTGTTGTTGTTGTTGTTGTTTTTTACTAATGGCGTTCGGGATTGGAAGACCAATCGGCCAGTATTTACACAGATTTTATAGATCTAAGCGGTTGAAAAGAGCCATAACTTAATACTAAAGTACAGTCTGATAAATACTGGGAAATTAGAGCGCGTAGTTGTGGAGAAAAGTTTGATAAGAGGATGGCAACTGAGGTTGGAAATGAGGTATTTAACTTCACCAACGAAAAGTACATATAATTCTGCTGTTGGGAGTTCTTCTGACATAACAGTAGGATACGATTCAAGTCAACTATTTCTCCAGTGTCTTCTCGGCAGTCAGGGGTCTCCAATACCTTGATCCTGTGGAATATTTGGTTGCTTCCTGGGCCAGGTAGTGCAACACCTTGGTCTTATAAGTACTGATTTTAATATCCAGTTTTTCATAAGGTGTAGAAAATACAGTACAGCAAGAATACTCTGCAGTTCACCCTGAGACTGGGCAACAATGATGTTATCATGTAATAGCTAATTTCCATGTATTAAACGATCACAAACTGAGAAACATTCCGCCTGTGAATAACATCTGCGTAGCACACGACATAGACGCGATTTGTGTTACAAACACGCCAATCACTTTCCAGAACAGCTGAATCATACCACAGCTTGCCGACTATTTATCACAGTTCTCTTTCCGGACGTCATTCACTGAGTGAGTGGGTCCTCTTGCGGTCTAATCCTTACGAACTCGTCACGCGATGACGGGCAACAATAGAACGCACCCAAATAACGACTTTGATATGGAAATAGTACAGACTCCCTCATAGGAAGTCTTCGTTATCGTTCTGCTTCAGGCGGATCAACTCTTAGCCACTGTGTAACAAAAGTAAACGCACCCGACCTCGACGGATATAATGGATCAATCTGTTACGGCCCCTTGTTTGCTTATGGAAGCGCATGTTTATTGAAAATAACAAAATGTAAAGAGCACACACACACTACATAAACACACTTTGTTTAAAGCCAGCCTTCTTTATCGATGTTTTCTTTTCTTTTTTCTTTTTTTGCAAGCTGCTTTTCGTCGCACCGACACAGATAGGTCTTATGGCGACGATGGGATAGGAAAGGCAGGAAGCGGTCGTGGCCTTAATTAAGGTACAGCCCCAGCATTTGCCTGGTGTGAAAATAGGAAACCACGAAAAAACATTTTCAGGGCTGCCGACAGTGGGATTCGAACCCACTATCTCCTGGATGCATGCTAACAGCTGCGCACCCCTAACCGCACGGCCAACTCGCACGGTCTTTATCGATTGTTATTAGCTCGTTCAGCCATTCTCAGGGCCAGGTGAAAGAGTAAAATCACCATTTCGGTTCCCTATAAACCACCAGTACATTCCGGAAACATGAAATGTTATTGACCTTTAAAACCTAGCTTTGGACAGGTGAAGGTCTATTTTATTAGGATCTATTAAACTAAAGTGAAGATCTCTATAAGATTTTACATGTAATTCATAAATCCATCTACATCGTATCGTAAAAACTATTGAGTAATAATTCTATCTTAATCGGTTTACCCTCCATGGTTGGATTTTCCCTCGGACTCAGCGAAGAATCCCACCTCTACCGCTTCAAGGGCAGTGTCCTGGAGCGTGAGACGTTTCGGTAAGGGGTACAACTGGGAAGGAGGACCAGTACCTCGTCCAGGCGGGGCCCCACCTGCATTGCTTACCAGGGGGCTTGTAGGGGGATGGGAAGATTGGAAAGGACAGACGAGGAAGAGGGAAGGAAGCGATCGTGGCCTTAGGTTAGGTATCATCCCAGCATTTGCCTGGAGTAAAAGTGGGGAAACCACAGAAATCCACTTCGAGGATGGCTGAGGTAGGAATCGAACCCTCCTCTACTCAGTTGATCTCCCGAGGCTGAGTTGACCCCGTTGCAGCCCTCGTACAACCTTCCAAATTTCTAGGCAGAGCCGGAAATCGAACCCGGGTGGTGGTGGTGGTGATTATTGTTTTAAGAGGAAGTACAACTGGGCAACTATCCTCTATTAACACTAATCAGATGGGGCAAACGGAAGAGGACCAGTCATTTGAAAAATGAAAGAATCGATAGAAGAAAGCGAAGGGCCAAAAAGGGCATGAAAATGAAAGTTTCCCTGGGCATCGCTAACTCGATACAATCAACGTCGGAAGAGGAAAAGAGTTTAACGAGGGAGGTTGGATTAAAGCGAGGAGACTGGTACAGGTAAGTGGAAACAATGCTAGACTCAAATAGGGTCCCATGGTTGTCAAACAAACGCTCGCTAGGTGAGAGTTCCTGGGGCCCCTTTTAGTCGTCCCTTACGACAGGCAAGGTAACTGTCCCACCCACTGAGGGCATATTTGTCCTCATGAAACCTAACTTTATCCTTTATCGTTATCCTCATACATAAGTTTAAAAATACCATTCCAGCTTATTCATCTACGCCACTGGCAGTACCGCTTAATCTTCTTCTTATTCTTCTTATTCTTATGATTATTATTTTGCTACCGCTTTTTCCCACACCTGTGGGGTCGCGGGTGCGAATTGCGTCGCATATGTGGATTTGGCCCTGTTTGACGACCGGATGCCCTTCCTAACGCCAACCCTATAGGAAGAAATGTAATCACTATTGCGTGTTGCTGTGGTGGTTGGTAGTGTGGTATGTTGTCTGAATAGGATGAGGAGAGTGTTGGGACGGACATATACACCCAGTACCCGAAACAGAAGAATTAATCAGAACCGATCAAAATCCTTGACCCGGCCGAGAGTCGAACCCGGGACCCTCTGAACCGAAGGCCAGTACGCTGACCATTCAGCCAACGAGTCAGACTGTCAGTACCACTTAGTATTCTAGTCCAAAGTTTGCAGCATTTCCGTATCACTATTACTTTGTCGGAAATGTCCGGCTACTTGGCTGGATGGTCACTGAATTGGCCTTCGATTCAGAATGCCTCGGGTTCGATTCCTAGTCGGACTGGAAATTTTAACTTAATACCTACGAGTTGGGAAATGGGTGTGTTTATTCGCCCCAACATATTTCCCTTAAAATTCACACAACACACCACACTACCAATCACCTGAAAAATATGCAATACCTAATACATCCCTCTACATTAAGTTAGCGTCAGGAAGGTGGTGGTTGTGGTGGATTTTGTTTGTTTGTTTTTTAGAATTTGTTTTACGTCACACCGACACACATAGATATTATGACGACGATAGGATAGGAAAGGGCTAGGAATGGGAAGGAATCAGCCGTGGCCTTGATTAAGATACAGCCGCAGCATTTGCCTGGTGTGAAAATGGCAAACTATGGAAATCCCTCTTCAGGGCTGCCGATAGTGGGGTTCGAACCCTCTATCTCCCGGATGCAAGCTCACAGCTGCGCTCCCCTAAGCACACGGCCAACTCGCCCGGTATGGTGGTTGTTTTAAGAGGAAGTACAACTGGGCAACCATTCTCTGGCAACACTAATCAAAAGGAAAATAGGTCTAACACTTCCCAGAATGAAGGAAAGAAAGGTACATGAAAGGCACGAAAATGACTCCCTAGGCCTCGCAAAACTAATACCACAAGAGTTCACCAAGAAAAGTCAAATAGGAATCAATCAATCAATCAATCAATCAATCAATCAATCAATCAATCAATCAATCAATCAATCAATCAACCAATCAATACTCATCTTCATTTAGGGCATTAGCCAAAGTGGCAGTTCCCTATCTGTTGTCTCCTAACCTTTTCTTAGATAAATGCAAAGAAATTGGAAATTTATTGAACATCCCCCTTGGTAAGTTATTCCAGTCCCTAACTCCCCTTCCTATAAATGAATAATTGCCCCAATTTGTCCTCTTGAATTCCAAATTTATCTTCATATTATGATTTTTTCGAATTTTTAAGACACCACTCAAATTTATTCGTCTACTTATGTCATTCCACGTTATCTCTCCCCTGACAGCTTGGAACGTACCACTTAGTCGAGCAGCTCGTCTCCTTTCTCCCAAGTCTTCCCAGTCCAAACTTTGCAACATTTCTGCAACGCTACTCTTTTGTCGGAAATCACCCAGAACAAATCGAGCTGCTTTTATTTGGATTTTATCCCGTTCTTGAATCAAGTAATCCTGGTGAGGGTCCTATACACTGCAACCATACTCTAGTTGGGGTCTTGCCAGAGACGTATATGCCCTCTCCTTTACATCCTTACTAAAACCCCTAAATACCCTCATAACCACGTGCAGAGATCTGTACCCTTTATTTACAATCATATTTATGGGATTACCCCAATTAAGATCTTTCCTTAGGTAGGGCCTCTCAAGGTGTATGCACCAGTGCATTCCGCTGTGCACGGTGCAAAAGACGACTTCGCTTGGTTGACCAGAGGGCAGAACCCCACTCCTCGATTTGGAGCAATAGCGAAGTCTCTCTCTTTCCCCACGCCCCTCTCGCT
Organism: Anabrus simplex; assembly: GCF_040414725.1. NCBI lineage: Eukaryota > Metazoa > Arthropoda > Insecta > Orthoptera > Tettigoniidae > Anabrus > Anabrus simplex. The sequence goes on along the minus strand of NC_090268.1, from coordinate 366,437,005 downwards.
TTCCGCCTGTCTCCCTCTTCCTCACTTGCTCCGTAGCGCTACAAATCCGAGCCGAGTTGAGCCGAGTAGCCCAGAGACGAAGCGTTGGTCCGAGCCGAGCCGAGTGGGACCGATGCACTGTGCACAGGAACTCTGCGCCTCAGTTTGCATGCGTGAGATTTTGAGCGTTTGAGAGGCCCTGGCCTAGGTGCTGATAATAATCCACAAAGGGAGCTTTCACCCCATCAACGCAGTAATTAAAACAGAGAGGACTTTTCCTATTTATGAAACTCACAACCTGACTTTTAACCCCGTTTATCATCATACGATTGTCCGACTCGTTGGCTGAACGGTTAGCGTACTGACCTTCGGTTCAGAGGGTCCCGGGTTCGATTCCCGGCCGGGTCGGGGATTTTAACCTGAATTGGTTAATTCCAATGGCACGGGTGCTGGGTGTATGTGTTGTCTTCATCATCATTTCATCCTCATCACGACGCGCAGGTCGCCTACGAGCGTCAACTAGAAAGACCTGCACCTGGCGAAACGAACCCGTTCTGGGATATCCCGGCACTAAAAGTCATACGACATTTCATTTCATCATACCATTGCCTACTGTCCATCTCACAATATCATCGAGGTCTTTTTGCAGTTTTTCACAATCTTATTAGTCTGTATAGAATAATAGCGTCTACAAAAAGCGTTATCTCTGATTCTACTTCTCTACACATATCATTAGGCCCCTGCTGGTGAGATGTAGTGTTTACACTGCACTGTGTCTTCTAGTATGGGCTAGAGCAATTTGTTACGTTCATTGACCTGTCTCAGTCTCATCCTTGGTTTTGACAATATGAAAGAGACCGAGGTATGAGCGATCCTAGTAATAACATTCCTTACGCAGCCAGTCCCTGTTCTGAATGGTGTGAAAATATCGTTCATAGGGTCAGTTGGTATATGCATTTCAGTGGACTTGGCAGGCTGATATGCAGTAGCAACTGCTGGCTCGGTGGGGAAAGCAACGGGAAACTACCTCACACGTCATTTCCCTAGTACCCCTCTTCAGTGACGCCTAGGCTATCTGTTGATAGCTTTCAGTGGAACTGTGGAGGATCAAACCAGCCTTCGGGCTGAATACCCAACATAAACAAAAAAACACATATCATTGATATATTTATACATATAAGAAAACATACAGGTCCAATAACACTGCCTTGAGGAATTCCCCTCTTTTATTACAGGGACAGATAAAGCTTCGCCTGCTCTAATTCTCTGAGTTCTATTTTCCAGAAACATAGCCACCAATTCAGTCACCCCTTTGTCAAGTCCAATTGCACTCATTTTTGCCAGTAGTCTCCCATGGTCTACCCTATCAAATGCCTTCGATAGAAAAGAAGAATACGTGGTGGTTGTGGTGGTGGTAACTAGGTAACCATCCGCTATATAACGCTAATCAGACCGACACTCCCAAAAATGATATCGGCCAAAAGAAGACAAAGTCCACGAAGGCATGAAAGTGCAATACTCCCTAGGCCCCGAATGCTCTAATACGTTTGGGGCTGGAAAAGAACAAGAGTTCACCGATGGAGATCAGATAGCATGGATGAAAATGAGGAGCCTGGCACAAGTAAGTGGGAGCAATGCCAGGGTCCCGTTGGTGCCAACCCGCGCTCCCAGGTTAAGAACCCCTGGAGACCGTATTAGTCGCCTCCTACGACAGGCAGGAGATGCTGTGAGGGATCAGAAGGAAAATAGAAGAGGTCTAACACTTCGAATACTGAAGGAATAGAAGGGCAACGAAGGGCGTAAATCAAAGACGCTCTAGGCCTCGCAAACCTAATACCATCGGGGTCGAAAGAGAACAAGAGTTGACCAAGGAAGGTGAGGCATGAAAGATGAATGCGAAGTAAGTGGAACCAATGCCAGACTAAACTATGGAATGCGGTCGCCAACCCACGTTCTCAAGCTGAGAACCCCTGGTTCCCCTTCTAGTCGCCTCTTACGACAGACAAGGGATACCTTGAGTGTATTCTACCGCCCCCATACACAGGGCACTACTATTGCTACCAAGAGATGACAATGTACGGGTATTTTGCCCTAGAACAGAGCTCTTTCCTGTGCCAATAAATCTCCTTACCCAGATCTCCTGAATTTAAACCAATCGTCTGTTCCTGGCTTCGTTCCAAGAACCTTGTTAGACGAAGTGGTGCCTAACTACCCACACTGTGTAACTATTATTGAACCTCGATATGAAAACGCATAAAATATTTAAATTTCCGATTTTTGTTTGTGTTGATCCTTCGCCTTTAACATAGTTTTAGCTCTAACATAGCACATAAATTCTGTTTATCTAAATGTCCTCTTTGTACTAGTAAAATAAATAAATAAGTAGACCAGAGAAGTCTTGGAATGAATTCGCTCCATACGCTGCCCGGGTAGTTTTTTCAATGTTTACTTTTATGATTTGCATTACCTGTTAATTATGAGAGAAGTTAATTTTTGTGGATATCCTTATTGTGATCATAATTGATGTTTTACGACGTATTGAACTCTTGACTTACCGTTCCATCGTTGGTCGGCCACAGCTGCTGCAGTAGAGCAATATTGAACTTTTAAATCTTGGGGTCGTTGCGGGAATAATTCGGTCACGATCTTAACCAAACGATGGGGTTCAGAAGAGAGCCTAACTACTTGAAATGAAGAGCAAATATGTGCTTAATAACTTTTATTGAATCCATTAATTGCAAAAAAAAGTTTATGTATATAAATCATTGACCAAAAATTAATTATTAATTATTAAATGTTTCAAACGCAGTCACATTTCATAGCGTTATTTTATTTATTACAATATCGAAGAATTTTCTTCGGAGAAATTAGGAATCTCATAAATTAGTGGACAGCGAAACTGAAAAAGTGAAAAAGAAATCCTGAAAAATCGGGCACCTATTCATCCAAACGATAACTGAGAATTAATCAACACGATCCGTGGAAAATCTGACCTTCAACAAGTAGAACGCCGGATTTCCACTTAATTAAGGTTATCCACCAGTCGAATACCCTTTCGGATACGGAACACCCGCCGAATGGACCCTTAATCGAACCAAATTGACTATCAGTTGCTTTGGATAGGTTGCGAAATATTATTGGAAAGCATGGTGTTCACTACCAGTTAGCAGCATTCACAATTGAAAAACAAAATTCCACCATGTATTTGTCATTTCATGACACCCTTAAGTTATACAATAATCCCGATGCTAAACGTGCATCACCCAAACAGCTGTTCAGAAGGAACCAACAACAACACGATCCGCGAGGATCTTACGTTATGTCGTTCTGAAGGAACAAATCTGTGAAATGCAGGAAACACTTATTCATCACGCATTTAGAAGAAATGCCAAACACTGAAGTTAAATAAAAAGTGGTAAATCACTTGAAAAATATTATTATAAAACCAACTTTCAGGTTATAAATGGTTACGTTACGCTTAATTAAATTACAAGTCCACATGGTAAAATAAAATAAAATAAAATAAAATAAGAATTCTTCCTTCTTAACAATGACTACCATCACAGATCCATCTACTTATTGTTTGTCCCAACACACTACCTACAAAGTTATCAATTAACCACACTCAATTACGTATAAAAATGAAAGAACGTCTAAAATTGAAAATAAAATATATTATCGGCTGACGAATCGAACCCGCATTCGTAACTCAAGTCTCACACAAATACGCTTAGTGTCAACACGCACCCTACCAAAGAAAAACGGACGTCAGAACGACAAAACAAATAAGTCCGTAAAATAAAATACACGCATGGCGAACTGCAGTAAATATTCAATCACCGTTAACTCAGTACCCAATACTGGACAACCCTCATATGCCGTTAGTGGTTCCATAATCTTAGGTAAACACCTTCCAGCCGATGAGAGTTGCGCGCAACCTGGCATCAATATTACTAAGCTAACACTCTTCGCACTGCATACACTACTGCACACACTACCATCGCTCAAGTCACTTCGCAGAAACATCTAATCTAAGACTTGAGTATGTACAGCTGACATCCCAGACCTATCATCGGGCCAACCTAATGTCTGCACACCCTAACACTAACCTCTATGTACACATACCTTCCTAATGCTATCGTTGAGCGTGAACTAGGACGTCACATCATCAGTATACTCCTGGGATAACATGTGACGTCCTAAATCTATTGTCGAGCGGAAATTGGGTCGTATACGCTTCCTCTAGCATATCAGGCGAAATCGTAACTTCAAACACACTCTTAGATATTTTAGCTGTAAACCTTGTCGAAACTAATATCACACAATGAAACGAATCTTGCCACAGAATGATCGCAAGTCGGGAAAAGCAACTAAGTCCCTACCTTGTTATTAAAAATTCAAACACGATCTCAGCAGGCGCAATGAAGTTTGGAAAAATAATAATGACTTCCAACACACGTCTGTCACTACTTGACTATCGCCCAACAATAATCATCACCACCGCAAAAATCCACACTGTAGTTTTAGGGTGAAGCCCTCAAATCGCCTACCGTCTCATAATTCCAAATATCCATATCCATGACTATCCAATGAAACGAAATTCAATAAATTTACACAGCCAAACATATCGCATTAATAACGTCCAATATCTCATCCCACAATGTTTCCGATTGAATGATAAATTACCGCCTTGTAATTTATGAACTTTACTGATTGGAAACTCGTCATTACAGTCAAACAACACCAACCGTGTATTCAGAATGCTCTTCTATCCTTGAGATCATATTACTCTAATATTCATTACACTGATTTTACGTAACTAGTCACTTGGATTTTTACTACCAAGTTACCATCTTCACCAAAAATCGTTTTTCACTTGGGATCTTAACATGAAATTTTACTGTGCCTCACACAATAGCCATCTCGAACCAACGTTCTACAGGTCTCAGTTTTCGGATTGTTAGCGGAATATACTACAGCCTGCCACATAAATATCACATTTAATATACAGCCTGTCTCAAACATTCTTCGCCTTCAGCAAATATAGCCTGTCTCAAAAATTCATTCTCATCGCCTTCTCACGGCGGCTTTACATAATATCCAGGCTCCCTTTGCCTTCAATATCTATACAACTCTTATCTCAACATATATAAATTCTTCGCCCTCAATCCCTTTTCTTATATTTCAAGACTTTTCAAACCTCAATCCCCTCGTGACAAACAACTTTTATAAAAATATATTTTCATTTATTTTTTTACTACAACTTTCGGACCTCAGGAATACATCAACACACCGTGATTTTCCGTACAACCGACATACACGATGTAACAAAATTTTACTTCCCATAAATAAAACATAACTTTATCGGATTTCACTGGAATTTTCTAGACACCCGCAAACCTTGTAGAACATACCTGTTAAATCCACTTTTAACATAGAAAAATTTTATTCCGCGGTAAACATTATTATTATTATTATTATTATTATTATTATTATTATTATTATTATTATTATTATTATTATTATTATTTCAACAAAAAATTCTGAATTCAAACGATATTCGAAATTAAGACATTCACCACACTACGTTATCGTTATCACCTTCCTAATTTTACTCAATTTGGACAATATCTCAGAGAATATTAACACAATATTTAAACTTCGCATTTTATAGTTTTTTACGTGAATTTTACAACACTGAAGAGTTTCACACGGCGACCAGAAATGCAATACCTTCGCTTGATCATTATTAAATATCAACCCGACATACGCAATGAAAATTGGTTGGAACAAACAATGTTCTAACTACAACATTGATACAAAATTATTCACAGACCTGTAATTGTAGTCACCATCCTGGATTCTGGCTGCATCTAGCCATCAGACCTCTTTGTCTAGCCTTCCATGGCTAGCTTAGACGTCTTCTTATAGATATATCAATAACTTAAATTACACAACAATTTACAACGCACTTTCAACGCGTCTTACAGGCGACGAGCACTCCTCTCAAAATGAATGCGGCCACTGCGTTCGCAAGACTTCTGCTTCCTCTCACCCTACTAAGGGCCAGGTGTTACAACAGATAAGAAACCAGACCTCGCAGCTAACATCCAGACTCTAACAAATATTATACACACTGAATACAGAGAGAAACTCAATCACTTATGCACCCAAATATCTAAACCTTCAAAGTCCCCATTAGCGGCAGTTCAGAAAATCTCTATAATCTTCTACTTTAACAGTATATTTGAACCATAGACACGAACATGTAATAAGTTACTGGGAGAACAAATCCCCGCACTTTTCTGCTGACGAGTGACGTGGGCTTCGCTGCTCCAACAACCAGACAGAGAATGTGAAATATACGAAGGGGGATTTTTTTAACCCTATGGAAGGAAGCTGCTCACACCATGAAGCTTGATTGCACAATCTGCTAATTGCGCATCCAATAGACCAATTTTCCTGAAATTTGTTCCATAACTTCGGGCAGACTTACGATTTATTACCGTGTTAATTTCATATTTTTCCCATACTCGCAACAGGCGAAATGAATTTTTCTGCCCGGGCGTTTTGCGGGTTTTCTTCATCCATCGGCCTTGGCACGTGTCGCTGATCCGCGGGCCGGACACAACTTCTTCTCTAGGCTTAACTGCATTTATTTTTACCCTGGGGGTTCTGTCTTCACATAGGGTTTAAGAATAATTTAGATTCTTTATTCCTGGATTTACCACGTCGCCAAAATCTCCCGTTACGAAGAATTCCTTGAATTTGATAAATTGTTCAATATTCGAAGTCCACCGAAGTGTCCCGGTATTTCACGAGCTTGCGGCTGGCTCGACACGGGGAGCTCGTTGCCACGAGACAGCCAGACTCTTGGAATAGAAAACATGGCTGCTCTCAAAAAGTAGTTTGTAGCTGAAATAAATATTTGAAATTAAATATAATTTTCTCATCGTAGAATTATGGGTTCAGTATGTTGTAGTTTTAGAGTTTTTTGTGTATTTAATTTAAAGGTTTAGTTTTAAATTATTTTTTCGTCTGGAACTTTGTTCTTGTGGCAGCCCATATTATCTGGGGAGTAGTTGCTCCTTTCAAATTAATGATACCAACTAGCAGTTTCCCGCTGGCTCCGCCCGCAACGTGTTGCTCGTTACTATCCTCACGGATGTATTTGCAAAGTTTCGAGTTAATGAAATAAAGCACATGATCTGCTGTGGTAATATAATGTAATAATATGTCAACAAAACACTTGAAAATACATCACACAAAGAAATTGAATTAAACGTTCCTTGGAACAACACTACGGGCCGAACTGTTAAAAAGTCCTTCAAAGTTCTTCGTCATGGAGACAAATGTACTCATAACTTTTCTCAGAATCTATCAATTTAAGTATTTATTACCTCAGAAAAAAGCGCTTGATCCGCTAAGTGTTCTTAGGCCAAAACTAACTCCGTACCTCAATTAGAACCAAAGATATGATTGCATAAAAGATACAAAAATTGAAAAAATGAAATAATTTGAGGAAGGCGGAAGTTAAGTGATTTATAGTACCTGATGACAAATCTGCGCATGAATACCCTTCAGTTAACAAAAAGAATGAAGAAAATCGACCGGATAGAATGGCTGAACTGACTGACTTTTTAGTTTTCATAACAATTCTTAATATATAGATAAGTGATAACTGTAGGTATTTACGCTTCGCGCTATAGATATAACGTAAACGATTCTAACACCCATTGGAACTGTCACCGATCAGTCCAGCAAACCTGAAAACTGTGGATTCAACGCCGATCTCTGTAATTCTGGATATTTTCTTTTTCAGCCCTTCTGACCCCAATGCCGATGGAGGCTGAACTTGGAATCCAGTGTGTCACAATTCATACCAGCGACCTAGAAAAGTAGGGATTCGACACTAATATTGGTTATATATGTACCAAGTTTAGTTGAAATTGTAGGTTTGCCTATAGTCACGTATCACTTTTAGGGGTGCCTAGCCGAGGCGCTAAAGGCGTGCTCCGTTCGCCCGGAATGATGTGGGTTCGAATCCCCGTCAGAAAGTCGCAAATTTAAGAAACGAGTTTTCCACTTCCGGAGGTGCATATGGCCCTGAGGTTCACTCAGCCTACACCAAAAATGAGTACCAGGTTAATTCCTGCGGGCAAAGGCGTTCGAGCGTAGAGCTAACCACTCTACCCCATGAAGTGCCGAGGTTACGGATAGTGGAAGCCTTTACCTTCCACCCCTCCAAGGGCCTTCATGGCCTGTACGGAGATAACTTTGCTCTGCTTTTGTTTTCGCCTATCATTTTTAATCGTTTAATTTCGCAGATATCTTCAGATATCGCTAAGTACAGAATGTATTGCAGGAAACGGCAAGACTTCCCCTGCAATTATTAGAGTGGTCATTCAGTGATTTGGTTTTAGGATTACTCAAAGTTGTCTGAACTTATCAATGCCTGATAATTCACCGGCAGGTATTCCGGACAGAATTTTTAAAAATGAAGCAAATTGGTCCTGTACAATTGTCGAACGAACTTGAAATAACTGTTTTAGTATTTTTTAAATAAATATAGTCTAGATTATAAACTAAGACCATCTTATCATTTCTACCACTGATAAGTTAGCGGTGGTGATTACTGTTTTAAGAGGAAAACTGAAGAAACCATCAAATCTTAACAATGTTGTTGTTTGGGTTATCAGCCCATACAATTGTTTCATGCAGCCCTACATGCCACCCTATCCTGTGATAACCTTTTCATTTCTATGTTACTACTAAATACTTCGTCTACTCTAATCTGTTTTGTCATAGTCACACCGTGGTCTTCCCATACCGTTCTTACCACCTACACCTCCCTTATAAACGAACTGAACATGTAGGCCTACTGAGTGTCTTAAGACACGTCCCATCATTCCATTTCTTCTTCTGGTCAAATTTCTCCAAATCGTTCTTCTCTCACTAATTCGATTATCTACGTATTCCTGATTCTATCTACCCATCTCAGCTTCACTATTCTTCTGCAATACCACGTTTAAAGCGCTCCTAGTCTCTTTCCTTCTGAGCTGGTTATCGTCCATGTTACACTTCCATGCAATTCCACGCTCTTCAAAAACACCATTTTAATTTCTAGATCAGTGTTCGAAGTGAGCTTGTGCTAGTTTGCATTTTATGTCCTCCTTACTTTTACTATCATTAGTTGTGCTTCTATCCAAGTAACAATATTTGTCTACTTCCTTTAATACTTGGGAATGGCCACGAAGGGTAAGACTCCCTAGGCCTCGCAAAAGAACAAGAGCTGGCCTATAAAGGCGAGGAGCCTCACGTAAACAATTCTGGACTTAGCTAGTAGTCCCTAACCCGCACTTCCAAATTAGAAGCTCCGGTTCCCCTTTTAGTCACCTTCTACAACAGGCAGTGGCCGTGGTGGTGATTATAGTTTTAAGAGGAAGTACAACAGGGCAACCATCCTCTATTAACAGTAATCAGAACGAAAAATGCTGAAGTATCCAACACTTCAAAAAATGAAGGTATCGGTTAAAGACAACGTGGTGCTGGTGGTGGTGGTGGTGGTGGTGGTTATTGTTTTAAAGCCGGGCTGAGTGGCTCAGACGGTTGAGGCACTGGCCTTCTGACCCCAACTTGGCAGGTTCGATACAGGCTTAGTCCGGTGGTATTTAAAGGTGCTCAAATACGTCAGCCTCGTATCGGTAGATTTACTGACACGTAAAAGAACTCCTGCGGGACTAAATTCCGGCACCTCGGTGTCTCCGAAAACAAAAAAAGTAGTTAGCGGGACGTAAAGCCAATAACATTATTATTATTGTTGTTTCAAGAGAAAGTACAACTAGACAACCATCCTCTATACAGTATAACACTAATCGGAGGGAAAAAATAGAAGGGATTCAACACTTCGAAAAAATGAAGTTATCGGCGAAAGAAAGATAAGGGCCACGAAGGGCGTGAAAATGAAAGACACCCTAGGATTCGTAAACCTAATACCGTCGGGGTCGGAAAAGAACAAGAGTTGACCAAGGGAGGTCGGATAGGATAGGTGAAAGTAAGGAGCCTGTCACAAGTACGTGGACGCAATGTCAGGACCCAGATAAGGGCCCCGTGGTCGCTAACCCACGCTCCTAAGTTAAGAGCCCATGGGGCCCCGTTTAGTTGTCTCTTACGACAGGCAGGGGATACCGTGGGTGTTATTTTACCGAGCGAGTGTCTACGTGGTTTGGGGACGTTGCTGTCAGCTTGCATTCGGGAGATGGTGGGTTCAAATCCACTATCATCAACCCTGAAGATGGTTTTCCGTTGTTTCCCATTTTTCCACCAGGCCAATGCTGGGGCTGTAGCTTAATTAAGGTCATGGCCATTTCCTTCCCGCTCCTGACCGTTTTCTATCGTCGCCATAAGACCTATGTGTGTTAGTGCGACGTAAAGCAAATTGTAGAAAAAACGTGTTTCTCTACCGCCCCCACCCACAGGGAGAGGGGGGGATCAGGAGGACAAGAATACAAAGAACATGGTCAACTTCATCGTGATTAACAGTTTCAGTAGACCAGTAAACACATCGTCCTGGAATGCATACGACAAGCTCTTTTGAGAATCTCTCCCACCTAACATCTCTGGGCTACGGTGCATGGCATGTCGAGTCAAGTGACAAGGAGTGAAATGTAATCCAATTTAATTCAAGCGTCGCCGCGCCTAACTTTAGCATCGGAATGACAATAAGCTAAACATGTCATCTTGAGAGACGAGACAGCTGCACCCTAGTTCCTTTGACTAGGGCCTTTGTTGTCTCCAAATGATAACCAATCCGAAAACTTTGAGATTCCAGCACTCATCCTACGATCGATAGTGTTTTAACTATGAGCTGTCCACACTGCTATAGGCCTACGCTCCCAGAACTGCGCTCCTGTATTTATTTTACTACTGTCTCAACGGAGGTAGAGTTATGGTGGTGGTGATTATTGTTTTAAGAGGAAATACAACTGGGCAAGCATCCTTCTTCTTACTAGGGCCCGTATTCTTATGCAATTACATATTGCATTCCTTTACATCTGGACAGCTGAAAATGAAAATTATGGTTCTGATATGGTTATACCTCTAGATGCATTGACCCTTCAAAATAAACCTCCAGAAGTAGTGCCAAAATTCAAATATCTCGGAGTTACTCTTCAGACAACATCGGCATCAATCAACAATCATATCAAAGAAAGGGCAACATCAGCAATAGAAGCAACTTACAACATTCAACAACCTCAAAAATTTTCAACAAAAACAGCAATGATACTATTTAAAACAGCTGTAGCACCAATAGCAACTTATAGGATCCATATAATCTGGGATAAACTTAAAATTAACGACCTGATAGACAAAGTTAGAGCTCGTTATATAAAACAAATCTTGGGTATCGGGAAGACAGCACCATCAAGATTGACCTAAGTCTTACTAAAATAAACTTTTTTGGTTGCTATTTTCTTTACGTCACACCGGCACAGATAGGTCTTATGTTTATTATTAATATTAACAAATACATCGCAATTGGGAAATATTCCAGTGGCAATGGTCACTTACAGTAGTATGATAGTAAGGTAAAGTTAAAACATAATTACCCAACAACAACAACAACAAAAGTACAACAAGCAAATCCATGGAAAGAAAATATTACAAGAAATATTACTAGTTTAACATTCTAAATCCAGCTTCACCATATACAAATTCTCACACAACTTCTTAAGTATTTCCAGGTCTTAACACTACAGATTACAATACTACAGGTAGGGCTCACTACTAGCTTAACATTACAAGTGATATTAAAGTTAAAAACATAGGTAATTACCCAACAACAACAACAACAACAACAACAACAACAACAACATGAGTACAACAAACAATTTCCTGGAAAGAAATACTACTACTTTAACATTCTATATCAAGCAGAAAATCACAAAACTCAGTGTCCGTAATTTACAACTTTTACTTTTCACTTTACACTAGCACTAATGATCTTCTTAAATGACTTGACACCTGAAGGAAATGTATCAAGCACTGCTACAGGTAATTTACTCCAATCCCTTACTGCCCTGTTTATGAAGGAAAACTTGCCCATATCCGTATGCTGGTTTCTGGTCCTAATTCTATGCTTGTGATAATTTCTCGGCAAGTACGAGGGAGGTTCCAACCTATTACTAATACTACTCCAGACAGCCCTTCCCATATAGCTCTTATAAAGACCACACAGGCGAGCTCTAGTTCTTCTAGATTCAAGACTTTCCCAATTAATGCTATTCCTTCTATTCCCGGTTACGAAACTCATCGCTCTCCTTTGAACTAGGGAATTTATAAAACCTACCCTGTATGGATCCCAGCACGCTGATCCACAATCAAGAATCGGTCTTACCAAACATTAATAAGCTTTACTTTTGGTTCCAGGATTAGTTTTCTTGATATTCCGCATAATAAAATATAACGATCTCCAGGACTTTTTAACTACATTTTCCACTTGCTCTGACCATAATAGTAACACCTAAGAACTTACAACTATCAACTTCAACAACACTTTCACCTCCAAGTTCGTAATCCCTCTTTCCTGTCATTTGTTTTTTACTGAAACACTATTTTTTGCTTTTTTCCTCTGTAGATTTTCATTCGATTTTCACGCGCCCATTTTTCTATCCTATCTAAATCCTGCTGAAGCAATAGTTCGTCCTCATCTGTCTTTATTCCCGGTATATGACGCAGTCATCAGCAAAGAGGTGCACTTCCGATTTTTTATCGAATCAGCCATATCATTCATGAAAAGTATGAAAAGAATTGCCCCAGTAACGCTACCCTGAGCCACACCAGACGTAACGTTTATTGGAGAAGATAGCGTTTCTCCCACGCGCACCCTCTGAGTTGTTCAATTAAGGAGTTCTCGTATCCATTTGACAATTCTGATGTCAATATCCGGACGCGGTAACTGTTAAGGAGGTCATGGGGCACAAGATCGAGTGCCTTATCAAAATTATTACTACTGCATCGAACCTTGATCCATTGTTGAGCTTATCTGATATATGGTGTGAATGGGATAGTTAACGCCTAGGAATGGGAAGGAAGCGGCCGTGACCTTAATTATGGTACAGCCCCAGCATTTGCCTGGTGTGAAAATGGGAAATCACGGAAATCCATCTTCAGGGCTCCCGACAGTGAGGTTCGAGCCCAGTATCACCTGGATGCAAGCTCACAGCTGCGCTCCCCTAACTGCACGGCCAACCCGCCCGGTAAAAGAAACTTTCTCCACAGAAGACATCAGTATGCAGATACACCTGCTAAACACTAAGGTCTACGAGAGTACATTCTAAATTCTCATAGAAAAACGTAGCTATATCTGGAACGACTTTTATTCAACGGACGCCATAAGGACGGATGACTGGAAACAGGCAAATTACGAGCTTCTATACGTAATAACGCGATATGCAACACATGGTTTCCTTCACAAGTTCTGCCAAAATAATAGATTTCGTCACCCGAATGAAAATTGTGTGTGTGAATTGTACAATGAACACTGTCAATGATATCACACAAATATCTGCAGTAAAAGACAAATATCAGTAACAAAACTAGGACTAGAATAATGTAATATATATTTTGTATTTAGCACATTTTGCGCCCATTCGTTAAATAAAAATATGGTTATACCTACCTGTGTTTCATTTTCCATATTTGTACATATTCTTAGTAATATTACATATTTTTATATATTATGTACTGTACCGGGAAAAACAATGTCTGTCTTTGGGCCGCTGACACTAGCTTGAAGAACATGGAATATTTCTAAGGAGGTGGTACGTAAGCATTGGAGTTGGTACAGAGAGGGGTATTAGTTCATTGAATTTATATTCCTTTGACAATTTGGTTTTATTGTCCATTGGAAACAAATTCATATCACCTTTTATACAAGTTGAGTTGATGCGTTGTAGCAGGCTGGAATCTTCGGACTCCGGGATGGTTACTGGGCACGGTCGGGACAGGAACAACGCCCGTCTTGGATGCGAAGTTCTCAACGTTCTAGAATTTCTCGAATTTCTGGAGGATCAGGAAGTTCTCAAATTTCTAGGTGCACACGTTGCGGGGTTCGATCTCACACGAAAATACTGAGAGGTGAGGCGTGACGCGCACACAAGTCCCCCGTATGGCATTCAACTCACTTGTAGCGCTGTTAAATAAATTAACATTTACCTTTAAATACTTCATTCATTCATTCATTCATTCATTCATTGCAAGTGGGATATGTCAAATGTTAATGAAATTTACACTCGAATCTTGACTCAAACACCTCGTTGAATCACAAAGGTTCATAAATTATCACTTGAAAGTAAAATAACCAAACTGAATATCTGACCACATGTTGCAAGTCAGCTGAATTGAACCTTAGGAAAATTATGTACAATTTACAATGTCTAGTTCAAGACGAAAGTCCGCGGGTATTGGCACGACGGACGACTGGAATGTTCTGTTAGAACACTAACCTTTATCATCACTGTTCCTTCGTCGATTTTATAATCAGAACACAATGTTGAGCGCAAAATTCACAGTTCGTGCAAGTTCAGGACATATTAGCATGTTCGTGATAAATTAAGCAAATTTAATGGCACTTGGAAATGTTTTTTACTGTTTGCAAATAATTATTAAAATTACATGCATTTGAAGACTTGTTCAGCACTGTCTATAAATAATTATTAAAATTAAACTGCACACGAAGAGAGCCTGACACTGTTCATGAGAATTATTATGATGTAGAAATTATAAGTTCAAATATGGCACTGAAAATTTCTATGTTCTTTCGGAACATACAAATTCAAATATGGCATTAGTATTCTATGTTTCCACAGTCTGTTACGAAGATACAAGTTCTAACACAAGTTCAAATGTTGTACTCGGAAATATTCTATGTTCCCACAATTTGTCACGAAACACAAGTTCAAATGTAACACTCGGAAATATTCTATGTTCCTACAGCTGTTACGAAACACAATTTCAAATGTAGCACTTGGAAAAATTACAACACTCACAAGAAAAATTCTATGTTCCTTCAGTTTGTTAATAAAACACAAGTCCTAATATGGCACTTGAAGAAAAATACTAAGTTCGGCTTTCACCAGAACCGAGCACTAGAGATGCAAAGTATCGTCCGGACGTACGTTCGGTCTGTCACACTTTGCAGAGCTCCACCCGTCACCCGTATCGTAGAGACGGTGGAGTATTACTGACCCTGTAGCCTGGATCACCCTACTTTTATACCTGGAGCCGCCGAAACACCTCGAAACGTGGATATTATCCACCTCTATAACTCCCAAAGTACATGGTGGATTTGCTCGAGAATTTGGTAATTTGCATCTGTTATGATGACCTCTATGTTGGCGGTACAACAATAACAATATATTAACTCCAAATAGACTTTATACATGGGTCGGAATATTACCATATATGGTCACAAGGCGTGAAGCCAGCTCGAGACGGCTACGTCAGGGCTGTGTATGCCAGCGAGTTCCGCGGGCTTGCCTATCCTCCACCTCGTACGAAATTTAACACTCATACTTCGGACTCGTTTTCACGTCGCGGTGTTTCCGGCACAGTACATATCTAGGTAATTATTACAAACAATTAAATATTGTTCCAGTTCGTTTAATTTTCAGACTAAAGTAAAATAATTGGTGAATTTTATCTCATATTGAATATATTTCAATTGCTAAAGTTGGCTTTAAAATTCCTTTACAACTGAGATTTCTAACCCTTCGTCTGTGAAGTAGAGTGTATCCTAGTGCTTCAACTGCATACAACAGCACTAATCCTTTCTCAGAATCTGGGATGGCAGGTGCCTTTCATTGCTCAGAGTTTCTAACAAACTCCATGCAGTCTTGATACGAAATCTGTGTTATACAAGTTTTCTATCTGTTTGCAAGGTCATTAGTAGCGAACAAGAAGAGCTCCCTGGAGATATTTCACCCAGCTAGTTATGTCTTTTGAAATATGCATCGGTCACTTCCTGCGAAGCTGAACGGTCCTTCTCAGGTTATAAGAGAATTTTATTGGATCAGCGCCAAAACATACATCTAATGGAAAACATGGAGAAGAACTTGATGCCACATTGTGCATTACAATAAAACCGTACTATTTGTGTTACAGAAGGGGTTTGAAGACAGATTCTGTATTAACTTTATTTAGTAACATTTATTTGTTTCATTTTCAGGGCATGAGGGTAATAGGAAATTAGTTACAACAATGCCTTGTGTAATACACTCCACGATTTAGAGCGCAAAACATTACTTTTAAATATTTGAAATACAGTATTTTGATTATGCCTTTAACTTGATTATTTAATACTTTCAAAACTAGAAAACGGTAGACTATATTAATTATCTGAAGCAACAACGATGACTTTGTCATAAAATATGGAGGTATTTAAAACAATGTTATTGTCTCATTTAATAACCATAAGTCATAATAAAAGTAATATACGAACAGTTTTGTAAATTTAGTGCATTAATAGAGTACTACTACATATTTTATGAATATTAAATACTTAATTATATGTTTCACTGATATTTACTATATTTTTTGTACATACAGTGAGTTCCTCTCATCGGTTGGCCGGCAGACGCGCCCAACTTATCTACCTCCCGTTGACTCATCACTGCCCGCTCCGCGGCATAGCAACAGGGACCGCACTTCGCTCACTTTATCTGCGCATGACAGGAGATAACAATTAAAATTAAGAAAATAAGGATCAAGGGAATAAGAATTCAGAAAAATTGTAATTAAGGAAATAAGCTCGTACCTTATGACAGGAGATGTAGGAAATGTTCTCCTCCTGGATCCACAATTTTCAATTCAATTCAATGTTAACATTTTCGCGTCCCGCCATGCTGATATCTTCGAAACCCCGGCTTTTTGTCTAAGTCGTCCTAGGTATTTTGTAGGCGTATGTTATAATCCTTGTTAAGTACACGTTTTTTAAAACTTTGCTTCTTATCGAGTAAAGAACCAGTTCATTTCAATTTGTTTACGAGTTTCTGCATGGTCTCACTATGTGGAGGGCGTACACCTGGAAATTGGGTTACAAATCGCCTAACAACTTCCCTGCAAGACTCTGTTTTCACATAATTATCGTACATAAATGCCCTTTCCTCTACCGTATACTCATGTGGAGGCATTATGAGATTTATTATACCCTAAAGTAACACTTCACAACTCGGGAACAGTTGGAGCGACAGATCAACACATAATACACGGACCTGAACTGCGAAGTGCGGACACTCCCGTGCTATCGCTGCGCTGTGGGAGCGATGAGTCAACGGAAGCTGCGCGCGCCTGCTGGCCAACCGATGAGAGAAACTCACTGCATTTCGCACTTTGATATTACATAAAATCCTGTCCCTACTTATCACTAATCAGAAGGGGGAAAGAAGGAAGAGTTCCAATCCTTCAAAGGATGAAGGAGAAAGGGAAGAACGTCGAAGAACGTTAAAATAAAAGACACCCCAGGCCTCATAAAACCAATACCATTGGAACCGGAAGGAACAATTGTTAACCAAGGAAGGTTGAATAGGAAAGATAGGTGTCCGGACATTTGCGGTCACTGAGATGTACTTGTGTGCACTCACAGCGATTCCCCATCAGTTACAGGAGATTTGCGGTCAATGCAGCAGGGGGTGGGCCTCATTAGCTTAATCTCAGTGTATCCCCGCTAACCTGCCTGGGCTCCTACTCGCTTGCTCTCGATCAACATTCTTCTCTTGCGCGCATTATTTAGAGACTGATACTTTCAGCCACAAACACCATTCTATATCGAAAGTTCCTGGTGTAAGTATTTACTGTTGTGTGCTGTAATGGAACTGACAGTTACTAATAAGGCAAATCGTTGTGCACAATGTCTTAAAATTGACGCACGGTTGAAATAGTTTAAAAACGGGCACTTTTTGCATTCCACTTACGATAAAAATATTAAAATAATTACAAATTAAATACTTAACGTAAAATGAAACGAAAATGATGACGTCTTTGATTTTCTGTAGAACTATTGGTTATTAAATGAACAACATCCGAACTCGAGTACATTTAATAATTTGGTCGACGGTAAATTATGTTTTAAAATGCTGACTCCCATCACACCTTTTCAGAATGTTGATCTAGAAGGAGCGAGGAGGAGCCCAGGCAGGTTAGTGAGGATACCCTGAGATTAAGCTAATGAGGCCCACCCACTGCTGCAGTGACCGCAAATCTCCTGTGACTGCTGGGGAATTTCTGTGAGTGGGCACAGGTTTATCTCGGTGACCGCAAACGTCCGGTGACCGCGAATGCCCGCGACCGCAAATATCCGGCAACCGGAAAGATATATTTGAAAATCCTGGCACTAAGTTGAAACGATGTCGGACTCAGCTAGGAGTCTGTGGACTCCAATCTGCACTGGCAAGTTAAGAGCCTGTTAGGGGTTCCATCTCTTCGAAGAATGTTGTTGTCAGGTAAGGAAAAGAAAGAACCATGAAAAATTGACAAATCGCAAATGAAATGACGACGTGGTTGGATTCTTGTTGTTTAAAGGGGCCTAACATCTAGGTCATCGGCCCTTGATTGGAAGAGAACAAGTGTATACCAACAGAGATCGGAAAGAAAGGAGGGAATAAATGAGCCTTGAAAGTTATGTCAGGTGGCACTCTGTAGTCGTTAAATCACATCTTATAAGAGTCCGGTTCTATAGCTAAATGGGTCCCATCCTCATAGACGCGCAAGTCGCCTATACGGCGTCAGCTCGAAAGACCTGCACCACGCCTCTCCGGAGGTCACACGCCATTTGCTTAATCTCGTAAGTATTCATTCCCTGGACGAGGTATGTATCAAAAAATAGATCATGAATAAGTTGAACATTCATCAACATAAATAAATAGTTAAGTACAGCTTTTATTCAATTTTCCTCATTATTGTTTCCGCTAGTCGGGATCCTTAGTCAGTGTTATTGACCTTCGGTTCAGAGGGACCGAACGGGTCGAGGATTTTGATTGTGTATGGTTAATTCCTCTAGCTCGGGGACTTCGTTCGTCTTAACACACATTTACATACAATACAACATCACACTACCAACCACCTCAGAAACACGCAATAGTGAATACATCTCTCTATGTAGGATTGGCGGTAGGAAGGGCATCCAGCCATAAAACTGAGCCAAATCGCACACAGAGTGTCGGTTCCAAGAAATTGAGAAGAGGCTAAGGAGAAGAAGAATATTTTTACCAAAATGAGAATTTCATTTAATCTGAAAGGACACAATTTACTTCTTACATCATTTCTTGGTCGGCATAGCGCTTTTCAGTTGCTATATTTCATTATTTATAGTGTCCAGATCCATCCCTAAATGGTTAGCGTGCTGGCCTTTGATTCAGAGGGGACCGGGTTCGATTCCCGGCCGGGTAGGGGGGTTTTAACCTCCATTGGTTAACTGCGATGGCTCGGGGGCTGGATGCGTGTGCCGTCTTCATTATTGCAAGTCATCCTCCCAGATGCGCAGGTCACCTATACGGCATCAACTCGAAAGACCTGCACCAGGCCTCCTCGGAAGCCACACGCCATTCTTATTATTATTATTATTATTATTATTATTATTATTATTATTATTATTATTATTATTATTATTATTCCTATTTATTTAATGTCGAACAAACGCAGGTTGATTTTTCGGTAATGCTAAAAGTAGGCGTTAATCTAATACACGTTCTAAGCACGGGCCTGAACTGCGAAGTGCGGATATTCCCGTGCTGTCGCTGCGCTGTGTTAAGAGAAGTGATGAGTCAATGGAAGCTTCTTATCACTATTCTGGCCTTTCTCCTCAAAACATAAACGATTCTGCATCAAAAAGAAGATTTGAAACCACTTACCAGCAATTCCTCGTTAAATGCTTCCAGCAAGGTATCTGTACAAGTTGTCCGAGTGATTGTGTGTGAAAATGATTATTCAGTTAGAGAAAATATTCAGCTAATATGGTGCCTCAAATTAAGTTTAACTATCGGTTACCGGGAAATTAGTTGAAATATGTAACTTATATAGTGTACCTTAATTGATTAAGCGTCTTTTTCTCTCTCAATGTGTTTTTAATTTAATAATGTATATCAGTTTTAATTAAATTGAAATACTTAACAATTAGAAGTGAACACAGTTAGTGCAAATTACAGCAGTAATTTTTAAATAACTAGTTCTGCGAAGATTCGTTTAATGTATTTAATATTTTTGTTTATTAGTATTTTCACTTCTTTTTCGTTTTTGTTTTGAGTTATTGTAATCAAATTTATATTTTTGAAATCAGTGCAGTGTAGGTTGTTTATTCTTTGGTACATCTTTCTTCCTACTTTTGTCTTAAACATTACTGTTATTTTGTAGTTTTTAGTATTTTACGTTTTAATCACTTTTATATTACTAATATGTATGTGGTTAATTCTAACAGAGGACCAGTACCCCTAACTTCGCCATGAACAATAAAGGCTTTATCTTTCTATCTATCTCTTTGTTATGGAAAATATATTCTTCTCTGTCGTAAGTAATGTATCTTTTCTACTTATCCTTGGCATGCATTCGGAACGTTGGTTAAATATCAGACGTGTCACTGACATCATTAATTTTAATGGGCGCTCCTCGACAGACAAAAGGAAGTGTAAACAACTCACGTACAGCAGAACTGCTAGACACAAACGTCACTGCCTTAAAAATGGGTGTCAGAATCATCTCCAACTGTGAGATCTCGGAATTAGCACCATGGCTGTCGTGTGCTCCCTCAGCATCGAAAATAACCATGACTGAGTGGTCAGCGTCTTCGTCTTCTGTCCTTGGGGCCTAGAATTCGATTCCAGGCCGGGTCTAGGGATTTTAATTTTAAAACGGTGCCCAGGACCTTGTATTAGTCATGCATCGGCAAATGAAGTCCATCACCGTCAACCATGAGTGGAAACACACTGTACGGGTGTGTGGAAAGTGGTCAGTGACAGCAAGAGAACGTTCAGTTGCAAGATCATGAACTGATATAAGCGAGTACCTCTTTAATTCTACTTAGTAAAAGTGCAGAATTTGCAACTTTTAGAGAAATGTCATAAAATGTTGTAAAAAGAAGTTGACACATAATTTTGATGATGGCAGGATGTTGTGTTGTGTTGTGTTGTGTTGTGTTGTGTTGTGTTGTGTTGTGTTGTGTTGTGTTGTGTTGTGTTGTGTTGTGTTGTGTTGTGTTGCCCTAACCGCACGGCCAAGGTTTCAGGTAAATACATTTAGAAACCTTTTTAAATGTTACCTGATCCATTGCTGGCTTGGGGACACGATGTTTATGCTTTACCTGTATCCCTGCAACCCACTACAATAACATGCAGTTTCCTACACACCGCAGATCCCACTAATCATCAACGGAGTGTTTGTCGTTAAAAGGACTGCACTAGGCTATCTATAGCCACACAAAATTCACTCACCGAAAACGACAGGAGAAAAACTACAATCAGTGAATCATGTCCCAAATGGAAGTCAACCTAAACGCGACCATTAATTATGCCCTCCATGTCTGTAAGAAACTAACATATTTTAACTGGTCTCCAAAGCAGGACTAGATCGGTTCATTTCATATGAGCATATCCTGAGCAAGACTATTTCAATCTCGGGCACTGGCGGCCATCCTGAGAGTATTTCCACAAGTTTATATACCCACATTCACCACCTAGCCTCATGGTCATGATTATTGTTTTAAGAGGTTGTACAACTTGGAAATCATCCTCTCTTAGCACTAACAAGAAAGAAAAATAGAAGAGGTCTGACCCTTGAAAGAATGAAGGTACCGATAAAAGAAAGAGAAGGACACGAAGGAGTGAAGGGCGTGGAAATAAAAGACTCGCAAAACTAGTAGGAATTGGGGTGGGAAAAGAGCAAGAGGTAGGGTAGTAATTATAATTTTAAGAGGAAATTCTGTGCAGCAGGGATATCATCCTCTCTTAGCATTAATCAGAAATGAAAAGGTAAAATATAGTGGTGGTGGTGGTGGTGCTGGTGGTGGTGGTGGTGGTGGTGGTGGTGGTGGTGGTGGTGGTGGTGATCATCGATTTAAGGGGAAGTGAAACTGGGCAATATTAATCAGAAAACAAAAATGAAGAGGTGTAATCCTTCGAAGAATGAAGGTGCCGACAAAAGTAAGACACGGATCACGAAGGTTGTGAAAATGAAAGACTCTGTCGGCTTCATAAACCTAACAGAGTCGGTGTCGGAAGAGAACAAGAGTCATGTTGGTTGTGGTGATTGTGGTGATTATTGTTTTAAAATGAAGTAGAACTGGGCAACCATCATCTATTAACACTAACCAAAGGAGAAAAATGGAAAGGATCCAAAAGACAAGGACCACGAAGGGAGTGAAAATGAAAGACTCCCTTGGCCTCTAAAGCTCTAATACTGTCGGGGTCAGAAAAGAACAAGAGTTGATCAAGGGAGGTCGCATAGGATAGATGAAAGTGAGGAGCCTGGCATAAATAAGTGGAAGCAGTGACAGGACTCAGCTAAGGGCCCCGTTGTCGCCAACCCACACTCCAAAATTCAGAGCCACTGGGACCCTTTTAGTCGCCTCTTACGATATGCAAAGTATACCACGGGTGTTATTCCACTGCCCCCACACACAAGGGGTACATGCAGCGTGATACCGCCCAAAGGGGGAACATACATGGTCATCACACATTAGAGAAGTTGTGAGCCCATGGATGTTTCGCTGTGTTGTTCATTCTGTATTTATTGGCATCGTGTAAATGGTTTCTGTGTCCTACAGCAATAAGCAGACAAGATGGTGCGAACAATATCGAGGTGCGTGTTATACAGCCGTATTGAACAACATCTGTAAATCTCTAGACATAATTCTGTGAACTTCTCCAGCCTCGTCTTTCCCCGTCTTATTGTGACCATCAGCCCTCCCCATCTGACCCGTGTTCCAATTTCCAGCACGCAGCTACAGTAGGTCTCTCCCCTCTCAAACTGCCATATGCCAAACTGTCGCACCGGGCCTTAGAGCAAGCTAGAATTTACCGAAAATGACTTATTTGGAATTCTTCTTTTTTACGTTTCTCTATAAGAAATAGAAACGTTCATCTCACATGTAAGATATTTCGTATAGATGCTAGCCAGCTGCAGTCGTAGAGGAATGTTTCAGCAGATATTTCTATATATAAAGTAGGGCTATACTGTATATTTGCTTGTGGCTTAACGTCGCATTATTACGTTTAGTAGTTTCAGAGAGTTGGAGAAACAGATAATCACCACCATCTTGAGCGATCTATGGCTCAGTTTTAGCTAATTTTGTTGGGTAAATACCAAACGTATCACTAGAGAACTTTTACAAGCCGACATCGTAATTACGACATGAAGTGTCGAATGGACTTTTACCGCCTCCAAAAATCTACTGCCTCTGCCGGGTCTGAACCCTCGATTTTGTGATCTGGAGGCAGAACTCCCTGTGGTAGAGTTCATCCACGGTATCGCATGCTTGTCGGAAAAAGTGACATGTTCTTAATGTTGAATAAATTCCAAAAATCAGTACTTGGGTTTAGACCTGAGTCATAATTCGAGTCCAAAGGAGATGTTAAATAACAAGTCGTAGAGATTATTATTTACGTTTTATGACTTTAATCCTTAGGACAAGACCACCAGCAATGTACAATGATGAAGATGTTACAACATAAGATAAAAACATTTGGATAACAAGGTACAATACATATAGACTGAAAAGTCGTAGAGATTATAGATTATTTATCGTTCCTACCATCTATAGTCAAAGTTCTTATAACGTGTAAATAAGAGACGTAGAGTATGAAGCAAAAAAAGACAATTTAATTTAGAATTTTCAATTAAGTGCATTCCATGTAAGCTTTGGGAAAACGTTCTTTCTGATTATATTAGACATGTTTGCGAAATTAATAACTGGTTTGATAGAAGGCAGTTTGGGTTTAGGAAAGGTTATTCCACTGAAGCTCAACTTGTAGGATTCCAGCAAAATATAGCAGATATCCTGGATTCAGGAGGTAAAATGGAATGTATTGCGACTGACCTATCTAAGGCATTTGATAGGGTAGATCATGGGAGACTATTGGCAAAAATGAGAGCAATTGGACTTGACAAAAGAGTGACTGAATCGGTGGCTAAGTTTCTAGAAAATAGAACTCTGAGAATTAGAGTAGGCGAAGCTTT
This sequence comes from Anabrus simplex, assembly GCF_040414725.1. Taxonomy (NCBI): domain Eukaryota; kingdom Metazoa; phylum Arthropoda; class Insecta; order Orthoptera; family Tettigoniidae; genus Anabrus; species Anabrus simplex. The sequence continues at coordinate 366,412,804 of NC_090268.1, read as the reverse complement.
ATCTGTCCCAGTAATAATTAAGAGGGGAATTCCTCAAGACAGTATTATTGGACCTTTATGTTTTCTTATGAGTTAAGAAGTGGAATCAGAGATAAGGCTTTTTGTGGATGATGTTATGATGCACAGAGCAATAAATAAGTTACAAGATTGTGAGCAACTGCAAAATGACCTCGATAATGTTGTGAGATGGACAGTAGACAATGGTATGATGATAAACGAGGTTAAAAGTCAGGTTGTGAGTTTCACAAACACGAAAAGTCCTCTCAATTTTAATTACTGCGTTGATGGGGTGAAAGTTCCCTATGGGGATCATTGTAAGTACCTAGGTCTTAATATAAGGAAAGATCTTCATTGGGGCAATTACAACAATTTGATTATAAATAAATGGTACAGATCTCTGCACATGGTTATTAGGGTATATAGGGGTCGTAGTAATGATGTAAGTGAGAGAGCATATAAGTCTCTGGTAAGACCCCAACTAGAGTATGGTTCCAGTGTATGGGATCCTCACCAGGATTACTTGATTGAAGAACTGGAAAAAATCCAAAGAAAAGCATCTCGATCTGTTCTGGATGATTTCCGAGAAGAGAGTATTGGTAGCGTTACAAAAATGTTGCAAAATTTGGGCTGGGAAGACTTGGGAGAAAGGAGACAAGCTGCTCGACTAAGTGGTATGTTCCGAACTGTCAGTGGAGAGATGGAGTGGAATGACATCCGTAGAGGAATATGTTTGAGTGGTGTCTTTAAAAGTAGGATAAATCACAATATGAAGATAAAGTTGAAACTCAAGAGGACAAATTGGGGCAAATATTCGTTTATAGGAAGGGGAGTTAGGGACTGGAATAACTTACCAAGGGAGATGTTCAATAAATTTCCAGTTTCTTTGCAGTCATTTAAGAAAAGGCTAGGGAAACAACAGATAGGGAATCTGCCACTTGGGCGATTGCTCTAAATGCAGATCAGTAGTGACTGATTGAAGTCCTCCAGATGTTAAAGTACAATGACAACGATTATAAATGTGCAGTCGTATGACCTGATCACACATAGCTATATTGTGACAAACAAGTACAGTATTACTACTACTACTACCAAAATGTTTTCATTCCTCCCCTGAATTGGAGGTTGTTTGCTCGGGCTTCTTAGACGGTGACGCCGCCTCTCGGAAATGGTCGCAGATGGTGAGGGGGTCGACGGCCGTGGTCTATACTAGGAACTCTCCCGGCATTCGCCTTAGTGCAAGAGAACGGAAAAGCACGGAAAACCATTCTCAGGACAGCCCACGGTGGGAGCCAGCCGTGAGGACCAGCCCTTTTCCGTCTCCCGAATACGGAGGCGTAGAGCAGGGTCAGCCAACTGCGTGTACGTGTGATGTCACACACTCTGCTCGGGCAGCGATACGAGGTACTTAGTACTGTAACTGAGAAGTGAAGGCTAGAGGGGCGAGGGGAATCACAACGTCATTCCTAGGGGGAGGCCCAAGTGCTGCAGGTAGTACAATGCGGTTATGGGTAGTACATATTTCTCTCCACATAATTTATTGTAACGTAACTTTGTTATGAATTAACATAACATTTATAAAGCTACTTTATTTCTACATATACAAACTAAACTAGCTTTTTCCGGTGAATCTTCGGAATTGATATTGAACACAAGATTGCTGTGTTTTACAATATCACCCACTGTAAAAAATAGTGCTAATAGTGACAAACAGCACAGTTTTACAACAAAAATAGTACAGAGAGTAATCTGTAAACTCAAAACATACGTTTTATCTCATGATATCGATACTCAGTTGCCACTCGTGGGTTTCCTTGATTTTTGTAGTCTTGTTTCGTTTATTAGTTTTGCAATATTTGGAGTTAATGTTTGAGGAAACACTATGTTTAAGAGCACACTTCAAATCGTGATCTGACAACTGGCTTCAATGTTTTGGTTTTGTTGATTTAAAATAGAAAAGTTTCGTTCACAGGCATATGTGGAAACGAAAATACTCAACATTCTCGCTGCAAACCTATGCAATCGGGGAAACCTTTTTTTTTAAATATTATGAGCCCAACTACTCCAGAATTGTGCCCTAACATAGAAGGTGCACCATCTGTTGCTATTGAAACTAGTTTGTTCCATGGGAAAGAAGCATTTTCAACAACACTTACAATGCACTTGAAAATGTCGATGCCTTTCGTGGTATTCTTCATAGGCACTAAATCCAGTATTTCCTCCCAAATTGTAAAGTTTTTGTCAACCCCTCGTATGAAAACGGGTAGCTGGGCCATGTCAGAAATATCTGTGCCCTCGTCAATTTCTAAGGAGTATTCCCGGAAGCTTTTTGTCAGTTCTAATAATTGTAGGTGGACATCATCAGATAGGTCTTGAATTTTTGTCGACACTGTGTGCGCGGACAAGCTGGTAGCTTCGAACTCTTGAATGATATTTAGATAAAACTCCTCACCTGCCAGAATTAAACATTCCTTTACGAACTCACCACCACTGAGCTGTTTTTAAGTTTCTTTGCAATTAAATATGAAATTTTATAACTCAGTCGAACTGCTGACTCAGACTCACTGATCGAATGCTCGACATGGTTATTTAATTTACCTTTTAGTTCTGTAATTACACGTACCCTTTCCTCGCCTTGATACTGATCATAATCTGCAGCGTGATACAAACTGTAGTGGCGTTGTAAATTATATATTTTTACATACTGTAGCTCTTTTCTACAAAGTAAATATTTAGCTGTAGCAATCCTATCATTTTCAACAAATAAATATAGATCTTCCCATAAAGATAAAAAGATCGGAGGCGTAGATAGCTTCTCGCACCGTGATGTGCCCGGTTCGTCCATACTTTTGTACTGTACCACTAACACTATACGGCTGAGGATATTGATAGGTATGTCAAAATCATATAAAACCTTTTTTCGGAATTTGATCCTAGATTTAACAATTTGGAATGTCTGGAAACTTATATTCAACTTTTAACCACGCCATTTTCAGGTGTTGCAGATAACGTTTATCTGGACCTACAGTTAAGAGTTATTAGATTTACAGTGTGATAGAGAACTAAGAGATAAATTTTTAAATAAGAAGGATTTGTGTGGCTTGTTGTGAAAAGTGTCTATAAAAGCCGTAGCCATCAGCATGTATGGCACTTCACGTGTTTACTACAAAGCGAGGCTGTCTCTTCGTCTCCAGTCTACGACAGCGGCTTCCCACCTTCTGCGCTCTTACGTCAAATGGTCTCTCCGACGTCACACGGTCTCTCTTACATCACACGCCAGCCGGTTGGCCGACCCTGGCGTAGAGCCTCGGTAGAGCCGCGGCCACCCCTCCTCTGCTCGGTTGGTCGATCGGAGTGCAGAGTTGTTGGACCACGGACCAGCAGTGGCCATTTGTGGGCCGAGACCCACTCTGCTTCCACCGACGTAACAAACATTCCATTCAGTGCACTGCTAGTAAGGCAAGCCGCCTGGCTCTTACGTTAACTTACAATAATGACATTGAGTCTGTCGGTGATAATTATAATAGCAGGTAAATGAGATTTTAGCTGGTAAGAACAGGATTTACTCATATGTGGTGCATTTGTCATGGAAAAGGAAGTCTAGGAGAGTTAATTGAATTTCACAACACGCAATCTCTCAGTGTACCGTGACTCCTGAGCGTGATACCGTCAGCTGCCTGATTAAACAGACGTAGAGTTCGGTAAAGATGGAAAACAGCAATGCATTAAAGAGGGGGCGTGGCACCTGACGCGCATGTGTTAAGAATTTAGTGCACTTAGGTACTGAATTCAACTAAATCATTTTATGACTAGATTTCCAACAGAATAAGCTAGCAATTTCAGCACCAACAAATAATACTTTTGAAGGATTTCTTGCACGTCTCCCCTTGTACTTAAAGTGGAGTTAAGAAATGTGCAATCTTCTTCGGATCACAACGATGGTGATGTGCACATCTTGCCCGCCACATCTCAACTAATAATAATTTCGTTTGGCTATTTCTAGCCGAGTGCAACCCTTGTAAGGCAGACCCTCCGACGAGGGTTGGCGGCATCTGCCATGTGTAGGTAACTGCGTGTTATTGTGGTGGAGGATAGTGTTGTGTGTGGTGTGTGAGTTGCAGGGATATTGGGGACAACACAAACTCCCAGCCCCCGAGCCATTGGAGTTAACCAATGAAGGTTAAAATCCACGACCTGGCCGGGAATCGAACCCGGGACCCTCTGAACCGAAGGCCAGTACGCTGACCATTCAGCCAACGAGTCGTACACATCTCAACTAGCGCTACACATCTGGGCATATGCCAATGCTCCATTGTGGCCACCGTTGTGAATGAGACTTACTGTATGTCACAAAGAGTAAGAATGGGGTGAGTTATTGCACTTAATAATAATGATTGTCACGCAAATATGAAATAAAGACAAGAAAGCTAAATACTAGGCTGACCTTGAGAGATGATTTTAGTATTGTAAGGTTTTAAAACATAAAAATAGCTGGATTATCAGCCAACCTTACGAGAAAGAGATCTAACACCTCGTAAAAAGATGGTATCAGATAAAGAAGGGGGAGAGTCATCTCTACCATTTGTTTCTGTGTTATGCGGTATGGTGTAGTGGTTAGCGTGATTAGCTGCCACCCCCGGACACCTGGATTCGATTCCCAGCTCTGCCAAGAAATTTGAAAAGTGGTACGAGAGCTGGAATGGGGTCCACTCAGCCCCGGGAGGTCAACTGAGTAGAGATGGGTTAGATTCCCACTTCGCCCATCCTCGAAGTAGTTTTCCGTGGTTTCCCACTTCTCCTCCAGACAAATGCCTTCTAATCCTCCCATCCCTCCACAAGACCCCTGTTCAGCATAGTAGGTGAGACCGCCTGGGTAAGGTACTGGTCCTCCTTCCCGGTTTCATCCCTCTGACCCAAAATCTCTCACTCCGTGACTGACTTTGAGGCGGTAGAAGTGGGTCCCTCACAGAGGCCGAGGGAAAAACCGACCCTGGAGGGTAAACAGCTTAAGAAAGAAGAACGAAAGATAAATTTACCTCCATTCTGGAAAAATCATCCTAACAAACCATGTTTAAAATAGGTGATAAAGAACGACCTCTGTAATTGAAGCCATCAGCTCGTAAAAGAGAAGATGATTGAAATGGTGGCAGGCCATGTGGCAGTAGACTATATATTTCCCTCTGCACCACACTTTAGAAATCCTAATGGACTCCATCGACCATTCTTTGTGTCCCAGGCATTTGAGTGTGCGTGCGGAGAGGCCAAGCGTGTCTCTGGAAATGTTCCGAAGGGTCATATCCGCTGCGAGCAGATGGTAACCCCCAAATCTGTGCACGTGCTCACCCAAATAGAGTTGTCCACGCGTGTTTCCTCTAGATTCCACGTTTCTTAACTCGCTCTCACGTGTGTATTGAATGGTGGTGATGGTTGTTAATGTTTTAATACGAAATACAAATGAACAACTATCACCTGTTAAGGTTAATTACAAGGGAAAAGGAAGGCGGTCTGAACATAAGAAAGGCAAGAGTCATGATGGGGTGAAAATGAAAGACTTCCTAAGTTTCGTAAACTCACCCCGTTGGGGTTGGAAGGGAACAAGAGTTAACCAAGGGCGGTAAGATAGGAAAGATGAAAGTGAAAACCCTGGTGCCAGACTTAGCTAGGGGCCGTAGTCACCAACCCACGCTCCCATCGATGGACGAGACTACAGCTGAGACATTCTTTTATTGTTAGATTTGCCTAGTCGAGTTCGTTGAGGTGGTGGTGATTATTTTAAAGAGAAAGTTCAACTAGACAACCATCTTCTATTGATTTGCCTAGTCGAGTTCGTTGAGGTGGTGGTGATTATTTTAAAGAGAAAGTTCAACTAGACAACCATCTTCTATATAACACTAAACAGAGAAAAACTGGAAGGTATACGACACTTCAATAAATGAAGGTATCGTCCAAAGAAAGACAAAGGGCGTAAAAATGAAATATTCCCTAGGCCTCGAATGCTCTAATACCGTCGGGGTCGGAAAAGAACGGGAGAGTTCGGATAGGACATATGAAAGTGAAGAGCCTGGCACAAGTAAGTGGAAGCAATGCGAGGAATCAGCTAAGGGCTCCGTGATTGCCACCCTATGATCCCAAGTTCAAAGCCCCTGTGACTCCTTTTAGTCGCCTCTTACGAAAGGCCGGGGATACCGTGGGTTCCAAGTTGAGAGCCTCTGGGATTATCCCTTTTAGTACCCTCTTTTGGCAGGTAGTGGTTATGTTGAAATGAAAATCCACAGCCTGTTTCCAGTCGTATGACCGGGTCAGGAATGGAATGAATGAAGCCCCATCTAGCGGCGAGTATAGGAATTGTGCCGGCTACCGAAGCTTGTCGCATTCCTCTGGGGCAATGATTAATGAATGACAGATGGAATGAAATGATACTGGAGAGTGATGCTGGAATGAATTATGACAGGGAAAACCGGAGTACCCGGAGAAAAACCTGTCCCTCCTCCGCTTTGTCCAGCACAAAACTCACCTGGAGTGTCCGGGATTTGAACCACGGAACCCAGCGGTGAAAGGCTGGCGCGCTGCCGCCTGAGCCACGGAGGCTCCTTGCTTATGATGAAATGAAATGGCGTATGACGTTTAGTACCGGGAGTGTCCGAGGACATGTTCAGGTCTTTCGAATTGACACCCGTAGGCGATCTTCGTGCCGTGATGAAGATGAAATGATGATGAAGACGACACATACACCCAGCACCCATGCCAGTGGAATTAACCAATTATGATTAAAATTCCGTACCCTGCCGGGAATCGAACCCGAGACCCCTGTGAGCAAAGGCCAGCACGCTAACCATGTAGCCATGGAGCCATGGTGACCTATTGTCATAAGAGAGAGTACAACTGGGCAGCGCTCTCCTATTAACACTAATAGGAGAGAAAAAAGGAAGAAGTGCCACGAAGGGCGAGAAAATGAAAGACTCTCCAGGCCTCACAAACCTGACATCGTCGGGGTCGGAAGAGAACAACAGTCGACCAAGGGAGATCGAATGCGGAAGATTGAAGCGAGGAGCCTGGCACAGATAAGTGGACCGAGCGACTTGCCCGTGCGGTTAGGATCGCGTAGCTGAGAGCTTGCATTCCCTACAAGGTGGGTTCGGTGTGGTGGTGGTGATTATTGTTTTAAGGGGAAGTACAACTAAGCAACCATCCTCTATGTAACACTAATCAGACAGAGAAAAAATGGAAGGGCTCCGACACTTGTTATCGACCAAAATAAGGCAAGGGCCACGAAGGGCGTAAAAATGAAAGACTCCCTAGGCCTCGAGTGCTCTAATGCCGTCGGGGTCGGAAAAGAACAAGAGTTGACCAAGAGAGGTCGGATAGGATAGATGAAAGTGAGAAGCCTGGCACAAGCAAGTGGAAACAATGCCAGAACTCAGCTCAAGACCCCGTGGGCGCCAATACACGCTTCCAAGTTGAGAGCCCCTAGGGCCCCTTTCTGTCGCCTCATACGACAGGCAGGGGATACTGTGGGTATTACTCTACCCCCACCCCACCCACAGGGGGATCTGTGGCGTGACCCCCTAATATAGGCTTAATCATATGAGACATTATGTTGTTCATCATCATCATCATCATCTGTTTACCCTCCAGGTTCGGTTTTTCCCTCGGACTCAGCGAGGGATCCCACCTCTACCGCCCCAAGGGCAGTGTTCTGGAGCTTCAGACTCTTGGTCGGGGATACAACTGGGGAGTATGACCAGTACCTCGCCCAGGCGGCCTCACTTGCTATGGTGAACAGGGACCTTGTAGGGGGATGGGAAGATTGGAAGGGATAGAGTAGGAAGAGGGAAGGAAGCGGCCGTGGCCTTAAGTTAGGTACCATCCCGGCATTCGCCTGGAGGTGAAGTGGGAAACCACGGAAAACCACTTCGAGGATGGCTGAGGTGGGAATCGAACCCACCTCTACTCAGTTGACCTCCCGAGGCTGAGTGGACCCCGTTCCAGCCCTCGTACCACTTTTCAAATTTCGTGGCAGAGCCGGGAATCGAACCGGGACCTCCGGGGGTGGCAGCTAATCACGCTAACCACTACACCACAGAGGCGGACCATTCTGTTGTTACCAGCTAAAATCTTATTTATCTGTTATTGTACTTATATTAATTTAACGTAGACAGACCCAATCTCATTATTTTAAGGAGACGTAAGAGCCAGGAGGCTTGCCTTACTAAGGGCGCCCTAAATGGATGATTTTTCGCAAGGCATTTATAATATATGTGTGATCAGGTGCTGTTTCACTGAAATAGTATACATAGAACTGCAAATGTATACTCATTTTCATTTTACTATAACATCTGCTAGCTGGACGCTCGAGGACTTCATTTAAAACACTAAATAAAATCTATCTTACTTGCTTCACACTCTACGCCTTCTTATTTAAACGTTATAAGAACTTCGACTAAGGATAGTAGGAAAGTAAAATAAACCATCATCTCTAAGACTTTTCAATCTTTATTCACTTTACCTTGTTTTCCAGTTGTTCTCCTCTTTTGATGCAACATCTTAATCATTGAACATTGTTGATGGCCATGTGTCCTAAGGATGAACCAAAACCAAACCCCATGACAATGCAGCCCTTGAAGGGCCTTGGGCTACCGGATCTGGTATATTAAAATGAAAAAAAAAAAAATGTGGCGTATGGTTTTTAGTATCGGAAGGTATCCGAGGATTTCGGCTCGCCAGGTGAAGGTCTTTTGATTTGACTTCGGAAGGCGACCTGCACGTCGTGATGAGGATAAAATGATCATGAAGACGTCACATACACCCAGCCCCTGTGTCAGCGGAATTAACCAATGATGGTTAAAATTCCCGACCCTACCGGGAATCGAACCCGGGACCCCTGTGAAGAAAGGCCAGCACGCTAAACATTTAGCCATGGAGCCGGACACTAGTAAAACTGAACGTCGAAATTGACGCGCAGACGATGAGCCGTTGATGATGATGATGATGATTATTATTATTATTATTATTATTATTATTATTATTATTATTATTATTATTATTAACAGTGCAGTTTTATGCAATACAGCTACGTTTCAACATTAAATTGTCAATACTCTGTTTTTTGCAAAGTGCACCCCCTCCCCCTGCCCGAACACATTGCTTATGTAGCGAAAGAGAAGGCAACGTTAAGAGGCAGGTAAATGGAGGCGGCCCCCACTAACCACCGAAATTGGAAGAGTAGCGGTGGTGGTTATGGTTAATGGTTGGGATAGTTTTAAAGGGAAGTAGCCTACAACTAGACAGCCATCGTCTTAACAGCAGTCAGAGGGAAAAGGAAAGAGCAATTTTGGCTTTCACAGCCGGCGTTACAAATCATGTCAGTGTTTCCGGGCTTGCTGGCCGTGGTCCAGGAGCATGTGATAGTCCCGATATGGAATGGAACCAACATTTCAAAACATGAGGGTATCAGCTAAAGAAAGAAAGGGCCGCGAAGAATGTGAAAATGAAAGACTCCCCAGCCCTCAGAACCTAACAGCGTCTGGGTCGAAAAGAATACGAGTTGACCAAGGGAGGTCGGATAGGATATATGAAAGTAAATAGCCTGGCCATTACTCAGCTAAGGGCCGCGCTCAGCTGCGCGCTCCTAACTACACGGTCAACTCGCCCGGTGACTCCCAAGTTAAAAACCCCTGAGGGCCCTTTTAGTCACCTCTTACGACAGGGAGGGAATACTGTGGGTTTTATTCTACCGCCCTCATCCATGGGGATTTTCTAAGGTGAAAAGGCCCTTCACCTGACATGCCGCCCCTGCATTTGTATCTGCGCCAAGTCGCTATCCATTTCTCACGTGGTCACGACGAATCAGCCCGAGTGTCCATCTCCATCTTAACAAGGGCCTGCTTGTGTTTCTTAGGGCCATTTTCTCCAAATCGAGTTAAACCTGGTATAAATTGAACCCGTTTGACTTTAGTACCTAGTTTAAACCTGCGTCCATTTTCTCCACCAATTTCTGACACTCGTTTAGTTTAAACGACAGCTCGCCCGTTTAAACTAATGATGTCAAGTCTGCGCTAACGTTGGCTGCACTGAAAGAGTAGTCGAAGGCATGGTCGATTGGAATTGGTCAATCAGAGCCAAGTAATTCAATGACCGACATTTTGTATTAATATCAGCTGTTGTAGCGAATTAATGCTATCGTACGTAGTGAATAAAGAAGACATTCGGCGGGATATTAGCTTTACTGATAAATAAATTGTTTACATTTGTACGGAGTGTTTTGTGGTATAATTTTACCCATTGATGTCTACATTTTCTTGGAAAGCAGTTTTATTTCTTATTTTTCTCTAACATGCTTTACCATAAGCAAGTACCGTAGGCCTAATATGTGTTTTTTGATGCCTGTATTACCTTACCGGTACGGAACACACGGGAACGTTGAAATATAAAAATCCTGGTCTTGTAGCAATATTTCTTTCCTCAGAAAATCAACATTTATGTGAATTTCAAGTAAACAAATTCCAAGCATGCTTGGGATCTATCTCCTATAAAAATCCGTCGCCTTCGTCTGAGATCCAGCAGACAGACTACTGAGGATATATTATTATGATTATTATTATTATTATTATTATTATTATTATTATTATTATTATTATTATTATTATTTGGAGATGTATTACTTGATTCTATACTACAGTAGTTTATAACATAACCTAGTTCGCGGTATGTAGTATTGTATACATAATAAATACTCTTCTCCCTATAACATTAATATTTCTATTGCTAGTATGTTGGCAATAATTACGATGAAACATTCTTAAATACAATTTATTTTATTACTAGTTTACTAGCAAGCATGAAACACTGTATTATTTTTCTGATCCCATAAACATTTATTGAGTACTAGCTGTCACCCGCGGCTTCGCTCGCGAGGATTTCGTAGTTCGGTAAAATTAATCGTTCCTCGCTACTGCACTAAGACATTATCTGAAAATCCCTCATGTATAAAAACTCACTTAAAAATTGTGTTTCATTTCCCACAGAACCTCTTTGTAAACCACGTTTGTGTTACTGCCTTTTGAGGCTAAGATGAGCAGGCTACTGGCAGAGCTATCTCTGGAACGTTCGACATGGAAATCTACATATGAGAAACATTCCTCTCTCAAGTCGAAAACAAAGAATATGTTTATATATTTTAAAGGACATTCCAAATACCTATTTCCACGTGTGTAACATCTTCTGTTTTTGAGATATATGTATTATCATAAAAAGAATTCAACTCCTCCTTATTTTCACCCCCGTTAACTGTCTTCTCCGAAAACAAATAAATACGTAATCCTTCATTTTTAAAGGAGATTCAAAATACCAGTTTTCACGTCTGTAACATGTTAAGTTTATTAGATATACTGTACAAATAGTCATCTTAAAAATTCATACGCTTTTTGAATTCTTTCCCCCCTTAAGTGGGTTTTCCGAAAACAAAAGTTTGTGTTTCTTTACTTTTAAAGAAGATTCCAAATATCAGTTTTCACGACTGTGACATGCTAAGTTTTTGTGATAGATTGTAGATATACTCATTTTTAAAATATACCCACCATTTCAATTCTTATCACCCCCTTAAGTGATTTTCCGAAAACAAAAATTACATATTTCTTTATTTTTAAAAGAGATTCCAAATACCACTTTTCACGTCCGTAACATCTTCAGTTTTTGAGATGTATGTATCCTCATAACAAATAATTCAACCGCTTTTTCGGTCCTTTTCACGCCCTTAAATTATTATCCGAAAACAAAATGTAGGGTACGTATTTCTTTATTTTGAAAGGAAATTCCAAATACCAATATTCACGTTTGTAACATATTCAGTATTTTAGATATAAGAATCCTAATTAAAGAATCCAACCCCATTTTTAGTCCTTCCCACCCTGTTAAGTGAGTTTTCCAAAAACAAAAAAATACATATTTCTTCATTTTTGAAGGTGATTCCAAATACCAACTTTTACATTTATAACATGTTAAGTTTGAAATATACTCATTTTAAATATTTACCCACTTTTTAATTTCTTTTCAACCCCCCCCCCCCTTAAGTGGATTTTCCGAAAACAAAAAGATACTTGTTTCTTTATTTTTAAAGCAGATTCCATGTACTAATTTTCACTTCTGTAACATCTTCAGTTTTTGAGATATAAGTAACCTCACAGAAGGATTCAACCCATTTTCCACTTATTTTTACCCCCATAATTGAATTTTTTGAAAACAAAACGTGCGTGCTTGTTTATTTTTAAAGGAGATTTCAATTACCAATTTTCACGTCTTTAAACTGTTCAGTTTTTGAGATATAGATATACTCACTTCAAAATTCATCTCCCCCTTTTCACCCCCTTAGCAACGAAATATCCAAAAATCCTTCCTTAGTGAGCACACTCACTGTAATATAAATGTGTCATCAAAATTTCATTTCTTTATGTTCAGTAGTTTTGGCTCGTCGATGATGAATCAGTTCAGTCAGGGCATATTCTTTTAAATAAAGAGATAGTTTATATTTTCTTAAGAGCAGTTACCTAAAATATGACAAAACAAACACATTATTTAAGTTCTATAATATCTGATCAGATTCCGAAAATCCTGATCACTCGAAAATAAAGCTATGTTACTGTACTTAACCTCCAGCAAAGTAGTCTTCATAATTTTAGTATATCTCCGCTGAGTGGAACTCCTTCAGTCTACAGCATCACAGTTATTCACATTTTCTAAGTGCAATTGTCAAGAATAGTTTGGAAGAACTTGGAAAATATCAGGTTGGTTATCTGAGCCTGATCACAGCCTGGACATTTAAATATTTCGTTAAACTTCGGTGCTCCAAATAACAAGAATGTCTCTGTGATATTTTCCCTCCACAGTTTAAGGTTTTAAACTGAAAGTTATTATTCAAAGTTTTACATTTTGGAGAGTTCACTATCAGCTGAGCCTGTAAAATACACCCTCAGTTCTTACGTCAAACAGTTTTGGGGGTATAATTATTTTCTGATCCAACACTCATTCGAACCCCGTACGGAAGAATTTGAATGTTTTTAACCCTTACTTAACATCCAGGACGTAAAAGCGACCAACCTGTGTAATTTTGATTTTGTGCGTCAAACATTGATGGAAGAATGAATGCTTGTCTAAGGGGTGAATGATTTTAAATATTTATTAACATATAGAAGACCACTCTTCTTGTAAAATGTTAAGTTCATGCCTGAAACGGTTTCGGAAGATTGGATATTGTATTTTTGAGAATCAACCACCATCTAAACCCCTTAGGAGAGAAATATTTTGAAGTAAACTATATTTTACACCTACGATATAAAAGAAGAACACGCTCAGTTCTTACGTCAAACAGTTTTGGGGGTATGATTATTTTCTGACCCAACACTCATTCCAACTTTATACGTCAAACGTATGAACAATTTCCTTCACGGAGCTAACCCCCATTTAACACTTTGGCGGAGGGGGGGGGGGGGTATTTAACATTATTTCTTATTTCACAACCTAGGATTTAAAATATATACCGCTATTTGGAAGTTTGTCTTCGTGCGTTAAACCATTTAGGAGGAAGGAATGAATGCATTCGTTTTCGGATCCTAACCTACATTTAACACTTTGAGAGGTTAAATTTGTTTCATATATATATATATATATATATTGAACGAATCAACGACTTCCTGCAATTACGGGTTGCCACAATGGACAAAGTAAAGCATATCAGGATAGAGAAAGTTTTTATTACATAGAAATATAGTGATAATAAGGATTTCTTATATTATGGAGGTCCGAACAGGTGATATTTCAGGATTTGTACAGATCCACGTATGGTGGTGGTAACTATTCTTTCAATGCTGTTGATGGGCAGGTCGAACTTTTTCCAGAATTCTACGAACAAGGCAGGTATTGTGCCACGAGCACCAATCATTAGGCCGATAATCTTTACTTCATTCAGCTGGTATTTATTTTTGTAGAACGGAATGGTGGGCGCGTAGATGTTCTGATTTTCAAGATGAACTTCAGTAGACTGGCCGACATGGTGCTCGAATCGGATAGTCGGATCGATAATGAAGCCTTTCGTGTCGTTATCTTTAAAGGCAATTATGTCAATTCGTCTTGTGCTCCCTGTCGTAGACAAACCGTGGACTTCTTCAAATACACGGAAGTTTTTGCTACGGAGTTCTTCTGCAATCAGTGATCTTATCTTGTGGTGACGTGAGTTTCTCAGTACTTCGCCGTAGGGGCAAGAACCCAGGACGTGAGCCAGTGTTTCTTTCTCTCTGACGCATCTGCGACAGAGGTTTCCGTCCTGAGTTCTGCCCGGGATAGTTCGTACTGCAGAAACATTCGATGTCATCTTGATTGCCTCTCGCCATTCGCTACAAGAAAGTCCCTGGTGATGCCTAATCCAATTATTGGCCGGTGTGTACTCTTTATAGAACTCTACACCGATCCCCTTCTGAGGCAAAGAGCACCAAGTTGCCATTTCACGACTTCTTAGTTCTTGGCGGATTTTTCTTGGATTTGGAAGTCCACTGCCTTTATTGGAGAATCGGTTAATATCTGTGATGTTAAGGGCCTGTAGACAATGCGTCGTTTCGGATGTCAGATCACGCATCTTTAAAACGTAGCTATTGCTGGCTCGGCCAAGAGCGTTGCATGCGCTTATTTGTTGCAGGTGTACTTCCCAGGTTGCTTTGAAAAGTCCGAGGCCTTTGAATCTTAAATCAGAATACAGAGAACTATCGGGTGTATCCGTGGGTAATTGCAAAATTTCCTTTAGGGAGCTCTTTACCATTTTGTCGGCGGTTTTCAGGAAGCTACGCGGTACTTGTCTAATTTCAGCGGTCTGAAAAGCATACACGAGAGTGGGACTGACTGCTTTGTTCAAAACAGTGAACTTTTGATCTGCCTTTAACAAAGGTGAGGCTGTAAGAGCATCTAACTTCTTGTGCAAGGTTTTTAAAGAAGTGTTTACATCAAAGGTGAGTGTTTCGTTAAAAGTGACACCAAGACATCGAATTTCTTCTCTTTCCTTAACAGTACTGACCTTAAAATTGTCGTGAATATCGAGCACTCCGTCCACGAGTTTCCCGTTTTCAATACATATGCCCACACATTTGTTGGCATTTATCTGTAGACCGATTTCCTGGAACAACGTGATAGCGATGCGTGTCAACTCAAGAGCCGCTTCCTTATTTTTGCCAACAATAACTGTGTCATCGGCGAAACCTATAATATTAACAGGGGGCAATTCTTCAGAAACTGATTTGCCATATGCTTGTAGTAGGTTTTCTTCTGTTATCTCATCAAAAATGAAATCTGTGGCCAAGTTATACAATGCTGGCGATAATGGTGATCCCTGCATAAGTCCTCTCAACAAGCGAATTGGCTTCGTTTTACCCTTAGTGGTTTCGATCTGTGTTGTATTGTCAGTCTGTAGATTGATGATTAGTTCCTTCAGTTTAGATGGAAGTGGCTCGGCAGCTAGTGTTAGATTTAGGTGCTGATGTCCGATGTTGTCAAAGGCTTTTGATATGTCTAGAAAGATCACGGTAACATCTTGCTTATCTGTCTTTGCTGTCTTGAGGAGTCCTCTGAGAATGGAAGTATTTATAAGGCATCCTGGCTGGTCGTTAAAGCCTCTTTGGTGTTCGCTGAAAGTTACAAAGGAGCGCAAATGCTGATCTAATACCCTTTCAATAACACGTCTAATTACCGAACAGATCGTTACCGGTCTCCAGTTTGACAGACATTCGACATCGCCTTTCTTATGTATCAACATGGTTCTAGCACTCTTTAGACACTGGGGTATTTTGCCTGTTGAAAGCATTCTAGTCGCAATGATTGCTATGATTTCGCATACCGTGTCGTCCCTGATGACACGTACTAAGACACGGTCAGGACCAGGAGCGGTATCTACTGCAATTCGACGTGTTGCGGCGGAGATTTCTTCTTTTGTGATTCTGGGGCTGTACGTTTCATCTAGCTCTACACGGTCTATGTCGCTGATTTTGGAGCAGTAATCATGCCTTATATTGGAATTTTCAATGGAAAATAAATCGGAGTAAGTGGCAGATATTTTGGAAATATCGACGTTGCAAGATTCGGA
This sequence comes from Anabrus simplex, assembly GCF_040414725.1. NCBI lineage: Eukaryota > Metazoa > Arthropoda > Insecta > Orthoptera > Tettigoniidae > Anabrus > Anabrus simplex. The sequence goes on along the minus strand of NC_090268.1, from coordinate 366,396,690 downwards.
TTTTGGATTAAGTACCCTCCTCACGGCTTTCCTTCGCTGATTGTAGAACTGAAACTGAGTGAGCTGATAGTCATATTTATGCTTTCTTTCTTGGCGTTCTCTCTTGGTCGCACGTTGTGGATTCGAGGACTTGCTATATGTTTTACCTTGATGTCCGAGACGTTGTTTTCTCCTGGCTTCGTAATATTTCGTAGCGGGGTGTTTTGGACCAGGTAAGAGATGGATAGAGTTACTCAGAAATTCCGACAACTCCCACACGAGTGTGTCGAACTCAGAATCGTTTTCACTGGAGAACTGAATGAATTTGATCTTCCATTCCTTTAATTCTGACTGGAAAGTAGTCTCCTCTTGAACAGGATATTGCTGACTGAGATACGCGTTGACTGAAGTTGGTTAACAAGATAGTTCGATGTATTTGTGAATGTTTACACCTCTCGCTCCTTGAAAATATCCACCACAGTGAAGGCATTGGGTTCTTCCTGTATCGGAATTATCTTCCGGTCTGTTCACAGTATCCTCGTTTTGTTCATCTTGTACATCTTCACTTTCTGTCTCGGAGTCCGAATATTTATATTGTGGTCTAAAATTTCTTCCTAACGAAGACAATATTCCCGTGGAGCCCGTAGAAGTAGTAGGTCTTTCCGTCAGGGCGTAGTACTGATTCTCATTCTGGCGTAACCTATCTATGCTTCTTTCCCATGTGGACAAGCAAGCCTTTATGAGAAAAGGTTTTATCACAGTGAAGGCATTTGTTTCTTGTTTCTATATCGATCTCCATTCTGAATGAGGACGGTGGTTAAGCGAAGTGCCAAAGCTTAATGTTATTTAACACCTAGGATATCATATGAAATTTTAACTTTGTAATTCAAACGGTTTCATACAAATGCATACTTTTGATATCATTCTTCAGTCTAAACCCCTTAAAGGTGTATTGTTCTAAGTCCACTTCTTATTTGTATCGTCATAAAACGCCTTTTGCACCCACTGAAGTTGATTATCCCCCCGCCCTCAAATAGTACTGCTTCTTCATTTTTAAAGAAGATTCCAAATGCCAATTTTCATGTCCGTAACATCCTTAGTTTTGAGATATAAGTATCCTCGTACAAAGAATTCAACTAATATTTCAATTGATTCACCCCCCCCCCCCTTTTCAGTGGATTTTCCGAAAACAAAAGAACACGTGATCATCTATTTTTAAAGAGATTCCAAATACCTATTTTCAAGTCTGTAACATCTTCAGTTTTTGAGATATCGGTATCCTGATAAAAATAACTCAACCCCATTTTCAGTCCTTTTTACTGCACCTGTTCCCTGCCCATTGGTTCTCCGACGATGAATCTATAGAGTCGTTAACTCGGTATAAATCAAGTGGGCATCGAAAATATACCGGTATATAAGAATAACTTAGCGGCATTAAAGGGTAGGAGAATACGGGTGTCATATAACTAAAATCGAATGAGAACATTATTTTAAAATATTAAAATCATAGGGTTTATTATCCTCCTGATGATTGTGGAAACTGATGCAAAATAACCATATTGAATATACATGATCAATCACAATTTTCGCAACTGACATGTTGAAGATTGCTTCAATCTGTTCTAAGGACGAGACTAAGTACCATAAAAACGAAATTTGATCATGACCTCACATATATAGAATATTAAACAAATAAATCACTTAAACTATCCCCATTAACACTGGGGTATATTTATATAACTTACACACAAGTCTGAGTGAAGCCTATCCTAGATCCAACTTGATAAACAAAATAATAAACCCATTTAAAATAACCTGGACTAAACACAAAGGAATATTTCAACACGAAATGACCTGGTTCGGAATCTAACCCAGCACACACAGAACAATCAACCCCAGGATTGGAACCCGTGTTGACAAATCAAAATAAAATGCCCTCACCACAACGAAACAAAACATAATACAATAGATACAAACGAACACGGATCTCCACAGTGTGAGGTTCGAACAAGTGATCACTGGACTCCGCAGATGGGCACTAACAACCCTGACTATCATATTCAGTCAAAAATGGCTGCATTACACTAGCTAATTGAGTTTATCTCTGATCAAAGTACTTTAAAGGAAAGGTTACCTTAATGAGTCACATAACACATAAATTACATATCTTGGAAACGAGACCCTACTGTCTAAACCCTGACTATGTTTCGCCTCACAAAAAATCATCGCTCAGTCTTACATCTGCAGGGAAACCCTCAGGTGGGCGTGTCCCTATCACGCAAATATATGGCTGCTCAAGTCGGTCAACCGAGGCATATCTACAAATCTCTCCATTAGTAATTCGGGCGCATAACTTCACTTTAATCTGCCTTCACGGCTTTCATATTATCGTTGCTTATAAACTCATACTTAGCCCGTTAATACACTAGTTCGCAGAGGCATTTCATCTCATATTCCAATTCATAGCGGGTGTTCAATCTTTCCAACTCAGAGTCCCGGGTTACAATCTCTGCTGTATCCCTATGTTACGTTTCTCCCAGTGCATTGATACAAAAACTCACTACCAAATAATTGGCAATTAAAAATACTTCCATCAAAGATTCTACTAAGTTGTTAGGACGGCATTACTATCTTCTCAACTCACAGCCATTTATTTAATTTATGAACAAATTTAAAATTTCCATCTATCGCCTAGCTATATGGTAGGACATGGTTCGAGTCTCACGACGGCTCACTCCGACGCTCCTCCCAACTGTCGATTAAACTACATCAAAATACTACTCGCATACATGATGACACAACTGGTTGAGTGCCAATGACACAAGAAAAATATTCCAGTGGACACTACTGGCACTAACCATTCTACTCTAAGTTAAACTATGTAAAAATCAACCCAAGAAAATTTCCAAATGAAAAATGAAGAATAAAATAAAAATAAAATCTACCGTATTTACAAAAAATAATTCACTCAGACTTGTTACTAACTGAACATTGTGCCCTTAATTAGCACATTCACATACAGTATTAAAGGAAAGAAACCCTATCAATTATTATTTACAAATTAATGAACTTTAAATGATATTCCGTTGTATTACGAGTCATGCTAGTAAAATAAGGGTACTTAGCCTCTCCCTCTGGACAACTCATATTGCTACGGGATGCCCATCGTAATGATTTACTGCCTCATAGCTTCCATGTCGACTGCTTTGACGACTAGCTCCGAAACGGAACTCCTAGGATGAAACTCCATAATCCCTGGCACTGATATCTCCTTGGTCTGCGGCAAAGAACTCTAACAGTTAGGCCCGTTACGTACGTCTGCTTCAAATGTGCACTTTACCGCCCGATTTTCGATCCCCAAGGTCCCGGGATCAAAATACAAATACAGAGTTACTAATTAAACGCCAAAATTTATATTAGTAGAGACTTCTTAGTGTCACGCTCTGTGTCCCTGCTCATTATAACTGTTATTATAAGTGTTCCAATCATCCCTGCATTGTTTTGAGTGATAACTGTGACGATAATAATAATAATAATAATAATAATAATAATAATAATAATAATAATAATGCTAATTCAAGTTCATGCTCAGAATTACGACCAAATAACCCGAACGCGCACTCTCATATATCACCGATAACACTTCTTCTGATACACCAATTTCTTAAGACATTAACTACTATTCTTTAAAATAAAGGAAACTGTTACTCAAGACGGTAACACGTCTGTTTCTCACGAGACAAAAACCAGCCTACCTAGGGATGAAGCTCCCCAAACATTATATTAGCTGAGAAGTTTCTCCCTCTCAAATCTCCTATACACCCTATTCTCGGTGCATTAGAGGACCAATAGTGCGATAATCAGTAGTATGGTTAAGACTCGCCCGGACGAAATCTGATTGCAGAATCCCCAGCAATGAATAAATAACTGTCTTCAATTTTCAGCTCATTCACGGGATTCCCCCTGTCAAGTGGGCAAGACATTTAACACATGGCCTCTGTAACTTTCCACTGTTATGTAATCACATATCATTTCTTTTAACATGAGACTATTACCATAAAGGACGTCACACACTCTAAATAAATTCACAAATCACGAACAGCTCTTTTGAATCGTTGTACAGTGCAGTATTATTAAAATCGTTAATTACTTTATTGTGGAAAACGAAGTTGGCCAAGCTGTTTTAAGGATAGTTCCAAGATTACGATGTTAAAAGTTTAACTCTCCCACTCACCAACAACTTGTGGTGGAGATAACTTCTCCCTTATTTTCATCCAGAGATTCCCTAGCTCAGCTTGGGGGAAATATAGTCTAGCCACACCAGTGGCGTTTCAAGCTCCGAGTTCCCGGGAACTCGCTCCCAGACAAAGAAAGTCACATCCGCTTGATCTCTAGTCGTTGGTTCATGTCCCTGTCGGGAACATTACTCCCTTAAGTGCTTTTTAAAACAAAAAAATACGTGTTACTTTATTTCTAAAAGAGATTAAAAATACCAGTTTTCACGTCTGTACCATGTTACGTTTTCGAGATATACTGTAGATGTGCTCATTTTAAAAATTCACCCCCTTTAATACTTCCCTTTAAGTGGATTTTCAGGAAACGAGTTATGTGTGTTTCTTTACTTTTTACCAAATACCAATTTTCACGTCTGTGACGCGTTACTTTTTTGAGATATACTGTAGATAAGCTCATTTAAAAATTCATCCCCTTTGTCACTCCTGTTCACCCCCCCCCCCCCCGCCTTCTAAGTAAATTTTCCGAAAACAATAAGCGCGTGTTTCTTTATTTTTAAAGGAGATTCCAAATACCAATTGTCATGACTGTAACATCTTCAGTTTTTGAGATATAAGTATCATCATAAAAGGTGTTCAACCCCATTTTCAACATTTTCTTCCGGCTCCATTGCTAAATGGTTAGCGTGCTGGCCTTTGGTCACAGGGGTCCCGGATTCGATTCCCGGCAGGGTCGGGAATTTTAACCTTAACTGGTTAATTTCGCTGGCACGGGGGCTGGGTGTATGTGTCGTCTTCATCATCATTTCATCCTCATCACGACGCGCAGGTCACCTACGGGTGTCAAATCAAAAGACCTGCCAACTGGCGAGCCGAACATGTCCTCGGACACTCCCGGCACTAAAAGCCATACGCCATTTCATTTCAACATTTTCATCTTCCTTAAGAGGATTTTCCGAAAAGAAAAATGCGTGTTTCATTTTAAAGGAGATTCCAAATACCAATTATCACGTCTGGTACATGTTCAGTTTTTGAGATATACTGTAGATATACTCAAAGGAAAGCAACGGGGAAACTACCTCACTCCCCACTTGCCTAGTATGCCTCTTCAGTGACACCTAGGCTATCTTTGACAGCTCTATGACAGCTGTTAGTGGAGCTGTATAGGATCAGACCAGCCTTCGGGCCGAATACCCAACATACATACTCATTTAAAAAATTCACACACCCCCCACCTTTCCACCCCCTTGGCGACCGAATATTAAAAAATCCCCCTTTAGTGAGTGCCTACATTGTAATATAAATGTACCCGCAAAATTTAATTTCCTTATGTCCAGTAGTTTTGGCTCGGCGATGATGAATCAGTCAGTCAGGACATGTTATTTTATATATATTGATTACTAGCAAGATACCCGCGCTTCGCTACGGTATTATACTGAAATTTATAATTGAATGCTTATTGTTTTAGATATATAATCCGCCGAAATTCGCGATCTGACCAGTTTTCTGCGAGAATCCGCCAAAATTCGCGATCTGACTCGTTTTCTAATAGATTCAAGTTTCCTCCCATTTTTCAATCTTTCTTTCCAGCAAACGATTTCGTACTTCCCGGGCTAGGTCCAGGTATTCCACCCAGTTAGTTGGGTCCCTAAATCTTTGCCATCTTTTCCTATAAGCATTTTTAATATGAATCAAATCCTTCAGGGGATCTGTCGTGGTGTCGTCTTGGGTGCCTTGGCGGTAGCCTACTGAACCCGCGGCCGGACTGCATTCTTAGTCATTAGCCGTCCAGGACCCGTTTCCAGCGTGGTCCGCACATGTGACGACGGTCCAGAACATTATTATTATTATTATTATTATTATTATTATTATTATTATTATTATTATTATTATTATTATTATTATTATTATTACTATTATTATTATTATTATTATTATTATTATTATTATTATTATTATTCCAGCTGATGAGTCCAAATGGCACGTCTGGACGAAACTCTGCATAATGCACACGGCCTAACCACCCAAAAGCTGGTTCTATTGCTGTGATTATAAGATCTGCGGCCGTGAAAGCCTTTTTTGATATTATTATTATTATTATTATTATTATTATTATTATTATTATTATTATTATTATTATTATTATTATTATTATTATATGTTCTGGACCCCACAGCAATATGCAAGACCGCTACTTGGCGGTAAATTACATCAGCTGCCATTGTCATTGTTGACAATGTGGCCAGCACAATTGTCGCGCGTAGGCAAGTGTGCGGGATTTCTGGCGATACGAATGACATACCTCCGTGTATTAGTGACCTTATTACAGAGGTGAACAATTTGACGGTCAATATCATTCCTATCGTTTATTTCAAATGTGTTTAAATTTTTATTTATATGCCAGGAGAATCTACTCTAATCTAAGAACGTTCTCCGAAGGAAAAGATGGCTGTTGAAAAAGAACCCAGGAAAGATTAAAAATGATCGGTTTATGATCAGAATAAGTACATCGAAAGTCAACAGCCTGTTTCCTATCATTCGACAGGATCAGGGATGGAATGAATAAAGCTCCATCTAGCGGCGACAATATGAATTGTGCCGGCTGCCGAAGCTCCCCTCTGGGGCAATGATCGATGAGTGACAAATGAAATGAAATATTGGACAGTGTTGCTGTAATTAATGATGACAGGGAAAGCCGGAGTATCCGGAGAAAAACCTGTCCCGCCACCATTTTGTCCAGCACGAATGTCACATGGAGTGACCGGGATTTGAAACACGGAACCCAGCTGTGAGAGGCCGGCGCTCTGCCGCCTGAGCAATGGAGGCTCCTTATAAGTACATTATGAACAGTAAAATCAATTGGTCTCACCGCCTTTTACACCCCACCGCCGTTAAGTTTATTTACCCCCACCCCCAAAAAAATTAAAAGAAGGTGTGTTTCTTTATGTTTAAAGGAGATTCCAAATACCAATGTTCACGTTTATTACCTTCAGTTTTGAGATATAAGTATCCCCTTCAAAATAATTCACTTCTTTAACTTCCTTTCACACTCCTCCCCCCCCCCCCCCCCCGCTCACAAAGTGATATTAAGGCAAAAAATACTTGTTCCTTTAATAGTAAAGGATCTTCTAAATACCAATTATCACCACCTTAACCTCTTTAGTTTTTGATTTATGTGTCCTCATGAAAGGAATTCAGCTCCTTTACACTCCCCCCCCCCCCAAGGTTATTCCCCACCCCCAAAACGCGCTTTTCTTTGTTTTTAAAAGAGATCAAAATACCAATTTTCACGTCTGTAACAACTTTAGTTTTTATTAGATGTATGTATTCTCATACAATTAAGTCAATTAATTTTTTCAATCCTTTAACCCCCCAAACCCCCTTCATTGGATTTTCCGAGAATACGTGTTTGTTTACGTTTAAAGCAGATTCCAAAAATCAAATTTCACGTGTGTAAAATCTTCATTTTTGAGATATCAGTAGCCTAATTAAAAGAATTCAACACCATTTTCAGTCACTTTTACCCCCCCCCCCACTTCCCAAGTGGTATTTCCGAAAACTAAAAATACACGTTTCTTTATTTTTAATAGAATTAAAAAATTGCCATTTTTCACTTCTGTAACATGTTAAGTTTTTTAAGATATACTGTAGAAATTCTCATTTTAAAATTTCACCCCTTTTTAGTTCGCCTTAAGTGGAGTTTCCAAAGACAAATCACCTATGTTTCTTTTCACTTACAGGAGATTCCAAATACCCACTTTTTACGTCTGTAACATTTTACGCTTCTGAGATATTCTGTAGATATAATCTTTCAAAAAATTCATCCCAATTTGCCACTCCTGTTTAACCGCCATTAATTGAATTTTCCAAAAGCAAAAATATACGTGTTTCTTTATTTTTAAAGGAGATCCCATTTACAAATTTTCAGTTCTGTAATATCTTCAGTTTCTGAGATATATGTATCCTCATTAAAGGCATTCAACCCATTATTCACCCTTTTACACCCCTCCTATTGGGATTTAGAGAAAACAAAGAAATACGTGTTCCTTTATTTTTAAGGGAGATTCTAAACACCAATTTTTACATCCGTAAACGTTTAAAGTTTTAAGATGTAGACACACTCATTTTAAAAATTCACCCCCCTTTTCACCCCGCATTACTTGGATTTTCTAAAAACGAAAAAATATCTGTTTATTTTTAAAGTAGATCCCAAATACCAATTTTCAGGTCTGTAATATCTTCTGGTTCTGAAATATAAGTAGCCTCATTAAAGGCATTCAACCTCTTTTTCACCCTTTTCCACCCTTCCTATTTGGATTTTCCGAAAACAAAAAATACGTGTTTCTTTATTTTTAAAGGAGATTCTAAATACCAAATTTTACATCTATAAACTTTAAAAGTTTTGAGATATAGATACACTCATTTTCAAAAATTCATCCCCCTTTTCACCCCCCATTATTTGGATATTCCCAAAACGAAAAAATACCTGTTTCTTTATTTTTAAAATACATCCCAAATACCAATTTTCAGGTCTGTAATATATTCAGTTTCTAAGATATATGTATTCTCTTTAAAGGCTTTCAACCCAATTGTCACCCCCTTTTCACCCCTCCTATTGGGATTTTCCGAAAACAAAAAACTACGTGTTCCTTGATTTATAATGAAGATTCTAAATACCAATTGTTACATCTCTAAACTTTAAAACTTTTGAGGTATAGATGCACTCATTCTAAAAATTCACCCCCCTTTTCACCCTCGCATTAATTGGATTTTCCAAAAACAAAAAAAATATGTGTTACTTTATTTTTGAAAGCGATCAAAAGTACCAATTTTGAGGTCTGTAATATCTTCAGTTTCTGAGATATAAGTAATCTCTTTAAAGGCATTCAACCCATTTTTCACCCCTTTTTAACCCTCCTATTGGGATTTTCCGAATACAAAAAAATACGTGTTCCTTTATTTTTAATGAAGATTCTATATACCAATTTTTACATCTCTAAACTTTAAAACTTTTGAGATATAGATGCACTCATTTTAAAAATTCACCCCCCCCCCTTCACCCTCGCATTAATTGGATTTTCCAAAAACAAAAAAATATGTGTTTCTTTATTTTTGACAGCGATCGAAAGTACCAAAATTGAGGTCTGTGATATCTTCAGTTTCTGAGATATAAGTAGCGGTATCCTGAGTAAAGGCATTCAACCCGTTTTTCACCCTTTTTCACCCCTCCTATTGGGATTGTATGAAAACAAAAAAATACGTGTTTCCTTATTTTTAAAGAAGATTCTAAATACCAATTTTCACATCTGTAAACTTTTAAAGTTTTGAGATATAGACACACTCATTTTAAAATTTCACCCCCCTTTTCACCCCCTTAGGGACGGAATATCCAAAAATCCTCTCTTAGCGAGCACCTACATTATAATATGAATATATCCCCAAAATTTCATTTCTTTATGTCCAGTAGTTTTGGCTCGGCGATGATGAATCAGTCAGTCAGTCAGGACAAGCTACTTTATATATATAGATAAGGAGACTGAAATTTAAGGCCTGTGGTCCCCGATGTTAATAAGAAAAATGCCTCCTGTATATCATCTTACAGCAAGGAGAATCATTGCTTCTGGCGAAATAGCATTATTTGGTGCAGTTGACGTATAAATGAATCCTTATTTGATACAAGACAATCCTTGCTGTTCGCTTATGAATTATAAATCCATTTAAAAAACTCCGTTACATCTTTCTTTCTTTAGGGGCCGATGACCTTCGATGTTAGGCCCCTTTAAACAACAAGCATCATCATCATCATCTTTCTTAATCCATTTAACCTACAGGTTTGGTTCTTCCCTCGGACTCAGCGAGGGATCCCACCTCTACCGCCTGAAGGGCGGTGTCCTGGAGCATGAGACATTGGGCGGGGATACAACTTGGGTGGAGGACCAGTGCTTCGCCCAGGCTGCCTCAACTGCTATGCTGAACAGGGCCTAGTGAGGGAATAGGAAGATTGGAAGGGATAGACAAGGAAGAGAGAAGGAAGCGGCCGTGCCCTTAAGTTAGGTATCATCCTGGCATTTTCCTGGAGAAGAAGTGGGAAACTACGGAAAACCACTTCGAGGATGGCCGAGGTGGGAATTGAACCCCCTCTACTCAGTTGGCCACCCGAGGCTGAGTGGACTCCGTTCCAGCCCTCGTACCACTTTTCAAATTTCGTGCTAGAGCCGGAAATCGAACCCGGGCTTCCGGGGGGAGGGTGGCAGCTAATCACACTAACCACTACACCACAGAGGCGGACTACTTTACGTCCGATTTTCCAAAATTGTAAACTTTTGTTGGAATGCGTCTTCTTAACCTCACTTGCACATCAAAATTATTATCTATTTAACCAAAGACTTCAATAAATTCTTCCATTTTTCTAATGCTATTACTACATTCTAATTTTAGTAAGTTTTCTATTTAAGTACTGCAGTACTGGTAGTCAAAAATAACTGTTCTACTAGGAAAATTCACAGATACGTTCATAAAATGTCAACGAGGTTGAATATTAATGGCAGTTTAAACCTACAATGTAGAAGGTTTAACTTTGAACCAAATTTAAACTTGATACAAAGTTTAAACCAATACGGGGAAAATGAATGTTAGTTTAAACTCAGACTTAAACCAGATTAAAATAAACCTAGTTTACCTGGCGCCGTTGGTAATATAGCCTACTGTCAATGTGTACTTGAAGATAATAGCGGCCCTGGTGCCGTTGGTAATATACTGTCAATGTGCACTTTAAGTTAATAGCGTCCCGCTCCTTGGCCGAATGGTCTTCGGTTCAGAGATCACCGGGAATTTTAACTACGTATGGCTAATTTCTCTCGCTCGGGGACTGGGTTTCTGTGTTCGTCTCAATAAACATATACACATAACACACCACACTACCCAACAGCATAGAAATATACAATAATTACATCCCTCAAGTAGGGTTGGCATCAGGAAGGGTATTCGGTCGTAAAACAGGACCAAATCTACATACTTACCGACTGCAAAGAAGTTGGGAAAAGTCCAGCAAGAAGAATAAGCAAATGATATATTTCTCGATGTAAACAGTAAACCGAGGGAGCTGGCTACGCGGTACGCATCACGAAGCTGTTAGCTTGCATTCGGGAGATGCTGAGCAACGTCGGTGGCACAAAAGATGGTTTTCTGTGGTTTCCCATTTTCAGACCTGACAAAATGCTGAGACTGTACCTTGTTACTTCCGAGCATGGCCAAAAACTGGTCTGTATTAATGCGACGCAACAACTAGTAATAAATAATTGTGTTAAACTACACGCAAATTCTGAGTGAATTTGTGAGTGACTGCATTACACTACATGCAACCGAATGTTTTAGGTTATTTTAGAAAAATTAATTTCAGTGCGATTGCTTTTAATTATTTTATTACACTAGTTGTGTCATTTTTAGTTGTCAAGTTTATGTTTGTTTCTTTTCACGTTCCTTTTTAATTCTACTTTCATTATCGTGAAACTTCATGTTTTATAAAAATTCTGGTTTTTATATAATGCCTTGTAACACTTTGATTTCAAGTAATCAATCAATCAATCACTACTGATCTGCATTTAGGGCAGTCGCCCTATCTCTTGTCTTCCTAGCCTTTTCTTAAATGATTGCAAAGTAATTGGAAATTTATTAAACATCTCCCTTGATAAGTTACTCCAATCCCTAACTCCTCCCCTTCCTATCTTCATATAGTGATCTTTCCTACCTTTACAGACACCACTCAAATTTATTCGTCTACTGATGTCCTCCCACGCCATCTCTCCACTGACAGCTCGGAACATACCACTTAGTCGAGCAGCTCGTCTCCTTTCTCCAAGTCTTCCCAACCCAAACTTTCCCATTTTTTTAACGTTACTCTTTTGTCGGAAATCATCCAGAACATATCGAGATGTTTTTCTTTGGATTTTTTTTTCAGTTCTTGGATAAAGTAATCCTGGTGAAGGTCCAATACACTGGAACCGTACTCCAGATAGGGTCTTACCAGAGACGTATATGCCCTCTCCTTTACATCGTTACTACAACCCCTAAATACCCTCCTAACCTGTGCATAGATCTGTATCCTTTATTTACAATCCCATTTATGTGATTATCCCAATGAAGTGCTTTCCTTATATTAACACCTACTGTAGGTACTTGCAATGATCCCCAAAAGGAACTTTCACACCGGCAATTGTAATTATTATATTTAGTGTTATTGTTGTGTTATGTAATTTTTGTTATAATGTAATTTCCTTGTTATACTAGGTAAGTAGCATTGCCACTGGGGTAGCTCCCAATTGCAATGTATTTATTATTATTATTATTATTATTATTATTATTATTATTATTATTATTAATAATAAAGGAAAATTAGCCTCCGTGGTTCAGGCGGCAGCGCGTCGGCCTCCCACCGCTGGATTCCACGGTTCAAATCCCGGTCACTCCATGTGAGGTTTGTTCTGGACAAAGCGGAGGTCGGACAGGTTTTTCTCCGGTTTTCCCTGTCATCTTTCATTCCAACAACACTCTCCATTAACATTTCATTTCATCTGTCAGTCATTTATCATTGTCCCAGAGGAGTGCGACAGGCTTCGGCAGCCGGCACATTTCCTATCCTCGTCGCTAGATGGGGGCTTCATTCATTCCATTCCTGACCCGGTCGAATGACTGGAAACAGGCTGTGGATTTTCAGTAAAGGAAAAGTAACTATACATCAGCACGTCATATGAGTACCTAGATTTCTCACCTTACAGTACTAGATTTCTGACATTATTAATACCGCTGATCTGTGTACAGGTGTGAATATGAGCCGATACTGCATGCAGGACGTGGTAGCCAACGACGAAGGTTTTCTCCAGACTCCTGCCTATCCCAGCTACTATGTAGGACAACAGGAATGCAAGTGGACAGTGAAATCTCCGCCAGGTCAGAAAGTCTTGCTTCAGCTACTCGACATTTCTCTCCGAGGTAAGTTAATTCTTCTTTTTATTATTCTTCTTCTTCTTAAGTGTATCAAGAAATTACTCCTGTATAGCCTCAGTAAATTGTATTATCATCCTAATACTTCCCTGCTATTTGAAAACTTTCGTCGACCTCCCAGTGGTTTGTGGGTCGCTGGAGCCACCTAGGCTCAGTTTGGTTTTGCCTTTCCTGACACCACGTCATTTCTTAAATAAAAATCTCAAGCCAGAATTGATTGGAATTTCCCAACTACAGTGGTTACATACTGGAACTATATATTTTACAGTTAATCTGTCAAATATTATATTGAGCAGATCCTTGTCTGGTGAGATACAGTACAGTGACGAGACATCCCGTTTTTAATGGGACTGTCGTTTGTTTCGTTGTATGTCCTGACAAATGTACAGGACGCCAAATGTCCCTTATTTTTTGACAAGAAGCAAATCAACAATTTAGTTCACCTAATTTATTTAACGGGTTTTCTGGCTCAATTTCTATCTTTTCTAGTTCTATTACGCTTTCTTTTAGCTTGACCGTTTTATAAATGTGGTGTAAAACATCTGCTTATCTACTTTAAGCCATCCAATCCAATCGCCATGGTGCAACAGCCCCGAAGGGGCATGGTTTACCAACCGACCGCTTCTCAACCCGAAGATGGTAGGGGTGGTGGTGGTGGTGGTGGTGGTGGTGGTGGTGGTGGTGGTGGTGGTGATTATTGTTTTAAGAGGAAGTACATCTGGACAACCATCCTCTATGAATACTAATCAGAGGAAAAGAATAGAAGGGTCCGACACTTCGAGAAAAAGAAATTATCGCCCAAAGAAAGACAAGGGCAGCGGAGGGCGTGAAAATGAAAGACTCCCCAATTCTCGACACCTAATACCGTCGGGGTCGGAAAAGAACAAGAGTTGACCAAGGGAGGTCGGGCGGGTTACATTAAAGTTAGAAGCCTGACACAAGTAAGTGGAAGCAGTGTCACGACTCAGCTAAGGGTCCCGTGGTCACCAACCCATGCTCTTAAGTTGAGAGCCCCTGGAGTCCCTTTTAGTCGCCTCTTACGACAGGCAGGAGTTCTTGACATTGCGCTTAGAATTTAAGTGCTTCCGTAATCCTCTGTTTGTAGCTAGAACTGCGGCATCGTCTTTGTTGCGCTTTCTTGTCAAATGCTTGGAGACTGTGGTCTAATAAGACATACTGTACATACATGCATACGTACGTACGTACATACATACATACATACATACATACATACATATTATGTATAGAATGTTATGCCTTTCAGCGTTCAGTCTGCAAACCTATGATAATTTACTAACCGCCGCTTGTTTTAACCTCTACAACAAAGTCCATTATTCTCCTAGGTAACATATCCTCCTCTCTTCGCCTCATATGACTCCACCATCGAAGCCGATTTATACGTACAGCTTCTTCCATCGTGTTCATTCGTAACTTATCCTGTATGTCCTCACATTCCAAGTACCCTGCTGCCATTCTTCCCACCTGTTTGTTCCAGCGTTCGTTCTCGCTATTTTCATGTCTATTACTTTTATCTTATTAATAAGATATCCTTAGTCCACCCAGCTTTCACTCCCGTAAAGCAAAGTTGGTCTGAAAACAGACCGATGTAAAGATAGTTTCGTCCGGGAGCTAACTTCCTTGTTACAGAATACGGTACTGTTGATCGCAACTGCAAGCTCACTGCATTAGCTTTATTGCGCCTTGATTCAATCTCACTTACTATATTATCATCTTAAATACTTTAAATTGTCTACCTGTTCCAGCTTTGTATCCCCAATCTGACACACAATTTTCTCGGATTTCTTACCTACTGATATCAGGCTAATTTTCTTATTATACACATTGCACCTATTCAAGTTCCAGGGTATTAGACTGCAGGCTTTCGGCAAAATCTGCTATTACGACCAAGCATAGGCCAAACTGCTTACTACATTTTCTAATAAGATTTCTTTGACAGAAAGCTCCACAGCTGATGCTTAAATTCTGCGGGGAATTAAATGTCTTCCTCAAAAAAAGAAAAAAAGAAAAAAAAAAGCAAATATCGTTGGATTAGATACACTTTCCTCGCTCTGGGTGCGGGAAAACAGTGCATTCAGGGTATCTCGTAAGTACCTATCGCAAGAGGTGACTAATACGGGCGAGTCCTCAGGGGCTCTCTATCCATGAGTCAGGCTTCTCCTTTCATTATTTTCGAATCGACCTCCTTTCCTTTGGTCAATTTTCTCTCTCTCTCTCTCTCTCTCTCTCTCTCTCTCTCCAATTTGCTTTACTTCGCACCGACACAGATAGGTATTATGGTGACGATGGGATAGGAAAGAACTAGGAGTGGGAAGGAAGCGGCCGTGGCCCCAGTATTTGCCTGTTGTGAAAATGGGAAACCACGGGAAACCATCTTCAGGGCTACCTACAGTGGAGTTCGAACCCACTATCTCCCAGCCAACTCGCCCGGTTTTTCTCTCCCTATCATGATCGTTGGTCTCCCTCTAGTTCTCTTACCCTCCATAACAGATGGCGTTAGGTTTGTGAGACCTCGGATGTCTTTCGTTTTCACGGCTATTGCAGTCCTTTCCTGGCTGACACAAGTTAGTGGAAGCACCGTCAGAATCAGCTGAAGGCCCCGTGATCGCGAACCCATACTCCCAATTTTAAGCCTCCTGGGAGTTCCCTTTTCAGGCGCCTCCTACGAAGGGCATGGGATACCGTAATACCACCTCCCACAGAGATGATAACGACGGTGAGATAGAGACAGAACGGGTTGAACCGTGTCGTTTTCTATGCATTCCATACAGTTTACCGATGTTTCGAATACATTGCAGTATTCCTTGTCAAGGCGACTGACAAGCCTGTGAGACTGATTACCTCGAATCGAGTAGGGGTATTTCAGTCGCTTGGCAAAGAATTAGAGGTGTGACAAACGATTATTTTTGTGTAACTGCTACATCTGTCACTGCTACAATAAAGTAACTGTGAAAAGTAATAGTTAAAAATAACGTCCAACGTTACTCACCTTTTATTGGTCACACCCTGGTTACGGCTTCAAGCTTGTCTCCTTACAGCTGTGTTGCGAAGTCCCATTCATTCACTCGCACATGCGCGCACGCATCACTTACACTGTTGAAAGTCAGTGCAGCAAAACACGTGTTCCTATTTGCTATGAAGTTATCGAGAGATAGACAACGGATGAAATGAGAAGACAACATCGCGTATTTTGTGAAATCTAGAGGAGTGAGTTTGACAATGCCCCGATCAAGGATAGAAAACAAGAAAACATGATGATGAGTGCCAAACCTCGACACAAACCGGTACAAGAAGATCGATTAAGTAAAATTAAGTAATGTTATGTTATCTATGATATCTATAATATCAATAAGGAAAGTTAGCATGATAATTTATTTATGGTACAAGAAAAATTATAAGGGTAAAACTCATAATAATATTATAATGTAGGTAGCCCTGAGCGATGTCTGAGTCAACGATTACCCCTGGGTAGTTGAATGTGTCATAACAGTTTACACTTTAGTTACCAGATGACAGCACCAACTTAAACAAATACACTAGAGAGTACATCCACTATAGTGTATTTGACTTAAAGCAGGGCCTCTCAAACGCCCAAAATTTCACGCCTGCAAACTGAGGCTCAGAGTTCCTGTGCACAGTGTATCTGTCCCATTCGGCTCGGACCAACGCTTCGTCTCTGGGCTACTCGGCTAAGCTTGGCTCAACTCGGCTCGGATTTGGAGCGCTACGGAACAAGTGAGGGAGAGGGAGACAGCCGGAGCGAGCGTGACAGGTGTGGGGAAAGAGAGAGACAGCGCTATTGCTCCAAATCGAGGAGTGGGGGTTCTGTACTCTCGTCAACCAAACGATGTCGTCTTTTGCACCGTGCACAGTGCAATGCACTGATGCATACACCCTGAGAGGCCCTGACTTAAAGCAATCTCCTACGAAAGCACTCTCACTTGGAAGACATGCGTACTTTCTAAACGCTGAAGCTCACATTCTGTCTGTAAGCTGCTACTAGTGGCAGTTCCCACTTCCCAGTTACTGTTTTCACTAGTATGTTATTTTGTTGTCGTTACTCGGTAACCTGTTCTTTTTTGTCCTCGTTACATTTGTAACAGTGACAGATATGTAACTGCTACGTTATTTTTCAGCCATCTCTACAAAGAATACTAATATGTATTCGAAACGTCGGAAAAATGTACGGAATATACAGACAACAACACGGTTCAACCCGACAAAAGAACTAAATAAATTCTACACACCGTGGAAGCTTCACTTCTAAGAGGTCACTTTAGTCGGAGGTGGTGGTAGTTGTGTTTATAAGGGGAAGTACCGGTACTTAAATATAAACAACCGCTAACTCTATATAACCATTCGGCTCCATGGCCGAGTGGTCAGCGTCGTGACTCGGTCCTCATGGCCCTCGATTCGATTCCTAGTCGGGTCGAGAGATTTCAAATCTTTAACGGTTAATTCCCTTGGTATCTATACTGGGTATCTGTACTGTCCTCAGCTTTCCTGCCACTCACGTACCACACTAGCAATTTTCTATATATGGAAGATGCCGCCTGCCCTGTCGGAGGGTCTGCCTTAACAAGAACTGCACCTGACTAGCAACAACGGTACGAAATATGTTATTAACTCTAATCTTACGAGAGAAAATAAACTTGTTCATAAAATATGCCCTACCTATTGTTCATCACCATCATCTTCATCTTCGTAAGGAAAAGAGAAAGAAGAATTATTCAGTTAGAAAGAGAGTCAACCTTGTTAGCTTTGGAGACAAGCTACTCCTTGGTCACGATGTGCTTTAAACCAGTATTGTCTGTTTTCACTCTCGTTTGCTCCTTTTACATTTTACAATATAACTTTAACCAACAGCAATCAGCTTCACTGTTTTATTTCAAAATTCGATTCCAATAACATTGTAGATTGAAAACGGAGTGTAAAGGAATATTAATGGCTATCATTACTACTTACTCTCATATACATGCTTGTTTTGTAAAAGATAAATAGCCAAGCATTTGATAGGTTCTTTAGGCCTTTGTCTGACGATGGTGTGAAGGGCATTGCATAATATGGGTATCAAAGTTTCCTCCAAGTAATTCTTCAGAGGCAGTGCTTTCAGAGCTTGCACAGTTCTTTTCTTCTTACGTTTTTCCTCTAGGAAAGTAGAGTACAGTTCGTTTGAGATTATTTCGCGAATTAACTTTTCAACTACTGGTAATTTAGGGTACTCGCTTGTTTCAGCATTAGTATTACTAGTATCAGATATTTGTATTAAGTCCTCCTTAGGCACCACGGACGCCATTTTTATAACAATGACGTCAAAGATAATAGCAGTGGATAATAACGAGTCAAAGAGGCAGGATTTCGAACCACCTACTACCGTTGCCTACGAGATACATAAGGCCGGAAATACGACACATTAGACTCGGGCTCGAGATACTTCTGACAAGCGCCGCTAGAGTTCTCTTTACTGAGCTGTCTCGCCCGCTCATTACAACACGTTCCAGTATGAAAACCTATAAAACTTAATTAAAACTAGCAATTTCACAAGACACCAAACAGATGTGAGGTAAAAAAATAGACCAAGAGCAGTTGTATGACTTAGTTTCTACAACGTATTCCTTACATTTTGCTTAAACGAAATAAGTATTTAAACAAATAAGCAGAGAATTCTATTAGCGAGTTTGTCACTTCTTCCCGTTTTCTCTAATTCTGCCTTAGTGGATCCGATTAACTGATCGAGATTGCGGTCATAAATAACTTTGGGTTTAATTACCATCTTATAAATTATCAGCTATCCTACCTTTTCCTCCATACATCTGATGTTGCGACATTCGAATTGAACCGCTGGTTGGAGAGCGATATTATACCCGTTTCGCCATTAGAAAATCCTATATAATTTTTCAGCATCTTCTGATGTGGTACAGTTAGGCAGCGCAAGGATCTCAAATCTGTAGCCGGTAGGTGCTTTCTTATGCCAGAGGACGCAAATTTTTAGCTTCAGTTTCTCCGTAGGCCTATTTCACTCTTTCTTCCCGTAAGATTCAGCTTTTTCTAACAGGAATAAAGCTCCTAAATGATCATTTGTACAATTATTTTCAATTTGGTTTGCATTTTGGTCAAGTTCAGATACCGGTACCTTAAATCATTTTTCTGATTTCATTACCGTATCCTACTTCTCAATATAAAGACTGTTTTCCGTAATCTGGGATTTGAAATCTCATCAATATATATTTAGATTTAACAGAGATACTCGTAGCCTTTCCTTGACATAGAAACGAGAATTGTAGGTACGTATTTTTTGTTTGTCTATTGGGCGAGTTGGCCGTGAGGTTATGGGCGCGCAGCTGTAAGCTCGCTTCCGGAGAATAGTGGGTTCGAATCCCACTGTCGGCAGCCCTGAAAGTGGTGTTCCGTGGTTTCCCATTTTCACACCAGGCAACTGCTGGGGCTGAACCTTAATTAAGGCCACGGCCGCTTCCTTCCCATTCACAGGCCTTTCCTATCCTATCGTCACCATAAGACCTATCTGTATAGGTGCGACGTAAAGCAAAATAGCTAACAAAAAAGAAACATTTGTTTATGGGTGACGTAGATCAGTTATAGGCTGAAGATATGGTAAGTTCGTCGTTATTTGAATCAGAAATTTCATTACATTTTGATGGTAATATGTCATTTCTTGGAGATGGAGCCTTCCTCCGTTAGACACTTTTCTGTTGTGAAAATCGTTGGGGAGAATTCGCTTGATTGATATGCTTACACTGAAATCTGATGTATTAAAATGTAAGCTACATACTCGTGCCTCGAAATAGCTTGCCTGTATTTCTCTCTTAAACCGCACTCCGAAGGAAAATTATGGAACGTCACATTTTCTTGCTTTTTAGCGGTATCCGAAATACATAGAAGTACACAACAGTGCACCATGCTTTTCAATCTCACGGACACTCACAGACAGAAACAATACGCACAATAAATTACATAAAATCAATACAACATCACTATTACTCCGTACATCACAATGTTAAAAGTCCGCCAAGAGCAGAACAGAAACCTGACATCTAGCGGCTAAACCGTGAATTCGGTCAGGCCGTCTTTTCGGCGGCAAATTAGTAGCTATGGCTCGGCCTTGTATATCTCGTAGGCAACGCTACTACTGTACAGACCAAGATCACCGCCTTCGTGATTTACTTCACGAAGGCAGTGCCAAGATCATATCCTGCATATATATGTATCGATACCTAATAAAATGGCCACAAACTTAGAACATTTATATACTACACAGAACACCAAAATAATACCGGACAGCTTGCGGTTTTCAGCGAGAAAGTCTAAAACACTGCATGACTTGCCGCTTGTATGATTCTTGGCGCACTGACTTGTTTATAATTGAAGTACGCCGCCGAACAACGGTGTATGGCACATTTTTTGGTGAAATTGTACTTTTAATGGCATCTCGGGTAACCTACAGTAATCCTGTATACGTAAATGAAAGTTTGCTGAAAGGAGGAATTTGCTGTCCAAAGCGAGAGAAGTCAGACGAAATAAAAATATTAATTTTTTGTGGACTCGTAAGGGCAAGATACACTGACTGACAGAGCAAATGCAACACCAAGAAGGAGTGGTTCGAAAGGGATGAAAGTTGGGGAAAAAACAGAGACGGCACGGACGAATAATTGATGTTTATTTCAAACCGATATGCAGGTTACACAATGCGCACGGCATCGACAAAGTAGGATGTAGGACCACCGCGAGCGGCGATGCACGCAGAAACACGTCGAGGTACAGAGTCAATAAGAGTGCGGATGGTGTCCTGAGGGATGGTTCTCCATTCTCTGTCAACCATTTGCCACAGTTGGTCGTCCGTACGAGGCTGGGGCAGAGTTTGAAAACGGCGTCCAATGAGATCCCACACGTGTTCGATTGGTGAGAGATCCGGAGAGTACGCTGGCCACGGAAGCATCTGTACACCTCGTAGAGCCTGTTGGGAGATGCGAGCAGTGTGTGGGCGGGCATTATCCTGCTGAAACAGAGCATTGGGCAGCCCCTGAAAGTACGGGAGTGCCACCGGCCGCAGCACATGCTGCACGTAGCGGTGGGCATTTAACGTGCCTTGAATACGCACTAGAGGTGACGTGGAATCATACGCAATAGCGCCCCAAACCACGATGCCGCGTAGTCTAGCGGTAGGGCGCTCCACAGTTACGGCCGGATTTGACCTTCTCCACGCCGACGTCACACGCGTCTGCGGTGACTATCACTGACAGAACAGAAGCGTTACTCATCGGAGAACACGACGTTCCGCCATTCCCTCATCCAAGTCGCTTTAGCCCGGCACCATGCCAGGCGTGCACGTCTATGCTGTGGAGTCAATGGTAGTCTTCTGAGCGGACGCCGGGAGTGCAGGCCTCCTTCAACCAATCGACGGGAAATTGTTCTGGTCGATATTGGAACAGCCAGGGTGTCTTGCACATGCTGAAGAATGGCGGTTGACGTGGCGTGCGGGGCTGCCACCGCTTGGCGGCGGATGCGCCGATCCTCGCGTGCTGACGTCACTCGGGCTGCGCCTGGACCCCTCGCACGTGCCACATGTCCCTGCGCCAACCATCTTCGCCACAGGCGCTACACCGTGGACACATCCCTATGGGTATCAGCTGCGATTTGACGAAGCGACCAACCTGCCCTTCTCAGCCCGATCACCATACCCCTCGTAAAGTCGTCTGTCTGCTGGAAATGCCTCCGTTGACGGCGGCCTGGCATTCTTAGCTATACACGTGTCCTGTGGCACA
Source organism: Anabrus simplex (assembly GCF_040414725.1). Lineage (NCBI taxonomy): Eukaryota > Metazoa > Arthropoda > Insecta > Orthoptera > Tettigoniidae > Anabrus > Anabrus simplex. Next base: position 366,374,681 of record NC_090268.1, on the reverse strand, counting down.
CGACAACACGTTCTACAATGACTGTCGGCTGAGAAATCACGGTACGAAGTGGGCCATTCGCCAACGTCGTGTCCCATTTATCGTTCGCTACGTGCGCAGCACAACGGCGCATTTCACATCATGAGCATACCTCAGTGACGTCAGTCTACCCTGCAATTGGCATAAAGTTCTGACTACTCCTTCTTGGTGTTGCATTTGCTCTGTCAGTCAGTGTATTTTTAAGAAAGGGTGAAAATACCTCAATTTTCAGTTTTAACGAGGAAAACAATATTGTAAAGTTAAATAATAATTAATGTACCGATGGCTAATATAAATGTTAATAGAACATTATATATTTACTATCAAAATGTTAGAGGGCTTAGAAGAAAAACTGGTATACTGTTCGATAATGTGTAACCTAGTAATTTCGATTCATTGCATTGACTGAAACATGGTTTACAGATGGGATTTTTGATTCTGAAATATTTGATGATCGATACGTAGTTTACAGAAAAGATAGAGCCTTACTTACCACTAATAAGAAAACTGGTGGAGGAGTTGTAGTGAGCATTAAATCTACATTATGATCTGATAGGGTAAATAGTTTGGAATCAGTAAATGAATTACTGTGGCTTAAAGTAATATATAATAAGAAGAAATACTACATATGTGTTGTATCTTTTCCACCTAATAGTAACGTAGAAACTTACATACAGTTTTGTGACCAAGTCAAACTCTACGTCTCATTATCTCAAGATAGTAATATATTAATTCTAGGTTACTTCAACATACCAGAAATAAAAGGAACTGCATGTGAATTGTCAAGGGGAAATACAAAAGCCAAGCAGTTATTTCGATTTTTAAATATCTCAAAATGGTGTCAATGAACGATGTCAGGAATATTAATGATAATACACTTGATTTGGTTTTAAGTAATACTACTAATTAAGTGATAGTTGATGATGTTGACCCTTTAGTACCTAAGGATAATCTTCATCCTCCACTGTGTGTTATTTATAACGTGTTGATGTTGTTTAACATGAAATGAGGCAAAAAATACAATTTCAAAAAAAGCTGATTTTTTAAAAATTCTATATTATTTTGAGAAATTGCGAATGGGCGGAAATGAAGGGTCAAAATGTTGATGAAGCTGTTTGTGTCCTCTATGGCAAAATTTACTCAGTATTTGATGAATGTATTCACAAAGTAAAAACTTATAAACGTAAGTATCCCCTATGTTTTACGAAGCATTTCATTATGAACCTTAAGTTAAAGGATAAGTTCAGGAATACAACTTGACTTAAAGCGCGTAGGTCGAAAAACAAACATGGTGTAAAGATCGCGGTTACTGAATATATTAATTATACTGACATTGAAGTAAATAATAAATGGAGCAATTTTTGGAATTTCGTTAAAAGTAAAAGAAAGCAGAAGGTATACAATGTGCAAATGGAGTACAATACGAAAAAGTACATTAAAAATCAAAATATAGCAAATGCCTTTGCTGATTATTTTCAAATCAGTATATATTCAAAAGATGAATCTCGTTACTCAGTCGATAAAAATAGAGGTATAGAATAAAATGTACAAAATAATTTACAGATCAAATGTATAAAGGCTGAAGAAATAGATAGAGCTATAAGGAATGTAAAATCTAAAAGGTCTGCGGGGCCCGATGGGATACCTCCTTATATAGGTATTTAAGGCGCGTAGGGATATATTAATTGAACCTCTCCAGATATTATTCATTCTTATTTTAACTAGTTCTACCTTTCCCAAACAATGGAAATATGTCAAAGTTATGGCAATATTTAAATTTGGGAAGAAATAGTTAATAGATAACTACAGACCAGTTACAGTTCTATCGACTCCAGCTAAAATATTTGAAAGTATTATGTGTGTTCACATTTTTAATCATGTCAAATTAATTATCCCATGCAATCAGTATGGTTTTATGCCGAAGAAATGCACAGTAACCAATTCATGTAACGTTGTACAGTATGTATCTAATGAGATTGATAATCGCTCCCAAGTAGACGTTATTTATACCGATTTTCAAAAGGCATTTGACAAAAAAGATCACGATTGTTTAGTCAGTAAATTACTTTCTTATAATTACATTGCAAAATCTGGAGTACTACAAGGTTCTAATTTAGGTCCTTTGCTGTTTCTCTTGTTTGTAAACAACATTCCTAGCAAAATTAGGTCCTCAAAGTTATTATTTGTTGCCGACATTAAATTATATAAATCAATATCGAGTGTGTATGATTGTTTAGAACTACAAGTTGATTTAAATATCTTGTCTGAATGGCGCGAATTTAACAAATTACCCTTCAGCATCAATAAATGCAGGAAGATCACTTTTCAATAAAAAAGATAAGATATATTTTACGTATTCAATTAATGATACCCAATTGGAACAAGTAAAAGAAATTAAAGATTTAGGAATAATATTAACTAGTGGTTTAAGTTTCACTACTCATATTGAAAATGTTGTGATTAAGGCATACAGGAGCCTTGGGCTTATAATGAGAAATTCGTATAGTCAAAGTAATAAGTCTTTATTTTGTTTGCATTTTGCATTAGTTCGATCAAATCTCGAATAACTAACCTAACCTAACCCCATGGCACTACAACTCTAAAGGGTTTTGGCCTACCAAGCAACCGCTGCTCAGCTCGAAGGCCTGAAGATTCCGAGGTGCCGTGTGGTCGCACGACGGATCCTCTCGGCCGTTATTCTCTGCTTTCTAGACCGGGGCCACTATCTCACCGTCATATAGCTCCTCAATTCTAATCACATATGCTGAATGGACCTCAAACCAGCCCTCAGATCCAAGTAAGAATCCCTGACCTGGCCGGCAATCGAACCCAGGGCCTCCGGGTAAGAGGGAGGCATGCTACCCGTACACAACGGGGCCTGCTTCAAATCTGGAATATGCCTCTATTATTTGGAATCCATCAACAAAATTACACACAGATATGATAGAAATGATCCAGAAAAGTTAAGGCAAAGGGGATAATATCCTAAATATTCAACATATCATAAGATGATTGAAATGTTTGATTTTGAATGGCTTGATATCAAAAGAAAATGTCACTCGATGATGTTTCTCAATAAACTAGTCAACAATGAAAGAGACAGTATTGATCTAACTTGTCAACTCCTATTGTATCCACCTAGAAAACCGGCAGGTAAATTTAGGAATTTTAGATGTCAGTCAATCACTACTGATCTGCATTTAGGGCAGTCGCCCAGGTGGCAGATTCCCTATCTGTTGTTTTCCTAGCCTTTTCTTAAATTATTTCAATGACAGTGGAAATTTATTGAACATCTCCCTTGGTAAGTTATTCCGATTCCTAACTCCCCTTTCTATAAATGAATATTTGCCCCAATTTGTCCTCTTGAATTTCAACATTACCTTCATGTTGTGATCTTTAATAAATGACATTCTCTGAATATAGATTTATTTCAAATTAAGAAATCCGACTTTTTGAAATCTTGTAAGCATTTATTGCACATAATTATCTGGATGAATTATGTCATGGTGCCTGTTTTTGTTTTGTTTTTATTCTTTATATTGTGTTCTTTATCCTTATTATTGCTGTTGTACTGTATATATGTAACTTTTTATTTCATACTCTATTTTGTGTCTATTTTGTTTTTTGTATTTGTCTAATTTTTACATACATACATACATACATACATACATACATACATACATACATACATACATACATACATACATACATACATACATACATACATACATACATACATACATACATTTTTATTCACAATCATTATCTTACATATACATACAAAGGTAGTATAAGATACAATGTGAATCCCACATAAGGCAGACTTGTGTGTAGGCTTCAAAAATACAATAGCTAGATTATGTGCATCATGGCATCTAGTGAATATCATTTACTCCATTAACATTTTGGTGATATTTAATTAGAGTAATTTTATGAACTGTTTTTCTGTATTTGGTGTAATAGGCCTAAACAAGAAGCTGGAAAGGAGGGGCATGGGTTAAGGAGAAGGTTGGTTTCTTAGTAGAGAGGAATAGTGTGCTAGTTGATTTAAATATTATAATGGAAATTTATAAGTTGATCTACTTTGTAATAAATGTTAATGAGCCATGTGAATAGCCTTTTCTTCAATGTATTCTGATTGCCACTGATCACGTCCACAGGTAATGCATTGTATATCCGTGGTCCTAGACAACTTAGATTTCTTTGTCCAAGTAAAGTGTTCCGGCGTGGTATACTTACTCCAGTTCTGTCTTGCAGCCTAGTGCAAATTTTTGACTTGTGTTCTTTGCAGAAGAGCTTTAAATTTTTATGCATGTATAGGGTCACTGACTGCACAAATAGCTGTCGTATGTTAAGTACCATGCTTTGCTGGAACAGTTCGTATGTTGGAAACATCAGTGGCTTTTTGTACATGACTTTCAGTATGTAGTTCTGGCATGTATTTACCTGAGCCAAGTGTGAATCAAGTATTCCACCCCAACTGTTAATTCCATATTGCAGTTGTGATTGAACTAAGGCAAAGTATACAGACTTCAAGGCTTTTGTTGAAATAACATTTCTAATTCTGTAAAATATATAAATAAATTTCTGAAGTTTAATGATCAAATTTGATGCATGAAAATTCCATTTCAGATAACTATCTATAATTATCCCTAGGTATGAAACATGTATTGATTTCTGTAAAGTATAACAGTTGCAGCTTTCAGTATTTTTGCAAGTTGGTATGTGGAGTTTTAGTGTTAGATTGTCTGAGGGTTGCATTGTTTTATTATGTGAGAAGCAGAGGAATTTTGTTTTATTTTCATTTAAAGTAAGTATGTGGTTGTTTAGCCATTTCTGAACTATGACTAGGGTTTCTTGAGCTCTGTTGAAGGTGTCCTCCCAAGTTTCACCCGTGACTGTGACTACCGTGTCATCAGCATATGAGTTAATTTTTGCATTACAGTTTAGCTCACACAGATCATTGATATATAACAGAAAAAGAATTGGTCCTAATACTGTTCCTTGGGGTACTCCGATTTTTACTTGAGCACTTTTACTTAGAGTATCCTTGATTCTTACCTTTTGTATTCTGTTAGAAAGAAAGCTTTTAATTAGATTTTGAGAAATTCCACGAATGCCTACTTTTTCAAGTTTTCTAAGGAGTATATTGTGATCTACGGTATCAAATGCCTTTGTTAAATCCAAAAATATAGAAATAGTCCTTTTGGAGTTATCCATGGTTTTATACAAATAATCAGTTAAGGAGAATATTGCATCTTGAGCACTAATTTTTGGTCTAAATCCAAACTGATTTGGAGACAATATGTTATACGTATTCAGGTAATTAAGTAATCTGGTTTTAATGCATTTCTCTAGTAATTTTGAAATGTGGGTTGTGAGAGAAATTGGGCGATAATTGTTTAATTCTCTCTTATCGCCTGATTTATGGATTGGGACTATGATAGCAATTTTGAATGGGTCTGGAAATTGTCCTTTCATTAGTGAAAGATTAAAAATATATTGCGGAGGGTGTAGAATATGTGAACTAATTGTTTTAAGTGTTTTACTTGAGATATTGTCATAGCCATTGGCTGAGTCATCTTTTAATGCAGCTATGTAATTCATTAATTCTGTTTCTGTTATGGGAAGAAAAACATTGATTGTGGTTGAGGTATTGCATGAATATCATATGTACATGTGTCATTAGGTTCTTTGCTGCTATTCATTATTTTGTCAGCAAGTTCTAAACCTATACCACTGAAATAATCTACAAATTTGTCTGCAATGATAGTTGGTTGGGTTGTTTCTTCTAAGTCTGTAAGATTTATGCTGTCTATATCTGAATTTCTTTTCTCCTTTCTACATGTTATATCATTTATGTTTTCCATAGGATTTTAGTATTGTTTGAGCTTGACATAATTTTATTAGAATAGTACTTCTGTTTTGCTACTTTAATGAGCCTGTTTATCCAGTTTCGGTATGTTTTATGTTTCTTAATAGTGTTTGTGATCTCGAAATTATTAGAGGACCTCATCTTTTGCTTTACAATTGTCTGGTGTAATTTGTCCTTATTCTAATGGAAGTTAGGATTCCAGTTGTGATCCATGGTGTTATCTTTCTGAATTTTGATCTTACATGTCTTGTGTTAGTAGAGTGTTCAGAGATATGTTGAGTTAATAGCTGCATAAAACTACTGGTCGCTTTGTTGACATCATGTTCATTCAGGACAGATTCCCAATTTTCCTTTTTTAAGGCTTTATTTAAAGCTTCATAATCTATTCTGGCATTGTTCATTATTTTTCCTTCCTTTTGTGGTATTTGATGTTTCTGGGTTTGTTTATGTATCAGAAAAATAGGACTGTGATCTGTGATACTAGTATGTAGAACATATGACTCAAAATTGTTATTTCTATGCGATTTAACATGTATGTGATCTATACATGTTCTAGATTTTGGGGTTATCCTTCTTGCAGAGTTGATATATGAAATGAAACCATTAGCACTTAAGGTGTTTATGTATTCATTTTTAATTTTTTGAGCATACTGACCAGTTGGGTTTAAAATGTCTATGTTAATACCTCCTATTATTATATAATGTGTGGCTGCAGGAAGCTGCTGAAGTGTATTTCCTAGTTCTTCTATGAATATCTTTGGGCTTGTGGAGGGTGATCTGTATATAGCAAGTATCAAATAGCTTTCTTTATTATATTGTAAGTTGAGTAGGCTACCATTGGCTGCTTTTAGGGTTTTCACTGTAGATATTGCAACATTTTGTATGGTTACATGTGTGTATATTTTTAGACTGTCATGTGTAGAATTTTGTGTGGGTATAAAGTACTCATAGCTCCGGGACACTGCCCTTGGGGCGGTAGAGGTGGGATCCCTCGCAGAGTCCGAGGGAAAAACCGAACCTGGAGGTTAACAGATGATGATGGTGATAAAGTACTCATTATATCCTAAAATAGAGAAGGGTATATCCCTAATGAGTTGGGTTTCAGATAATATTATAATGTCTGGTTTATGGTCCAGTTGATTTAACATAACTAGCATGCTATCAAAATTTGTTATCATGCCACTTATATTCAGGTGCATAATTCTCATTCCTGCAGTATAGTGGATTAATTTGTTCAAGTCTTGAGGGGTGTTTACAATGCCTGTGGTGTTATCATCTTGTAAGGTAATCCCTAACTCATGATCTGATTTCATATCCAGAGCCTAATGTGTAGTATTACTATTTGTAATTGCTTGGTGCACACTTCGAGAGAGAACTTCAATGTAAGTATATTTATGAATCACTTGGCTCAGGTATACATACCCTAACTTGAATCTTCAGTCTCTCAGCTTCGTAGGAGCTGCTGGTAAGTCAGCTGCAGTCTTGATTTGCAGTATGGGGCTGTCGTCATTTTTCCTCATGAAGATCTTCCCATTCTTGGTCCAAGCGAATTGGTAGTTCATGGAGTGTTTCATACTTCTGGCTAGCCAATATACCGGGTGGTACAGCTGCCCCTATTTTTTCCCGAATATATGCAACCAGCTAGGACGTAAATGCCTCTTAGTCCCATCTTGCGCAACACCTTACAGCAATGTTATGTGCAGTTAACCCGATGTAGACTTCTCCTCACAATGGAAAAATGGTACAAGAGGCAGTAAGTGAGGTCCATCTCAAAAACACTGTACCATTTTATGTAGAGCGTGTCCAATACTCTACTAATTTTTACGAAATGTTACTATACTGTACAAACCATAAACACGCCTATAGCTGTCGGTAGAGAATTGCGCACCTGATTGGTCCAAGAGGCCATTTTCTTTTGATAGAAAGGGCGGTCGTGGTATCATAGAAAACGTGATAGGGTAAGACCAATTACAGACATGTCAATGCACCACCATTTTGTACAGTCTCATCACATCGAAATTGATAGAAACGTGTTTTGCACTGTAGTTTATAATCTGTGGCACGCAAATGCTGTACAGCAGATGTGATAGCTTACGCCATGTAATTACTACCGTTAGAGCGATCAAAAAAGGCATAAAACGGGACCATAAGGCTGTAACTCATCAGTAACTTGTCGAAGCGGGAACTTCCGCTCTCCTCGTGAATACAGAGTTACAAGGATGGCGCTTGTACGTTGCAAATAGCTGCGCGGAATTACGTATGGAAGACGTACCTCGATAGGTTACTTGAAGCAGGAAGGGTTCCAACCATTCTTGAGTATGCATTTTTTAATGTCATTTCGTATTCGCCTAGGCATCGTTTACGAAGACCTTTCTGAAGTCTCCGATATTCTTCTACGGAAGTTATAATAAACAGGTATCATAAATATCGCCACATACGCACCGATTGTGAATACCACCTGAAACATAACGCTGGACTCATTCAACCAAGTAACGCGTAGAAAATGGTTGCAACTATCTGGGCGTAAGAGAGACGCGATTCTTTAGTTCACTGTGGTGTTTGCACATTCGAGTACAGAACTTTTAACATCAACGATCAGTATCGAAGCGATAGCCTAGGTAATTCCATTACTACAGAGCTACGAGACCAATTCTTTGTCGCCTGCAGTGGCTACATGGCACCAATCGCAGCGAGCATACGATATGTTAGCAGGCATTTAGAGTTCGAATCTAGTTACGAGCTTTTCAATTTTATTTTTATATTATACTTGTAAGGCCATTCGTAATAAATATTTAACGTTCTTAAGTCTCAAAAGTAATTTGCCACCTTTACAAAGAAAGCATACATACGAAAGGAATAATAACATGCGACTTCCATATGGCAAACGACTACAGGGAATGAAGCGCAGTGCACGTGTTGTCAACATTCTGACCCACCCATTCAACCAAGCAACTGCGCACGTTCGACTCGAAGACCAACTAACAGCGGTCTACACTTCATACGTAGGGCACATGAAACAGCATATCGTAATCCTAGCAGCAACGTGTGAGCACGTACTATACGGTTAGCACGAAAGCAAACATTATGTATTCACGGGATGATTATGTGAATATGGTACTACTTTATGGAGAAACAAGGCAAAATGCACGGGAAGCCAGACGCTTGTATCAAGAACGATTTCCTGGAAGAAGGCTGCCAACTGCAGATACATTTCGACGTGTTGAAAGACGGTTGCGTGCAACGGGGTCATTTCATACATTACCCCCCGTTCGGGATGCTCCAGTGACGTCTGGAAATAACGACGAAGCTGTTCAAAATGCAATTGCATACAACTCGCACACAAGCTCACGGGCCATAGGAAATGAACTGAACATCAGTCATTTATCTGTACTGCGAATATTGCACCGCCATAAATTCCACCCTTTCCATCAACAGCTGCACCAGGAACTTCACGGAGATGACTTTCCAAAACGGATAGAATTTTCGCAATGGATATTACAAAGAGTTGAAGCTGATGCGAATTTCTTAATGGACATTCTCTTTAGTGATGAATCCAGATTTCACAACAACGGAACTGTTAATCGTCACAACTTCCATTACTGGAGCGTTGAAAATCCTCACTGGATCAGAGGAGCTCGATTTCAGGTACAATGGGGCGTCAACGTGTGGTGCGGGATACTAGGTGACAAGATAATTGGACCATATTTCTTCGAAGGAAACCTCACGGGACGACGCTATCTAGAGTTTCTTCGTGAGTACCTCCCACTCTTATTGGAGGATATGTCCCTTATGACACGGTTACGGATGTGGCTCCAGCAGGATGGAGCTCCCCCACACTGGTCGTTGGCAGTACGGAACCACTTGCATAGGACATATCCTGGACGATGGATTGGACGAGGGGGTCCGGTCACATGGCCGGCTAGATCACCTGACCTTACTCCACTCGACTTTTTCCTCTGGGGTTATTTAAAGGAAAGAGTCTATGAGCAGGAGCCTGAGAGCCCGAATCATTTACGGCGGCTCATCACGGAAGCCTGCAGGCAGATTCCACCACATATGTTGCAGCAAGCAAGAATGTCTCTCCTCCACCGTGCTCAGATGGGCATTAACGAAGCAGGTGGTCATTTTGAACATTTGCTTCATTAATCGAATGGCCCTGCATAAGCCCATCGCACCGCTGTCGGTACAATCTCACTTTATTGCACATAGCTCTTTTAAGAGCTCCTTAAAAAACAAACATAGCTGAGTACCTGCAATATGAGAACTGATCATGATTTAGATTTGTCGTCAACAACACGACTCTCACGAACATCAACAACGCAATAAAAATATTCGTCGTACACAGGACTCGAACCGCCTACTAACGAACACCGGTACTCTCCTCTAACTTTTAGCAAGCTCGGCTACCACGGGTTGCTGTTTAGCGCTGTTGTGTTGCTGCTACTTCTAGTCATTCACCAATAATATTCTCTGTACAGGACGTTTCTGCGACACATAATTTTCACGATTCTTTACCATCAAGCGGTATTTTATCAATAATGCTGATTTGCTTGACACGAATAAACGAATTATGGAAAGCGTTGTAAGAGCAGACATTGTAGTGAGTAGTCAAGGTCAATATTTTTAGGTTCGACTATAATCTGCGGGTTGCATAAAACTGCGTGAATAGGGGCAGCTGTACCACCCGGTAGATTTTGGTTCTGTTTTGTTAGGTGTTCATTTAGATATACAGTTGTGTCCCCACTGAATTTAATATCTGCACAGAGAAGTTTCCCATGTTTTCTTTTCTTGTCCATGATCATGTTTTTCGTTTTACGCGAATAGAATTTTGCAATTATGAGAGGAATCTTCTTCCTTCCGTCCTTATCTGTAGCCGCTGGGAGTCGATGGCAATATTCAATGTCCCGTTCAGGTTGAATTTCCACTCCAACTGCACCTGCAACTTGAGATACGATCTCATACACATTCTCATCCTTAGAGACTGGTATGCCGGCGATTTCTAAATTATAATTCTTAGAATACGTTCAAGATCATTGATTTGATCCTTCAAATGATTATTTTTTTCTTTGAGAGCACTATTTTCAGCCTTGCTGTTGTTCACTTCGTTGGTTAAATTGTCTATGCACTTTTTAAGTTCACTGTTTTGCTGTAGCATTTCATCAAATTTTCTGGACTGAAACTCCAGTGAGCTGCAGACATCTTTCAGGATTTGCTGCATATTGTTCACAGCTTCACATAGGCTTGTATTGTCCGCTTTGACTTTATTCTGCTGAAAAGAGATTGAAAACGGTTTACACGAAGTTAGGTTATGTTTGCATTGTTTACAATGCCACAAAATTTCTCCCGGATTTGACAGCATTGCCTTAAAAACAGCATTTGAAACACGTGCACAGTTTAAATGGAACGTTTCACTACACTTCCCGTCACACTGTACATAATTCTCGTTCTCCTTGAGCGACACTTTGCAGGAACTGCACATAACATTGCTGGTATTGGGCGCAATGATGTCACGTCATATACATTACGTTTAATAAGATTAGAGGTTATGAGCAAATATCGTAAATGGGATAACGCCTGTATATTTGCTGAGGCGTTATAATTAATGAATAAATTTGAAATCTGACTGTGTACATATTCGTATATCTGTATAATATATTTGGACTTTTCGTATGTGTTGTTGGACCATTTGCACGGCACATTTTACACTCCTGTGTTGGTGCCATAGTGTATTCAACTGCCTGAAATGTGTACGTTAACGCCATCTATGCACGCGCAGTGGTACTTGTGGTGAGTTTGAACGCTGATAGATAGATAGCGTATAACTCGCTAAAATGTAGTATGTGCTGGGCGCTTTGGAAAAGGCTGTCTGCTATTTGAACTCGCTGGAGAATGACGCTGAGAACTGGGTCTCTCATGCCAGCTGGCGTATTCAACATGCCTAGTTCAGGCATTGGGTGAAAAACATTCTGTATCCCTTTCAGGGATTGGGAATTGTAAACAGTATGTATAGAATTAGTGTATAAGATGAATATGGTGAGGTATTTGTTTTAAAGTGTAGTGTTCCCTTGTGGGTGATAGTGATTGTTCGGTTGCTTAATTCATTATGGATTATTTGGTAGGCCTAATGTAATTTTCTTCATTTCTGTAAGTACCGCCTCTCTTTATTTGTGGATATGTTTTTTTTTTTTTTAATTTGTTTGCGCCTCGTAGTTTGGCGTTCATATTTTTGTGAGGCGTAATTTATGTTCGTTCATTTTCGTCTTGTGGACTTGTATTTTGGAGCCGTCGTATGTGCATTGTGATGTCCGCTGAACTCTTGACGTGTTTTGATCGTTTCTCATCTTATTTTCTTCGTCTTATTTAGTTTTATTCTGCTAAATTTGTGTGTGTTTCTAGTGACATTCCCTTCATGCTGGTGTTTTCATTTGATTTATTGCTGCCCGTACTTGTAAATTCTGCCGGTGTGTGACGTTAAATTTTATTGTGACATCTTGTTCTATTTATTTTCATTATTTTAATACGGGTTAGTTCTCCTCGGTAACTGTACATTTTGAACTGTGCACCGAACAATCTTTGTTGACACTCATTTTCCAAAATAATAATAATAATGATTATTATTAAAAGTTATTTAAAGTAGACGGTTATATTTTGGGCTATTTGGTGACAGTAAATTTCTGTATTATTCATTTTACGTGTAGTGTTTCTGTAGAATTTAAGGACATTGTTAATGGAGGGCTTTAATTACGTTTGCGTCATCATTCTTGCATTATTGAGTCGGCTTATCTCCTCGAACTCTCTCTGTCTGCCATTGTTGATTATCTGGCCTTATCTTTGCCTGTCGTTACGTAACTCTTGTATTGTTATTATTATTGTTGTCTTATCGCGTGTGGAGTCTGCCTCTGGATGCTGTTGCGTACGGATCTCTCAATTGTTGTTGTTCTCTTACGAGTGTGTATTCGAGTATGTGATTACTAACATTTTGGAATTACCTGACCGGTTCTCTCTTGAAGTGTACGGCACATGAACGATGACTTCTCGTTCTTTTTCTGTTTGTGGTTTTATATTGGTGATGCTTAATTTTACTATGCTATTCGGTTCTATTTCTGGGGTATGCTATGTGACTGATATTTTTCGTCAGAGATGTCTTGGTGATTGATTCGTGCGACGCGTTTTGCTTTTATCTTCTACTGCTACGCGTTCGGTGTAGTGAACCCTCCATTAAGAATTGGCCTTAGACAATTTATTTATTTGAAGTATAGATAACATGTTATATGATATATTTTAGGTTTATTCAAGGAGCTCCTTTTTAGTTAGGTCGCTAGGGTTAGTATTTGCTTTTAAAAATGTAGGCTATATTTTTTTAAAAAACTCTACTATTTACATTATTTATTTATTTATTCAAATTAAGAGATGGTATATTTATTTGTTAAAAACCTCACCTCAGAACTTATAAATTATTTGTTCTAATTTCTCTTCCTTTTAAAAAAAAATGTATATATGACTTAGACCTATGTATTTATTTTCATGAAACTCCAAATATTTCTTTCAACTAGATAAAATTGATTTATTTTACCTATTTATTTGCGGCTAAAGATGTAATTGTCTGTATTAATTTTTGAAATAATTACCGGTATAGTATAGTTATTTTTTGAAAAGGGTGTAGAAATTTTTCTTGTAGATGCTTGTTCTGGTTCCCTTGTTGATCCCACCCCTTTTAGTTCCTTGGAAAATGGGTCCCTTGTGTTAAGCATTCATTCTTCCACATTCATTTTAAATGTATTCTGTTTTTTGGGTAGCATTTTGTATTCGTTTCTCCTTGTTGTGATACGCTTACCCATGGTGTCACTAGCCGGACACCATTTTGATATCACTTGTAGGAGGGGGCGTGTCATTGTATACAATAAATAAATAAATAAATAAATAAATAAATAAATAAATAAATAAATAAATAAATAAATAAATAAATAAATAAATAAATAGGCCTAAATAAATATTGAATGTACTCGTAGGCACCATTGTGAAAGATGGATTATAATTTTAACACATTAGCTGTCACACTACATTTAAACGAATGAGGGTTTCTTTCTTTATTTCCTATCTGATTGTGCATATGTACTGATAATTAACCATAAACGAGGCAAAATGTTAATATTGAGGGACTGAAGGCGGCATGGCGGTCAACAGACCTTGATTTCCACGCCGCGGAACGTCTAGCGAGAACACTTCCATTTAAAATAAGCAGGGGCGATCTCGATCAAGACTGGATCACGGCTGCTCAGCACTGCTTTGTACATGTAATATGAACTGGCCCTTACCTGCCAACTGATTTACCAATTTGTAACATTGGAAGAAAAAGTGTATACTCTTTTAAATATATTTAAACTGTTATATTAGTTTTGAAAGGATATGCTTGTAAAATTTGGTTTTTATTGAGGAGTGTGTGCTCCCACAAGTAATTACGGTACCGTACTTACATGCTACATAATCGTAAAGTGTTACATTTGTTATGTTATAGTTGAGGCTTTTCTTTTTTTTTAGTTCTGTTTGGGCCAGCTATGGACCACGTGGTTCTTATTTCCAGCAGCTTTCTTCTTTGACCAGTACTCCTTCAGTCTTGCACTGTGAATGTCTTTTCGCTCATGAGTCCATTTCACACCTCCTCCCGGACGTACTCTTTTTTCTGTTAGTGACAGTAGAGAGTTTGATGTTCTGATCAACATTCTGTACCTATTCCTCTCATAGATTTCACTGGGAGCAATGTCCAATCCTTGGAGGTCTTTTCTGACAAATATTGCCCACTTGGCAAGGTCTGGATGCGTGTGCCGTCTTGAGCATTAGAATTCCTGATAGGTAGGGCTCCATTCTCACAGACGCGCAGGTCGTATATTAGGCGTCAAATCGTAGGACTTTCACTAGGCCTCTCCAGAAGCCCCACGCCATTTATTTATTTATTTATTTATTTATTTATTTATTTATTTATTTATTTATTTATTTATTTATTTATCTATTTATTTATTTATTTATTTATTTTAATGAATGATATAATAGAAAAATTGTTAGCGTAAATTGTATAATATTGTATTATAGGAAAATTTTCTTCTCTTGTTAATTTAATATTTAGTGCTTGACAATAATGTATTTTAGTGTACCATCTTCCACCGAGGTAGACACCACATTTGCAAATAAAGAGATTTTGATTTGACTCCAACGTGGCAGGTTTGAACCTGCTCAGTCCGGTGGTATCTGAGGGTGCTCAAATACGTCAGCCTCGTGTCAGTAGATTTACTGGAATGTAAAAGAACTCCTGCTGGACTAAATTCCGGCACCTCGGCTTCTCCAAAAATCGTAAAAAGTCTTAGTGGGACGTAAAGCCAATAATATTATTATTAAGAGTAACCGTATTACAATGTTTAATTAACCTCTTATTTCCTGTGTTTTAACTGTCAAATATATTTCAGTTTTAGTAGGAATGTGGTTCATTACTTAGGCCAACGATAATATAGTTTTTTGTTATTTCTGTAAGTTATTAAAATGTGACACTGAAAATTTTGGTGCAACACTCAGCTTCAGATACCACCAGCCACCACTGATAAACATGGTTTGGAGCTTTACCGCTATATTGAACAAGCTGAATATTTGGGACGAAGCGGTGTGGACGGACGGCTGCGATCGCCGCAGCATCTTGCGGTGAATTTTTTGTCTTCAACTGAATAATGGTGGTAAGGGACGTGTCTTTGAACAGTTGTTTTCTAGTCGTGTGCTTATAAAACTCACCGTGACAAAGACGTGTAATCACACATTTATTACTTTATACAACAAAATTGGTCTAAATTATGTACGGTTATCAAATTTTATAAAAATCGTGTTCGGAACACTTCTTTATACCTTCTTTCTAATTAGTTCACATATTTTATGTGAGGGGAGGAGTTTATGATAAATGCGACATAACTAACGTTGCTTTCTTTGTAGCAATAGAGCATTTAATAATATTCATTGAAATCGGCATACTATACAGAAAAACGTCAATGTAGGCAATATGTACAGTATTTAATAACATTCATTAACATAAGAACGCTGTACAGAAACACGTCCATGTAAGCTAGATGTACAGTATTTAATATCAAATCAAATCAAAATCTCTTTATTTGCAAATGTGGTGTCTACCTCGGTGGAAGATGGTACACTAAAATACATTATTGTCAAGCACTAAATATTAAATTAACAAGAGAAGAAAATTTTCCTATAATACAATATTATACAATTTACGCTAACAATTTTTCTATTATATCATTCATTAAAATAAATAAATAAATAAATAAATAAATAAATAAATAAATAAATAAATGGCGTGGGGCTTCTGGAGAGGCCTAGTGAAAGTCCTACGATTTGACGCCTAATATACGACCTGTGAGAATGGAGCCCTACCTATCAGGAATTCTAATGCTCAAGACGACACACGCATCCAGACCTTGCCAAGTGGCAGAATCTAACGGGGACATTTGGAACTGTTTCTCGCTAGCCTCGTGCAACTACCTAAAGGCGGCTATATCGAGCGGGATTTCCTCAAGGTACAGCCTGAACAGTCCAATCCGTGAGGAATTCCTCAACGTGTGTGGTGGCGTCCTTGAGGACGCGCTGGGTGCGAGAGATCCTAAAATCCCGAACAAAAATAAATTCTTTTCCGCCTTGAGGCCAAGACGGCCGGATTTTCCCAGTCTCTTGCTGCGTGTATGTGTTGACGGTAGTAGAGGATTTGTGAAGTGAAGTGATTGTCGGGAGTGTCCTATATCGCAATGTCTCGAGAACTGTTAACATAATTTATACAAATATACCAGAATGAACCTTTCTTGTGGCAAGTGAGTTCAAAAAATTACCATGATGAAAATTATTTGCAACACCACGTGAACAACCAACCACCACCAGTCAACCTGGAGTTGAACCTCGAGAAAATCCCCAAGGCCTTTTCCTTGAGGATATCCTCTCCGTGTGTGGGCGAGGGTTTGGTTGAGGAAATCCTCAAGGAAATCCCGGAGGCTTTTTCCATGAGGATTTCCTGTACGTGTATGGCTAGCTTAAGACCGATACAAGCGATCATGCTACCTGATGTTATACAGGCTTAGGCTCTTCCCTGCTGAGGTACATTGCACCGCGCTGTCCGCTGGGGAGTTGCCGTAGGAAAGCGAATCCCCTGAGTTTGATTCGAACACAGCAGCGTTTATTGGTCCGTTACGAAGCATTAGTACAGCGAACGACCAAAGATAGTTGATTTTAACATGTTTTCGAATAAATATTAGATTTATTAAACTAAAACATTAAAAGAAAAGACGACAAATGAAGTGCAAAATTACTGTGTGATGTGCAACAATACCACGCACCGCCCCTGGTGTTTATATAAGAAACCGACAGTGATGAAGGCAACGAGGTAAGTGTGTACATGTATGCAGATGACATGGTACTCGCATAGAAAACGCCCGTTCACTATGTAATAATATTGCTCTTCATAACGTTCACTCAGTATATAAACTTCAATTCATTAACAGTGTGACGTCACACAAGAATACGACTCACGCGCAATGCTGGATTCTCCATTAAGTTCTGATTTGTAGTTTGAAACCACAAAACAGTAGTTACATTTACGATATTAACTATCATTTTGACGTAGAATATGTCTATCCTAGTAAGAAATACGCACGTACTTCATATTTCCTGTCTCTCCCAAAAAATTGTACACCAGACTTTCTTCAATAGTTTAGAAACTTGCAAAAAATAATTAATAACTGAGTTGAAAAGAGCAAGTTCCAAGGAGTCCACACAAATATCTTTCAAGGTCAAGTGGCGCAATAGTGAACGATGCGCATATCCACTATTTGGTGGTGAAATCGGAGCACAGCGCGTGCAGTCAAATCCGTGTACGTGGGGACCATGACCTGATCGAGAAGTATCATTCGTTTCGTCTACGCGAGATCTATCGTTATCTGTAACAATATTTGTGAGAAAGCTTGACTAGATAAGTGAAAATTGCGAAATAATTGAGAATTTTGTGAAAATTCTCGAAATGTATTAAAGAAAATTTTATCTACACTCAGATTGATTTACTCTTAGAAGTACCCTTAAATTTTAGATTATTAAGTTAAATGAATAAAATGTCAATGTAAGGTTAGAAACATTATAGTTTATATTTTTCGAGATATAGCTCTAATAATAGTAATTATTATAAATTAATTTTAAAATGTTAAAATGATTTTTATGATGCTTTACATTTCATACAAATTACATTTCACATTAACTTTAAATTATAATTAACTTATTTTTTAAGTAGTTATAATGTTCAGTATATTATGTTTATACAGGTGCATAATTATATGGTTTGGCATAATAGCAGGCTTCATAGCCTGAGCCCCGCCATGTACAGAAAGACATTAATAAATAAATAAATAAATAAATAAACGTTCTTCAAATGAAATAAGTGGAATGAGTCAAAGGGAATATTCGAGGCTGAGCGTAAACGAACATATAGACCAGTGATGGGCACGAGAGCGACCCTTAAGGCTGATGACACACGTAGCGGTTTTTGCCGAGTCGGCGCATGTTTCTATTGTATCAGATGGGATGAAACAGACACAGCGATACTCGCCGATAGGCGGCAGATTTGCCGACTCGGTCTGTCACTTAGCTGGCGGTGCAGCGAGCGTTTTGAAGACTTTGTGCGCGTTCTAGCGCCACTGATTTAATACATTCAGCTGAATCACGGCCGACTTGATGCGTCGCTCTAGCGAGGAATCCAGTCGGCCATGGCTGAATTTACGCGGCGATTGCATCATTGGTAGGTATTCCTGTATTAGATATCATGAAGTATCTTTGAAATTCAATAATATACACGTGCTTCCTCACCTAACGTCGCGCTCACTGTGTTTTTTCCACTGCCTGCTCGATACGCACCCGATGACTGCTTATAAGCAGTCATTTTAGATGCAGATCGAGCAGGCAGTGGTTTCGTCACAGTCGGCAAAAACCGCTGTATGTATCAATCACAGGCGGCGGCCGACGCGTCTGCCGACTCGGCAAAAACCGCTCCGTGTGTCATCAGCCTTACAGAAGGTAGAAATATTCAGTCAGCAGTATGTATAGTTGAATATAAGAATAATGTCCAGGTAGAGAAGGTTACTAACACGGGCGAAGCACTGAAATGTGCCTATGATAAAAAAAAAAAAAGATATGTACAAAAAGATACACAATTTGAAAGCTATAAAAGTGGCTGGGATTGATAAGATTTCTGTGATATAATAAAGGCAATCGGTTGGAATATAGTGTCATAGGGATCTGCAATATTAATTTGATTATTGTATGAATGAATGGAGAGTTGCTATAATAGTCCCAGTGTACAAGGAAAAGGGATGATTAACATGAAGCGGATAATTACAAGCCAGTTAACTTGATGTGTGTAATGCTGGGACTGTACCTTAATTAAGGTCACGGCCGCTTCCTTCCAACTCTTGGGCCTTTCCTATCCCATCGTCGCCATAAGACCTATTTGTGTCGCTGCGACGTAAAGCCACTAGCAAAAAAGACTTGATGTGTGTTGCATGTAATCTGCGGGAAAGCACTCTTTCTGATTACCGGTATATTAGACGCATGTGCGAATTTACCAATTGGTTTGATAGAAAGTAGTTGAATTTTTGGAAAGGTTATTCCAGTGAGGCTCAACTTGTAGGATTCCAGCAAGAGCAGATATTTTAGATTCAGAAGGGACATGGGCTGTATCGCTGTTGACCTACTCAAGCCTTTTGGCAAGGCAGTTCATAGGAGATTGCTGACGAAAGTGAGCGCTATTGGACAAGATAAAAGAGTGTTTGAATAGGTGGCCAAATGTCTAGAAAGAACTCAAAGAATAAGAGTAGGTGAAAGATTATCTTATCCTGTAATGATTAGGAGGGAACTTCCACAAGACAGTGGTATTGGATCCTTATGTTTTCTTACGTATATAAGTGGTGTTGGTAAATAACTGCAATCACAGATAAAGGTGTTTTTTATTTTGCAATGATGATACTATGTAGAGAGTCGTAAATAAGTTACAGGATTGTGAGCGATTGCAAAATATATACAAAAAAGGATACCCTTGACAACTAGTGGTGGTGATTTTTAAGAGGAAGTACAACTGGGCTACTGTCCTCTATTAACACTAATCAGAGGGAAAGAATGGAAGGGGTCCAATACTTCGAAAAATGAAGGCATCGGCCAAAGAAAGACAACGGAAGTGAAGGGCATGAAATGAAAGATGCCCTAGGTTTCACGAACCTAGTATCGTCGGGGTCGGAAGAGAACAAGAGTTGGCCAAATGAGGTCGGATAGAATAGATGAAAGTGAGGAGCCTGGCATAAGTAAGTGGGAGCAATGCTAGTACTCAAATAAGGGCCCCGTAGTCGTCAACTACGTGTCCAAGTTGAGAGCCTCTTATGATAGGCAAGGGACACTGTGGATGTTATACTACCGCCTTTGCCCTCAGGAGGAATGTTGTGAGCTGGACAGCAGATGGTAAACGGGATGACATGATGGTGGTGGCTATTGTTTTACGAGGAACTACAACTGGGCAACCGTCCTCTATCACTCTCTCTCTCTCTCTCTCTCTCTCTCTCTCTCTCTCTCTCGTTCTCCTCAACCTGATGGTTGGTGGGTAGCATGACTGTCCTCATCCAACGACCTTCTATTATTAGTCGCCCTTTAATGCCATCGAGGAACCCTGCTCTTGGTCGTCCTCTTCTTTTCTTTCCTTCTAGTTTTCCTTCAAGCAGTGTGGTGCACCATGATGAATGCCGTAGTAAATGACCTATCCAACTACATCTTCTTTCCGTGATCATTTTCTCTAGACTGGTGGTTTCTTCAGCTCTCTTGAGAACTTCATTTGTTAGCCTGTGAGTCCAAGGTATTCGTAACATTCGACGCCAGCACCACATTTCGAATGCATCTATTTTTCTTATCGGTAAAGGCCACGAAGGGTGTGAGAATGAGACTCCCTTGGCCTCGAATACCTAATACCGTTAGGGTTGTAAAATAACGAGAGTTGGCCAAGATAGGCCAGAGAGGAAAGATAAAAGCGAGGAGCCTAGCACAGGAGGAGGTGATTATCGTTTTAGGAGGAAGTACAACTGGCCAACCATTCTCTATTAACAATAATCAAAGGTAAAAATTGGAAGAGTCCGACACTTTGAAAAATGAAAGTATCAGCCAAAGAAATACAAGACGTCACGCAGGGCGTGAAAATAGAAGATAACCGAGGCCTCCCGGACTTAACATAATTTTAGGACAATAATAATTTCTTTTGCCAATTATTTTCAAGTTTTTAAGTAATATTTGAGTTTTCTCGGTCATATTTCCAAAGTTCTTAGGTCATAGAAATCCAAGATCTAGTGATTAAGAACCTTATTTCCTGAGTCTTCACCTGAGACTACACCAATATTTTTCATGTAAATAATAATGTAACTTAACAATTTCATCCTCAGGTATTGGTCCAAGGGAAGTAAACTGTACAGATCATTTGACTGTGGTAGAAAATGATCGAACAGTACTCTCCACCTGCGGTGATGAAGCTGATCTGATACAAATTTTATCAGAGAGCAATACTCTGGAAGTAACCATAACTACAGCAAGTAAAAAGATGTTCCCGAAGAGAGGAGTTCTCGCACATTACAAGGGTAAGTTAAGGGTCAATTACAATATTGTATTCGTTCTTTCTCAACATAGCATCTCTGGAGGAGCCTATTTCTTACTAACAATCAATCAATACTGATCTGCATTTAGGGCAGTCGCCCAGGTGGCAGATTCCCTATCTGTTGCTTTCCTAGCCTTTTCCGAAATGATTTCAAAGAAATTGGAAATTTATTGAACATCTCCCTTGGTAAGTTATTCCAATCCCTAACTCCCCTTCCTATAAATGAATATTTGCCCCAGTTTGTCCTCTTGAATTCCAACTTTATCTTCATATTGTGATCTTTCCTACTTTTATAGACGCCATTCAAACCTATTCGTCTACTAATGTCATTCCACGCCATCTCTCCGCTGACAGCTCGGAACATACCACTTAGTCGAGCAGCTCTTCTTCTTTCTCTCAATTCTTCCCAACCCAAACATTGCAACATTTTTGTAATGCTACTCTTTTGTCGGAAATCACCCAGAACAAATCGAGCTGCTTTTCTTCGGATTTTTTCCAGTTCTTGAATCAGGTAATCCTGGTGAGGGTCCCATACACTGGAACCATACTCTAGTTGGGGTCTTACCAGAGACTTATATGCACTCTCCTTTACATCCTTACTACAACCCCTAAACACCCTCATAACCATGTGCAGAGATCGGTACCCTTTATTTACAATCCCATTTATGTGATTACCCCAGTGAAGATCTTTCCTTATATTAACACCTAGATACCTACAATGATCCCCAAAAGGAACTTTCACCCCATGATCGCAGTAATTAAAACTGAGAGGACTTTTCCTATTTGTGAAACTCACAACCTGACTTTTAGCCTCGTTTATCAACATACCATTGCCTGCTGTCCATCTCACAATATTTTCGAGGTCACGTTGCAGTTGCTCACAACCTTGTAACTTATTTATTACTCTATAGAGAATAAGATCATCCGCAAAAAGCCTTACCTCCGATTCCACTTCTTTACTCAAATCATTTAAATATATAAGATAATATAAAGGTCCGATAATACTGCCTTGAGGAATTCCCCTCTTAATTATTACAGGGTCAGATAAAGCTTCACCTACTCTAATTCTCTGAGATCTATTTTCTAGAAATATAGCAACCCATCCAGTCACCCTTTTGTCTAGTCCAATTGCACTCATTTTTGCCAGTAGTCTCCCATGATCCACCCTATCGAAAGCTTTAGACAGGTCAATCGCGATACAGTCCATTTGACCTCCAGAATCCAAGATATCTGCTATATCTTGCTGGAATCCTGCAAGTTGAGCTTCAGTGGAATAACCTTTCCTAAAACCGAAGTGCCTTCTATCGAACCAGTTATATCACAAACTTGTCTAATGTAATCAGAAAGAATGCCTTCCCAAAGCTTGCATACAATGCATGTCAAACTTACTGGCCTGTAATTTTCAGCTTTATGTCTATCGCCCTTTCCTTTATACACGGGGGCTACTATAGCAACTCTCCATTCATCTGGTATAGCTCCTTCGGCCAAACAATAATCAAATAAGTACTTCAGATATGGTACTATATCCCAACCCACTGTCTTTAGTATATCCCCAGAAATCTGATCAATTCCAGCCGCTTTTCTAGTTTTCAACTTTTGTATCTTATTGTAAATGTCATTGTTATCATACGTAAATTTTATTACTTCTTTGGCCTTAGTCTCTTCCTCTATCTCGACATTATCCTTGAAACCAACAATCTTTACATACTGCTGACTGAATACTTCTGCCTTTTGAAGATCCTCACATACACACTCCCCTTGTTCATTAATTATTCCTGGAATGTCCTTCTTGGAACCTGTTTCTGCCTTAAAATACCTATACATACCCTTCCATTTTTCACTAAAATTTGTATGACTGCCAATTATGCTTGCCATCATGTTATCCTTAGCTGCCTTCTTTGCTAGATTCAATTTTCTAGTAAGTTCCTTCAATTTCTCCTTACTTCCACAGCCATTTCTAACTCTATTTCTTTCCAGTCTGCACCTCCTTCTTAGTCTCTTTATTTCTCTATTATAATAAGGTGGGTCTTTACCATTCCTTACCACCCTTTAAGGTACAAACCTCTTTTCGCATTCCTCAACAATTTCTTTAAACCCATCCCAGAGTCTGTTTACATTTTTATTTACCGTTTTCCACCGATCATAGTTACTTTTTAGAAACTGCCTCATACCTGCTTTATCAGCCATATGGTACTGCCTAACAGTCCTACTTTTAAGACCTTCCTTTCTATCGCATTTATTTTTAACTACCACAAAAACAGCTTCATGATCACTAATACCATCTATTACTTCAGTTTCCCTATAGAGCTCATCTGGTTTTATCAGCACCACATCCAGGATATTTTTCCCTCTGGTTGGTTCCATCACTTTCTGAATTAGCTGTCCTTCCCATATTAACTTATTTGCCATTTGTTGGTCATGCTTCCTGTCGTTCACATTTCCTTCCCAATTGACATCTGGCAAATTCAGATCTCCCGCTACAATCACATTTCTTTCCATGTCGTTTCCCACATAGCTGACTATCCTATCAAATAATTCCGAATCCGCATCAGTGCTACCCTTTCCCGATCTGTACACTCCAAATATATCAAGTTGCCTATTATCTTTAGAAATGAGCCTTACACCTAGAATTTCATGTGTCTCATCTTTAACTTTTTCGTAGCTTACAAATCCTTCTTTCACCAGAATGAGAACTCCCCCTCCCACCTTTCCTATCCTATCTCTACGATACACACTCCAGTGCCGTGAGAAAATTTCTGCATCCATTATATCATTTCTCAGCCATGATTCAACTCCTATTACAATATCTGGTAAATATATATCTATTAAATTACTTAATTCTATTCCTTTATTTACAATACTTCTACAGTTCAACACTAACAATTTTATGTCATCCCTACTTGATTTCCAGTTCCCTATTCCCTTATCACCGCTCCCTAGGTCATCCCGTTTCCCTGAATGTACCTCCCTATTACCCTTCCAAACAAATTTCCTAACTTATACTAGTGCTGTACCGATACGTGTATCTAAATAAAAATATATACAATCATTTCCGTCTGTTATTTATTTACAAGTAGCAAAATACCCGTGCTTCGCTATGGTTTAAAACTGAAAGTTATTACTCAAAGTGTTGCATTTTGGAGAGTCAACTGTCAGCAGAGCCTGTAAAATACACCCTCAGTTCTTACGTCAAACGGTTTTGGAGGAATGATTATTTATTTTCTGATCTAACACTCATTTGAATACTGTACGGAAGGATTTGAATGTTTTAAACTCTATCTTACTTAACACCTAGGACGTAAAAGCGACCAACCTGTGTAATTTAAATTTTGTACGGTACGTCAAACATTACTGGAGGAATGAATGCTGTGAATGTTTTTAAGTATTTATTAACATTAGGATAGCCTATAGAAGACCACCCTTCATGTAAAATTTTAAGTTCATGCTTGAAACGGTTTCGGAGGAATGGACATTGCGTTTTTGAGAGTCAACCACCCTCAGGGGAGAAATATTTTGAAGTATACGATATTTTACACCTACGACATAAAAGAAGAACATTTGCGTGAAATTACAACTCTGTACGTCAAACGGTTTTGGAGGGATGAACGATTTCTTTTACGGAGCAAACCCAATTTAACACTTTAGGGGGAGGGAGGATATTTGAAATCATTTCCTATTTAAGAACCCAGGATTTAAAATATATACCGCTATTTGAAATTTTGTCTTCGTACGTTAAACTATTTCGGAGGAAGGAATGAATGCATTTGTTTTTGGATCTTAACCTCCATTTAACTCTCTGAGGGTTAAATTTGAATCAAACCTTCTGTTATTTAACACCTAGGATATCATTTGAAATTTTAATTCATAATTCAAAGGGTTTCATACAAATGCATATTTTTGTTATCATTCTTCAGTCAAAACCCCTTAGGTGTATTGTAAAACAATTTCGTTCACGGACATAACCCCATTTAACACTTCTTACTTAAACATTGTAATGCGCTGTTGCTACCACAAGAAGATAAGCAGGATATACATGTGATCTGGATTTCAATAGTTCTGCTAATGGACTTGTTCTTCTTGAAGCTGGACTCTTTGACCGCATGTCCTTCCTGGCGTCAACCAGATCAGGGGAGATAATGAGATGCAATGAATGACGTGATATATGGTAGTATGAAGGGGGCTCCGTGCTGAGTGGCTCAGAAGGTTTAGGCGTTGGCCTTCTGAACCCAAACTGGTAGGTTCGCTCCTGGCTCAGTCCGGTGGTATTTGAAGTGTTCATTTGTATCTTCTTATTTGTATCCTCACAAAAAGAATTCAACTCCTTTTGCAGTCTCTTAAATTGATTACCCCCCAAAAAGATATAATACGTGCTTCTTCATTTTTAAAGGAAATTCCAAATGCCAATTTTCATGTCCGTAACATCTTCAGTTTTCGAGATATCTGTATCCTAATAAAAATAACTTAACCCCGTTTTCAGTCCTTTTTACCCCCTAAGAGTTTTTCCGATAACAAAAACATACGTGTTACGGTACTTTATTTTTAAAAGAGATTAAAAATATCAATTTTCACGTCTGTACCATGTTAAGTTTTTAAGATATACTGTAGATATGCTCATTATAAATATTCACCCACTTTAATATTTCGCCTTAAGCAGATTTTCAGAAAACAAATTATGTGTGTTTATTACTTTTACAGGAGATACTAAATACCAATTTTCACGTCTGTAACACGTTACGTTTATGAGATATACTGTAGATAAGCTCATTTTATAAATTCACCCCCTTTATCACTCCTGTTCTCCCCTTCCCTTAAGTAATTTTTCCAAAACAACCCAAATGCCAATTTTCATTACTGTAACATCTTCAGTTTCTGAGATAGAAGTATCCTCATAAAAGTTATTCAACCCCTTTGTCACATTTTTTCACCTCCCTGAAGAGGATTTTCCGAAAACAAAAAAAATCGTGTTTCTTTGTTGTTAAAAGAGATTCCAAAACCAATTTTCACGTCTGATACACGTTAAATTTCCGAGAGATATATATATCTCAGAAATTCACCCCCTTCCCACCCCACTTAGTGACGGAATATCAAAAATTCCACCCTTAGTGAGTACCTACATTGTAATATAAATGTATCCCCAAAATTTCATTTCTTTATGTCCAGTACTTTTGGCTCGGCGATGATGAATCAGTCAGTCAGTCAGTCAGGACATGTTATTTTACATATATTGAACCCTTTAAGGTCCATCCCAGGATACCTACCTTCCTTACCTATTAGCAAATCGGCATGTGATCCTTCTCTTGGGTCGTCTAGGGTTCTTCATCACTTGCTCAGGTAAGAGGCGGGTTTCAGTAACTTAAACTATCTACTAAATGAGATGAATCGAGTCAAAGAAAATGACATTTCAACAACGAACTCAGTCTTGTCCGTACATACATACATACATACATACATACATACATTATCATTATAGACTGTTATGCCTTTCAGCGTTCAGTCTGCAAGCCTCTGAGAATTTACTAAACGTCGCAACAATCCTCGATTTGCAACTAGTGTTATGGCCTCATTTAGTTCTATACCTCTTATCTTTAAATCGTTAGAAACAGAGTCTAACCATCGTCGTCTTGGTCTCCCTCTACTTCTCTTACCCTCCATAACAGAGTCCATTATTCTCCTAGGTAACCTATCCTCCTCTATTCGCCTCACATGACCCCACCACCGAAGCCAGTTTATGCGTACAGCTTCATCCATCGAGTTCATTCCTAAATTAGCCTTTATCTCCTCATTCCGAGTACCCTCCTGCCATTGTTCCCACCTGTTTGTACCAGCAATCATTCTTGCTACTTTCATGTCTGTTACTTCTAACTTATGAATAAGATATCCTGAGTCCACCCAGCTTTCGCTCCCGTAAAGCAAAGTTGGTCTGAAAACAGACCGATGTAAAGATAGTTTCGTCTGGGAGCTGACTTCCTTCTTACAGAATACTGCTGATCGCAACTGCGAGCTCACTGCATTAGCTTTACTACAACTTGATTCAATCTCACTTACTATATTACCATCCTGGGAGAACACACAACCTAAATACTTGAAATTATCGACCTGTTCTAGCTTTGTATCACCAATCGGACATTCAATTCTGTTGAAATTCTTACCTACTGACATCAATTTAGTTTTCGAGAGGCTAATTTTCATACTATACTCATTGCACCAATTTTCAAGCTCCAAGATATTAGACTGCAGGCTTTCGGCACAGTCTGCCATTAAGACCAAGTCGTCAGCATAGGCCAAATTGCTTACTACACTTCCACCTAACTGAATCCCTTCCTGCCATTTCATACCTTTCAGCAGATGATCCATGTAAACTACGAACAGCAAAGGTGAAAGATTACAGCCTTGTCTAACTCCTGTAAGTACCCTGAACCAAGAACTCATTCTACCATCAATTCTCACTGAAGCCCAACTGTCAACATAAATGCCTTTGATTGATTTTAATAATCTACATTTAATTCCATAGTCCCTCAGTATGGCGAACATCTTTTCCCTCGGTACCCTGTCATATGCTTTCTCTAGATCTACGAAACATAAACACAACTGCCTATTCCTCTCGTAGCATTTTTCAGTTAACTGCCGCATACTGAAAATCTGATCCTGACAGCCTCTCTGTGGTCTGAAACCACACTGGATTTCATCCAACGTCCTCTCAACGACTGATCGCACCCTCCCTTCCAAGATGCCAGTGAATACTTTGCCTTGTATACTAATCAATGAGATACCTCGATAGTTGTTGCAATCCTTCCTGTTCCCTTGCTTATAGATAGGTGCAATTACTGCTTTTGTCCAATCTGAAGGTACCTTACCAACACTCCATGCTAATTTTACTTTTCTATGAAGCCATTGCATCCCTGCCTTCCCACTATACTTCACCATTTCAGGTCTAATTTCATCTATTCCTGCTGCCTTATGACAATGAAGTTTATTTACTATCCTTTCCACTTCCTCAAGCATAATTTCACCAACATCATTTTCCTCCTCCCCATGAGCTTGGCTGTTTGCAACACCACCATGATGATTTCGTTTTACATTGAGAAGATGTTCAAAACATTCCCTCCACCTCTCCAGTGATTCCCTGGGATCTATTATGAGTTCACCTGAATTACTCAAAACACTGTTCATTTCCTTTTTCCCTCCCTTCCTAAGATTTTTTATTACTGTCTAGAAAAGTTTCCCTGCTGCTTGAACTAGCCTTTCCAGGTTATTACCAAAATCTTCCTATGACTTCTTTTTGGATTCAACAACTATTTGTTTCGCTCTGTTTCTTTCATCTACGTACCAATCCCTGTCTGCCTCGGCCCTTGTTTGGAGCCATTTCTGATAAGCCTTCTTTTTACGTTTACAGGCTGCTCTCACTTCATCATTCCACCAAGATGTTCACCTTTTCCCATCTTTACACACAGTTGTTCCTAGTTATTCCCTTGCTGTTTCTACTACAGCATCCCTGTATGCCACCCATTCACTTTCTATATCCTGAACCTGCTTACTGTCTACTGTTCGAAACTTCTCACTAATCATATCCATGTACTTCTGTCTAATTTCCTCGTCCTGGAGATTTTCTACCCTTATTCGTTTGCAGACAGATTTCACGTTCACTACCCTAGGCCTAGAGATACTTAGTTCACTACAGATCAAATAATGGTCTGTATCATCGAAAAATCCGCAAAAAACTCGTACATTCCTAACAGATTTCCTGAATTCAAAGTCTGTTAAGATATAGTCTATTATGGATCTGGTACCCCTAGCCTCCCATGTGTAGCGGTGAATAGCCTTATGCTTAAAGAATGTATTCGTAACAGCTAAACCCTTACTAGCACAGAAGTCCAGCAAACGCTTCCCATTCCCATTACCTTCCATATCTTCCCCACATTCACCAATCACCCTTTCGTATCCTTCAGTTCTATTCCCAACTCTCGCATTGAAATCACCCATTAGCACTATTCTATCCTTGCTGTTGACCTTGACCACGATGTCACTCAATGCTTCATAAAACTTGTCAACTTCATCCTCATCTGCACCCTCACATGGTGAATACACGGACACAATTCTTGTCCTAATTCCTCCCACTGACAAATCTAACAAATCTACCCACATCATTCGCTCATTTACGTGCCTAACAGAAACTATGTTGCGTGCAATGATATTCCTGTTCGTAATGATCCAGCCCCCGTAGCATGAGCTCTGGACTCTTGGTATAATTCAGGCAGTCCAGTCAGTATGTGCCAGACAGTGGTTGTATGGCATGGACCCTTCACTGAATCAATGTGACCTGTGACTATGTCATGGACAGACATCTAACTTTGTAATTTACGTTAAAGTCATTGTGGATGATTACCGCAAGGAAAATGATGCTATAATGGCAAATAGCCCTAATCTTAGTCACTGAGGTTGATGACCCCATGACCATCCAAATTTCTAAGCTGAAGGCTGAACGCAATTAATTTACAGTAGTTGATGACATAAACTAAGATTTCCAGAATACATTTATTAGTTAGTCACTTGGTTTTAATCCTCAAAATACGATGTCACTGAATTTAATAATTTAATAAACTGAAGTAATCTTATAATCCTAATTGACAAAAAATGTTATCTACCCCGGACGAATGGTTTCTTTAAAAAGTCCCTAATTATTTCAGTTACATAATCGTTTTATTGTTCACTTTATTCATTGCTGCTGAAAATGGAATACATTGTTGTGATTCCCAATACTATTTATTTATTTCATGACGACACTCAACAAGGTTACGTTAACACTAATCATTAAGAAACTAGCTTGGATAATCCTAACATTAAATCCTACATTCTGCACAAATTAGCACACAACGCAAAATAACCAAATCCTTGTCACATCGCTTCGTGACATTTAAAAATAAGACTTTGTGCAATCCTCGAATAATGTCAGACAACATTACTATCAATTTTCAAATTTGACATCCCTGAAAACGGTTTATCAATCTCATCGTCTCATTTCCGTCGCTTCAAAAAATGAATTCAAATCTATTAAAACAAGTCTCTTCTAAAGAATGAAATCTGATTCTAAACATTTTACTACACATGACAAATTCCAGTTACAGTTAGATTCTAGTAGCGAGCTCTATCGACTAACAGCTGGCCTGAGTAACGGGACACTAGTCTCTCCTTCGTTATCTAGAAACGAAACATATGTGTGCTAGTCGTGTTTTTAACCTGCGTCAAAATGAAAGGGAAAAAAATTGCCTTGCTGTCAATTCACATGAAATATAATTCTTGACCAACATAGATTACAGTACGCGAAGAGAATTTAAGATGTCACTCAAATATTCTTATCCCTCATGGACCTACAGTTTCACGTGGAATCCTAATTATGGACTGAACCTATTCCCATCTCAATAAATTACACAAAATAACTCCTCGGGTTTCCTACACTGAACATCCCGGCATCAACACTACAGGATTTCAACAACCTGATTAACAAACCTTCTTTACCTCCCATTTCTCAAGACTTGAAACACTCGCTTAACTCGACACGACAATAATATGGAATATCTCTCTTGGGTAACCCACAATGCTGTTACACAAACAATCTGTGACAACTACCCATCGGTCCCCGCATATCTGAGCTAAATGTTTCCAAAACCGGATTTCACAACTTGACTTACAAAAATTTTACTGTTATTTTCCTCTCATCAATTCTACACAGATTTCAACAGACTTTGGAATAGCTATCCCTGTGACAACATTTTATCAATCTCGCCCCGTAACTTCCCTTGAATAAAAATTCACATCGCTTAACACAACGGTGTGCCTTCACATCAAATCTAACTGAATAACCACGGATTATGCTTACATGAATTGGTCTTTACATCGAACAGAATTTTGTGACAAATTAATATCTTAACTTTGACAATCCACAAATATAGAAAATAAACGTACGGAAATGATACTTTACTTTACACATTAAATTCATTTCACAATCATCATAATTTATTACTCTACAACATTTCACAGGCTAGTTTCGCGACTTTCCCGATTATCCAAGAAAATAAAACAAATGACCTTTTGTCACATTTCTCTGACACTTTCACGAAATAAAAGGGTGACCAAAATGTGTCCCAGATACACAAGTAAAAACACGGTGACATCATGAAACAAAAGCATTTTAACAAGGTGGTAATTCACATACCTGTATTCGTATATCTCCTTCCATCTTTACAGATTCACCAGGCTCTCAATCGTTTTATTTAGCCATATCGACAGATCGTGGCTTTACAAACATATTTTCCTTTTATCTGATTCACCTGAAAATAATGACATAAAAACACCCTTAACACGTTATCTTCCTTGCACGGACCGAACACGCCTGTCGAACACCGACCCGCACACGCATTATCTTAAAATACAACAATTATTATTTATAACTTCAGTTGCAGGATCGCGGCATTGGAATGACTGTCTGTTACCTGTCCCTGAAAAATGACATGAGGTTTAAAACCTATCTCCACTTGGAGATGATATTACAGCCCTCTTCAGCCAAAACCTATCTTCCCTTGGGACTTAGTCTTTCAAACGCTGGTTTATAAAGTTACTCTGAAATACGTGGACTCACCTCGAATTCTATTGATACAATGTGTGTTTTAAAGACGGTGCATCCCTCTTTTATACATTTTACTCCCACTCACATGTCATTTTCATTTACTGCCAAAATTTTCACAAGCACTTTTCCTACCCCATAAAAATGTATTGAAGGCAGGTGTCAAGGTAACGCAAAGTTATATGTTACTAACAATTACAATTACAATTACACTTACAATTTACTACGGCAGTTTCCAATAATGTAGAGTTTGAGGGATGTTTCACCATTCAACACATTGCAACAATTTATTAAATTATAAGAAGACCAGTTTCGACTCATGATATGATTGTTATCAGATTTCCCTTAATTTAATTTTCACCAAGAACCGATGATGTCGAAACCAGTCTTCTTATAATTTAATAAATTGTTGCAATGTGTTGAATGGTGGAACATCCCTCAAACTCTACATTATTGGTTAAACGTCAACTCGGAAATGAAGTTCGTAACTTACGATACGGCAGTTTCGTCGCCACTATCTCCCGGATGCAAGCTCACAGCTGCACGTTCCTAACCGTACGGCCAACTGGCCCAGTAGAAATGGAACTAATGTAGAGACTGATCTTCGGTTTGGATGTCCATGCTTGGAAAACAGCACAATCCATCCTGTTGATCCAACAACCGTACCAAGTGAATTTTCTCAAGTAACTTAACAGGTCGAGAGTGTTGTAATTACTAGCTAAATGTCACATTATTTTATAATTTCTATCCATATATAAAGTATCTTTATGTAAATGAAGTTAAAATTTAAATTTAAAGGAAAGTAAATATTAGTCCTAATTTATACAAATACAATCAAATAATAGTAATATTACAAAATTCTGTTTGTATGTTCATTGAATTTAGAACTAGGTATGTCCTGTGGCTACAGGATCCTTGGACATAATGTGTTATGCTGAGGGGGCCTCAGACACAAAAGTTTGGGAAAACCTGCTCTAGCCAATAACCACACATCTCGTTATAATACCACGGTTTAGGGAGGGGAACTAATGTATTTCAGAATTGTAGTAAACATGAGGGATTGCATAAAACTAGATCACAAGGGGTGGTTGGCCCACCTGGTACAGGCTAATATTTCAAATTCAAGTTAGATACCTATTTACACTGGCAGAAAAAAAATATCCAGACACCATGAAATAAGAAATGTAGAATATAGAAATCTTGGCAATATATTTGTCGAGGTAACATATTTAATTGATTAAAGGTGCAAGACTACAGGTTAATATCTGTGTGAGAAAAGCTATTGCAAATGTGCCATGCTGGTCCATTAATAACCAGTGTAATCGCCTGACTGTTGAATGTAGGCATGTAAACGTGCATGCATTGTGTCGTACAGGTGCCGGATGTCAGTAGCGTAGCCAGGATTTCAGTTTGGGGGGGGCCCATTCATCCAGAATTTTATTTTGATAGGTGTCCAAACTTCCGTAGTTTAGGTGGTGTAGAATACCGAAAAAGGAAATGAGTGTCCTTGGATCCAAGTAAGAGTGGTGGATTCGTGCGGATTCCGGAAGCTAATAGTAATTTCCTTCTTCTTCTTCTTCTTCCCCATTTTCCCCACATCTGTGGGGTCGCGGGTGCGAAATGTGTCGCACATGTGGATTTGGCCCTGTTTTACGGCCGGATGTCCTTCCCGACGCCAACCCTATATAGAGGGATGTAATCAGTGTTGTGTGTTTATTTGGTGGTTGGTAATGTAGTATGTTGTCTGAATATGAATATGTTGGGACAAACACCCAGTCCCAAGCCAGAAGAATTATTCAGACGCGATTAAAATCCCCGACCCAGCCGGGAATCGAACCTGGAACCGTCTGAACCGAAGGCCTCAACACTGATCATTCAGCCAATGAGTAGGACTCCGGAAGCTAATATTAATGCACATTATATATAAAATGCTCAATAAAAGAACTTTCGTTAAAACTCCTGGGGTGTCTGGACTCCTTGGACGACAACCCCCCGGTCCCCCAGCTATCTCTGTTACTCCCATCCCAACATAACTGCAGCATTTCATATATTCCGCGTAGAAGTGAAATGAATGCAAGAATAAACACTTTGAGTAAGGATGCAATATTCTGGTTTAGAACAAATACGGTAATGTTATAATAATAATGGTCATGTGATAAGCAATAAAGAAGTGACATTTTATACAAATAATGCGCGTCGAATACAGGTTTCTCGTCCTTCTTGTCCATGGCTAGATGATGAAGGCAAGAGAATGATGGCCCACCGTGACACGTTATTTCGACATTATAAACAAACCCTAGATGACACAGACTTCGAATCTAACCGCATCTTAAGAAATCGCACAAAGCAGTTAATCAGAAATTTAAAAATGCATATATTTTCGGATTTTAGCTAACAACTTAAATTCTAATCGCGCATGGGACCAACTTAGAGCTCTGGGAATAGGAAAACATCAACAGAGACAGACAACTCCTGACATTCCACTTGACGAACTGAACGATTACTTTAGTAGAATAAATATTCAACCTACCCAAATTAACTGCACCGACTCACCGCCCTCCCCTCCAGCCAATCCGCCATTCACATTTCACAGTGTCACAGAAAATCAGGTTAAAAGGCTTTGTACTCGATTAAATCAAAGACTACAGGTGTATATGATATTCCTATTACTTTTATACATAACATTATGGGTGCTATCTCGCCTATACTGACGCACATACTGAACTACTGTTTACTAAACGGAACTGCAAAAAAACTCAGACAATTATAATTGGATCACGAATATTACTGAGCTTCTCAAACAATGTCGCAATCCCGCCTATCCTACTGAATGGTACATTATTCCCTACAGTAAAACGGTTAAAAACCCCGGCGTAATGATGAATGTAACAGTTGATTGGTCTGATCAAACGAAAGAAATACGTAAAAAGATTTTTCGAGTTCTTCACCCTCTTAAACGACAGAGGAATGTATTTCCATTTGAGCTACAGGCCAAACTAATACAGACACTACAGACACTCATTCTCCCTATTCTTGGTTATTGTGACGTTGTTTTAGTTGACATGACGAGAGAAGAAACACTTAAACTTCAACGAGCACTGAATTCCTGCCTGCGATTTATTTACAATATCGGGTACTATGTTCATATCACCCCATACTATCAGGCTGTCTCATGGCTGATGTCTGATAAACGTCGGCAGCTACACACTTTGACGATGGTGATCAGAGTGGTAGCTGAAAGTCAGCCAATGTATATTTCTTCTAAATTCATCTTTTTATCATCATTTCACAACATTAATACACGTCTAGATCCATTCTTTCTATTCCACTGCACCGCACAAATAAAATTATTAGATCATTTGTGGTGACTGTCGCCAGATTATGGAATTCCCTGCCAGTTCAGGTCAGAGAAACTAGCTTTTTTAAATCACGATTTAAGGTCACCTGCCGAGACTACCTGCTGAGGACAGCTGACTGAATGGTTGAAGTATGAATGTGTGCGTTCCTGAGGATTAGCCATGTTTAAGAGTTTTTAATATTAATTAGTTCTAATATTAATTTAGTACGTAATTTATTTAAATTTATTTTAAATTCTATTAATTTATGTAGTTTTAACTATTTTAAGAATCTCAGTATTTTATTTAAGATTTTGATTAGTATGTGGTTAAGTGTACAAGAGGGCCTGGACCCCTAACTTCGCCAGTGTACTGAAGGCACTAATAAACAGACAAGAAAATAAAATAAATAAATAAATAAATAAATAAATAAATAAATAAATAAATAAATAAATAAATAAATAAATAAATAAATAAATAAATAAATAAATAAATAAATAAATAAATAAATAAATAAATAAATAATGTAAAGCGTATGGGTATAGATATTTTGTTAGTTGGTAAAGAAAAATACACGTTACAACAAATGCTATGTAGGGTTTACCTCGTCCTGTTAGTTTCCAACACGGTTAGGGCCACGCAGCTGTGAGCTTGCATCCGGGAGATAGTGGATTCGAACCCCACTGTCGGCAGCCCTGAAAATGTTTTCCCGTGGTTTCCCATTTTCACACCAAGAAAATGCTGGGGCCGTACCTTAATTAAGGCCACGGCCGCTTCCTTCCCACTCCTAGGCATTTCCTATCCCGACGTCGCCATAAGACCTATCTATGTCGGTGTGACGTAAAGTAAATTGTTAATTACTTTTCCACGCAAGTCTGGGATACAGAATATAGTAGTATAAAGTTAGAGTTTCGTGACACTAATATTCGTATCTATAATTTTTATTAACGTGCCAGAAATCAACGACACTGATCTGTTGCCATTTCAACACCGTTTTAATGGTTACCGATCCAATCCGGGATTTGAATCTGCGAACTCAGACTCAGAAGGACAGCGACTCAACCAACTGACCCACATGAAAAGGAGGCGTTTGTGATTATTGTTATAAATAGATGCAACTAGTATTTTTACAAAGGTTTTATGAGAGCATTTATTAAGGCGTACGTTTTTTTACTGTCCTAAACGCACGAGGCCGGACAGAAGAACTAGCTGGAAGCTAAGGAGCCTTGCAGGGGTGTCGCTTCCTTCTCTGTTCACTTTTCCAAATCAAACTCCATGACGTAACAGCCCCGAAGCGCCATCGCCTACCAAGCGACGGCTGCTCAGCCCGGAGGCCTGCAGATTACGAGGTGTTGTGTGGTCAGCACGACGAATCCTCTCCGCTGTTATTCCTGGCTTTCTAGACCGGGGCCGCCATCTCACCGTCAGATAGCTCCTCAATTATAAACACGTGGGCTGAGTGTACCTCGAACCAGCCCTCAGATCCAGGTGAAAGTCCCTGACCTGGCCGGGAATAGAACCCGGGGCCTCCGGTAAGAGGCAGGCACGCTACCCGTACACTGTGGGGCCGGCTGGTACTTTTAGGTCTACTTATTTTCGAATTTGACTTAAGACATCCTGCATTCGATTCCCGGCACCGACAGAGTTAAGAAAGGCATGGGATGGGGAGGATACAGCCTTGTTTTTGGGTGCAGTAGAGTTTTCCTTGAGTCTCTCGTAATCGAAATATATACGGCCTGGAAGGTAGTCACCTTCACGGGGTGTAGTACCAAAGTGGTTCTTTTTTTTTAAGAAGACAAATTAAATGAAGATTCTACTTCCTCACAAACGAAGAACAATATTATCAATTTTACGAACAGCTTCAATAATGCAGCCGGATTATGTTAAGAGTACAAAAGCTATGGTTGTACATGGTAACAATCAAAACAACAATATCTACTGAAGATCCGTCACCGCACTCGGTAGGACCGGCTTTCTTTTCATATTCACCGGGCGAGTTGGCCGTGCAGTTAGGGGCGCACAGCTGTGTGCTTGCATCCGGGAGATAGTGGGTTCAAACACCTCTGTCGGCAGCCCTAAATATGGTTTTCTGTGGTTTCCCATTTTCACACCAGGCAAATGCTGGGGCTGTGCGTTAATTAATTAAGGCCACGGCCGCTTCTTCCCACTCTCAGCCCTTTCCTTTCCCATCGTCGCCATTAAAGACCTACGGTGCGACGTAAAGCAGATTCTAATTAAAGAATAAAAAATATTTTCACAACCCCTTCCAAGGAAAAGCTGTATCCACACTACTGGCCTGGACTTACACCCCACCCACTGAAATTATTTTGTGGGTACGCCACTGCATCCACTCAGCATTTAAGGTACAAGGTAAGTCCGAAGAATGGTTGGATACTCAAAATACACCACCATAAATGATACGGTTCTGGCTCAAAAGTATAAAGAAAGGTAAGGGACGGGATCTAGTGTTTTAAGTAGAATCCGTATCAATAGAACGTGACTACCCATTTTAAAAATGTTTCATGCATCGACTACGATTCAAGCCTGGGCCGTCCTGATGAGAAGATAGAAGCATTGGAACTGAGTTATCACGCCCGCCAATTACAAAGTATTTACCCGCACTTTTGATGGTGCCATTTGAGGCTCCAATCAGTCCCCGGGCATTTGACAAAATATATAGGCCTACCTATCGAACTTAGGCACGCATCCGTGATTGTCTTGGCACTGTAAGAATTAAAACAAAAAAACTTTTTCATAACTTACCGAGGATGCACATAGTGTTGGCTTTTCAGTGACAAAACTTAAAAAATGTTGCTTATATGGCACAAAATGAGGAACTAACATGCAGATCACAATCCTGTCACAGTCTTCCCAACGCTGCAACTCAAACACAGCACATCTCTCAACCACGGTGCAACCCGAGGATCCGTAGGACATTGTTATTTCCTGGAACCGATCTGCAAAAGCTGACACGATGTTGTAAGCTTGCAGCTGTTTCTGGACGTGGCCCCCGTTATTTCGGTGGTCACGTTCCGGCCCCCTGCTGAGTAATCCCTTGCTAATTGGCCCTTTCTTCATGTCTTGACATTTGTCAATACCCGGTTTCATTCCCAATACTGAGGCCTCTACAAGGAAATATCCTCGCGCATCACAATCCTAAGTGTCTTCCTTTCATTCAAGCAGTACAAATATGGAGAATTATGTATGTCCCTATTGAGCCCTACTAATAGATTAATGTAGCTACGTTAATTTAACATTTCGGCGTACGTTTTTAAGTTGTTCGTACCGTACGTAAAACCACGGCTAATCCTTGCTCTAGTTTCAGGAAATATTTTGGGGGGGGCCCGGCCCCCCTGGGCCCCCCCCCTGGCTACGCCAGTGCCGGATGTCAGCTTGTGGGATGGAGTTCCATGCCTGTTGCACTTGGTCGGTCAATACAGGGATGGTTAATGCCAGTTGTGAATGACGCTGGAGTTGTCATCCAATGATGTCCCATACGTGCTCGATTGGGGACAGATTGAGGGATCGAGCAGGTGAAGGCAACATGTCAACACTCTGTAGAGCACATTGGGGCGTGCATTATCCTGTTGGAAAACACCCCTGGGAATGCTGTTCATGAATGGCAGCACAACAGGTCAAATCACCAGACAGACATACACATCTGCACAGTCAGATTGCATGGGATAAGCACGAGGGTGCTTCTGCTGTCATAGGAAATTGCTCCACAGACCAGAACTCCCAATGTAGGTCTAGTATGTAGATGCTGCAGACACGTGGAATGCAGGCACTCACCTGGCCTCCTCCTAACCAGCACGCGGCCATCACTCGCACCAAGGCAGAACCGGCTTTCATCGGAAAACATAACGGACCTCCACTCCATCCTCCAATGAGCTCTTGCTTGACACCACTGAAGTCGCAGACAATGGTGGTTTGGGGTAAGTGGAATGCATGCCGCAGGGTGTCTGACTCGGAGCTGTCCATCAAGTAACCGATTTCGAACAGTTCGTTGCATCACTGTGGTGCCAACTGCCACTTGAATTGCTGCTGTAGACACAGTCCGCTGCGCCACAGCTATATTGCCAAATACGGTGGTCTTCCCTCTCAGTGGTGCCACGGGGATGCCCGGAGCCCGGTCTTCTTGCGAGCATACCGTCTCATGACCACTGGTGCCAGCACACATGCACATTGGAGATATTCCTGGCAAGTCGTTCTGCAATAGTGCAGAAGGAAAATCCACCTTCACGTAGCCCTATTTACAGCCTTGTTCAATGGCAGTGAGCTGTTGATACTGGCCTCTTTGTCGTTGTAAAGGCATTCTTGATGCACTCACAGTCACTTAGTCCAATCACACAGGTAACTAACACTCGCACATAGTACAGTCCATATTTAAACATCATAGGACCGCTACTAGCACCACACTAATGCGATTTGCGGGAAATTTGAATCATCGTCTTTCAGATGTAAAAATGTGCCTACCTATATTCCTTAATCTAACACAACCCCTTCTTGGTGTTTGGATATTTTTTTCTGCCAGTGTATTTAATCCTAAAGTGTATTTATTTCCGTAATATGCTATCAATACGTCATTCAAACTAAATTAGAGAAGTTTAGTTGTACATATTCAAATGCTCATTGTTCAGCACTATTCACGTAGCCCTATTTACAGCCTTGTTCAATGGCAGTGAGCTGTTGATACTGGCCTCTTTGTTGTTGTAAAGGCATTCTTGATGCACTCACAGTCACTTAGTCCAATCACACAGGTAACTAAAACTCGCACATAGTACAGTAAAAGTAACAACAAATACATCAATATAGAAATCTAATTTCTTATTATTATTAAGCCAGCAGAAACTACTTAAAAACATAAACAATAGTAGCCTACTGTTCTTGTTGGAAAATAATATTTTAATATTATTAAAATATTTCCTTAATGCTGTACATTATTTGAATACATTTGATTTTTCAGCCATAGGATGTGTACATCCTTCACCTCCTCATGACGGCTATGTTATCTACAGAAATGAGACATTCGGAGAATACATGTGCTGTGTGGGTTATGCTTTCCCAGACACGCTTGAAAAGACTCGTGTTCTTCAGTGTATCAATAATAACACTTGGAACAATACCCTACCAGACTGTACAAGTAAGTATTTTATTAATTGCTCACAATATAATAATATATTTACAGCAGCCAATGGCCACGTGGAATTATATTGGTTAAATATATTCTTACACATTTTGTCGCTTTTAAGTCCCATCATCGCAGAAATTTCTTACCGATACAGATCGTTTTGGACACTCAATAAGCATGGTAGGTCTATCTGCTGCAGGTCTAGCACAGATAGTACCAGAGTGGTGAAGTAATTGAGTAAAAGTAATCACATTACTTGTAACAACTACATTGTAAGTACTTTTGTATGATATTTGTTCGTGGCGTCGACCTCTGAAGATCTTTTGCTACTACTTTCACCATTTGATAGGAACCTGTGTGAAAGTGTAGTTGCGGAAGTGTAGAGTGTTGAATGTGAGGAAAGGAACGTTAACGACGACACAAACACCCAGTCCCCAGGCCAGGGATATTAATCATTACAATTACAAAACCCCGGCCCGGCCAGGAATCGAACCTGGGGCTGCCGGGTGACAGGCGAACGTGTTGTCCCCTACACCGCAGGGCTGGACACATTCTTAGTAAATTTTATGTATAATTATATTTTTTACAAAATGTAATTTTTACTTGTAATTTACTTCTTGAAATACAATTGTAACCATTACATTCTAGTAATTGTTACGTTCTTGTAACTGATATACTGTACATTGCACGGAAGCAGAAAATGAACAAATAAACGATGGTGAAGATAACATTTTTAGTTCCATTACAGCAGAACCAGTAGCATCACCAGTTCTCAATGAGAAACTTTCTTACATCTCCAGTACTTTCAAAGACATCATACAAATACCAACAATGTGCTTAAAATGAAACACATATATTCCTTCAAGTGCCCCTGTAGGGCATCTTTTCAGCGAATGCACAAATGTACCTTCCCCTAGAGACGTCAAGGCTTAGCGATGAGAATCTTAAGAACCAATTAATTTATTTGCTAAGTAAATGAAAAATTATTTGAAAAGCTAAAAGTCATTAACTCCCTCAAAATAAGTAATATCTTTTCCTTGCAAACTATGTGTTATTCTAGCACCATGCAAAAAATGTCAGTGATTTCCTTTTATATATTTACTAGCTGATGTACCCGTGCTTCGCTACGGAATTGTAAATTTTATACAGAATTCTTAGGTAGTGTAAACGTTGTGAGCAAGATTGTATTAAGTTGCATAGCTCTTAACGTTGCCCTAGAAGCACGACGGGCAAGTCACCAACGTCTTTTCTAATATCAAGACTGAGTTAGGGAATTTTCATTGTAATGGTCGGCCACCTTGCCTACCGTCAGTCACAATCAGGTTGGGGAGTTTTCATTATAATGGCAGACACTCACTCTCCGCCTGCCTTTATAGATTCTCAGAAAGACTCTCTTAGTAGTTTTCCCAACTGAAATGAACATGGGTCATTACAATGACGTCGGTAGGAATGGCGCGATTAAAAGCAATGCCTTCATATGAAATACTCGATCAAATGAAAAACCACACATTTTTTCACTTTCAACGAACAGTACTACGCTGCCGAACTAACAGTCCAAAGCTATAGAGCTGGAATGGCCAAGACGCAGACATCCGTGATCCATGAACAATCTCGTCCTTTTTTTCGACGGATGTGTGTGTGTGTTCAAATAGTGGATAGTCCCAGGGCAAAAACTATGCCCGTTTACTTATCGGCTTCCTGGGAGTACCCGATGAGTCGGAAACTCTCTATTCACTACACTGGCGGGGGAAAGAACTATCTGACGTGGAAGCAATTTTTCCTCCAAGCCAGAGAAGAAACCACATCTTCGCTGCTAGTTTGGAATAAAATTAATGTAGATTTAATGAAAGTGGAGAGGAAGAAGCTTTTCCTAAGAAACGGCTCTTTTCAATGTTGAATTTTGAGTTATTTAGTGAATTCTGGTACTATAATTTGGAATAGGGCTAAATTGTAATTCCAGACCAGTTCATACTACTACTCCTACTACTACTAACTGAGCCTCTGACTTAAGTGCGCACACTGCTCATTCAAAACAGCGCGTCAGAGTAGGTATCAAATAGCTGGCATTCTATGATGAACCAGTGTGTTACGTACCAGCAGTATCAGAAAATGTATGAACCAGAGGATTGGCATGCTAAAGAAGAAAGTTATCTAACTCCTCAGCTATTTCCCGCCAATATTCAGTTAGGCTGTTATACTCGGTACGTAGCAGTAATCCCATCTATCGGAGTTGAATGTCAGCATAAGAGACAAAGATCATTACAACAAACAACGGTCAGTGTAATGTTATTGTTGATCTATGCTACGCGCTTTCGATATTGTAGGCCGTCACATTATTGTCTTCTTGTTCTGAAATACCACTCTTATCATAGTCAGTACAGTAAAACTGAATAAAACATAAATGATCGGAAATTATATTCTCTATAACATTTGTTATGTAGTACTTATTCGTAGGACCAAGAACATAGGCATTTAAAAATTAAATTTTAGGTGCCTTCCCCTAAACTACCATTTCACCCAGGGTGAATAACATTGTTTATAGCTTAAACTGTAGTTTCTTATTCCCCGACTCTATATACCGATTTTCATTAAATTCTGTTTACCCATTTTGTCGGGGCTCATAGCCGGTACGGTAAAAATGCATAAGACGTAAATGATCATAAATTTAATTGTAGTATTTATCGATATAACCACTAATAATATAAATATTTGAGAATTGAATTTTAGGCCTTCCCCTAAACTACCATTTCACTCAGCGTGAATAAAATAATTTATAGCCTAGATTGTAGCGACTCACCCCCCAACTCTACATACCGGTTTTTATTAAATTCTCTTCAGCCGTTTTCTCGTGATGTGTGTACATACATACATACAGACAGACAGATAGACAGACAGAAATTATGGAAAAGTAAAAACTGCATTTTCTTGTTACTGTGGACATGATCGATACAGAAATACCATTATTTT
This sequence comes from Anabrus simplex, assembly GCF_040414725.1. Lineage (NCBI taxonomy): Eukaryota > Metazoa > Arthropoda > Insecta > Orthoptera > Tettigoniidae > Anabrus > Anabrus simplex. Next base: position 366,331,031 of record NC_090268.1, on the reverse strand, counting down.
CAAATTCTGAGCAATGTACAGACAAAACTCTTATTTTATATATATAGATTTTACATTTTATTATGGCCTACATTGGACCACTCTAGTCAATTATACGAAGGATTTCTTGATTTCCTATCAGCCCAATATTTTTTTCATTCTGAGAGATGCTGCCTTCCTTTGTTCTGTTAAAAATACCCACCCATTAACCTTTCATCAGTCTTGGTCTGTAGCCTGATGTGTCTTTTTTTTATATAACTTACATATAAATGGAACAAATCAACTACTTCCCCCAATTACGGATTGCCACAATTGACAAAATATAGTGTAATTGCAATTTTACTGATTACATTGTTGAAAATGTAATTTGTACTTGAGTAAAACATTTCTCAGGTAACTGTAATTAAACCCAATTACTTTTTTCTTGTACTCTTCCAATCACTGTAGAGCACAAAAAGTCAAGCAACGGATCATGGAAGTACTCGGTATTACATATCTTGTGATGAAACCCTGGTGGAAATATGTCTCAAATTGTAGTTTACCTCCTTCCAGTCTTCTCTGCTTTCGTGCTGTAAAAATCCAGTTAAATTTCTCCTTTCTTCTGCTAGTGTTCAAGTACCATAACACTTGTTCAAATGCTTGCATCTGTGATAGGATCAGTTTTAAGGCCGGTCTCCACTGTTTAACATTTAACACCAACATGTTAAATTTAACATGTTACAGTTGACATGTATATTGTGATTGTGTCTTCCAATTGACTTTGCATGTTAACTCAGAATGTTGAGTTAACACTTTTAACATGTTGGCGTGTTTTCCGCTCCAAGTGGAAAACATGTCAAGTCAATTCGTTGTTCGTGCGTTGTCGGCACAGCTTCGGTAACTTCCATGATGTTTCCATGCCAACACATAACCTAAACGACGCAAACGACGTACTCCTCATGAAGTAGGATTATAATTACAACACTCCGCAACACTCCTTCTCTTTGTTATAAGCTACAAATACAGTACACGCACGTGTGTCGTTCTCTCTGCAGTATACTAAAATGTATAGTCAGAAATGGAGTAGAGCAAGGAGATTACTATGGACTTAATTAATGATATAATAGAATGGCGTTATTTGTGGGATGTCTCATCAGAGGAATACAGATATAAAGCGAAGAAAGCCGACAGTTTCCAGGAACTCGAAAATATCTATAATTGTTCCCGCGAGTAAATCAAAGAAAAAACTAGCGTCCCTCCGCTCCCAGTACAGTCGAGAATTGCAGAAAGTTCAAAAAATTCGGTAGTCGGGAGCGGACGAAGTTTATACTTCAAAGTGGTTTGCTTTTGAAGCAATGAGCAGAGTGAGGGGAGGAAATGTGCCTAATAAAACTGCATTTCTAAATCATAACAAGAAGCAGCAGTGGCAATAACAAAGGCCAATTCCTCTTCATCTGAGTCCATTGTCCTTAATTAAAAATACTAGACACCATCTAAATGTGTTACCATAAATTGATATGATGAACTACCTGTATATAAACAAAGGATGTCAAGTTTAACATGTTTATTAAGTGTGGACACAATGTTAAATGAAACAGTTTTTGACATTTAACATTTAACATGCTGATGGTGTCACCAGTTAACATTTAACACTTTTAACATTTAACATGTTGTTGTTAAATGTTAATCAGTGGAGACCGGCCTTTAGGAGGGAGAACTTCTAGTGTCATAGGTTCCCTGGATAACTCATAGGCTGACCTCTATGGTTATAATTTGTATATACATAGTGCTCGCTTCAGGAAAGTTGCTCTTACTTTTTCAATATTCTTTACGTTGCTTTTGGTAATGCAGAGTCAGATGATTTCAAATACATACAGTAGGCAGTACTGATATGACTTTCGCTTGGAAGGGTTTCATTGCTGTTCAGAAGGATATTTTACACAAATTCATGATATTCATAGCAATTATAGCAACTGTAACCCTGTCTCTTATGTGCCCTGTGTACGAGGTTTCTTGCGGTTGTAACATTATCCCCCAGCATTTAAATTTTCCTACATTGGTCCTAAGTAGATGATGTCATCTGCTGTGTCTCTGCCCACTTTTCTGCAGGTCATGGTCACTTCCTTGTTTCTGTTTATAAACAAATCATTGTTCTGAGCCAATTCTCTTAGTGGATCAAATGCTGTCTGCAAAGAACTGTTTGATCTCGATGCTGTGGCCATATTGTCTGCATATACGTAAACCTTAACCCCTTCTGCCTTTACCACTTGTACTACATCATATGTAGCAGTGTTGGACAGGAGGGGACTCAGAGGGTTGCCTGCAGGTCTCTGTAGTTTGGTCAATTGTATAGGAGACTGCTATTGTGTCGTCTATCACTACATTATTACTCGTCAAAATGTCCTTTACCGGTCCTACTAAGGGCTCCTCTTGTCCTGTGGGGTGTTCGAGTTTAGCCATGAGTTTTGTCCTACTGACTGAGTCGAAAGCCTTTGTATAGTCAACAAATACGGCATGGAATTTTCCCCTTGAGTATATAAGCACGTCCATTATGTCATTCTGTAGAGATTCAACTGCTTGAATGGTTGACTGGCTTTTCCTAAATCCAAATAGCTTCTCAGATATGTGTGTGTATTGATTTTGCCTGTGACCTGCTGTGTCAGTAATTGCTCACAATATAAGAATCAGTAATAATAATAATATGTTTCTACATGATTTGTTAGAAATTACCATCAAGCATATTTATCAAAACAAACAAGGTACAAACCCAGCAGGAGGCACGATTGATCATTCTCCACCCCTATGACACCCATGACGTTTCATGATGATAAAATCTCCATTTCTCATCCATACTACACCATCTTTTTCATTTCTATTTTCTCTTCACAATATCATGTTTATGTTGACAACAAACATAGCACTACTTGGTTTGTTCTCTATAGCAAATGCCAATTTTTGGAACCTTGCAGTGCATATACATAAACCTTAACTGGGAAGCAGTATGATGTAGCTCTCTAAAGGCAGAAGAAAAAGAGGTAGGCTAAGGTACACATCAAGATCTATTGTACTCGAAGGATAGGAAGGAGAGAAAAGTTGGACTATGTCAAGAGGATAACCCTTGGATGCCCTTGGTGTTGTGTGAGATCAGTTAGTATAACCTCTTTGATTCTTGTTACTCCTGAGATTTGTTTACGAGAGCTTTGAAATAAGCAAAGAAACACACTTCAAGTTTTAGTTTGGTATCATTTTTGTAGTTCGCTAGATGGCTTCCATGTATATATGTGTATTAAAATAAATGTGTTCGATTATTGTGGAATTGTACCCGTGTTTTATCGTTTTTGAAGTGCATTCCCAACATTTGGCGACCGTGACATTAGACAGTTATATAATCATATAAACAGTTTCATACGTAGTATTTCAAGCATGGAAGTGAATATAGCTGTGACAAAGAAATCAAGAGCGGTATTACGGCGATCAATAACCAAGATCTACAATGAGCTTGACGCGTTACTACAGATGCCGGAGAAAGATACGGAAAGTATTAGTGCACATATGGATCTATTAGAAACAAAATTTCATGAATTAACAGGTATGGATACTCTTATCTTCACTAATATGATTGAGAACGTGGAGGTTAGGGATGACGAGTTAGACAAAGAAATCAGTATGGCTGACGAGTATAAGTTCAAATTTTATAAGGTTAAGACTGTTGTTACGAAATTATTAAATGAAGACCGGAACTCAGAAGCTACTGCAGTATCAGTTAATTCTAACTCATCACTCCAAGTTAAGCGTTCATACAAACTGCCTTTGTTGGAATTGAAAAAGTTCGGAGGTGAACTAAAAGATTGGCTTCCTTTCTGGTCACAATTTAAGAAAATTGATGAGGACCCTCTTTTAGACCCTAGTGATAAATTCCAATACCTCATACACTTCTGGATCCAGAGCAAGAGATTTAGTTGAGAGCTTTCCTGCTACCGGAGAAAATTACTGTAAAGCAATATCAAGTCTCAAAGCACGCTATGGGAAGGATGATTTGCTGGTAGAAGTGTACATTAGGGAGTTGTTAAGTTTAATCTTACAGAATGCTGTGAGCCCTAATAAGGTGTGTTTATCATCCCTCTATGATAAGCTTCAGAGTCATATAGGAGCCCTAGGAACCTTAGGTGTCACAACGGACAAGTGTAATTCCATGCTTTTACCACTAGTAGAGTCATGTTTGCCTGAGGACATTCTAAAAACTTGGGAGAGAACTTCTTCAATCGCGCTCATTGGCCAGTCTTCTTCAAATTCAGCTGTTGAACCAGGGGGGGGCTAGTGTCGGTGACCAGAGTGTGAATTCCAAGAATCGTTTAGACAGTTTGATGCAATTTCTTAGATGTGAAGTAGAACAGGAACAGAAGATTACTTTGGTTATGTCAGGGTTTGGTGTTTTGTCTTCGGTAGCTGTCAAGGGAGGTCCAAAGAAGAAGGAAAAGAGCTTGAATTACACCACTAATCCGAATGAGAACATTCCCACAGCAGCAGGTCTCCTTACTGCATCTGGTAGAGAAACAGCAGGGTGTGTCTTTTGTTCGTCTAATCACAAGTCTCAAGACTGTATTAAGGCCCAGAAGATGACTTTGCAAGAACGTCGTCTTGCACTTGAGACTAAAAGATGCTGTTTTTCTTGTCTCAAGGTCGGACATCCAGTGAAGAAATGTAGAAATAGGCCTAGGTGCATCATTTGTAGTCGAGGACACTTTGTGGTTATGTGTGATAAGTTGCCACAAACCCAGGTAGACTCAGCCGTAGAGAGACCGAACTCAACAGGAGACAAAATGGCTTCAAGTGCGCAAGTCCAGAAAGATGAAGCTTTAGCTAGTTTGTCGAACCATTGTGGGGTGCTGATGCAAACACTAGTTGTCAAGGTTCGGGGCCAAAGAGTTCAGCGGACTGTAAGAGCATTAATTGATTCAGCATCACAACGTTCCTACATTTTGAAGAGTACAGCCACGGAAATGGGATATCAAACTGGCAGACAGGAAAATATCCAACACTCGCTATTTGGAGGTACAAACACTGGAGTATACCATCATTGTGTGTACACTATTTATCTCTCTAGTCTGGATGGTAGCTACAACTGTCACTTTGAAGCATTAGACCAAACAAGAATTTGTGGTGCCATACCTTTAGTACAGCAAGGTCCTTGGATTGAAGAACTAAGTAGTCAGAACATTGTTTTGAGTGACATCGAATCTTATGGACCAATAGAAATATTAATTGGAGCTGATGTTGCAGGCAAATTGTTTACAGGAGGCCACAAGATACTAAGTACTGGACTAGTGGCCATGGAAACTCGTTTGGGATGGATTTTAATGGGCAAAGTACCTTCAGAACATAGGAATGAGGAAAGTATGGCTATGGTGGTGACTGCTATGGTAACAAGAGAAGCCACCATCACAGATTTGTGGACTCTAGATACTTTAGGGATTAGCGATCCATCTGAGAAACGCAGCAGATCTGAGATTGAGTCTACTACACAGCAACATTTCCTTGATACAGTATCAGTCAATGAAGAAGAGCGGATTGAAGTTCACCTCCCATGGGTTGAGAACCATCCTCCACTGCCTGATAATTACCAATTATCACTGAAGAGACTGATGTCTACTGTTAAGAGATTGAAGACTGAAGGTTACTATGATGCTTATCAGGAAGTACTAGATGATTGGCTGAGGGAAGGGGTGATAGAAGAAGTGCCTCCTCAGGAAATGGATGTTCATTGCCACTATTTGCCTCATCGTCACGTTGTGAAACCTGGATCAACAACACCAGTGCGCCCCGTGTTCGATGCCTCGTCTAAAGAAGATAAACAGCCCAGCCTCAATCAATGTCTTGAGAAAGGCCCTAATTTAATTGAGAAAATACCTTCCGTGTTGGCTCGTTTCCGACTGAAGAAGGTGGGAGTTGTTGGAGACATAAGAAGAGCTTTTCTCCAGATCAGCATTCGTGAGAGAGACAGAAATTTTTTGAGATTCTTGTGGTTAGACAGAAATGGAAGTCTCAAGACATACAGACATTGTCGTGTTGTATTTGGAGTCTCTCCAAGTCCTTTTCTATTAGAATCATGCATCAAACTTCATCTTGAAAATACATTAGTACTGTGTGAGGAAGGGAAGTCACCATGGCCCAAGTCATTTGTGGAACTTCTTACCCATAGCTTCTATGTTGATAATTGCCTTGCCAGTTTGGACGATGAAGAACAAGCTAAACAGTTTATTGATGTAGCTTCAGGTGTCATGAGGGAACGGCAATTTTGTCTTCGAGGGTGGGAGTTGACCGGAAGTAATGATGTTTCCGGACCTACCAATGTGTTAGGACTCCTATGGAACAAGTCCGACGATTCCTTAGCAATCAACATAGATAACCTTCTTTCGATTAGCTTTGAGAAAATAACAAAGAAAGTTATTTTGAGTGCTGCCCATAGAATTTTTGATCCGGTGGGTGTCACATGTAGTGTAGCATTAATACCAAAATTGTTGCTTCAACAGACTTGGAGAGAAGGTTTGACATGGGATGAAGAAGTCAATGAAGAGATCAAAATGAAATTCTTGAGTTGGCTTGAAGAAGTTCCTCTTTTAGCTCAAGTCAAGATTCCTCGTTGGTTGTCTAACTGCAACAGCCCAGACGACTCCTGGACACTTCACATTTTTTCAGATGCCTGTCAGACATCATATGCAGCAGCTGTATTCCTGCGTGTTGAGCAAGGGGGTGAAGTGAGTGTTCACTTGGTGGCTGCCAAGTCAAGAGTTGCACCAACTGGAAAATCAGGCAAGGGATTGACCATTCCCAGGTTAGAACTTTTAGCAGCTTCAATAGCAACGAGATTATATGCATCGATTGTAAAGGATTATTGTATTCCCGATATTAAGGCAATTTTTTGGACAGATGCTTCAACTGTTCTCGCTTGGATTCAGCGAAGTGAAGCATGGGATGCTTTTGTCATGAACCGAATTAAAGAGATACGAGAACTGTCAGTTGGTTGCGAATGGCGACATGTTCCTGGAAAAGAAAACCCATCAGATCTTCCATCACGCGGATGTTCTGTGAAGAAGTTGATACAATGCCGTTGGTGTGAAGGCCCTGGTTGGTTGAGAGAAAATCCAGACTGCTGGCCACAAACTGACTTTTCTTATAATGAGGAAGAGATAAATTCGGAGAGTAGGAAGAATGTCGTTTCATTGATATCAAGTAATTCAGAAGACATCGGTAAAGATTGGTATTACCAACACTTTTCTCAGTACAAGAAAATTGTAAGGATGGTAGGCTGGATGTTCCGCTTTCTGACCAACTGTTGCATCAGCAAAGCTCAACGCATACATTGTGACCTGACAAGTGAGGAATTTGTCACGGCAGAAAGGAAGATTTTACGGTGGGTGCAGGAGGAAGTGTTCATAGATGTTTTCAATTCCAAACTAAAGAGCTTACTTCCGTTTGTTGACGAACAGGGATTGATTCGTTTGATGACCAAGATATCAAACCGGGATGATGTCAGGGACTTTTGTCATCCCATTGTGCTCCCAAAGGCTGATCACCCAGTCGTTCAGCGACTGATTATGGACGCCCATCTTAGCAACTGTCATGCTGGTACGCAGATGCTTTTGTCAATTCTGAGGCAACAGTATTGGATTCTAGGAGGTAGACAAACAATTAGAGCTGTTATTAACTCCTGCATGATTTGTAAACGTCATAGTTCAAAGAAGTTGAAGGCTCATCCTTCACCTTTACCTGAGAGTAGAGTGCGTGACGCAAGAATTTTTGAAGTTACTGGAGTTGATTTTGCTGGTCCTCTCTACATCAAAGCCGATGATGGAACCTCGAAGAAGGCATGGGTTTGCTTATTCACTTGTGGAGTTTACCGTGCAGTTCGATTGAAACTGGTATCTTCGTTATCAACAAATAGCTTTCTACAAGCTTTCAGACGTTTCTGCAGCAAACAAGGAAGACCTGTCATTGTCTACAGTGACCAGGGAACAAATTTTGTTGGGTTTAAGAACTCCTGTCACAAACTAGACTGAAATGCAATCTCACAATACAGTTCAGCGCGGAAGATAGATTGGCGTTTTAATCCTCCAGCTTCGCCATGGTGGGGAGGTTGGTGGGAACGACTAGTAGGAATGCTCAAAACTCTTCTCCGTCGAGTGCTTGGTCGATCATCTGTCAACTATGAAGAGATGCAGACAATCCTCTGTGACTGCGAAACCGTCTTAAATTCTCGGCCATTAACCTATTTGTCTGACAACCCATCAGATCTGGCTGCTCTAACTCCAAACATGTTTCTACACGACATAGAAGAAGTAGGAGTACCCGAGTATGACCTGTTCGAAGCAACTGATCTTCGGAGAAGACTGCAGTATCGCCTTCAGTTGAAAAAGAATCTTAGAGAAAGATTTCGTACTGAGTATTTAGGTCAGTTGAAGTTATTCGCCAGCATGGATAAGCCACATGATCTCAAACTGGGGGAAATTGTTTTGGTTGGCAATGATGACACTAGAAGAATGGATTGGCCATTGGGACGAGTTGTCGAGCTTGTTAAGGGAAAGGATGGCAATGTTAGAGTAGTTCGTGTCATCACTGCTTCAGGCGAGCTTATAAGGCCAGTTCAAAGAATATACCCACTAGAACTCGAGTTTCAACCACCTGAGGATACCCAGGAAATCCGAAACCACCTAAGGAAAGACTTTGTTCCAAGTGAGAAAAATATAAAGGATAATCACGAGGCCGGAGCATGTGACTCTTCTACTCCTGCTGAAGATGGTCCTCAAGTTTCAAAGCAGACAGTGAAAATAACTTGTCTAGGACGATTGATTCACAAGCCAGAAAAGTTAAATTTGTGATATGTGTCAATTAACATATTTATTTGTGTTTATATTATTGAATTTTATCATTTTGTAATTGTTTCAGGACTATTTTATGAAAGTGGCAATTTGTGCATAAAGGGTGTAAGTCAATTCATGTTAACATTCATTTGACTTAGGTGGGAGGATGTTGTGTGAGATCAGTTAGTGTAACCTCTTTGATTCTTGTTACTCCTGAGATTTGTTTACGAGAGCTTTGAAATAAGCAAAGAAACACACTTCAAGTTTTAGTTTGGTATCATTTTTGTAGTTCGCAAGATGGCTTCCATGTATATATGTGTATTAAAATAAATGTGTTCGATTATTGTGGAATTGTACCCGTGTTTTATCGTTTTCGAAGTGCATTCCCAACACTTGGTTTCAATTTGAACTACAGGAATTTAGTTAAGTTGCCACCCATAGGAACTAACCTGGTACTCATTTTTAGTGTAGGCTGAGTGAATCTCAGGGCCATGCACACTTCCAGAAGAGGAAATCTAGTTTCTTATATTTTTTGACTTCCTGACAAATAAATATTTGTACTTTAAGATTTCCTGACAGAAAACCTACCCATGTCTTTACTGCCTCGACCAGGCATCCTCAATTAAAATATAATAGTTGTCTGGTATAACAAGCGAGATGGCTGCACGGTTTGTGTTTCAAAGCTGTGGGCTTGCATTAAGAAGTGGTGAGTTCAAGACCCCACTGTCGGCAGCCCTGAAGATAGTTTTCTGTGGTTTCCTATTTTCACATCAGGCACCTTAATTAAGGCCACAGTTGCTTCCTTTCCAGTTCTAGCCCTCCTATCCCATCATTGTCATAAGACCAGTATGCGTCAAGGCGAGGTATAAACAATAGTAAAAACAAAACAAGAAGTTATATAATAAACATAACTATAAAGGAGTCTGTATAACATTTATCAATGTTATTTGCTTTACATCCCACTACTTTCATGGTTTTTGGAGCCGCCAAGGTGCCGCAATTTAGTCCCACAGGTGTTCTTTTACATTCCAGTAAATTTACTGACACGAGGTTGACGTATTTGAGCACCTTCAAATACCACTGGACTGAGCGAGGATCGAACCTGCCAAGTTGCAGTCAGAAGGCCAGCACTTCAACCGTCTGAGCCACTCAGCGGGGCGAGTGTGACATTTTTTCCAAAATAGTTATGTTATAGGTCTGCATATCCTCAGTATAGAATTCCCAGGCCTTTGAGTGCTCGTATGTCCAAGAAACTACATAAATGGCTAAACAGGACCTAATCAGGTACTTGGTATTTTTTTATTTTTATTTTATTTTATTTTTTTTGCTAGTGGCTTTACGTCACACCGACACAGATAAGTCTTATGGCGACGATGGGATAGGTAAGGGCTAGGAGTTGGAAGGAAGCAGCCATAGCCTGCTGTGAAAATGGGAAACCACGGAAAACCATCTTCAGGGCTGCTGACAGTGGGATTCGAACCCACTATCTCCTGGATGCAAGCTCACAGCTGCGTGCTTCTAACTACACGGCCAACTCACCCGGTACTTGGTACTTTAAAAAAAAAATGCTAATTGTTTACAGAAATATATCACTGACACATAGGTTTGTGGCGATGCTAGCATAGGGAAGGAAGTAGCTGTGGCTATACTGAAGTATATCCCCATATTTGTTTGTTGTGAAATGGGAAACCATGGGAAACCCCCTTCAGGACTGCCAACAGTGGGAGTTTAATTCCACCATCTCTCAAATGCAAGCAATAATTAACACAAATATGGAATGTAATAGTGGTCAGTAAAAAAAGCAAAGTCACCTCCGTACAGGCCATGAAGGCCCTTGGAGGAGTGGAAGGTAAAGGCTTCCACCTTTGTTAACCTTGACATGTGATGGGGTAAAGTGGTTAGCTCTAAGCCCGGCCGCCTTTGCCCCCAGGAATTAACCTGGTACTCATTTTGGTGTAGGCTGAGTGAACCTCATGGTCATATGCACCTCCGGAAGTGGAAATCTCGTTTCTTAAATTTTACAACTTCCTGACGGGAATTCGAATCCACGTCCTTCTGGGCGAACCGAGCACGCCTTTACCACCTCAGCCAGGTAGCCCCTAATAGTGGTCAGTATATGATGTAAACAAAAGGTGTACAAGGCATGCACGCACATGCACACACACTCTCTCTCTCTCATCAGCCAAAATGTCCACCTCAAATAACTGTTTTCACTTTCAGTAATGTTACCGATGGGTTCATAATCAAACTTGAAATACTTTTCCAAAGTGTCAGTATGTGCTGAGATAACGGTACCAACTTTTTATATTCTTAAATGGAACTACACTGTCTTTTACAACTGACAATAGTAATATCCATTGCAAATTCAGGGGTGTGATGATTTTCAAAATCCAACAAGTACTTACTTCTCAAGAAAATGGGAATGTCTTCAAATGCGCTTTGCTCCACAGTCATGAGCAATCCCATTCAAAAGCGATATTATCACATAAGAGCCGTTGGATATCTCCTTTGCCTGTTACCTTAGGCAATATTAAATTTCTTAAATCATGCAGTGTTATCAGAGTGTATCCACAAGCCTCGCTGTCAGAAGAACATGAGGGAACTCTGCACATAGCATGTGCCTTGGCTGCCTGGTTAGAGATTCATTCAAATATGACAAAGAAAGCATGTTTGAAGATATTCTTTTTTCTTTTTTTCTCTAGGAGTACTAGTCAAATTTCAAAAATAATCAAACTCCTGAATTTTCAATGCCAGTATAACATCTGATGCTACATATACTTGCTATAGCACTGCAGGATGAATGGCCTGCCAATCCCCCATATACATTTTTACATTTGGCAGACAATCTTTCCCACAGAATTTGAGCTGTAATAAAGGCAGAGAGGGGGGTGGGGAATCTACCAAACACCAACAGAACTATGGTTCATTCCACATTAAGAAAACAGTATTGCTCTTATGAAAACAGGGTTGCCATATCGAACGGCTCTGCGCAACACAATCACGGGGAAACGGCGGCACATAAATATGTGAAATTCAATATTTAACTTCAAGATAACAAGCGGAATAAACTAAGCTGCAAATAATTTGTATGAACTAAGGGGGACGAACAGTTTACAGGGGCTATTTTTGGTTTGTACAGAATCAGAGATAAACTACAGCACATAAAAACCTTCGCATTGAAGTGTATGGTAAATCGGCGGAAGAAATAGACAAATAATATTTTTATAAGTTCGAAGGGTGAAAGATGCATATAATAAATTTCCCCAGACGGGCTGAGTGACGCATACTGTTGAGGCGCTGGTCTTCTGACCACAACTTGGCAGGTTCGATCCTGGCTCAGTCCGGTGCTATATGAAGGCGCTCAAATACTTCAGCCTCGTGTCGCTAGATTTACTGGCATGCAAAATCTCCTGCAGGACAAAATTCTAGCACCTAGGCATCTCTGAAATCCGTAAAAGTAGTTAATGGGGCGTAAAACTATTATTATTATTATTATTATTATTATTATTATTATTATTATTATTATTATTCACGAGGCAACACAGAGTACTACTGCGCTGTCATATTGCTTAACAAAAGACAATAGTAAAAATTAAATGCGGTCTTAAAGAAAACAGCAGTAATTAAAATACACTTAAGAAAGAACAGCTAAATAACAAAACCAAACAAAACACATGACAAATTTTTGTATCAGTATAAGTTATGCCATGACTTATCGCTGCACACCACAGCATCAAAATCTTCAGTAACAACTTCTGAACAGTATGAAAATAATACAACACACCACACACATACTATGCAATATACAACCAAAGTAAAATATCAGCCATTAGACAACTTTATGGTCCCACTCAACAGAAGATTATCATAACAGAGGACAAGTACGCACTGATTTACAGCCTAAAAACACGCATGCAATAAAGAAACATTGTACGTGACTTCACTACAGAAGTGAACTGCCTGCGGTTCACAGATGCTTGTACCAGAGCAACATAGAAGACAAATTAAGCAAGGCAACGAAGCAATGGCTGTTCCCGCCATTGCACATCTTCCCTACGAATGTATTTATGAAAAATAAAATCTTATACAGTTATTTTAATATCTCAGGGCAAATATGCCTCATCCTTTTTATCTATCTTTCATAATACATTACAAAGTACTATATAATATCTCTTAATCACGAGGAATTATGGGTGTCTCAGAGGGGGTATGTTCACTCGTAGATCCGTAAGAGCAATACTGTTTTCTTAACATGGAACGAGCCATAGGGGTACTCTAGGTAAAATTTACAAAGTTTCACTAATGTTGTGAGTGTCTCAAAATACCAACATTCTCAATGAACAGACACATGCATTATACAACTAGATCAAACAAAACTGTCTTTCTAATCATAATGTTGGTAATGGGGACATGACATCAAGGGTGTTCCTGTCCCAAGAGTCAATTAAAGATGGCCAATTATAGTCAGTTAAAGTAGGCTACTCCAGCAAGGTTACTTCTTTGTCACAGAAAGAGTATTAAAATTATTAGTGTCTTACTATCACTTTAATGGATATCACGACTGAAGAATGTAATCTGTGTTCATATGATGTCTCTTATGACTTAATTACATAAGTTGACTAGTGATCATCATCATCATCATCACCATTTTACAGTTCCTGTTTCCTGGGTATTGTTGATAAGTCTCTTTCAGTCTCCTCTATTCATTAATGTCTTGTTCTTCATGACATCATCCCTTGTCCTTCTGCTGGTTGCTTATCAGTCTGTTTAGATTCTGCCTTTCAACCTGACGTTTTCCTTCTACCTCTCTTTCGAAGTACACTCAAGCTGTTCTCATAGGCCCCATCCTCATCACGTTTCTAAACCACCATAGTTTGTATGTGCTGACTCTGTCTAGTAGAGATGTATTAAGGGGAGTGCAAAGGGTTATACTGGCAAAAATATCAATTTTTAGTTTTTTTAAAATGGAAAAATTATTTGGGAGTTTCTTCAATTTGATGTAAGTTTAATTGATTTTGGACAACTCTAAGTTTATTTCTTACTGCACGAATCATTTCTCCAGATTTTAAGAGCATTTATTCATTTAAGACAAGATATCTCGGGAACTATTTGCTCTAGGTGGTAATTTATGTTGATTTATAGTAATAGTCCTGCTGCATAAGTTGGCTACATTGGTTACTATGATATTACATCATATTGCACCTGTCCCGGGCCTCGACAGAGTAAAAGTATATAATCCTGCTTCACAAATAGGTTACAGATGGAAAACGTCAGTAAAATCAAACCCAGGCATCGAAGTCCCATCCTTCCTACTTTCATTCAGCACAACGGCTATGCTCGAGAGCACAGGGGCCGTAGTTATGTTCAATAAATAACAGGCATGTGAGATAAATATCTTGAAAGTAGGGCACTATAGCAAAGGAAATACACAATCTACTAAATAACAAGAATGGATTTTTACCGAATTCACAATGTAATTCTAACCACTGAGATAAAACGTTGGTTAAGAAAACTTTATACACACGAGAGATGCCACATAATTGCTTGCATGGCAATTTTAAAAATATAATACACTTAACCTTAATGCATGGGTAAAGCCATTTAATGTCTTTGTCAGTTCGTTACTCACTTCTGAATTTCATTCTGGCATTCCCATTCCAAAATCATTCAACACCGCATATATTACACTTCACTACAAATTAACAGGGATCTGTCCCTTTCACCTTAATACTGATATCCATTATACTGTGACAAAACAACATACATTACATGAAGAAGGTGGCACCTCTTGTGAATCACTTTTTTTTTTTGCTAGTTGCTTTACGTCGTACCGACACAGATAGGTCTTATGGCGACGATGGGACAGGAAATGGCTCGGAGGGGAAGGAAGCGGCCGTGGCCTTAATTAAGGTACAGCCCCAACATTTACCTGGTGTGAAAATGGGAAACCACGGAAAACCATTTTCAGGGCTGCCGACAGTAGGGTTCAAACCTACTATCTCCCAAATACTGGATACTGGCCGCACTTAAGCGACTGCAGCTATCGAGCTCAGTGTGAATCACTTTCTACAGAGTCGAGATCATGGAAATGGTATTTGACAAGTACATGCCATCCACTCCACTAATTACATAGTCATTAAAACCGTGTCGTCGCCTATCACTATAATTCTTACAATATCTCATTAAACATTACTATACTACCGAGTATACGGGTATCTCCGGGGTGATAAAACTTAATAAATAATATATACAATGCGGACACTTCAACGTTGGTTAGCCTGTAACTCCACAAATGAATCAACATACAATTACATACAGCACAAGCAATAACACATGTAAACAAATAATAATACACTTTATTGCTCTCCAGAATCTGTGACCCTTTAAAGGTCTTCTGGTATCGATACAAAGACTTTGATACCAGTCGGGTGTCGAACCATGCTGTCTTAGCTTTGAGGTGCTATCTGAAATTCCCTGCTATGGCTTTATTTAAATACCCTAATTGGAGGAAGTACATCAACCATGGCTCAATAAACATGTAGCCTTGTGAAATCAAATTACTAAGCACTTGAATATTTAAATACAGTGTTTGAAATGAGCGATATTGTCTCTGCCATTTACAGGCGTGCAGGCGGCAGGCATATCCCTAACAGGACAGAACAACTGAGGGTCTGGAATTTCACTCTCTCTCTCACCTCCACTCTGAGGCAATAAACCACTCATCTCGAAGACACGCTCTAGCTCCAACAGCTGAGTGTGTACACGCAATTCCATCCGGAATAAATGATTAATTCTTCATTTAAATTCTTGCATGTTTTCCATGCATATTACCTCCATGGGCACTATTCATGTATCATTCATTTTATCTAATGCCTCAGCAGAATTCATTACTAGCCTCTCTGTTGTTATTATTATCATCATTTCTCCCATCCTGCACATTCTTTACCTATAATTTCTATTGCCCTCAATTTCAAACACAGATACTTAACATTCATACTATTCGAATATCTTCTAAAATATGTAGATGACCCTCAACATTATGAATTGAATTATAACATTACACACATTCGCACGTCTATAAAATTTGTCATTTGTTTGCACCTCGAGCCATCGTATCTTCTCCACTTAACAGCATCCTTAAACTAAAGGAGGACGACTACAGTCATGCAAAACTTAAATTGTGAAGCACCTGAATGAATTAACATTGGGACTTAAAAAGATCGTACCATCTGAATTTACTCGGAAAGATTGTGGAGATTAGCTGAATTATTTAAATCCAAAACTATACCCTTCTGAAACTCGTACATCTCATTATCTGCACATCATATATAGGAAATCAAAGTGCATTTTACTGACTTTATCTACAAAGTTTAAATTAACATATTACTGCGACATTGACGGATTTTCATGCTAAGAGATCATTGGAATGTACTTATCATTTCGATGTGTAATCTGCTGTCATCTAACAATACCCATATGGATTTAGTTATCTATGACTGCCGCCTTGCTAGTAGAAGGTCCTGGGATCACCCAGCTCTGTGTTGACTCCATGATGTCCTGGAAACTGCTACCTCCAAGCCATCACACATCTCATGCTGTCTCTCTACTCAGGAATATTACTGGCACAAAGGTGTGTCTAGAAGATGTAGATCCTGGGTTCGAGGAGCACTCGCATACATGCGAACATAAATAGAAGTCGGGTTATTTGAAGAGATGTTTATCTGACTTCAAGATAATGCCACAATGGTAGTAACCACTCATAAGCTCAAGATGGACTACCATGAGTCTGAAGATCGCCACTCGCGCCCCGTTCGTTACAGATAAATATATTCGCTAATGTGTCTATCTCCAACTGAGCATCACTCTTCATTTATGGTACATATTCCTGGCTGATCTGATGATATTTTATTTATGACTGCTTCTAATAGCTGCACATGAACTAATTACGGCACAATGATCATTAGTTCTCTATGCTTAATATCTCACTACGTACTGACAATTTTCAGATAACGTAACCTGGTCTTTAAATGAAATTCATTTAATTACCCTGAAGATCATATTATTTGTATTCACTCCCTCACTGAGTACTATTGTCGGTATCACAGACAACCACCATACAATAATTGTAGCTCTACATAAGAACACAGGCTGCACTATGAAACACATAAGCCTCTGGCTGACACAGAATATACAGTACTTATGACTGAATAGACTCAAAAGATTGAATAGAATGAATATTGGCAGTCAGGGGGAGGCTCCTTTTATAGCAGATCGGTGGAGTTCGCCCTGGAGATGGAAAGCTACTCCCACTTTGAGACAATAGCTCCGCTAGTAATCAACTTCCAGAGTCAAATGGATATTCAATTTATAGATCTTTACACCCTCTTTCTACTGATCTATGTCCATCCAAATCGCATTGCAGGTTTAATAGTAATTGCTAAAGCATTCTTTGACATTTTGGCACGTGATAGTGAGGGTAATGGGGACTCTTCACTCTGTGTTATGAACACTACAAAGATATCTGGCTTCCATCACTGTGGTGTTATCTAAATGCATCATTAGGAATGTGTTCAAGAAGTAACTCATACCTCTACATTATTAAATACAGTAAATTAGATGGAGTTTATTGATTCCTTTCATATACTTCTCCTGCGCTTGTAACAAAATTTTCTTAGTATTATTATTGCTTAGCTCGCAAAATTTGTGGGTTGGAATCCAAGAAATAAGTGGTAAACTAGTAGTAATATCCAGTTCTTGATTTGAAATACTAAGTTAACCACGCCTTCTGACACAGGCAGCATTCTGAGAGTAGCGTCATCTCTGTCTCCCTTGTACGATAGAGATGGCAATACCCCAAGGTCATGCTTACAGAAAGCTTCTCCCTCTCTGTATGCATAACTAGGACTATTGACTCTGAACTCGCGCAGTGTCATTTGTATCCCGGACATGGCGTAAAATGCTGTCGCAACTAAATATTTCATAAAATGATGCGGAAAATGGCACATATATCTTACTGGGCTTCATGACGTGTCTATTAATGTGGTATTGAACGGTTTCAATATCTGATGTTCATGTAGTAAGAAGCATCGTAGAATCCTATGTCTTGTAAGTGGCTTCACATTTTCAAGTGTGATTTCTGAGAAACTACTTAACGTAGGGCTCTGAAATATTTTCCGCTCATTAAGAGCATTATTGTTTTTTACATGGATCTACAGTGGTGGAGATACCACACAATGTTTGACCATAAATTTTTTTTAATACACACATTTAAAAATTTAAGAACTTGATTTTTTTAAACATATCTTCTAATAAAGGTAGAACCAAGAAAGTAGATCAATAAATGTGTTAGATATGAATCTATATCCTATCAAAATTTTGTTTTATTATGTTGGACAGTTCTAGAGAAACCAGGATGTAAATCTGTTAAATTTAGTATTATCAACATAGGCCTTTGATATGCCCCTTAATCCCAGCTTCCTGCCTCACCACCTCATTTCTTAACTCATCTGTCCTGGTCATCTGGATAGTGGATCTCAGGAACTTCCTGTCTGCAGTGTTGAAGAATCTCTCTTGGTGAGGATGCATGTTTCAATAGCACACTGTTAAACATTGCCATTTTGCTTTTTATAGAATATTAACATCTTTAAAGAAAAATATTCATGCTATTTACCACAATTCTGATGACAGAAAACTGGAAGGTCAAGTGAAAAATTGTGAGCCCCACATATATATAAAATGTTTAGTACACCAGTTTTTTAAATTAGGCTTTATTTGCAATATCTACATGGTTTACAAAATTAATGAGTAAATACATAATGTGTAAAATATCTGACTATACATTGTTTCTCATTGTTCATTCTCTCTGTCAACCAGTTGACTAATCACTCCCAATCACTTATTTGTGTGCCCTGTACTTCCTTTCACTCTACTGATCTGTCTTTAACTCAGTCCCTCACACACTCACAAACAACATATCTAGAAAAATTGGAAATTTTGGAAAAGGCAAATTCTTGACATCTCCTGACAACGAGTTCCATAGCTTCCATTCCTTCTGGAAGGTAGAGGTATGGGTGAAGGGCAGAAGAGCTGAACAGTTCTGCAAGTGATAAATGATGGAGGGAATCAATATCTATAGAGACAGAGGGGGATCTCCAGAGGAAGCCTTGCTGGATGGGAGGTGGATTAATGCTTTTCAACATGGCCCTGTACTATCTGCAACTAACTTAGTCTAAATGTATTTGAAAAGAAGAGAAAAGGAGTCAGAAATGTAACTCTGTTCACTATTTTATGCTGCAAATATATATCTTTTTCAGATACATCTAACAGTATATGGGGACCCATGAGATTACAGACTGACAACAATACTGATAATGAAGTGACAGCAGTCATCAAGGAATCAGATCTGATGTTTGGTAAGTGCAAACAGAAGAGACATTGTTCATCACTATTCCATTTTTTATCTTCTGTTGATAAGAAATTCTAAAATGCCCTTCCTCAATTCAGCACATGACAACAAACACTCACATGGTAAGTTTCTAGGGTTTATGTCATTTAAATAATGTGTTACAAAATTATGGAAAACAACACAAGGTTGTGTCTCTTTACCAGAAATCATGACAATGTTTATTTTCTTGAAAGATTTTAATACTACTCTGACTATGTTGCAAAGATTTTCCCAAAGCACTGCATAAAAGTTATACTTGACCCTGTATCGAAGGTTACTGAATATTATTTCTCCAAAATGGAAACCTATTATTATTATTATTATTATTATTATTATTATTATTATTATTATTATTATTATTATTATTGTAAATAATGTAAATAATAATAATACCATGCATACCTGAGGTTTCCTAGACCAATGTTTAAAACTTAGACATTATTTGCAATATATACATGGCTTACAAAATTAATAATGTGTAAAATACTGGTACATATCTATGCATAGTTTTTCTCTGTTCATTCATTCTCGCTATCAACTAATTGACTAATCAATCACTCTATTAATCTGTCATTAACTCAGTCCTCACACACTCACAGACTACATGTATCTAAAAAATTTGGAAATTTTGGAAAAGGCAAATTCTTGGCATCTCTTGACAGCAAGTTCCATCATAGCTTTACAGAGTATCAATAAAATTCCTCCAGGAAGATAGAAATAATAATAATACCATGCATACCATACCTGAGGTTTCTAAATGAATCTCATCCAATACACCTCATGGTAATCCCATAAATACTGGCCTAATTTCCAAGTGGTGTTGTCTTTGTCAATTTAATTATGTTTCTCCAACTTCTTTTTATTGTCAACTTCTATGAATGAATTAAAACCTACAACCTGCTTTCCAGTCATTGACCGGGTCAGGGATGGAATGTCAACTTCCATCCTTTACTATAAAGAATATGATGAAACAAGTTTCTTGCATCAATTATCAAGTTACTGTTACTAGCAGAGTATGATATATAAGTGATCTGTACAAACTTACCCTCATATTGTATAATAACAATGCACTTACAGTATTTTATTTGCCAACAGATGTACTGCTGCCAACTGTTATAATATGTGTGCTGCTGGTTGGTAATGGTGTTATCATATTTGTCATCTACTACCTAAGGAAAAGGTGAGTAAAACTAATGCACTGACTCACATACATATCAGAAAGCAATTTTACTATTTAACTTTTTGCACACAGAATTATTCATTTTCTTTGACTGTAAATGAAACCCTCACTGAAACAAATCTGAGATTACTCCCCAGTCCTTATACAGACAATAGAATAATCACAAGATCAAATACGATTCATAAAAGAACTCTAGAACTGGGTCTTATGCTTACGCACATTGAATTACTGTATATATTACAAACTTGATGTCAAGATTAAAATGTTTGTTCTTGGTTTATCTATAATTATAAAAGGAAGTGTTTATCTGTCTGTGTGTCTATGCACGATGCCCAGCAAAATCTACAGCACGCAGAGATCTGAAATTTTGAACATAGGTAGATGGAAAGGGGTCCGAAGGCACCACAAAGCCGGAATTTTCATTTTAGCTTTCGTTGGTGAGTTATGAACGAAAAACCATCGGAAAACATGCATTGGGATATGACAATCCAATGTGCTGTCACCAAGATTAAATGCATAGAGTCACTGTCGCTAGGCAACGTACATAAGATAGGTAGAGAACACAATATTCAAGGAGCCATTTTATGTCCAGGGCGTAGGAAACAGTTTTTGGTCTTATATCATGTGAGGGCATATGACGATGTTGATGCTCTGCAATGAACACGGCTCTGAAACTGACGACGAATATTATTGAAGCCACCATCATGACTGAGCATGCCGCGGGCGAAGTAGTATTCCTCGGACTGTAAGTCCATTGAGTAGGAAGCCATTTTCGGTCCGCGACACGAGGAGCCATCAGCCCGTAATATTCGGAAGTGTTTGGGTGTATGTGTGCGAAGCTCAGTCAGATCTACGGCACACAGAGATCTGAAATTTTGGCATAGGACAATCGCTTAAAGTTGTAGGACTCCATCTTTGAAAACGGTGCTTTTGCCATTGTCAACTGTACGTAGATCGTTCAAGAGTTCGAAAGGCAAACACAGTACAGTATACATCTTACCTCCAAATGGAAGGACATTAATATACTTTATTCCGAAGCTCTACAAGGAAACAATATATTTTGTATTACATAACATGGTCTTTTACATGGTTTTAATATTATTTGTCCCATCCCTCAACCCGGTACCTTAAGCATTGAAAGTAACAATATAATAAAAATAAAATAACGTATTTCATGCAATTTATGCCAAAACGATGTGAGTTAATAAATATAATGTTTTAATTTGCTTTTAAATAAATACTTTAGAAACATCTAACAGTTGAATTAATAAACGCGGGCAAAGCCGCGGGCACATGCTAGTACATATAAATACAGGATTTGAAAAATCCTGGTCACCATGGCAACTGGAAATATGTGTCTGGCTCCTATGTTCTTCCGACATTGGCATTATAAATTTTTTCCTGCCAGTACAACCGATTTCTATATGAATGAAAACAATTTTTCATGGCATTATTGAAGAATTATTCAGTAATGGTGTAGGCCTACACCATTTCCCAAGCTTCTACAGACTGCGGGGTGGAACACAGAGCTTATGACATGGAGGGACCCACGAGGAGGCTACTGACTTATGAAAACAATAACACTTAACACTTACTTGTGTGCAGCCTCCGTGGCTCAGACGGCAGCGTGCCGGCCTCTCACCGCTGGGTTCCATGGTTCAAATCCTGGTCACTCCATGTGAGATTTGTGCTGGACAAAGCAGAGGCGCGACAGGTTTTTCTCCGGGTACTCCGATTTTCCCTGTCATATTTCATTCCAGCAGCACTCTCCAATATCATTTCATTTCACCTATCATTCGTTTATCACTGCCCCAGAGGAGTGCGACAGGCTTCGGCAGCCAGCACATCGCCACTAGATAGGGGCTTCATTCATTCCATTCCTGACCCGGTTGAATGACTGGAAATAGGCTGTGGATTTTATTTCATTTTCACTTACTTGTGTCAGTTAAGAACAGTCAGGCCTCAATATTGTGTTATTCATTTGTATGACTTTTGCACTCTATAACTTCTTATGAATCAAAAGTTCTTCATTAAAATTTAACTTGTTTATTTGCCACTGCATTTTTCTAGCTCATTTATATGTTATTGTATACTTATTCTGTGCCCTTCAACTTATCCCAGTTATTTCTAGGCCTGCTGGAGCTATACAGGCTCATTTTGGTTTTGGCTGGGGATTTAACATTTTCACTGCCGTGATCGAATATACTCGAGCTGCCTGAAAAGGTCCACCAGTGCTGCGATCAAATATACTCGAGCAGGATTTTGCAGCGCCAATGGTGTGATTGAATATACACGATCTACCTTTTAACTGTGTTATATGCTTCTGCTATCTATTCGCCACACTTCAAACCAATTAGTTGTTAGATGGTGGATACCGATGAAGCTAGTCATAACAGTATTCAAATCTGTACCTTGGAGATCATGAGTAGTAACTCACAATGCTACCCGAGGACATTGCCTCTTATCAGTGCACAGTTGGAACTTTTTTTACACTTAGATTTTTCTTACTTCATTAATTTTAATATACTATTTGTATACTTATACTAAGATATATGGAAGATATGGTATCCTTTTCATAATCTGCGATAGTGTGCAAATTAATTGGGGCAAGATAAAAACTTCCAGTATTCCTATATACTAATACAACTATACTATACTTACAGATATTAATTATGAATGTGGCGTCCTTTGCATTCAATGACCTCCTCCACATTTTGGTATTGACTCTACGAGTTTACAGCAAGTGTTTTCCAGTTCATTGTCATGAAACAACACATTTACTATGTTTATTAACAAGCGTTCTTTTGTCGAACAGTCCATTTTATGAAGACATTTATTTCTTCACAACACATTTTTTTATAGGGTTTAAGTCTGAAGAATTATTAGGCCAAATAAGCACATTAATTTATTCCTTTTTTATTTTTTTCCATGAATCTTGACTGTGTTTAAGTTGTAACACAGTACGAGAAAATGGTGAAATGTCCCTTCACCATCCTCAAAGGTCTGTAGGAATGGCACAATCCTATGCTATACAATTCTAATATATTTTGATGAATTCATGCTGTCATCAGCTAGTACTAGATCCTTGGGACCACGAGTAATGAAGAAAACTTCAGAATATTATTTTGGAAGGGTATTTTACAGACTGTTTAAGATGCTCACCTTGCAGTGACTCACAGTTGCTTTTGTCTAACCTTGAACAATAAAATGAATCAAACTGCTGTCTTCCAGTCAATAGAGGTTCAAGATTTATACTTATTAGCCAAACCATTTTTTTTTTTCTTCCTCATGACAGATGTCAATAACTGCTGCTTTATTGGCTTTCTTGCCTTCCACCCAACAACATGAAGCCTAACACCATAGTGCTGGAACATCGGTGTCAACTCCAACGGCCCACAAATCCTTCTGATGGCACTTGCTTGTCTTGTGAGGATGAATTTTATTGTATCTAAGCAGAGTTTTATCAGTTCTGGAAATGGTTCTTTGCTTTCTTCCATATCTCCCTTTTCTGTTTGGAGACGAGGAACCAGAATCACTGCAAGGCATAAGAGTTCTTGAAACATTAGATTTTCCTCACCCCAAACACTAGGGGGCAATATCTTCCACAGTAAAAAATGTGGGTTTTTCTCTAAGAAAAACAATGTTTGCCTGCTTCCTGAGCAAAGTGTCCATTTTCACATAAATAAAACTTACAAGAACACAGAAAAACCATGCGCTGCTATAAATACAAGCACTCAGCTGAAGTTGAAATGGCCCA
Organism: Anabrus simplex; assembly: GCF_040414725.1. NCBI lineage: Eukaryota > Metazoa > Arthropoda > Insecta > Orthoptera > Tettigoniidae > Anabrus > Anabrus simplex. The sequence goes on along the minus strand of NC_090268.1, from coordinate 366,306,834 downwards.
TTATTGCTTGTTATTGTTTAAAATTAGTCAGTGCTGGCTGCTCCAACAATAGGTAAAGGTGCTCATAGATAAAGCCAGTTTGAGCCAAAGCTAGCAACCAAATTAATATTAATTATTACAATTCCTTGTAAAATATAGTCAGAGCAGAGTGGAGTGGGGGCATAATTAGCTTAGTAGTTTAACTGCTTGCTTCCTACCCAGAAGGCTGAATTTCAAATCCCAATCAATCCTGAGTTGAGATTTTTTTCTCAGAAATTACATGATGTCAGGAAGAGCATCCAGCCTTAACCTTTTCACTGCTGAATTCTTGGACAGGTTGGTGTGACCCCAGTGCTGGACTATTTCAGCCAGCAACCTCAACATACATTATCATCAATTTAAACATAAAATACAAGCACTACAGTACTAACAGAATAATATCTCAAAGCAATATTTTAACTCCCCAGTTCATTCATACAGTTTTGGAGACAGGTCATGATAGGGATCCAGTGTTCGGTGAAATTTTCATTTGCATTATAGGTTGTGTCTACTATATATACAAACAATACCTATCTATACACATGTTTAACAGCAGAAAGATTAAATTAAACACACACAATATTGATAAAAGTAGAGGGGAACTTGTCATGAACTTAGCGTCAACTGTCTGTTTATGAAACCTGTTTGACTCGTCCGCTGCCTTTGCCAATACCTCTTCATTCACAAATACCATGAAATAATCAATATCAGGGCATTCAGGGGTCAAATTATTACTTTACAGAGCCAGGTTTGGCGCTTGAAAGGCATGTGTGTTTGGCCCACACTTGTCGTCCAACCACGTGGGCAGGCCCAGATCAGTGTCATTTCTTCCTCCCTCTGGCAGCAAAATCATCACAACTATCACTCCCTATCACTTCTCTAATATCCTCAATATCACTACTGCTACTATCGAAATCCACATCCAACTCAGTCTCCTCTAAAAGTGTATTTCCTCCGGATAAATCTTGCGTTCGTACGCGGCAGCCATCATTCCAATATGATGTTTACAACTGTGTGACAAAAGAAAACTGTTCTTCTACAGAACTAATAATATAAATACAGTAAAAACTAATTGGTTTGAAGTGTGGTTAATAGATAGCAGAAGAATATAACACAGTTAAAAGGTAGATCGAGTATATTCAATCGCAGCACTGGTGGTGCAAAATCCTGCTCGAGTATACTTGATTGCAGCTCTGGTGGACATTTTCAGGCAGCTCGAGTATATTGGATCACAGCAGTGAAAGGTTAAACCCCCAGCCAAAACCAAAATGAGCCTGTATGGCTCCAGCAGCCCTAGAAATAACTGGGATAAGTTGAAGAATGTTTTTAATTCCTTATAAAATATGAGCTTGTCTCAATTAATTTGCTCACTGCAGTATAACAAATGTGAATAAAGCTAGGAGGTACTACAAATAGATTTCATTCTGATAATTCTTACGATACCAAAACCTCATAATCACTAAAAATGGAGTTACAATTTTGATCTATGAGGTACAGAAATTATCTCTCATAAGTATGCACATATTTTCAACTAAATATTGTAATGGTGAATTGGATTACAAAACATAAGAGCAGGTCAATATACCTCTAATCCAAAGCTTCAAGAAAGTGTGTGAGGTACTAAATGATTGAAAGAAATATAGGTCTAATATAAGGTGCTGCAAGTTTGTACAATGGAGTTCCTTAGACCAGCTGTACAGATAAAAAGGACAGAATTAGGAATAATCAGATATGAAGAGACTTGCAGTTCAGCCCGACCATGGAAGAAAGGCTGACAAGGAAACCCTTCCATCTGTAAGTCTCCGATCTGATTAAGATTTGGTACGACTTCAGTAGGAACGCTGCATTCAGCCATATCAAAATTAAAGGCCCAGTCATATACCTAGCACCCATTTTGGGGTGTCGAAGTTTGCTCATTTAAGTATTGCATGGGCAGGAGTGAGTGGCAGGAAGCAGGTAGAGGCGGGGCAGCAGGCAAGTTCATGTGTCACGCTCTCATACTTTCTCTCTCGCACACACAAGACTTCCACATCCATATGGCTGAATAAAGCAATCCTACTTAAGTCGTTGTACCAAATCTCAATCAGATCAGAGACTTAAAGTTGGAAGGGTTTCCTTGTGAGTGTTGCAAGGATGAAGTGGCTAGGACACGTTAAGCGGATGCAGGTGACTTGAACTCCATGGCAGTATTCTGAGAAGATCATTCCGGAACAAAGACTGATTGGATGCTCTATCAAAAGGTGGTTAGACCAGATAAGAAAAAACCTAGAGAAGAAAGGAGAAACATGGGATGCCAAGATCATAACAAATGGAGGTACATCATTCTAAACATCCCACCCCGCTCACTGAAAGGAATTCATGATGATGATGATGATGATGATGATGATGATGATGATGATGATGATGATGATGATAGGGTCCTGTATTTCAGTTTATAGTTTTTTTCATTTATAAGGAATTTTGGCCATTCCCCTTGTTAAACATGGGTTTGTATTTATAACTTAATCTGTTAACAACTATCATATGGTTATACAGGATGTATGAAAACTGCCATCCAGTAATAACATGTTAAGATAAAGGGGATTAGAACAATTAAAACAGAGATAGAAACCAACCCTCTAACTTGCAATTTTCATCCACATTCAAATGGAGCAAGTAACATAATGATGTTTTACATGAGGTTTGCAGCACAAACACTTTGATAGGAGCCCCCATGACTCTTAAATCCCAGATTGCATAATTCGTTTTTTCGTGTCTAATGGTCATGATACATCAAGATCCCCCAAAAACTGGATGTCGAATGTTTGAACAGATACAATACCCCTTTCACTCAGACTGTCGTTCAGAAATAAAAACCAAACTGAAAGTAAGCAGAACGACCGCAGAGACTCCTCTGTCCATGATACATTATGGTCGCGAAACTACATTACCTTAATTACCCCAGTTAACACTGAATTTAAATTTTGAGTTAGAGGGTTGGTTCTTACCCTCACTGCCATGATTATTGGATGGGATTTATCCAACAGCCTGTATAGATAAAACTAAACATGCAACTTTAAATAGAGAATTCCATTCAAAACTCTTCTTGGTAGTATTATATATGGTATTAATGATCACTTTTCTACTTCCCCAGGAAATTACCAAGACATCTGGATGAAGAAGAAGTCGGAGCAATCTACGAACCAAATGAAGGCAGTGAGAAAGCAATCAGTGTATAGTGATAAAGTTAGAACTTTTGTTAAAAAAAGAAAAAAGACTTGACTGACATTCATTATACATCCTCATATATTATGTTGTACAAAAAAGTTCTAGTCCTAAAGATATTAATCCATTGCATATGGTTTAGTTGTTTTATAATCAGCCATGCTAGAATCATAGTAGTATTTAGCAATTATCAGATAATTCTTTGCAGTCAAACAGCCAAAGTCATGACTAGTTTTCTTCCCATGATTACTCAATTTTAATATTAAATGAAGAAACTTTTATTTACAATATTCTGTAACATTAGAGAGTTTCGTCTATGTATGATTACCACAGGATACATACAGACCTACAGCTACTACAAAAATACACTCTCTGATCAAAACTATCTGGACACCTATTTGAAACTATCCTCCAAGTGCTCCTTGGATATACTTCCCAATAGTGCTGCAATGTAGCAAGCATAGTTAGTGATGTGGGCTGTTGGCGTCTGGGGCAAAGGTGTTCAATAGGATTGAGATTAGGGTTCTAGGCTGGCCAGTTCCTTTCTAGTCCCACCCGAACCTTTCTATCCAGTTGCCACATGGTTTAGTGTGATACATCACTCCAAATTACAACTCTCCAGTCACCCATGGTATAGAAGCAGTGCTCTACACACTACCAAACACAGTGTTTAGCATTCATTGGCAAAATTTGCAGTTTATGGGTTAGGTGCCTAACAGTTGATCCCCACTCCTCATAGCTTCCATGCTGGCTGCACAATTAGCGGCACTGTGGAATTCAAGGGTCACAAGATACCGGCCCCGTGGTGTAGGGGTAGCGTGCCTGCTCCTAACCCGGAGGCCCCAGGTTTGATTCCTGGCCAGGTCAGGGACTTTTACCTGGATCTGAGGGCTGATTCGAGGTTCACTCAGCCTACATGATTACAATTAAGGAGCTATCTGATGGTGAGATGGCAGCCTTGGTTTAGACAGCCAAGAATAACGGCAGAGAGGATTTGTCGTACTGACCACACAACACCTTGTAATCTGCAGGCCTTCGGGCTGAGCAGTGGTCACTTGGTAAACAATGGCCCTTTGGGACTGATGCGCCATGGGGTTTGGTTTGTTCTGGTATCACAGGATGTCATGAGATATTCTCATATTACTCACTTCAATGCTCGATGGTCCCTGTTGGCCAATACGCCTGGCCTATCAAGCTGTGGTTTTGCCTTTCAGTTTTGACTTCAAAATCACATCCCCTACTGTCAATCTGAGCAAACTGAGAGAGGCGAAAATGCCCCAGATTAATTGGCTACTGTTGTGGCAACCAGCAACCAAGTGTTCAAAATCACTACTCCACACATTCTGCAGATATCTTGTAACACTGAGCAACATTTGAGCTCTCATTTGGCTTTAACAGCAACAGTCATAGTGTCATCTAGTTTACGAGTACAAATGGGTGTCCAGATACTTCTGATCAGATAGTGTATGTTGTTATATGGAGCTGCGAGAGCTGAAGTGAAAACAGAGAAAGGCTCAGCACTGATAAAAGTGAGTAGGTTCTTAAAATTGATAAGGCCATTTTCTCTTAACATCAATGCATATTTTGTTACAAATAAACCTTTCCAATTCAAGTATTCAAGGCTAATCTAAAAACTGGCTCTCATTGCTCACAAAACAGGACAATGAACTTGATAATAACTGATATTAGTACAACAATTTAATGCTGTGATGTGTTCAGTGAAAATGTCCTATTTAAGAAACCATCAACTCTTGTACAATTAGAGCTCAGTGGCTCAGCTGGTTAATTCCCAGATTTCAAGCTTTACTTTATAAGTTTGATTCTAATTGACTTGAATGGAATTTAAAGTTTTGAACTACACTTAAGTTTTGGAGTATAATGCTGTGTTATTCTGGTACATAACACTTGTGTTTTGACTTCTGCAGTAGATAATTTCAAGGTCAGGCCTCAGCTGTTATGGAACTAACTACCCTGCCTGTGACTTGGAATACAATGTTATAAACAAACTTGAATGAAGTTACTTCATTGCAGGTGATGTGAGACACAAAGTGCCTACCAAAGAAGAAAATGAAACAATACAAGATTAAGCAGAAATATCATACAAAATAATATCCCAAAAAATATTATACCACTGCCAAGGGCTACAACAGTTCTTAAATATGGATGACCTTCAGCTCTCCCAGTTAATTCTGAGGTTGCTGGTGCCACTACTATTGCTTTTTATGCTGATAGTTGCTGACTGTCTTCAAACCATATATCATATTCTAAAATATGTAAATCAGTGAAACAATATTCAAAACAATGAGAATGGTACTAATGACTGATTAAACAGAAATACTGTAGTTTATTTATTTTGGCAAAACACTATGACTTTAAGCCCATAATCCTTTTATTGCAGTGTAATGCTCTCTGTATGTGGTATTACGTCCAAACTAGAGTAATTGAGATATCTAATACTATCCTGCAGAAGATCTTTTTTTTTTTTGTTTCAATTTCCTCATACTTGTTGATGGCTGAATTTACCATCCAACTGGGCTTGTCACATAGTCAAATCTGGAGACCAGGTGAAAAGGGAAAGGAAAGCATGGAGGCAGTCAATTTCTAACCTATGATTGGTGTGAAAGGTTATTATTCTGCTGGAAAATGGTCCTATGAAGCAGAAGGGTGAAGAATATGTGACAACAGAATCTCCAACATTCTGCTTGGCCATCAATGTCCACCTAATCACTATCACCGGAGATCAGGAATCAGCAGAGATGCCTTATGTCATGACACTAGCTGGGGTAGTGTCACTTAAGAATGAAAGCCAGATTTGTATGCTAACCTAGTACTCCATACTTGAAAACACAGAGCTTTATATATAAATGTTGTTTGTCCTCATTATAGGACATTTGCCAGGAAAAAAAAAAATGTTAACTCACAAATTGTTATTTGGGATAAACATACATTTCTGTTATTTTCCTTGATCTAAGAGCTAGTGGTGATAAATGTGCAAGGTGTATTCTCAGTAATTTTAAGGAAAATCTCAAAAATGTTTCATAATTTGTGATGGAATTGTATAAGGTACTGGTGATCGCTATTATAAACCACATTTTTTATATCTGTTATCACAAACTTTTGAGATCATATATTCATGTGTTTTTGCAAACTAATGTTTTGCTATCGTCAAGAGTGAGCAATATAAAGATGAATGAACATAAATTTACAACAAATTTATTTTATCTTTCTCTTTAAAACAGTTGTTCATGGTGAAAATATTGCAGAAGTTTGTAATTTAACACAAAATGACCATGAAATTCTATAAATGGTTAGCATTTCATATTATTTATACAACACTTCTGTTATTGTACAGTGAACTGATTATAAGGTAAAATAATCACTGAAATCATGTAAACCATCCACAACATTCCTTTTTCAAAACCTACTGTATAAGTTGGATTACTTGAATTTAGTGGATATTTTAGATTTGCTATAAGTCGTTCCCCTAGGATTATTATAATTGTTCTCCATTAACTCTGATCTCAGGGAACATCTTTATTGTTAATGACTATGTACAGTATAAAGGCACAAATAAATGGTACTTACCTTTTTTTTATCATCCCATATGTATTGCTTCTTTGACTAATGATGACCGCTCCCATTTACCATTTTCTATTGAGTTGATTTTATGATGGGCTGATTATTTTCTTGCTCTGTTCCTTTAACCCATCGGAGCCTTTGTACATTATTCACATGCAGGTCAGGAAATCTACTATTCATTTATTGAACATTGAAATAACTTAATACATTGGAACTTCTCAAAAACAAACACCTCTGGGAACACATTTTTCCATATATTGTAAATACTGTACTCACAGCTGTAGTGCAGGAATGAGCTATGTTCCATCAATAAAATAAGTTTAACCTTTTGAACTCTGTTACCCTCAGCATATTCTTCCTGCTCCACTCCTAATTAATTTTTGCACTATGAATAGCTGTACGAGGAGAACACTGTAAAAGAGTCTAACACAAATATAATTATGTTACGTGAAATATATTTACAGTTGCAGCGTTGAAGGGTTGTTCCTATGTAATGCCCTATATCCACAAGTTGTTTCATTGAATAAGAATGCAGGTAAATCAGGATCACCAGCTCTCCACTCGCACCATGGATTTGGAAGAGCACCACCACCACCAGTTTCATTTTCATTATCACTCTGTTCATTGTGTTCACTTTCAGTTATATTATTCACTATTAACACGTTGACTACCAGTTCCTCAGCGGGTGATTTAAAGCTCCAGCCCAGCCTTTTTAAATCCCCTCATCTCTGTAGTGCACTATTTTACATTAAATGTTATTGTACGAAAACAATTGTAGGTACAATATTGAAAATTTCAACATACCTTGAGGATGATTACTAGTAGTGCTTGAGGCTATGGTACTGGGTTTGACATTTTCCTGGATGGAGAGGCACACCACACTTTCCACAGAACCACCTGGTTTCATGCCGGACGTTGCTTTTCGCGCACACTCTGCATCATCTAGTTGGGAATTTGTCCGATTTCATGTCTGGAAATTCATGAAGCATGTGCTCTTTTATTTTCCCATCAAGTCGAAATGGTGGATCATTAGCCGGAGTTCGCGTAGGGGGCTGCACCAGTGGACTACACATAGATGCTGATGACCCTACTGAAGACTGAGATGGGACCGGTAACACAGAAATATTCAAGGCTTCTGATGGTTCTTCATATTCACTGTCTTGTAAGAAATATCTACATATTGTCTGCATGAATGTCAGGAAAGTTATTTTTGAGTTACTGGATTTTTGGAAAAGCCTGAATGCATTAGAAAAATGTACATTGCAAAATGTAGAAAAACATTTTTTTCGACCACTTCACTCTTTTTCACATGAATGGATACAATGCCAAATACTGGTCAGCTGTATCCACTCCATGCATAAACTGATTATAATCAATAATGCTTACAGGTTTCATTTTTATTTTCCCAAACCTGTTTGGTACTTCAGCCATTTCTGCAGAATGTACAGTTGAAACCATGGTGATAACTTTTTTATCCTTCCATGAACATAGCAGTACTTCATTGTCCCTATCGAAAGTCATTCTCCTGTTCTCACTTCTTCTGCCTTTCACTGAATTCCTTAGAAAGTCCCCTATTCTGTCTTATTGCCCCGCAAACAGCCGTTTCTTGTTCACGCAGTTCCTTGGCTAAGCCTACACTATTGTAAAAATTGTCCATGTACACTGTATACCCCTGGCCAAGGTAGGGATCTAATAAGCCAAATATAGTGTCCTGGATGTTCATGCCACTTGCATCATAGATTTTCAACTTACATATGTACCTTGCAGGGGATTCACATACCATTCTTACCAAAATCCCACACTTGGTAATTTTTTCTGGATTGTAAACTCGGAAACGCAAGTGGCCCCTCCAAGCTAACATTCCTCCATCAAGGGCGATTTTCCGATCCGGAGTATACACAACTGAAAACTGGTCGCTGAGCCTTTCGAGAACTGCCCTACTTTTGTATAGCCTATCAGGATTCCCCTCATAATGACTGCTGTCGCTAAAGTGCAAGAATAACAATGGGCCGATTGCAAAAATGGTGTTTAGACCATGTCTACGGTTAAACAATGTCTAAGTATGGCCGCCACATTGCCAAGATGTTATTTATCACTTAGACACTGTCTAAAACCTGTGTTCAACCGGCCATGTTTAAACATTGCCAAGAACACTGTTTAACCTCAAATGTAAGGAGTGAATCACAATCAGAGGTTATGTCCCATGAAACATGTATGTGTATTATGATACTGAGACGATCCCGGGAATAAAGGTTAGTCCAATGGCCTCTCTGTGGGTCATCCACTGCACAATCACATCAATTCATTTGAAATGGATGGGGAGGTACAGCTTAAAATATGATTTCGTTTTTCAAGAGACTTGTTTCTTGAGACTGACAAAGGGACAGTTCAGTAACTGTCAACTTGACTACAGTTCTTGGCAACCGATATATTTTATTATCATGGGATAATTTCCATGGAATTATAGGTCACTTTGACTACATACATGTCAGAATTACTTGTCCCAATCATCAGAGGGCTATCACATATATCAACTGGTACGGATTCACTTATATTATATTTACTGCCAAGTAAGCACACATATAGTAATAGTGACAACTAAAAAGTACGTTGTGAGGTGTGCTTTTTATAACTGTCATGCTAATTCAGATAAGTTTTCAGCAATTATGAGATAGGAAAAGGCAAGTGGTGGTGGTGGTGGTGGTGATTATTGTTTTAAGAGGAGGACTGGGGAAGAAGAGCCGTGGCCATAATAACAGCCCTAGTACTTGCCTGGTTTAAAAATAGGGAAACTACGGAAAACAACCTTCAGGGCTGCCGATGATGCGTGTTGAACCTATGATTTACAGAATGCAAGCTACATCTATATGGCCCATACAACACATTCGGTTACACAGTACTAATTTTTCATCTTCCCTTCGCCGAAGCTATTTAGATTACACTCACTGTAACAACACTATAATCAAAGCTACACTTCCTTGTACGGTGGCATGTCGCTTTAGTGTCGATAATATTTCATTATGAGATTTAATTTCCACCGAAAGTGATATTCTTATCTGTGGGCAAGTCATGCTCATGCTTAGCCACATTTGAGTAATGTGTAGGAAGACAACAGCTGACTAGCGTCCGGCACACACACCGACAAATTTCATTGGTTGCAACAAGCAAAGCGTTGCATGAAAGATACTTCTATCTCCGTTTTCAAACCAATGTTGAAACTTTAAATGATGTCTAGTTAAACATCGGCTGAACATTGTTTATGCAATGGAAGACCGTGTGCAACTTAGATGTTGTTTAGGTAGATGTTGTCTAAGGCTTAAAACTAGTCATCGTTTCTGCAATCAGCCCATACTGTGTTTTCGAACCGAGTTCGTGTCATGGTTTTCGAAAAAATCGGCGGGGCAAAAATAGTGTCCTCTGTCCAGTACATTTTCAGATCTGGTTTTTGAACTGTTCTGGTTACAAACATTAGTCCTGTCCTAAAAACTTTTGCATCTCATTTATGTCAACCAGTTTCCATGTCTGAAAAATAGAATATTTAGTGAATGGACACAATGCTGCACTAAGAACTTGTTCCATGTACAGGTTTGTTTGATGGCATACATATCCAAGGAAATTGTCATTTACAAATAAATTGACGAAAGACATTGTTTTGTTGCTATTTTCGATGTCAACACTTAATCCTACCCAGCCAGTAAACTTGATTGCAGGTGGGCAATAAGATGGATGCATATCAGTTATGTGAATGTGCTAAATTTAACTTTGCCCAGAGTCTGGTACACCATTATCGGAATTGCTTTCGCTATCACTGAAATCAGGTACGAGTTCATCATCAGAATCATCATGCCTTCAATTTCCTCACTTCATATACTGTGTTTGTAACTCGTCATCTTATTGCGACACAATAACACACTTCACTACACACCCTCACAAGAATACCACGAATGGCTTAGGCCCGTGTTTACTCAAACAAACAAGAAAGAAACCATTCAAATGTACCCTCTGTTCAGGTAGTCAGGGTGAGGGACTGTTCATTTATATGCCATCTATGGCTTTCAACATGATCTACGACTTCATACGAATTTAGTGCTAAATTCAAAACAATGTTTACATCGCATGACCTTAAATGCCTTAACTCGGATACGGTCCCGCACATAGGCTGCTCTTAAATGCCTTAAGGCATCTACGGGAGTGAATGTGTTAAATCATCTAAGTCAGTTGTTGCTTCATCAACGTCACTATCATTGTCCACTAACTGTTCTAAAATATCAAATTCCGAGCGAAGTAGAAGCCATGTATATATTCAATCTTTATCATCAGTAAACTTTCATAAACATTTGAGAATAACAGAGGTTACATAGTGTACCATTACGTTACGATTGAGATGATCATTAACATGGAGATGTAGCGGATAAAATGGCGCGGAGCAGCTTCAGACAACGCAAATATATATGAAGTGTATCCAAGAGGCAAGCTGATCATAATTAGAAGGCGAAGACTTATAAAGACCGGCGAGAAAGAAAAGAGTTTCTTAGATAGAACAACTATGGTCCTTAAAAAATAATTGAATTCATTCTATTCTTAACTACTTTGTAAGAGAAGATCGCATTTAAAAAAGATAGTAATTTTACTGCGAGCCAAGAAAAGTATTATCAACGTAAGAGAAGAAAGCCGAGAGATAAAATGCATTCGAGCGGAGAATTTAGTTATTTACGCCTGCAAAATAAGCTGAGACGAGAGGAAAACGCATACACTTTCGTATTAAAATACTGAACTTAACGAAAGCTACAGACCAGTAAAAGATTGAGGAGAAAAGGGCCAGCTGCATTATAATAAGTGGCCGGATACCGTCAAATACAGCAGAGAGATTAATTAGAAGCATTAGTCAACGTTCAGCAGACGATATATTTAATGAGAATAAGCTTCATTGGAAATATATATATTTAGAGCACAATTTTGAAGTATTAAGAAATACCAATAACTATTCATACTTGCTAGAAGGCTTATAATGGAAGATCTAGCTATGTATTCTGCCCAAATAATGTTGTCTTCTTATTGCATAGACACCTGCGTTATGAGGAAACAAGCTTAAACTGGTGGAGAAGGACTACCTGAGATGCTATGACTCAAGCCAGACTGCCGAGACCAATGCCCAGCTGTGACGTATACGGAGACCGAAGTTGAATTGCTCAGAGATGGCATAACAAACGAGCAGGAGCCAGCAGTTGACCCAATCAAGACGAGATAAGTAATAAGTTTCCAAATTACCAGTTCAAAATTATTTGTAGTTGTTGAAATATAATAGTAGGAGTGCAGAATTGCCTACAAATAAATTATATGTGCCGGTATGTGAATGTCAGTGCTAGATTTTAAGTTAACCGCAAGCGTGTGCCAATTTGAGTAATAGTTATATCGTACTCGTAAGATGATTTTAGGTTATTGTAAGCATATATGGAATGTGCATATCGTTGTTTATGTACCAATCTACTCGGAAAGATAATTTAGCGTTGAACTAGGCGAGATCAAGAAGAGAGTCTGTGAATTAAACCTGGATATTGAAGAGACCAAATTGGCAGACATGGCTATTATGACTGTATTATAAGAAGAAATGGATTAAATATTGGGAATTCGCGGTTAATAAGAAGAATATGTCGTCGATGGACTAGTAAACCGTAACAAAGAGGTTGTTCAGAAGAAATGAGTTCAGAATTTGTGTGTGCTGATGAGTTTATAAGAAGAGAGATATATGAGAATTATGAAGTAATGATAGTATTGGAGAATATTAATTGTTCATTGTGTGAGCAATGGTTGGAAGATGATGTTACGGATTTTTGTGTCAGTTACGGTTATTGTATGATAAAATAAGACGCAAGCAGCGAGGTTAGGTCATGCTCATATGAATATAGAGATACAGTCCAGGTGATTAAAGGTCGATTGGTAGTATAACATGAGAGATTATGCTAGGTTAATTGAATCTCACATACTTTATGGAGTAGATACAGGGATATTAAGGAACAACGCCTTACAGAACAAATGTTTCACAATGTGAATGTAGATTGGTGAATTGAATTACAACGTAGTATTGGCACAGCGGTAAATGATATAAGAGTTTATTTTAATTACTGTAGCACATACATAATAAATAATAATAAATAATAAATAAATAATTTGTACATGTCAACTACTAACCAGTTACCTGATTTTTTACCTTGAGGTGATATTTTGACTGATGATGCCCTCAATGAAGGGCGAAACATGTCTCAAGTGGAATCAATAATAAATTCCTAATTTATAAAATTTATATGTATTGAATAGGTGGAAAAAACAAACCTTTTACCATCCTACATAAATATATAATCGTACAGCACGATTTTCATAGTTTGAACTGATTGGTTATTCTATTAATGGCACTTATTGAAAAAATATGTGATTTCTACTGGCATGTACGAATGAATATGACAATATTTACTTAGTATTATTATACACATAGTAATTTAAAGTGTGATGACAATTTGATACCACACTCAGGAAACTTATTGATTATCTCGTAACTCGAAAAAGTTAATACAAAAATCCAAACTAAAGTAAACTCGTGTCCTCATCCTGAGGTGGTGCAGCTCTTTTTAGGCACACCCCCATTGGAGGTGAGCTGCATGTACCATTTGAACCACATACCAGCCCTCCTGCCATTCTTAAATTTCTGGCAGTACCGGGAATCGAACCCGGGCCCCCGAGGACGGCAGCTAATAACACTAACCGTTACGCTACGGAGGCGGACAAAAAATCCAAACTAAATATGAAGAATCCCTACTTCCCCCTGAAATAAAGAATCAATCCTCATTTACCCCATGAACTATTTGTATGCAAAAGTGATGAACTGAAATGATTCAACAAAGTATTAATGAAAAGTTATGAATGAAAGATTATAGTAAATCCAATTTCAACTATGTCAATTGAAATAATTAATGTATCCAAGTTAAATATGTAACACAATTTCATTTTCTTTTCTCTACAGCCTCAATTCGATTTGATTTTATTTGATATCATATTAGCATGCTAATAAACTAGAGTTAGGATAATTTCTGCGTTTTCTTTCTGAAAATAGGTAATAATATGTAGCCATAAGGTAGTATAAATGCTAATAGTAATAATCTATGATGATATGATCGATATCATGGTTAATTGCTTGATTATGGGGGGTTGAATGATTGATATGAGAATGTCTTTACTCTTCAATGGAACCTGCGATTATATTAACAGATTTTTATGGGCTAAGTTGATATTTTTACCCTGAGTAGCTGGCTGGAACATATACTTCCTTCTACCATACATGATTTATGCAATTAACCCCCATTCTTGAAAAAGATTAGTGAAATCATGGTAGGTGGAAGGGTGTAATAGTCATAACGATTCTTGCAAACTATAATATATAGGGAAAGGTGTTCTCTCAAAGACCGTTAGATAGCTCAACAACACAGAGCACAGTCATTATACAAACGCTGCATGTACAAGCTATTGTCGTGTTAAGTGGGACTTGACATCGGAGTGCAAGTCAAATATTTTAATGTCGAGCCCCACTTGGCACAGGAATGCAAAAGGTTAATAGTAGGTCTATTACAGTAATACTAAACAAACAGTCCATTAATAAAGTGCAGTAATACAGTACAATGAAACTTCTCCTAGATAAAAGTGAAAAGATGTGACATTTTCCTCTGTACTTTTAAAAGAATCTAATAGAGTTTGTACTGTGGAAGCATTTTGAAGTTTATTTTCTAGATGCATTTTTAATTTTGAAATAACTGAAAGTCGCTCTGCACCTCTGTTTTGGATAAAGAAACAGATTTTTAATGACATCCTTACATGAAATCACTTCATGAGCTTCTGTTGCTTCCATGACTTTATCCTCATCCTTTTCCATGTTTGTTGTACTGTAGTAATATCACGTATTGAACGAGACACAACATCCATGAATGGATCCTCTTCTGTTCACAGCGCCATCAATCACGGTGTCCACCAAATTCAGATTTTAAAATTCCCTTACATTTTCCTGTTTTCAAGATACAAGAAACTCTTTTCTCCTGAAAACTATGACAGTAATATTGAAATACATTTTGAAAACTTAACATTCAAAAAATAAATGAGCAATTAATGTGCATATTAAATTTCAAGCTCCATTCATTCATTCACTCCATTCCTGACCTGGTCAAATGACTGAAAACAAGCTGTGGATTTTCCTTTTCATTAAATTTCAAAACTTGAAGTTGAATTTGGTCTAATAAAATTCTCTTTAAGATAAAAAGAATTGATTATCATTACTGCTTCAGTGAGGAAATTTATTCATATCATCATCATCATCATCATCATCATTACCCCTTTTCCAGCTCCTGCCGGGTCAGAATATGTATGGCACTTCTCCATCTTCCTCTTTCCTTCCACAATTCCTCTTCCACGATCTTGTCCCAGTCTAAATTTTGTCTTCTTATGCCGTTCTTCACTGATTCATTCCACCTTGTCCTAGGTCTTCCTCTTGCTATTCATCTATAGCAACTAAAGATTTTCAAGCTTCTGCCATCACCCTCCTCTTCTTTTCTTCTAATTCTTTCAGTAACAAAGCGACCTTTCTCTCTCTCTCTCTTTTTTTTTTTTTTTTGTAAAGAATCTTCAACTTCCATTGCTTTATGTTTCTCCTTTAAATTTTGAACATACAAAGTATGAGTATTCCTTGCAGCATGGAGCATGTTCTTATTAATGAAGAACTTAACTCCACTGAGGTTTGAAATATACTGTATTCTTCTTTGTGCTCCAAGGGATTCTTGTAACATTCTCCACTATAATTTCTTTATTTACAGAAAAACCATGTTCAAGTGAAGCATTTCCATAAAGCAATATTAGTATCATTTTCAGAAATGAAGCCAACTTTTCTGTTTTCAAATTTACTGTGGGCAAAACAGTGCAGAGCCAAAAGTGATCTAATCTCCCATTTTTTTGAAGACAAAGAATTCACTACTTCTTTGGAAGTATAATTCTCACAAACAGAAGTGAACACTCTTTGTATATGATTGGCTTCATTATCCAAGATCCATTTGTTTTAAACAAAGGCATTTCTATGTTTAGCAATTTGCTGCTTAGAGATAGCAGTTGCTTGGCTACATTTAGATCGAAACAAGAAATTCCTTTAGTCAGTTTATATGCCGAAGGTGACAGTTCCAATAACTTCTTGCACAAAGCTACCATTCCTCTTAGACAATCTATGTGAAACACTAACACATCTTTATCTCTTAATCCAGGAGTGCCACGAAGTGCTGCTGTAGCACCTATGTCAACTTTTGATGCAGGCAAAAGATTTTCTGTACTGTCTAAATTAATTTTGAGGATGTTTCCTGAAGACTGCAATGACTCAGACTTAAAAAAATCTTGTCATTACATTTTTCATTGTTGCTATGAGAGATTCATACTGGAGTGGTGCAAATGGAAGATCTGTCTGAAAGTATTTTATGAATGGTTCCAAATTTCCAACAAGTAATAAAAATGACAACTTGGCTATAATACATATATTTTGAAGCTGTTACAGTTTAAGATTTTCTTGTCACTTTTTGCTCCTTCCACTCATTTGTCAACAACATTACATAGCTAGGACATCTATAGCACGTTCAATGACTTTCAAATTTTCAAGCCATCTTATAGCACAATATTTCAAAGGAAATATGTTTGAACCTGGATAATGTGTATAATCAGCACGTCTTGCAGGAATGTACCAAAACAAGAAGTGAAGAGCACGAAGAAACACTCCAATATTCCACTGGGTTGTGCACAGTGTGCAAGCCACAAGATCCCATGATGACCAAAATAGGAGCATCTGGATCATCATTCAATAAATTATTTGTTCATTGGTTTCCTGAAGGCATATGACTCAATTCACAGAGACAGTCTGTGGAATGTCATGACAGAATTTGGCTTCCCTCTTAAACTCATTAGTCTGTGTAGACATGTATGGATGACAATTAAAGAATTCTCCTGAATGGGAAAAGATCTGACTCTTTCCAAAACAGAACTGGTTTAAGAGGCAATGCTTTATCCCCTCTTCTTTTCAATATTGCTCTTAAGAAAGTTATTAGATCACTGAAATTAGTTCCAGCGGGAATATATCTCAGACAATACCAAAGTGCTTGCGTACACAGATGATATTGTACTCATAGGGAGAAATGAGACTGAAATACGGAAATTGTTCATTGAACTTGAGGAGACAGCATTAAAATTAGGCCTCAGAATTAACAACCAAAAGACTCAGTACACGATAATAAAGAGGAATATTGACGTGAATGAGAACCGGTCACCTCTGATTATTGGTAAACATACTTTTGAAAGAGTTGAGTTCTTAGGAGTTATGATTAGCAAACAGAATCAAAGAGAAATGAAAATCAAAGTTAGAATACAGAATGTTAACAAGGTGTACTACAATCTACAGCTTCTATTGGGATCAACATTTTTGACGAGAAATACAAAACAGAAAATATACAATACTATCATCAGGCCAGTTCTAACTTATGGTTCGGGCCGATGACCTTCGATGTTAGGCCCCTTAAAACAACAAGCATCATCATCTAACTTATGGTTCAGAATCATGGAGTTTAACAAAAACAGAACATCAGTTGCAGGTTTTCGAAAATAAAGTTTACAAGAAAATTTTTGGACCGTACTTTGATTCTATATCTCAAACCTGGAATAAAAGATCAAATAAAGAAATACACTCACTATCACAGCAAGCACCAATAATCAACATTATCAAGTCCACAGGACTTCAATAGGCTGGTCATCTTCTAAGGATGGAAAATGATAGGATGGTCTTACGTATCTTTGAAGAACTAACAGGAAAAAGACCAGTGGGAAGACCACGTAGTTCCTAGAAAAACAAAATCTTCAAGCTGTGTAGAAATCTGAATGTGAACAACTGGCATGAACTCGCCCAAAATAGAGTTCAGTGGAGGCAATTTGTGAGATAGGCATGGGATCTTCACGTCCTATAGAAGCCTGCTGAGTGAGTGAGTGAGTGAGTGAGTAATAAATTATTCATGTCCTGAAGGAACTTTTTATTAGCATGTGGACCATCCATTGAAATTTGTTGACAACGAACTACAAGATCCATTTGACCCATCTGAGAAAATTTATTCAGTGACACGTCAAAACCAACAGTGAAATGTGATGCAAGTGTGATAAACTGACATAACTTGAAAACAATATTCTCTCACCCATGGGTAAACAATGCAAGTATCGAGCTCAAATTATTATTATTATTATTATTATTATTATTATTATTATTTGTAGGGCTAATTGTATAAACATCATTGACTGGAGATCAGTTTTAATCCAAGTTCAGAAAATGATCTAAGATCAGACCGGTGTCGTATTGTATAACACTGATCTAAAATCAACTAATCAAAGTTCAATTTTGAGCCCAGTTCATATGTGAGCGCTTGGCAACAGCGCAAAAAACAACTGAGTATCACGAGTCACGTTAAGCAGAGTGAATCTGTTTTCCTTCGTATTCTGTGTGCTGAGCGAAAGAAAGAAAAAAATGACTGAAATGAAGCAGAAAAAGGACCGTTCTAATTTTTACAAGGAGGACAAGGACGCCCTAGTTGAAATCATACCAGGCAAGTTGGCCGTGTGATTAAGGGCGCGCAGCTGTGAGCTTGAATCCGGGAGATAGTGGGTTTGAGCCCCACTGTCGGCAGCCCAGGAGATGGTTTTCCATGGTTTCCCATTTTCACACCAGGCAAATTGTGGTGCTGTACCTTATAAGGCCAAGGGTGCTTCCTTCCCACTCCTAGGCCTTTACTATCCCATCGTCAGCATAAGACCTATCTGTGTCAGTGCGACGTAAAGCCAATTCTAAAAAAACACAAGGTAATTTCACACTTAGCCCCATACTGAGACAAGGGAACCATCTTTACACAACCCCAAATGTTCTTTCTATTGCTGACCCGACTGCTTCATGGGCTCGATTATAAGCTCACTCAGCAGCTGTTTCAGCATGAAGTATGAGTCAGCAGGTAACAACAACACCGATAGCCATTGTCTCCCAGGTGTAGGCCTATGCCTTTTGGAATGTCCCCTGTTTAGAACTGAGCATGCACTCGTAAATTAATTAAAATATTGCTATCGTGAGCAGATCCTAGCCATCTTGCTACCATATTTAGGGACCTGAGCCGAGCATCAACACGGCTTGTATAAAAAATTCTGTTGAGTTCTGTGATAAATTGGCGAAATTCAACCTTGAGAACAACCACATAATGGTTTCCTATGACATTACTAATATGTACTCAAACATCCCCGTAAATAAAACAGTTAAAATGATTGAAACAAACCTTTTAAAACACAGCAACCTGAGTAAATGTGAAATAGAAAATGTCATTAGTCTATTAAAATTCGTCCTTAATAACAATTATTTCACTTTTAATAATAAAATATATCACCAAAAGGGTTTAGCAATGGGAGATCCGATCTCGGGCATTCTAGCCAATATTTTCATGGATGATTTGGAAAACAACAAAATAATTAATAACATCAACGGCCTCCAATTATGGCTAAGATATGTTGATGACACTTTTGCTATTATTGATACTCAAAAAAATGATAGTCACAGTATTTTAACTTTCCTTAATGAACTTGACATGTCAAATTCACTAAGGAAGATGAAATTAATGGTTCCTTAAACTTCTTGGACTTAAACATCTCAAGAGAGAATAACAAGTTTAATTTCCAAATATATAGAAAACCTTCCTGCGCCCCCGTCACTATAAGAAACGATTCTTTACACCCGCAATCTCATAAACAGGCTGCATTTTTCAGTCTCGTTTATAGAGCATTAAAAATCCCGCTCACAACCGTAAATCGTAAAAAAGAATTAAATTACATCATTGGCCAGAATTAACAGCTATAACCCCTTGATGATGAACAAAGTCATAAATAAGGTAAAAATAAAAACTGCGACTAAGTTAATTCCGGACAAACCTAAAATATTGAAATATGCCGCTTTCACCTACACAAACCCAGGCCTATTTCAAATCACCAACCCCCTAAAGAAATACGACATCAACATCGCCCATAAAACCCGATACACGAACCGTAATATTTTTCTCAATTCAAACATAGTTAACAGTAATCACACTAAATTCTCGAACTCTGGTGTCTATAGACTTAAATGCACTCATTGTGATTTTTCATACATCGGACAAACCAGACGCAGTTTTTTGACTAGGTATCTTGAACATTACAACACCTCAAAACACAAAAAATATTCCGCCATGAGTATTCACTTGGAAGAAACCGGCCACAGTTTTACGACGATTGAAAAAGATCTTCAAATCCTAAAATACGTCAGTAAAAGCAAACTAATGACAGAGTTCGAGAACATTTACATATCCTTGAACCAACATTTCAATGGAAATCAAAACTTAAACAAAATTTCAGAAATCAAAAGCCCATTAATTGAGAAAATCCCAGAATTACTCTCTTTTTTTAATATAAATAACAACAACTTTATGAACATTTTTAATTATCCAACCGCTAAGAGCATTTCCTCAGTAACAACAGTTGCTACTCCACCACCCTCCCATCTGACACCCCCTCCACGACATCTAGCGTGTCTAAAGAATCAGCTACTTCCCCTCCTCACATGACTCACTCCCCGCCTCTACGTATACACACATATAACACGAGAAGCAATAACAAAGCCGGTTGCCAGTTTGCCTCGCGCAGCTAACGTCAGCGGACACTCCCTTTCTATCACAGCAGGTAAGATTCCTTTTTCAATTTTCTCTTTCTCTCCCTTTTAATTTTCGTCTTAACATGGCCTTAATTCCCCCTTTTTTCTTCTTCTTTTCAGATTTAAAAATGTAAAGTTCATGCTTTCAACATTATCCACATGTCACACACGGACATATTCAGTGCCTTACAATATTATCTGTCTCAACCCAACACAATTCACTAGAGGCAATAAAAAGTGGCCTGCCTTATCCTATTCACGCTGTTACCGCTAGCAAATATTTTCACCGGTCTAATGGGTAAGCTTTCCCCTTTTACTATTTCCATCCCCTTTTTATTCTCATTTTAAATATTACTTCACTCTTCCATTTTTCTTTCTTTTCAGATTTCAAACTTCAAGTTTATACCCAACAACTCTACCATTAATCCACGCTTCAAACATCAAAGTCTTTTTAATGTCTACTATTACATCTTTTCTAATTTAATAACCCTTATGATTGTTTTTACTTTTCAGATTATCAATATTCATTGTACTTTATGAAAAATTCTTTATGGTAATCATTATACTATGTTACAGTCTAATTTTAATACTATACAACTACTTTTATCACAATTTTACCATTCTTTTAATATAACGACATTTTTAACCATTTAAATAAACTCTTAATGAAAATACCCATGACGATTCCTATAAACTTCTGCGTTATCACCCCCAGGAGATATTATAGGTATGTGGGTACAATCTATAGCGCCTAGAACACCAGGGAAGTGTTGTACATCGAAAAAATCACGCATGATTTTCCTCACGTCAATTTGTTCCGAAGGCATTTTGATAAACTCGTTTTTCAGAGCAGCAATAAGATTAGATACACGATGAATGGCTCTGCACACTGTCGCTACTTCTACATGCAGTAAATCACAAACGACTAACTGAAAACTTCCCGTGGCAAAGAATCTCAAAGTTAGTAATAACATGTGCATTGGAGACAAAGGTTTGTTTCTCTTAGTAGGTTTAACTAGAATATCAAACAACCTGAGTTCTAGCTGTTCCACGGTATCTTTTCCCAAGCGATCCCTCAGTTTAAACTTCTTATTACTTAATTCTCTCATTGGATTTCCTCTTTCACAGAACACACGGGGAGCCTGACGAAATTAAACATTTTCATCATCAGAAGATATATCCGAGAATTCAGAGCAATCAGACATCTGTAAAATACAAAAGAGATAAGATAATAACGTAAGCAATTTATCAAGGTTATGTTATAGAATTATTACATTACACTGCAGTAAAAGAAGCTTAATATTGCCTACATACTGCCAACAACTACAGCTAGCAATGTATGAAGTTAGACTTCAGTGTATTTTCGTTTACCATTATGGTTCATGTTTGTGGATTACAGTAGTCACGTCCTAGTTCATGAACCATGGGCAACGGCTGAGTGGCCTAGTAAGTGGTCCTGAGAGTCGGGATACCAGTTGCTATGGAATGGGAGTGGGCATCTCGGACATATTCTGAGTCGTGGCCCTCCTTGTGCTCAGGCGGCTAGGACTATACAATTCACCGGTGGTCCATAACCCGTTAGAGGAGAGATCCTCACTTGGACTATGTGCAAGTAGGGCAGCATCCTATTCATGAATTTATGGAGCTCAGAACGCTTTAAGCAAGCCTCGGACCTATGGGAGTAATGGAGTCCCACTCCCATTTGACAGGCGAGGGACTCCTTGGAAACAACTTGGCGAACGAAATGGAATTCGATGGGGAGCTATCAATATTAATGGGGCTTATGGAAGAAAGAAGGTAGAACTTGCTGAGTCAGCAAAGGGGATGCATCTGGATGTGCTAGGAGTAAGTGATATTCGGGTAAGGGGAGATAATGAGGAAGAGATAGGAGATTATAAGGTGTACTTAACGGGCGTTAGAAAGGGAAGGGCAGAGTCTGGGGTAGGGCTCTTTATCAGGAATACCATTGCACGCAACATAGTTTCTGTTAGGCACGTAAATGAGCGAATGATGTGGGTAGATTTGTTAGATTTGTCAGTGGGAGGAATTAGGACAAGAATTGTGTCCGTGTATTCACCATGTGAGGGTGCAGATGAGGATGAAGTTGACAAGTTTTATGAAGCATTGAGTGACATCGTGGTCAGGGTCAACAGCAAGGATAGAATAGTGCTAATGGGCGATTTCAATGCGAGAGTTGGGAATAGAACTGAAGGATACGAAAGGGTGATTGGTAAATGTGGGGAAGATATGGAAGCTAATGGGAATGGGAAGCGTTTGCTGGACTGCTGTGCTAGTATGGGTTTAGCTGTTACGAATACATTCGTCAAGCATAAGGCTATTCACCGCTACACATGGGAGGCTAGGGGTACCAGATCCATAATAGACTATACCTCAACAGACTTTGAATTCAGGAAATCTGTTAGGAATGTAAGAGTTTTTCGGGGATTTTTCGATGATACAGACCACTATCTGATCTGTAGTGAACTATGTATCTCTAGGCCTAGGGGTAGAGAAAGTGAAATCTGTCTGCAAACGAATAAGGGTAGAAAATCTCCAAGGCGAGGAAATTAGACAGAAGTACATGGATATGATTAGTGAGAAGTTTCGAACAGTAGACAGTAAGCAGGTTCAGGATATAGAAAGTGAATGGGTGGCATACAGGGATGCTGTAGTAGAAACAGCAAGGGAATGCCTAGGAACAACTGTGTGTAAAGATGGGAAAAGGCGAACATCTTGGTGGAATGAAGAAGTGAGAGCAGTCTGTAAACGTAAAAAGAAGGCTTATCAGAAATGGCTCCAAACAAGGGCCGAGGCAGACAGGGATTGGTACGTAGATGAAAGAAACAGAGCGAAACAAATAGTTGTTGAATCCAAAAAGAAGTCTTGGGAAGATTTTGGTAATAACCTGGAAAGGCTAGGTCAAGCAGCAGGGAAACCTTTCTGGACAGTAATAAAAAATCTTAGGAAGGGAGGGAAAAAGGAAATGAACACTGTTTTGAGTAATTCAGGTGAACTCATAATAGACCCCAGGGAATCACTGGAGAGGTGGAGGGAATATTTTGAACATCTTCTCAATGTAAAACGAAATCATCATGGTGGTGTTGCAAACAGCCAAGCTCATGGGGAGGAGGAAAATGATGTTGGTGAAATTATGCTTGAGGAAGTGGAAAGGATAGTAAATAAACTCCATTGTCATAAGGCGGCAGGAATAGATAAAATTAGACCTGAAATGGTGAAGTATAGTGGGAAGGCAGGGATGAAATGGCTTCATAGAGTAGTAAAATTAGCGTGGAGTGTTGGCAAGGTACCTTCAGATTGGTCAAAAGCAGTAATTGCACCTATGTATAAGCAAGGAAACAGGAAGGATTGCAACAACTATCGAGGTATCTCATTGATTAGTATACCAGGCAAAGTATTCACTGGCATCTTGGAAGGGAGGGTGCGATCAGTCGTTGAGAGGAAGTTGGATGAAAACCAGTGTGGTTTCAGACCACAGAGAGGCTGTCAGGATCAGATTTTCAGTATGCGGCAGGTAATTGAAAAATGCTATGAGAGGAATAGGCAGTTGTGTTTATGTTTCGTAGATCTAGAGAAAGCATTAGACAGGGTACCGAGGGAAAAGATGTTCGCCATACTGGGGGACTTTGGAATTAAATGTAGATTATTAAAATCAATCAAAGGCATTTATGTTGACAATTGGTCTGCAGTGAGAATTGATGGTAGAATGAGTTCTTGGTTCAGGGTACTTACAGGAGTTAGACAAGGCTGTAATCTTTCACCTTTGCTGTTTGTAGTTTACATGGATCATCTGCTGAAAGGTATAAAATGGCAGGGAGGGATTCAGTCTAATATCTTGGAACTTGAAAATAGGTGCAATGAGTATGGTATGAAAATTAGCCTCTCGAAGACTAAATTGATGTCAGTAGGTAAGAAATTCAACAGAATTGAATGTCAGATTGGTGATACAAAGCTAGAACAGGTTGATAATTTCAAGTATTTAGGTTGTATGTTCTCCCAGGATGGTAATATAGTAAGTGAGATTGAATCAAGGTGTAGTAAAGCTAATGCAGTGAGCTCGCAGTTGCGATCAGCAGTATTCTGTAAGAAGGAAGTCAGCTCCCAGACGAAACTACCTTTACATCGGTCTGTTTTCAGACCAACTTTGCTTTACGGGAGCGAAAGCTGGATGGACTCAGGATATCTTCTTCATAAGTTAGAAGTAACAGACAAGAAAGTAGCAAGAATGATTGCTGGTGCAAACAGGTGGGAACAATGGCAGGAGGGTACTTGGAATGAGGAGATAAAGGCTAATTTAGGAATGAACTCGATGGATGAAGCTGTACGCATAAACCGGCTTCGGTGGTGGGGTCATGTGAGGCGAATGGAGGAGGATAGGTTACCTAGGAGAATAATGGACTCTGTTATGGAGGGTAAGAGAAGTAGAGGGAGACCAAGACGACGATTGTTAGACTCGGTTTCTAACGATTTAAAGATAAGAGGTATAGAACTAAATGAGGCCACAACACTAGTTGCAAATCGAGGATTGTGGCGACGTTTAGTAAATTCTCAGAGGCTTGCAGACTGAACACTGAAAGGCATAACAGTCTATAATGATAATGTATGTATGTATGTATGTATGTATGTATGTATGTATGTATGTATGTATGTATGTTAATCGTAAAAACACAGGTAATATTTTATTAACAATCAGCTGTTCTTGTATCTCAAGTAGAAAACAACTCTTTGAACTAAGATCAAAGAGTTTGATCAGAGAAATTTCTCCAGTCAATGTTGATCTTATTAGAGTGTGAATTGATCTCAGATTAACGTTTATACAATACAAATGTCCGAGTTTTGCGTGAACCGAGATCAATTTTGTCTCTGATCTAAGATCAAATGGTTTATACAATCGGCCCGTAATGTATGGCTATGAAGTGTTTACATCCATTTAGTATTAGTATTTACGTAGTTGAATGATTGTGAGATTATGTCAGGAAACATGTACTGTATATTATTTATTATTATCTGTATATGTGATTTGTAATCCGCTACAGAATTGTGTAACACACTCTAACAACCAGAATGGCACTAGATATGAACAAGATGATGGTAGAATATTCTGTATATTATAACCATGTTGTAAGGCACTCGGGAATTTTCGAGAAGGTATTTTTGTAATGTATCTTTCTAGAAGCCTGGCCAGGCACCTATATAAGGGGGCGATCTTGATGGCAGAGACGAATTATTGTTTAGTAAGAGTCATGGTTTAACAGGAGTTGTTCTGATCAGACGTGCGTTGTGCTAACGAGTGTTTGAAGTATGTGAACTGGTTTAGTAAAGTGATAGTTGACATGCAGTGGTTGCAGTCTCCATGTTGAAGTGATAGGCAGTTGTTAAAATGGTGGGTTGTTGATGCTTTTGGAGTGAAGTGTTTTGTTTGTGATATAGTGATTAAGCTTTTGTGTGTTTAATTTCTAACTAATTGTAAATACATCTGTGTACGCAAGTTGACAGCATTTTATGTGCGTCATTGTGGATACATTAAATGTGTGCACTGCTATATGTCTCAAGAACTTGTTTATGAAAATAGCGAGTCAAACCATGAGTGATTATATAAGCAATTTTCGTTCTCTGCAGTTGAACTTTTGAAGCTATTACAGAGTCTAGAAATATTACTGGGATCAAAAATGTACAGTAGCTTCACTGACACGTAAAGAATGGTATTGCAAGACAGTATGTATATACCATATAATCTTGGCTTTGGTTACTTGCTCTCTTGAAAGATAATTCTGTACACATCTAGTCTCTGGTGCTTCATTGGGTAGTGAACCTTCTTTAATGGAGGAAGAAGAAGAAGAAGAAGAAGAAGAAGAAGAAGAAGAAGAAGAAGAAGTGGAGTAATACATTATAGTGTTTGTTTTGGTAGCTGTGACAGGCAGAACACAATTTGTTTGTGATCGGGGTATTATCTACTGAATTTAATTTTTTTTGTAACTTCACTATTCGAATGCTTTTTTTTTTTTTTATAATGTGAAAGGAAGGACAAAAACTGGAATTTGACACTGCTGGCATACTTCTTTCCTCCCATGTGAATTTTTAATGCCTGTTTTCTCATGTTGCTACAAGAAAATGATGTTTTACATATTATGCTATATGCTGAAAATTTATCTTGAGGCATGGGTTTTAACCATGTTCTGAAAGTATCATCAAGCAGCCACCATTTATTAAAAGTTTTCCTTGGCTTTGATGAAGACATTGTTAGCTGAAAAAAGAAGTAACATAAGGATATTGTAAAAATCTTTAAATAGTCCTATCCACAATATAGCTTTACTTCTGTTGCCAGCTCTCTACTGCTTCCAGAACAACTGCGGCACACAACCCTTGTAAAATGTAATGCTGTACTCAGAAAATCACAAGTGAAAATAAATTCACAAAAACTTCAAAGATATTGTATGCACTCCCTA
The DNA here is from genome assembly GCF_040414725.1 of Anabrus simplex. NCBI lineage: Eukaryota > Metazoa > Arthropoda > Insecta > Orthoptera > Tettigoniidae > Anabrus > Anabrus simplex. The sequence goes on along the minus strand of NC_090268.1, from coordinate 366,279,804 downwards.
ACAACATCCGATGCTAACACAAGAATACATAATTCACAGCTGATGACTGGCAAAGGAAGGAAGTTATGGCTGATCTTGAGAGTCACATTCTTGCCACTTGTCTTTCATGAACTATACTGGGATATGGTATACACAGACAAACTATATACTGTACTAACCAACACATGGATGTAAATAAAATTACATCTACACTTAACTATTAAACTTATAAAAACTATTGGCTATTTCATTAATTTATGCTATGCTAAACTGTAAACTATGCTACACTGTACTATAGTAGAGAGATAAAGACTAGAAACCAATAACATGAAAAACACTAATTAATGAAGAAAATCTAAAAGATCGCAAACTTCATCAAAGCCAAGGAAAACTTTGTTTAATGAATACCACACACACCGAGCAAGGTAACTTAACCACATCGTGATGTAGACAATACAGCTGGCAACAAGGTTTCGAGATGGCGCTCAACTGATATAAATCTACTATACATGAATGGCAGCTTGGGATTGGCTAGATCAAGGTCGAACACATACAAACTTCACAAACTCAAAATCTCCAAACCAACAAACAACTTTCATCTTAAATGTGAATTCACTTTCTTTTAGATCTTGTTCTGTATTCACAAAATTATGCAAGTGTGATATTACAAGCTTCTAGTCATGCCTCAAAACTTCTGAACCCTTCACACGAAAGACAGGTTAGAAACTCAACATGGCACAGCCCAAACAGTGTCATGATGCACTATACATTTACACAAGGCTTGCCTACATCAATGCATTTAATAATAATGAGCACTCGAATGAGTACTAAGTTTTAGTGAATTTCACACTTTGCTGTATTCAGTCAGTGTTTGTCTGTTTTTAAATTTTACGAGGTAGTAACTATCACACATACACAGTGAACAAACTCAGTCACCTGTGGGTTGTGGAATTTTGACTGTGCACATATTTCGTGGTGGAAGCCATGTATTGCATTTAAGTGATTTGAAAAACTGCAAATGCAATATAATTGATCAAGCTTGCCATTCCCCAACAACGGAGAACATTCAATAGTAAGCAGATCAAAACATTAACAATCGATTGATTGATTGATTGATTGATTGTAGTCACTACTACTTACTATATTTGTAGGTAGAGCCCTGCGCAGATATACTAAATATTATCTGCATCCGCTCTGCATCCACACTACCTTCATCCGCATCTGCTCTTCCTTCATCCGCATCCACATCCGCAATTGATTATCCGCGGATATTGCAACTGTTTAACTATATTACAGCCAAGGTATTGAAACAGATAGATCTGTTAATATATTCCAACAGACTAGCAATAAACAAAATAGTTTAAAACCCAAAAACACCGCCCTATTGTAATATAACATGAAACATTGTTTCAGAACTTAAGAACAACAATCTGAGGTATCTTCTATTAACATGGACGCTTACAACGAAACTCTCCAAATATGTTTTAAAAATATTTGTGAAATCAAGTGGAACTATATCTGGAAACAAACCTTTTAACACAATCTACTTTAATGTCTATATATGTATTCCAACACGACATCAGTTCACAAACTGTGAGTGACCATGAGGATTCTGAATTCTAACCGAAAACCAAAGGTACATACTACTCTATAGAATAAAATGACTCACAACAATATTGTGAATAGAACAATCAAAATCTATGAAATGTCGTGAACTATGTGTAAGACGAAACTTCTACTGATGGAATTTCTGTTTTGTAGTTCATATTCAGTTTAGTACTGCATCTGTCACCATCACTGTAAAATATTAGATAACGCAATTAGGCTACCTGTATACAGTCCTCTATTTACAAAATGTGTTATTGAAAACGAAGAAAGAAAGAAAGAAAGGAATTATGTAGTTACCTGGCTAGCGTGGAGGATTGCTGTTCAGGAATATGATGTCATCAATTGATCTTGGTTTGAGAAACGTCCGCCGATCTTGCATTATCCACCCTGCAGTGGAGAAGCTCCTCTCTGAGGGAGCGCTAGATGCTGGAATGGAATGGATGAAATAGGCCAGTTTGGAAAGATGAGGATATTGGTTTTCATGTTCACGCCACCAAGTAATCAAATCATGTAGAGCCGTGGACTTGATATTTTCGTTATTGCACCTCGAAACTTCATCCAATGAAGCATTAGTATCTATTCCATGTTCATCATCAGATTAATTTTCAAATTCACTGAAAAATCCCTTATTTTTCTTCTTCTTTACTGGAGGCTCTGAGGTGGACTTTACTGCAACTTGGGGCTGGTTACTTCTTGTTGCAATAAACTTCCTAGCGTCAGATCTTACTTCGTCTCTGTCCGCTTCACTGAGGAATTTTAAGTTCTTGTACTTAGGGTGTAAGCAGGTAGCTAGCTTATGCACTGCTGTTATTTCCCACTTGCTACTCAAAAGAGATCTTGCTCAATCCTTTAAACTGCAAATTAACCCAGGATCATCCTCCTTTTCTTCCAGGAAGGATTGCACTTTTAATTTCCACAATGTAGTCAAGCAGAGGGTTGGTACTTTTGAAGCTTCCAGTTCATCAGATGCATTTTTAAAAGGTGTTAGGAAGCCAATGACATCATCTAGCATTTTTTTTTTTTTTTTGGTCAATGCCGTCTGTCAGTTTGTCTTGATTCTTTTCGGTTAGAACTTCAAGAATTCTAATCCACTGCGAATTAATGGAGTCTAACATCCGAAGCTTGCTATTCCATCATGTGTCTACATCACCTTTCAAAGACTTCTCTAAACGATTTTGAAAGCCAGACCTTTTAAACAAAGTTGTGAACGTTCGGCAAGAACTTACTAATCTGTGTACATCACTTGTTTCTGCTTCCCCTTCACCACCACTGCATGTTGTGTGCTCCAGTACAGTGTTGAGTATGTGAGCTGAGCATGAAATTCTCTTACACTGACGAAGGGTTGCTATAATATTTTTACGAGCTCAAGTTTGATATGTTCTCCAGTTTTTTTCGTATCGCTGTCCAACTCTCTGGTACACAATACACGATCTTCAAGTTTCCCATCAGCAATATAACGTACAGTCATGCCCAAGTAATTTATTTTACGATATGAATCGCTCCACAGATCCAATGTTTTTCCTCCTCCAATATCACTAAATATACCGTGTACCTCCTTCGATATACTTTCTCGAAGACGATCAGCGGTTTCCTTCAGATTCCTTGATACAGTTGTTGGGTGAGGTAATAACTCTTTAGCGCTTACTGCTCCATACTTTGCGCCACATCAATAAGGAACTGTGTGAGTTCTGTGAATCCGTCCCCTGATGCAATCTCAATCTCTTTAGACACAAAACTTACCAGTTGTTTTGTCGCAAGTGTCTTCAAATTCGATGAAACCTCTGGTTTCTTGATATCTAATTTAGAAGTAGAGAAAATGACTATGTTCTTTTTGTTACCTTCACATTTGTGTTTTATTTAGTTTGAAGTTCCAGATTTATGTCCTGTGTAATGACTAATGATACACTTTCTTGCATGTCAAACACCCTACTACATCTTTCACTATCTCGTTACCATCAGAAACATTATCAAATTTCTGCCACATCAACGATTTAAACTTTGTTTTGCACAGTAATGTATATTTGCCTTGTTTGATTTTACGGGATATTTGATCCATATTGATACGTTTACCTTAGACTGAACACTTGCAAAAACATTCACTTAGTAATGATCACCAAACCACGTAAAATAACATACAGACTTCACAAGAACTCCTTACCAAACATGGCGTCTACTGTAACGTACGCGTAGGAGTGCTCTGTCTATATCTCACAGAAACCGCGTAACTGGTAGCATATTTGTCCTACAAGTGTGTACTAAGTCATCTAGTACAAGTGTGGTTCGTGTTGGACATAAATAATAACAGATATGTCCGTCCAGAGAGTAAATAAGCGGATTAATACTTTTGAAGCAACGATGAAGGACTTTGAGGCACGCCTTCAGTTGTTATCCAGCTCTGCCAATCCCAGGGAAGAGTCCCTAGACTCGCTGAGTCAGCATTTTCGAGACTTCCGACGCGCCATCTCCTCTGAACTTGCCATGCTGAAAGAAGAGCTGTGCAAGTTAGCACGGAAGCTCGGCCATCAAGAAGAACTCGTTGATGAAGGAGAGCAGTACAGCCGTAGCAACTGCCTCCTAATCCATGGAGTCTCCGAGGAACCACGGGAGGACATTTACGAAAAAGTGAGGGAAACCTTCCGAACGAAGTTGAACATGGACTTCACGACGGAGAGCTTCAACCGGTGCTACAGGATTGGCAGCGCTCAGCAGCTGACGTGGTATCGACAGACAGGCGCCCTATAATAGTTAAATTTACCCGTTATCACGAACGTGACCGAGTGTGGAAGGCGAAGCGGCTTCTGAAGGGCACAAAGGTACTAATCACCGAGTCCCTCACCAAAACCCGAAAGTGCATATTAAACCTTGCTAGGGATCACTTCGGGCCATCCCGTGTCTGGACCCAAGACGGACGCATCGTGATTCACCTTCCTAATGGGACGAAAAAATCCATCACCACTGTCGCGGAATTAGACAGCATAAAAAATCTGCAAGATAACAGTGACAATTAACATGAAACAGCACAGCTCGATAGTGCATCTGCTTGTTATTCATAAGTGTAATATGTGTGTGTCTGTGTGTGTGTTAGTGGTAGTCAGTATAAGCATTTATCAGGATGTCGAGGTAAGTTGCATGCTATTTCTGTTCTACTATTTCGTTCACATTCTGTTATTCAGCTGATCCAGAGCTCTGTACCTGACACTGACCTTGGCAACATCCCCCCCTCTCACCCCGTCAACACTCACCACCGGCTTGCTCCTCAAACAGGCATTATCTCCCTCTACCAACTGTTTACAGTGCTGCCATGTCAACGCACTCTCCCTGGTAGCGCATTTCGACGAAATTCAAGCTATAATGAGGAAAAATAATATCCATATTCTTGCTATTAGCGAAAGCTGGCTTACAACGAGCATTCCCTCTGGTATGGTACAACTTGACCGGTATTTCCTCTTACGTCATGATAGATCCGATGGCAGAAGAGGAGGTGGGGTGGCCTTGTACTGCAGAAACGACTTAAAAAGCCGGGTGATATGTGTATCATCTAACAATGCACATCTGGGACCAGAATTCATGTTTGTTGAAGTCATTATTAACCAACAGAAACTCCTTATAGTTATTGTATACAAGCCGCCCAAAATAACAAATATGACTGAATTCAAATTTCGCTTACTTGACCTACTGCCTAGTTCCGAGCATATCATTGCCATAGGTGACTTCAACATTAACCAACTTACTAAAACGCACGAAACTAAACAATTTATTGACATGTTTTCTTCCTGTGATATGACCATCATCCGTTTAGAGCCTACTAATCACACTTACACAGAAAACTATGAAACACACACGTTCATTGACCACATTGTGACAAATAACCCAAACAAAGTTATAACTCACGGCCAGATTCCAGTCCCAGCCATCTCCACTCATGACTTTATCTACCTATCCTACTCCCTCCGAATGCCAAAATATAAACCTAAGTATGTTATTTCCAGAAACACAAAGGGCATGGATATGGACGAGTTAAGACATGACACTTACAATCTACCCTGGAATGACATACTCCTATTGAACGATATAGACGCGAAAGTAGACAAGTTTAACTCCCTTGTAATCACTCTGTGCGATAAACACGCCCCTAAGCGACAGATAAAAGTTAAATTGTATATAGGATAATATCTTTTGTTTATTTCCACCTATTCAATACATTACAAGAAGTTGGCATTTACTTTAAAACATTATTCAGATGAGACATGTTTCGCCTCGCACTGTGAGGCATCTTCAGTCATTATCAAAAACCTTATTATTTTACCAGGCATCTGGTTAAAGATATTCAAAAATGTGTTTGATGATTATAAGAGAGGTAAGATTTACGTTAGTTATAAACATGTTCATGAAGTAACTAAAAATCTAATATACTGATAAAAACACAATGTAGTTCTTTGTTGAATAGGACTTGTTTGATTGTACTATAGTAAAAGAAGGTGGCTTGAAGCCGTTGTCATTAATAGATGTCTAATACATAGTGGAAGGCATAAAATATCAGTTCTATGAGAATATACATTACATTCAAATGATACTAAAAACTAGTGGATTCAAAGGTAGTACATATAAAATGTTCAATGAAATAACTATAGATCTAATAAAATGATAAACACATATGTAGTTCTTTGTTAATTAGGACGTCGTAAGATTGTACGCCTTAAAGCCGTAGTCATTAATAGATGTCTAATACATAGTGGAAGGCATATGAAATCAGTTCAATAAGAATATATAATACAAACAATTGATACATAAAAACTGGTAGATTCATAAGAGGTACATTTAAAAATGAAGGCGTCATGTGACTACAAAAGACAGTTGATGGCTTAAAGCCGTAGTCAAAGTTTGAAATGTAGGTCAAATAACTGCTAAATATATGGTAAAAAGATATAAGTCAAAATATACAGCTTAGTATAAAAAATATGAAGGAAAAACATTCCAATTGCTTGACAAAAGTTACTTGACGTTGGCATGCGTTTGTCCGTGATATTTATTGGTCAACATTTCGTAGGTTATTTTAGATTTATTCATCAAGATTGCGTTGACAAGAAGTTCACCAGATGTTTATAGCTGGCCTAATTTGTGAAAAGAAAGTTGCAGAGATGATGATGGGTGGAAATTCTCAACGTTGGTATGGTTTACTGACGTGAAGGTTGGAGAGCTGTTGTGTTCTTCTTCGATGACAATATATTTTATAAAACGTTGATTGTAAATAATTTATACTATTGAAGAGTATTATGGAAGTTTGATGAAGCTGTTGAATTATTGTTGTTATAGAATGGTTCTGAAATGAAGAAAAAACTGTAGTTAATTTTGACGAGAATGAAAGAAAACATGGGAAGGTTTTGTTTAAGAGTTGTTAGTGAGAAAATGTTGGTGCTTACCTATGGCGTTGTAGGCCCATTTAACAAGCTGTGTGAGGCGCTATTAGGATACTAATGGTCACTAACGGTTTTTACTCCTTGTGTTGTACGTATGTCGTCTGGCTAGAGGGGGGTGGGTAGGAGGGGGCGAAGTTGTAGGCTTGTGAATCGTGAACGGGAGGGAGTTGTGAATGGTAGGGGAAGCGGAGGGGCGTGTATCATTTATTGGTTTATGAATGGCGCGTGGAGGGGAATTACGTAAGATGGGAGGGGGAGGGGGGTATGATGTATTTGTTGACGTAGGGGTGTTTGTTGATACTGTTTTGAAAATATTAAAAAACTTTTTGTCCTGAAGGTTTACATTATTGAATAATGTTACTATTTGGTCATATAAAGGGCTTCTATTGTCTATTGGATCATTTAAATTCTTATTAGCATTGAATTTTTGGTCCAAAAATATGTATAAATTTTTGAATTCGGTCATAAGTCTACCTTTTTTTTTATTGTTTTTAAAATTTGAAGGTCCTGTTCAATTGTGGTAAAGTTGTGCCCCGTTTCTTTCATGTGATTGCTCATTGCTGAGTGTTTATTATGTTTCTGAGCATTGAAATGTTCTGTGTACCTAGTTATGAAGCTTCTTCCTGTTTGTCCGATGTATGAGCTGAGGCACTCATTACATTTTAATCTATAGATACCGGAGCCTGAGTATTTATTATTTTCTGAATTTATTGTATTATGGTTGAAGAACATTTTTTGGTTTGAATTTTGAGTTTTGAAAGCTATTTTGATCTCTTGATTTTTTTAAGGTGTTGGTTACTTGGTGTATGATTGGGTTGGTGTATGTAAAGGTTGCGAACTTTGATTTGTCATTTTTTATTGGGGAGAGGTTTGTGGATAGTTTCAATTTAACTTTATTAATTAGTTTGTCTATGATAGAGGGATTATATCCATTAAAAGTGGCTATTTCTTTTATTGTATTTATTTCTTTTTTAAAATTGGTCGCTGAAAGGGGAATTTTTACAGCTCTGTACACCATACTATAAAATGAGGACTGTTTGTGTGATTGTGGATGAAGGGAACTTTGTTTAATAGTTATAGGTGTGAATGAGGGTTTTCTGTAAATTTGGAAATCAAACTTATTGGAAGTTCTTGTTATTGTGATGTCAAGAAAATTAATTGATTTGTGGTTCTCGTCCTCTTTAGTGAATTTAATATTGTTATCCAGATTATTTAAATAAGTTAATATGTTTTCACTATTGTTGAGATTTTTGTCAATTATTACTAGCGTGTCATCAACATAGCGTAGCCAGAGATTTAATCCATTGATGTTATTTATTATTTTGCTGTTTTCGAGGTTTTCCATATAAATTTCAGCAAGTATTCCGGATAAAGGGTCTCCCATGGCCAGGCCTTCCTGTTTGTATATTTTATTGTTGAAAGTGAAAAATTGTTTTGTAAGACGAAGTTTAGTACTTTTAAGAATTCTTCTATTTCTATTTTGCTTAAATTGCTATGTTTGGAAAGATTGTTTTTTATTATTTCTATAGTTTTTTTAGCGGGAATGTTTGAATACATGTTAATGACGTTGAAAGAGCATAATGTGTGATTAAGTTTTAAGTTAAATTTTTTTTGGAGTTTCACATAGTTCTATTGAATTTTTGGGGTGTTTGTTATGGAATTTGAAATGTTTTTTTTGAAATTTCTGGAAGAATTGTGAGGTTTTATATGTCGGACTATTTTGGCTGTTTATGATTGGTCGAATGGGAACGTCCTTTTTATGTACCTTCGGTAGTAATCTGACGGTGGGTAATTTGGGGTTCATATTAACTCATTGCGGACCGTGGACGGCGTAAGACGTTTAAGCATGCTCCTATGCTGCGGGCCGTGGACGGCGTAAGACGTTTAATGTTCCGCGCGAAGCAATGCTGTTTATATTGGTCATCTATGCATTCTTACACCTTAGTCAGCGTTACTGGTTGTAGTAGGAAGTTGGTTGACCTTTTTGAGATAACTCGCGTTGAGTGGGCTCATGTTTATCTTAGCTGTTTTAGCGGGAATATCTCAGCACTTCCTCGCGCGTCAAGACGGTACTCGAGATTCCAATGCAGTGCGTGTCGTTCTTACCGAGTGTAGTATAATGGCTTATAAAACACAGTTTCTTACGCAAGATTAATTATTAGATATTATTCACAATGATTATTCTGGTGACGAACTTATTCCTGAAATAGACTCAAATAGTGAAAATAAGAGTGACGAGGAATTTCCGTTAGGCCTATAAAGGAAAGTGAAGTGCCTGATACATATCATCCTAGTTATTGACCACCTGTTCCATCGTTTAGAGAGAATTCAGGTGTAAACGTTCAAACAGAAAATGAGCAGGATATTTTGAGTTACGTGAGTATTTTCATGAATGACGAATTCTATCAGTATGTGTGTGAGGAGACCAATCTATACACGAGTCAAGTGCGGTGCCCCGGCCTTTTACAAAGAATTCGATCATGCAATCGTGGAAACTGATTTATCCAAAATCCTGATATAAAAATGTACTGGACCGAGGACCCTGTTTTTCATACTCCGATATTTTCTAAAACAATGTTCCGAATACGCTTCCTTCGCATTCTTTCATTTCTTCACTTCGATGACAGTAATCATGATGCCGAACATACAGATAGGCTGTATAAAATTAGACGTATTTTGAAACCTGTGATACCAGACTCACACCCTAAATATTTACTAGAGGTAAGCACGAAGTATCAATTTTCTAACATTTATAGTTTAGGAGTAATTGTAAATTGTATTAAGTGATGCACGTCAAGATGGCCGGGCATGGAAATGGCTGGTCCAGGCATTCAAGTGTCCCGCTCAGAAGCAGGTACTGAACGTGTTAATGAGACTTTGGTATTCATGTTCATTAAATAAAAATGTTGAGTTTTTGTAGTGGGATCCTTTGAGATTATTGTGTAGGTCTCATTAGAGAAGAACTCCTCTGTTTTATGAATGTAATCTTGTTTTTTCATTAAGACTACAGTATTGCCTTTGTCGGCTTTAGTTATTATTATGTTATTAGTGTCCACTTTTTTTCTTAATTCTTGGATCTGTTTTAGTGAGGACGAGTTATTTTTGTTAAAAATTTCTTTTACAAGGGCAGGTAATTTCTTTTTAATTTCGTATTTTATGTCGTTTTGTTTGTCTGTTGGAATTTGTTTGTTTATGTTTGTTTCAGCTTCGGCTATTGTAGTGATTATATCTTCTGCTTTATGTGGGTTGGGCCAATTATGTTTTAAGCCTTGGTTGAATAAACGTGTTTCTTTATCTGTGAAGGTGACGTCGGATAGATTAATTGTAGTTGGAATATTGTTCCATGGAGAGGGGGATATTTTTATATTACTGTTCCGGTTCATTGATTTTGCTTTTTCTTCTTTTAAGTGTGTCAATTTACGATTTAGTGTTTCTTGTTTTTTGTTCAATGCAATCTGTGTTTTATATGTAATGTGTTGTTGATAAGAAATCCATTCTAGCAGTGATAACGATTGCGCGAGAATCAAATGTTCGCGATAAAGTTGTGTATTTAATGAGGATTTCTTTCTATACAATAGTTTTATCTCATTTTTGAGCCAAAGGTTGTTGATTTTGTTTTGAATATCGTTAGATTTATGTTTCGGAATGTTTTTCCTTTGAGTCGATTTTAGAAATTTCGGCACTAAATTGGATCTTGCACATTATTTTAGGAATTGAATATCTTTTGAGATCTTGCTAATTTTTGTTTTAAGGTTTAGATACTTGTTTTTATTAGCCTGGTTGGCTTTATTATTACAAGTGATGAAAATCATTTTTCGTCCGTATTGAAAGTTTCATAAATTGTATATAATAAGGTTTTTGATAATGACTGAAGATGCCTCACAGTGAGAGGCGAAACATGTCTCATCTGAATAATGTTTTAAAGTAAATGCCAACTTCTTGTAATGTATTGAATAGGTGGAAATAAACAAAAGATATTATCCTATATACATATTATCCTAAAAGAATGTGTAAGATCCAATTTAGTGCCGAAATTTCTAAAATCGACTCAAAGGAAAAACATTCCGAAACATAAATCTAACGATATTCAAAACAAAATCAACAACCTTTGGCTCAAAAATGAGATAAAACTATTGTATAGAAAGAAATCCTCATTAAATACACAACTTTATCGCGAACATTTGATTCTCGCGCAATCTTTATCACCGCTAGAATGGATTTCCTATCAACAACACATTACATATAAAACACAGATTGCATTGAACAAAAAACAAGAAACACTAAATCGTAAATTGACACACTTAAAAGAAGAAAAAGCAAAATCAATGAACCGGAACAGTAATATAAAAATATCCCCCTCTCCATGGAACAATATTCCAACTACAATTAATCTATCCGACGTCACCTTCACAGATAAAGAAACACGTTTATTCAACCAAGGCTTAAAACATAATTGGCCCAACCCACATAAAGCAGAAGATATAATCACTACAATAGCCGAAGCTGAAACAAACATAAACAAACAAATTCCAACAGACAAACAAAACGACATAAAATACGAAATTAAAAAGAAATTACCTGCCCTTGTAAAAGAAATTTTTAACAAAAATAACTCGTCCTCACTAAAACAGATCCAAGAATTAAGAAAAAAAGTGGACACTAATAACATAATAATAACTAAAGCCGACAAAGGCAATACTGTAGTCTTAATGAAAAAACAAGATTACATTCATAAAACAGAGGAGTTCTTCTCTAATGAGAGCTACACAATAATCTCAAAGGATCCCACTACAAAAACTCAACATTCTTATTTAATGAACATGAATACCAAAGTCTCATTAATATGAACCCCAAACTACCCACCGTCAGATCACTACCGAAGGTACATAAAAAGTTCCCATTCGACCAATCATAAACAGCCAAAATAGCCCGACATATAAAACCTCACAATTCCTCCAGAAATTTCTCAAAAAACATTTCAAATTCCATAACAAACACCCCAAAAATTCAATAGAACTATGTGAAACTCTAAAAAAAATTTAACTTAAAACCTAATCACACATTATGCTCTTTCGACGTCATTAACATGCATTCAAACATTCCCGCTAAAAAAACTATAGAAATAATAAAAAACAATCCAAACATAGCAATTTAAGCAAAATAGAAATAAAAGAATTCTTAAAAGTACTAAACTTCGTCTTACAAACCAACTTTTTCACTTTCAATAATAAAATATACAAACAGGAAAGCCTGGCCATGGGAGACCCTTTATCCGGAATACTTGCTGAAATTTATATGGAAAACCTCGAAAACAGCAAAATAATAAATAACATCAATGGATTAAATCTCTGGCTACGCTATGTTGATGACACGCTAGTAATAATTGACAAAAATCTCAACAATAGTGAAAACATATTAACTTATTTAAATAATCTGGATAACAATATTAAATTCACTAAAGAGGACGAGAACCACAAATCAATTAATTTTCTTGACATCACAATAACAAGAACTTCCAATAAGTTTGATTTCCAAATTTACAGAAAACCCTCATTCACACCTATAACTATTAAACAAAGTTTCCTTCATCCACAATCACACAAACAGTCCTCATTTTATAGTATGGTGTACAGAGCTGTAAAAATTCCCCTTTCAGCGACCAATTTTAAAAAAGAAATAAATACAATAAAAGAAATAGCCACTTTTAATGGATATAATCCCTCTATCATAGACAAACTAATTAATAAAGTTAAATTGAAACTATCCACAAACCTCTCCCCAATAAAAAATGACAAATCAAAGTTCGCAACCTTTACATACACCAACCCAATCATACACCAAGTAACCAACACCTTAAAAAAATCAAGAGATCAAAATAGCTTTCAAAACTCAAAATTCAAACCAAAAAATGTTCTTCAACCATAATACAATAAATTCAGAAAATAATAAATACTCAGGCTCCGGTATCTATAGATTAAAATGTAATGAGTGCCTCAGCTCATACATCGGACAAACAGGAAGAAGCTTCATAACTAGGTACACAGAACATTTCAATGCTCAGAAACATAATAAACACTCAGCAATGAGCAATCACATGAAAGAAACGGGGCACAACTTTACCACAATTGAACAGGACCTTCAAATTTTAAAAACAATTAAAAAAAAGGTAGACTTATGACCGAATTCAAAAATTTATACATATTTTTGGACCAAAAATTAAATGCTAATAAGAATTTAAATGATCCAATAGACAATAGAAGCCCTTTATATGACCAAATAGTAACATTATTCAATAATGTAAACCTTCAGGACAAAAAGTTTTTTAATATTTTCAAAACAGTATCAACAAACACCCCTACGTCAACAAATACATCATACCCCCCTTCCCCTCCCATCTTACGTAATTCCCCTCCACGCGCCATTCATAAACCAATAAATGATACACGCCCCTCCGCTTCCCCTACCATTCACAACTCCCTCCCGTTCATGATTCACAAGCCTATAACTCCGCCCCCTCCTACCCACCCCCCTCTAGCCAGACGACATACGTACAACACAAGGAGTAAAAACCGTTAGTGACCATTAGTATCCTAATAGCGCCTCACACAGCTTGTTAAATGGGCCTACAACGCCATAGGTAAGCACCAACATTTTCTCACTAACAACTCTTAAACAAAACCTTCCCATGTTTTCTTTCATTCTCGTCAAAATTAACTACAGTTTTTTCTTCATTTCAGAACCATTCTATAACAACAATAATTCAACAGCTTCATCAAACTTCCATAATACTCTTCAATAGTATAAATTATTTACAATCAACGTTTTATAAAATATATTGTCATCGAAGAAGAACACAACAGCTCTCCAACCTTCACGTCAGTAAACCATACCAACGTTGAGAATTTCCACCCATCATCATCTCTGCAACTTTCTTTTTACAAATTAGGCCAACTATAAACATCTGGTGAACTTCTTGTCAACGCAATCTTGATGAATAAATCTAAAATAACCTACGAAATGTTGACCAATAAATATCACGGACAAACGCATGCCAACGTCAAGTAACTTTTGTCAAGCAATTGGAATGTTTTTCCTTCATATTTTTTATACTAAGCTGTATATTTTGACTTATATCTTTTTACCATATATTTAGCAGTTATTTGACCTACATTTCAAACTTTGACTACGGCTTTAAGCCATCAACTGTCTTTTATAGTCACATGACGCCTTCATTTTTAAATGTACCTCTTATGAATCTACCAGTTTTTATGTATCAATTGTTTGTATTATATATTCTTATTGAACTGATTTCATATGCCTTCCACTATGTATTAGACATCTATTAATGACTACGGCTTTAAGGCGTACAATCTTACGACGTCCTAATTAACAAAGAACTACATATGTGTTTATCATTTTATTAGATCTATAGTTATTTCATTGAACATTTTATATGTACTACCTTTGAATCCACTAGTTTTTAGTATCATTTGAATGTAATGTATATTCTCATAGAACTGATATTTTATGCCTTCCACTATGTATTAGACATCTATTAATGACTACGGCTTCAAGCCACCTTCTTTTACTATAGTACAATCAAACAAGTCCTATTCAACAAAGAACTACATATGTTTTTATCAATATATTAGATTTTTAGTTACTTCATGAACATGTTTATAACTAACGTAAATCTTACCTCTCTTATAATCATCAAACACATTTTTGAATATCTTTAACCAGATGCCTGGTAAAATAATAAGGTTTTTGATAATGACTGAAGATGCCTCACAGTGAGAGGCGAAACATGTCTCATCTGAATAATGTTTTAAAGTAAATGCCAACTTCCTGTAATGTATTGAATAGGTGGAAATAAACAAAAGATATTATCCTATATACAATTTATGAACCTTTCAATACGGACGAAAAATGATTTTCATCACTTGTAATAAAGATAAAAGTTACTCGCCCTACTTGTCCCTGGCTAAATAATGAAATTAAAAACATGATGGCCCACCGCGATGTACTTTACCGACGCTTTCAACGAACTCGTGACCAAAGTGACTTCGAAAATTATCGGGTCCTTAGAAATAGAGTTAAACAGCTTGTTAGAAACCTTAAATTTACTTACTTGCAAATCATGACTGCAAACATGAATTCTAGCAGTGCTTGGAACACACTTCGTTCCTTAGGCATAGGGAAACCTCGGCAACAACCTCATGTGCCAGACATACCACTCAATAATGAGTGTTTTACTGAAGAAAGAACACCACCTAATGTACTAAATTCCCCAAACTCAGTACCCAACTCCATTATAAACCCTTTACCTGACCAACAACTTTTTACATTCCACCCTGTTACTGCTAATAAAGTTAAAAAAGTATTATATTCTATCAAATCAAAAGCCAGAGGAGTGGATGATATCCCTATAACTTTCTTACACAACATTATTGGTGCTGTTTTACCAATTATTACCCACATTTTCAACTACTGTCATAATAACGAAACCTTTCCTTCACTATGGAAACTAGCCAATGTTATCCCTGTGCCTAAGAAACCTGACCCCTCCCTACCACCCGACTACGGACTAATTTCTATCTTACCAGCGATTTCCAAAGCACTCAAGCGTCTAGTTCATGAGCAGGTGTTGGAATACTTAAACAACCATTCTGTCCTAGACCCATTGCAATCTGGATTCAAGAAGGGACACAGCACAGCAACTGTCCTGCTCAAAGTGACTGATGACATACGGCACGCAATTACCAAAGACTGGTGACAATACTTACTCTCCTCGATTTCAGTAGCGCATTTGACACTATAAACATCCAGACTCTATTAAACAAGATGCAATCTTACTACTTCGATCAACGAACTATTCATTTCTTTTCATCGTACCTCAAATATCGCGCGCAACGAATTATAACTCTTGATCAAACCTCTCACTGGCTAACCAGGAAGGAAGGCACGCCGCAGGGTAGTATTTTAGGCCCATTGCTCTTTATCTTGTACATAAACGACATTTTATCTACCGTATTTCACGGCATAATCGTCGCACTTTTTATACCAAAATTTTCGAAAACAATTGTAGGGTGCGACCATTATACGATGAATATTTAATACCAGTATTTGTATTACTCAAAAAATGTATTTATAACTAAATTGTATTTGATACAAATTTAAGATGCACGTAATACTCGCGTTTATACATCGAAATAATTAAAATAGTCTAAAACAAAATTCATAATTTTTCGCAACAATTCGGCGAACGTTTTTCCAATCTGAAAATAAAAATGAACGTATTAAGTTAATTTGTCATTAATTTGAGTATTATAGTTAAAATATTACACTAACAAAAAATTATCGCTTTGTTGTGAAATGCGGACTTACCGGTACGCAATTTATTCCAAATCTTCGGTGTCACTATCGCAGGTTTCGCTATCTGATGCGCCGTCCTCGCCTCTGTTAATACCAGTATCAGATTCTTCATCTCCCTGCCACACTGCGTCATCTTCGGAACCGTCTAGTGCATTCGAAATCCCAGTCCTTTTGAAGCTCTTGGAGACTAGTTCAGGTGGTATAAGATCCCACGAGCATAACAAGTCCAAGGGTGGACGCCTGATATTTCCGGCGGGCGTCAATTGCTGATCGCCGCTCATCATCCACTCGTTGTAAAATCGACGTAAGCGGTCTTTAAAGGGTTTAACACATACGTCTAGTGGCTGCAAAGCAGATGTTAGGCCACCAGGAATGACTATCTGTCGTGTCTTATTTGTAGTGAGAATTTGCTTCACTTCGTTCACGAGGTGACCTCGGAAACTATCTAAAACAAGCAGAGCTGGTTGTTTTAGTAGTGCACCAGGTCTTCTATTCCACACAGTTTTAACCCAATCCAGCATGAGTTCTACGTCCATCCAACCCTTTGGTTGCACTCGTACATGAATTCCACGGGGAAACTGTATATTCTTAGGCATCGTTTTCCTCTTGAAAATGATGTAAGGCGGCAACTTTCTCCCGTCAGCTGTAATGGCTAGCATTGCTGTGCATCGCAACTTCTCACTACCGCTGGTTTTCATTAATACACTCCGTGATCCTTTTAGCGCAATAGTGCTGTTGCGAGGCATATCAAAAAAGATTGGAGTCTGATCGGCATTACCGATTTGAGAAAGCAAGTACGAAGTTTCCTTGCGCAAACGTATGACAAATCGGTGAAAATTTACAATCTTGTCCGTGTAATCAGCAGGCAACTTTTGGTTTAGTGTTGTTCTCCTTCGCACTGACAGATTGTGTCGTCGCATGAACCCCTTAATCCACCCACGAGTCGCCTTAAACTGAGTTACCGGTATGTTGTGTTTGCGCGCTACCTCCTGTCCCTTAATTTGTAACATTTCATATGATACACTGCAGCCATTTTTACGTATTTCACTGACGTACCTAAACACTTCTTCGTCAATTATAGGAAACTTCCCTGTTTTAGGACCTCTAAACGCGCGTCTAGAAGGGTTTGTGCTTTTTTAGCTTGTTTTTTACTTTCCGCCAGTCACGCACCAACTTTTCACTCACAGAAAATTTTCTTTCTCCAGCTCTGTTCCCGTGCTGTTCAGCGAAGGCAATTACGCTTAGCTTGAAGCCCGCAGAATAGTTTCTATATTTACCCATAATCGCTTATAAATGCTTCACATGTTAATGTTTTGCGATATAAATGACTTTCCGTAATTGTTCACTATTAAAACAAATTATTTCTGCAAACACCCAAAACACAAATTAAAAACTTAAATTCCCACGCACACATGTCTACAGTAATCACGTAAATCTGAAACAAATAAATGCATCTGTGATCTGTCCATTCCAGAGCAGCCAATACTGTTAGGCAGCAAGGAAGCATGCAACAATTTATCAGTTTAGCTCGTTGGTTGCGACACACTACTGCGCTTGCGCAAAGATCGCAAACCGGAGCTCTAGCTAGCGCGGTGTAGATCTACTGTATAGTTGACTGTATTCCGAGACGTCAGTAACAAACATTCATTTTTTTCAATTTCTTTTAAACATACGGCAATTAGGTTAATATTTCTTCCCAGTTATTGATGATTTTACATTACATTACTGACGAGTTTATAAAATAAAACTTGAATAGCATTGGATAATAATTATCTTGACTGCTTGGATAAAAGTTTTCATCCCATGCCCGGACACTTATGACGTAGTAGTAAGATAAGAGTCTAGCGATGACAACTGAGACATCGTAAATAATTCGGCTGAATAATTCCGTGGAAATCTGCGTTATCGTCTTGGATTTCACTTCGTGCGCAATAACACAGGAGCCGGCCCCATGGTGTAGGGGTAGCGTGCTTGCCTCTTACACGGAGGCCTCGGGTTCAATTCACGGCCGGGTCAGGGAATTTTACCTGTATCTGAGGGCTGGTTCGAGGTCCATTCAATCTACCTAGCCGGTATTTCCTGGCGACGTTGCCGATAAGCGATAACTTACAGCCTTACGTATTTCAAATGGGAACTCATAATATGTAGGTGGTTAATAAATAGTACACTGTCTAGCGACCACGTTGTCAAACTGCCGATAGTCTACCGGTAAGCCATGCGTCGTACATATACCGGTATTATTTATTTATACGTTGTGCAACATGTCGCAAACGTGACTGTGTTGCCAAATTGCCCATAAACCATACACGTATTTAAATTGCGCATTCATGTGCAACTTACGTTGCAGTTCCATTTACCTTTTAACCAGATTAGTGAACAAAATTTGGACGTGCGACGATTGTGTAATTAAAGGTTTAAAGTCCGATTTTTGTATTGAAAATAAAGGATGCGACGATTACGCGGTGGCGACGATTATGCCGTGAAATACGGTAATTTAAAGAATTGTAGCTACCATCTATATGCGGACGACTTACAAATTTACTGTCACTTTAAGACCTCTGATTTGCCTCATGCCATAACAGGCATCAGTGCTGACCTTCAGCGACTTAATGCTTACTCCTTGAAAAATTCCCTCCTTCTTAACCCCTCCAAGACACAAGCAATCATCATTGGCTCTCAAAAATTGTTGGCCACACTAAGATACAAAACTATTCCTCCAGTTATACTGAATGGTAGGGTTATTCCATTCAGCCAAACTGTGAGAAATCTTGGAGTGACAATGAACAAAACTTTAAATTGGTCTGAATATATTAAGAATGTGTGTAAAAAAATATTTTCGATACTTCATTCGGTTAAAAGAAACAGCGATATTTTACCTTGTAATGTGAGAGTCAAACTCATACAAACGCTAGTGCTTCCTGTCCTCGACTACTGTGACGTCATTCTGGTAGACGCAACAAAAGAGCAGACTTCGAAACTTCAGTGAGCGCTTAATTGTTGCCTTAGATTTATATACAGTCTAAGTTATGATACACATGTCACCCCATACTATCACACTATTTCATGGCTGAAACCTGACAAACAACTAAAGTATCACATACTAATACAGATATACAGACTGCTGTCTGAAGACAGACCACTATACATTTCATCCCAGCGTAAGTATTTGTCCTCCTTTCACAACAGTAATATCTGCTCTGGTACCTCCCTTTCTATTCCTGTTCACCGATCTTCTATGTACAACAATTCCTTTGTTGTGGTGGGTTCTAGACTTTGGAATTCCTTGCCTGTCAGTGTCAGAAATTCCACCTCATTACTTAAATTTAAGACAGCTTGCCGAGACTACCTGCTGAATGCAGCTGACTAACTTGTATGACTGGAAGATCGAATGAATGTGTAGGTTATTATTTACTATATAATATTATGTACTCAAACTCTGCTCTCAATGATGTATCATTACAGTGGTTAAGTGTAAGAGAGGGCCAAGAGCCCTAACTTCGCCACCTACAAAGGCATAATAAAGAAATAAATAAATATACAGACCGGCAGATAACTTGACGTGTGGACGCGCAGAGAGATACTCACCTCCAGTTTGGAAGCTGCTTACGTCGCACACAGCTGATAGTGAAGTGTCAGCTATTGGGGCAACTGTTGACAATATCGGCTACCAAACTGTAAATTAATTCATAACAGCATTTATTATTACATCGTAACTTTAAGTGTATTTATTCTGATATTCCGTCTGATACTAGATATGTATTTACGTGGTTTTTAGACATTGAATATTAAGGCAAGTGGTAAATGTGATAACGGCAGCACTTATTGTAACAATTCTCAAAGGCATTCATTTCATCCTACTCGTTGGTCCCTAAGAAAATGCGTTGTAAAATCAATACAAAATCGCAGTACCACTTTGTCTAACTTCATTCATCGTTCTTAGGAATGTTGCTCTTTTTATACCATCATTCTTCCACACCAATGTCACAGGTCGCCTCACCACAAGCAAAAATAACTGCATGAAATATATGAAAGACTGACTTGTTGAGATTTCTACAGTATACCTGAGTGAAATCAATAAACATCATTATTTAGAAATTATTCGCACTGCCAGATAGTTTAGATCCACCAAGACACTAACTTTGCGAATTTAAATTACAGTAAGTAGAAATAAGGACTCCACCTAATCAATACATATTTCTACTTATTGTAATTGTAACTGTATCAATACGGACCAAAATGAAGATAAATGCATACGATTCCCTGACATTTCCTGGTTTCCCCGGTTCCCCATACAGGTGGACATCCTCTTGAACAGGAATAGGAAAACATAACAAAAGAAACACAATGAAACGTCAGCATTGCTGTTGCTCCCTTTTATGATAAAATTAAAAGTCAGATTCTTCATAGAACTGAAGGTTCTATGGCTAGGTTCACAATTACAACAGTTCTTTAAAAGTAAAAAGTAATAGGAATGTGACTTGTGTGTTCCTATCTTTCCTATCTTTCTGATAGAGTGAAACCTCGTTAGTACGTTCCTCATTAACACGTTTTCCCGCTTAGCACGTTGTAAATTTGAAGTCCCGACGCCCATTCTATTAAATCTGTATAAAAAATCCCTCACTTAACATGTCACAATTTTTCGCCTTTACCGCTTAGTATGATCATTCCCCAGACCTGAAAATGTTCTTTGTCATCCCTTGTGTACGGAATGTGATTTCCAACAGAGATAAGAGCCCTTGCCATGGATCAGTCAGAGACAGTTGCACGATAAGAGGAAATGATCTTGAATTCTCGAACACCGAGTACCGTATACTGTGCCTTCGAGGGGCAAGCTGTTAGCTTAGGTAAAGTTGAGTTTTACATTACTGATTTGCAGCAAAGACTTTACACTAGAACAAGACAGGACAGTGCTAAGTTAAAGCACAGTAATAGATTCCACTGCGGCTAGGAGCGTTGAATTCAGTTTTCACATCTTTAAAAAAAAAATTTTTTTTAAAGCTGTCCTGTTGACATACGTGGCTTATGGCTGGAAGTCATCCGAAATTATGCGTCACGGAAGTTACCGCCACAAAATGTGTAACGGAAGTGTAACTCCAGCAACTGTGCAGCCGTTGGTGGATGGTCATGACCGAGACTATGATCATTTGATTTTCAGAAAAGTGGTTTATTTTTTGTTCTATGTTCTTTGTTCTATGGAAAGGTCTTTGTTGCAAGTGATAAATATCATTATTGATCCATATTGAAGATACTATATGTAGGATGCTAAATAGTTTATTAAGTCACCTATTCAATACATTAAGATTTTTTAAACATTTAGGAATTTATCTTTATTTCTACATGAGGCATGTTTTGCCCTTCATTGAAGGCAACATCAGTCATAGTGCTACCTCAAGGCATAAATCAGGTACCTGATTTGTAATTAAATTGTAAATACTAAGATATAATATTGACATATTACAGTAGGGATAGTCAATGAGAAAAACAATGTTCACTGACGATGTAGATGCCAATATATCAGCCATTGGCCGTAAATTATCAGTCCTACAAAGGATAACTTAACAATGGGGCAGTCAAGGGAAAGAGACTTACACTAATAGGTAAGACCACAGGGTATTTGACAGTGTCCAGCAGCAGTGGTCCGTATGAAGTTTTAACGTTTCATTATCAGAAATGTTGATAAATGTTACTAAAATTTCAAAACAATGTTCATTGAGAAAACAATGTTCATTAATATATGGAGTTAAAAGGGGGTTATATTAACTTATTTACAGACACAGTAGTCAGGAACAATGCGTAAAACCACAGGGCATTTTATCAGTGTCCAGCAGAGGTGGTCTGAAGAATCATTGACACTACTCTATTAGAAAATATTAGGAAATTATTAAGCTTATACAGTAAAACCTCATTAATTCGAAGTCGTTGGGACTCAAAAATCGACTTCGAATTACGTGATTTTGAATTAACTGCCAATTCGCAATTCAGAAGTACCAACCCTTGCCACGTTACAAAATATTCTAAGGCCCGTTACTGCATGCATTTAACCTTGATTCACAGTTTATACCTTTCAAATGCCATGAAAAAAGAACTATTTCCAAAATGTATCCAAGAAGGTGCATTTACAGTATTCAAATAATACACTCTGATATCTCACTGGTAAACATAACCTCACGCAATGAAAGAAAGAAAAAAAAAGCACAATTCAAAGGCGAGGAGAAATCTATGCTCGCTCCCATGTGCAAGTGCTTTATTAATTGGATTACTATACTGTATGCATTTTAGATGCCTTGTATTTACACAGAAAGTACCCGATGCCCTTAAAATCGAACTTTCCTATGACTCTATCCTTGTACGATTTCCTGCCATGGCACTTCTCTCGTACTTCAGAAATGTAAACACTTGCCGCGTCACGAAGTATTCTAAGACCCATTAATACATGCAATCACCTCGATTCACAGTTTAAACCTTTCAAATGCTATGGAAAAAACTATTTCCGAAATGTATCCAACAAGGTGCATTTACAATGTTCAAATAATGCACTTGGATAAATCACTGACAAACATAACCTCAAGCAACGAAAGAAAAAAATCGCACAATTCAAAGACGAGAATAAATTATGCCGGTTCTCCTGTGTAAATGCATTATTTTTTTGGATTTCTTTACTGTTTGCATTTTTATTATAGATGCTTTGTACTGGCATGGAAAGTGCCCGGTGCTCTTAAAACATTATCGAAGTTTCCTGTGATGAGGGAATAAAGTATCTCGCTTCCATGTGCATTGCAACGCACTCCTATGACCCCCATCCCTCACACTGTACGATTTCCCGGCTGGCAATTTCTCCTTTAAAACAATAAGACCGTTTGGGCTCGCATTAAAATAAAGCAATGCAGTTTCACCGGCAATGTCAGTATTGTTCGGTGCCTATGAATTTATTATATTTGCCACGTTTTTTCGTCAACTATCGTCATCGCCAGTGTTCGCGGATTCTGTTTTCCCGCACACTGCATGTTGCGTGATATTATGGCGTTCCTTAAAAGGTTGAACACACAAGAGTTCCGATTTCATTCAACTTAGCAATCATGAAGCGCACTGTAGACCCACCGAAGTGAGTGTAAGTGCGGAAAGCTACCCCTCCACATTCTGGAACGCGCGTTCTATTATGACGCGGAGCGGATAAATTTCGAGTTGAAATTACTCTGTAACATACTATTGTTTTAAAATGTAAAGGCAGTTTCGAATTAAAAGTCTGAATTTCGGTAATGGGGCCGACATTGTACTTCGAATTACGAATTATCCGTATTTCGAATTAAACAATTGAAATAACATGCAAAACTGTATCTCATGTTTCCGGGAACGAGAGCTTCTTCGAATTATCGAGGTTCTACTGTATATATATTTACATGGAAGCAGTATGGGGAGAAAGGATACAAAGTGTCTGGCTCCAATGTTCATAACAATAATTACTGCTGTTGGTTGACGATCACAGTTTGACAGGGCAACTACACAGTAATATTGATGTTACAGGTTACAGCCAATGGCTGATATATTGGTATCTACATCATCAATGAACATGTTTTTTTTTTCTCATTGACTATCCCTACTGTAATACATCAATATTATATCTTAGTATTTACAATTTAATTACAAATCAGGTACCAGATTTATGCCTTGAGGTAGTACTATGACTTCAATGAAGGGCGAAACATGTCTCATATGGGAATAAAGATAAATTCCTAAATATTTAAAAAATCTAATGTATTGAATAGGTGACTTAAGAAACTATTTAGCATCCTACATAAGGTATTTGTTGTTAGTGGGACTGTTGAATAACCAAGTGCGCTTGATTGTGCTTGTAGCCTATTTCGCATTCCAGTCAGAAGTATGAAATTTATTTATTCAAAATCATTCTTTCCAACTTCAGAAACTTCCTTCATGCATTCGTTTTCTTGTTCCATTTCTAGTCTGCTTATAACCATTTTCAATTTTGTCTTGGTTGCCCACAATAGTGTTCAAAGTATAAGGTGCTAGTTTTAACGTTCGCGCCAACTCTACGCGCTTAAGATGTGGATTGCTTTCTACTTCTTGAAGGATTTTAATTTTTTCTTCATTAGTGAGTGGATTCACAACCCTTTGCTTATCCATAGCTAGGCTATCACAAGACAGATACTGTATATACCGCGCTACTGAACTTCTCACGATTATCCTATTAGTCCGTACGTAGGCTGTCACGTGACAAGTAATAACTTCACTTCTTTTTACCACTCAACACAATAAATTGAAGGTAAAGCGGTGTACCATTCATACAAAAATACAAACTGCTAGTTGACAGTTGACATGTTCATTCATCGGCGAGTCTGTCCGAACCAATGCCGAGTAGTGCCAAAGTTTTGTGTTCAAGATGGCGGCCAAAGGCACTTAATCGCGAATGGCGAGTATAACCTCGCAAGAAATTCATGCTCGAACAAAGTGACCAGAAAACAGTGTTTAATTACCCACTGGTCAGAAACCTAAGGCTTCGACTAACATTCATTATAATACCAATATAATGGTCCGTTATTGGACATTATAAATTTTCCAGCTAACTCATTCTTGGTTGCCTGCAAGAACCAAGAATGAGTTAGCCGGAAAATTTATAATGTCCAATAACGGACCATT
Organism: Anabrus simplex; assembly: GCF_040414725.1. NCBI lineage: Eukaryota > Metazoa > Arthropoda > Insecta > Orthoptera > Tettigoniidae > Anabrus > Anabrus simplex. The sequence continues at coordinate 366,254,773 of NC_090268.1, read as the reverse complement.
ATATTGGTATTATAAATTTACTCATTCAGGACAAATATTTTAGGTTCCCTATGGGAATCAACATCCACATCATAACAATTCATTATACAATTGTTTTAGGAAGAAAGTGATCTGCTATAATATGTAGGTACTGTAGCTACTTCTATGAGCCAAAGGTCAAAAGAATGTTGTATCTGTTTTTCTGAGTTTTTCACATCTTTTAACAGTCTCTTGTTACTTTAACAGGCTCCAGTAGAGAATTATTGATATTTGTTCTCTCGACTTTTTCACACTTTTTAATGCTCTCCTTTATCTCCTGAAACACTACACACACACACACAATGTAAAATGTACTAATGTGTAAAGTGATACCATCTCCCTGTTGGATAGTTTTTAATGGGATATTCGATAGTAAGTTTTCCTGCTTAACACGATTTATTCCGTCATCCCCTGCAGAAACATACTAATGAGGTTTCACTGTATTTAAATTATAGTTTTGGAACCCTTTTCTCCTTTGGTGCTTGTTCTGTTTTTAGTCTTTTGCCACCTGTATAAATCTTTATCATATCACTTCTCTTTTCAACTGTTTATCTGGCTTCTTATCCTACAATTCTTGCATCAAGACTGAAGATCACTCAATGAGTGATGATGCCTGCCCTCTTGATGAAGTTGAGAAGCAGAATGAGCTCATTGGAAGATGAGAAGAAATGGACAGTAGTGTATGCAGATGTGGAAATTGTTCTTGTGCTTTTTATTTTCATGTTTGTCCCTGACTCCTCTTTCAACTGCTCCCTCTTTCTGCACTGACCTGTCATTGTATTTATCTTATTGTGTGTTCCTTTTCATGTACCCCTCTCTATATTTGTGACTTCACAATCAAAAATTAAGTTTCTAATAATGAACCATAATCACATCAATAATTGAAAATATCAACTAATCAAAATTTACAGTGTTAGGTTTCTCAATCTTAAATCTTAAAATTACAGTTCAACTGATACTCTCAATTGGTATAATGAAATTATGGTTCCCTTTGGATTATGAATTAGTTCAGAAGATTTCACTGGTATGAAATCAAATTTGCAATACATAATTCAAAATGAGGTGGGAATAATGAAAGGGAAAAGCAAAAGAATGATGTCATAATAAGAAGTTATGTATCTATATATCTATATACATATATACAAATGAACCTGTAAATAATATTATAAAATCTCATCACATTCGTCAAGTTTGATTTGTTTTCGACCACTGTTTAAGGAAAAATGTATCACACAAAACGAAAGTTACAATGAATTATTTCAGCAAAATGCTGCAGGAGGCTGAGACATTAAGTGTGTTCACGTACTGGAGAAGAATCTTTCAGATAAACTCATGGAATTCAGGCTTCCAGATTGCTGCCTTGCACTTGTTCAGAAATACTTCTTCAGTGGCTCCCCAAGCACTTCTTCTAACTCTTGCACAGCTTTATGACATGCCTTCTCTACAGCTTCATCTTCATCTTCAAGAAGTTCAGCCAAGAATGGTACAGTTTCAGGAAGCAAAGGAAGGAAATCCTCCCCTAGTTTACGAGCCATTTCACACACAGTCTCCAGAGCAACCAAGCGTACCTATAAGTAAACTGCATTTATTAGTATTTGGTGAAAGTGTAAGTCTAAAATAGAGTAATATAAAATTAGCACAATACTAACATGAGAGGAATTATGCCGTGTTTTAAGGAGAATCTGATAGTTGAGCTGCTTCCAGAGTAAATCATCAGCAGCATCCACAGCAAATTGTCCTAAGCATGGAGTCAGTAAAGATGTGGCTCGTAACCTCAATGCGTCAACACCGCCAAGAGTGTTTTCAAGCTGGAATATTAAACAAAATCGTCTTGAATGAAGGTTCAAACAAACAAACAAACAAACAAACAAACAAACAAACAAATAAATAAATAAATAAATAAATAAATAAATAAATAAATAAATAAATAAATAAATAAATAAATAAATAAATAAATAAGCTGAACTGCTGCCACCATGGCAAACCATTTCTAGGGTAGCAACAAGTGATATTCAAATCCACTTGTCCATGATTAACACAAAACAGGGATCACCAAGAGGACGACAGTAGACCTATTTTCTTCTGAATCATAATAAGATGGTGATTAACAAACAAATGCGATCTGGTCTTCGACAGCAGGGAGATTTTGGACAGGTATTTCTCTTAAACTTTCAGGTAAATGGAGCAACGAACCCGCAAATATTTTCAACTGTAATAAATCGATCATATAAATTAATATGATTTTCAAGACTTCGTCTTCAATGCCAAAAAAAGATGCTCAACTTTCAAGCACACTATCAAAAACAGTACTTACCTAAGTAAACTTCTCTTTCTCCTGAATAAATATATATATAAGTTCACATAATTATATGTATTTCTTGCTGCAAAAGTCTGTTTTAGTAACAAAGGAAAATGGTACCTTGATCCAAATAATAATAATAATAATAATAATAATAATAATAATAATAATAATAATAATAATAATAATAATAATAATAATAATAATAATAATAATATATTATTGTTATTATTATTGGCTTTACGTCCAACTAACTACTTTTTTGGTTTCGTAAAAGCCGAGGTGCCGGAATTTTGGTCCAAAGGAGTTCTTTTATGTGCCAGTAAATCTACCAACACAAGGCTGACGTATTTGAGCACCTTCAAATACCACCGGACTGAGCCAGGATAGAACCTGCCATACTGGAAACAAAAGGCCAGCGCCTCAACCATCTGAGCCACTCAGCCCGGCTACCCAAATTTTAGACAGGCTGTCCATATAACAGCAAATGCTCCAGTTTACTGAACCTGCTCACAGCATTTGTCTTGCCTAGCAGCATTGTCTTAATTTAATTTGGTTGTTGTCCGTGTCACTCTCTTCATATCGTTGTGTAGCATATCAGTCCATTCTTACATAGGTCATCCCTTGGGCCTCTTTCTGACAACTTCTAGTGTGCAGCCAATGTTCGCAATCATATTCCCTTCTGCTAAAAGTTCAGTTCATTGAACACTTACAGTATATGAAAAACTTCCTAACATGTTACATCATGATTTGCAGTATATATTAACCTGTGCCAAATCTCCTTGCAAATTAACAAATAATATGAGGTAAAGCAAACCCACAACAAATTGTGAAAAGAAATTTTAAAAACTTAACAATGACATTTTTCTTACCATGAAACACAAGCTAGTCAGTGTGCAGAACAAATATGCTTACATAATATTCTCTAGCAAAGTACTACAGTGACAAAAAAAGCTTTTGTTACTTCTGTAATTCACATCCTAGAAATCTTTCATTTTGTTCCAGTTTGTAAACTGGAAAATTACAAAAAGGGAAAAATATTGCTTTAGGATTACTGCATTATTTTCAAAGCCAAGAGGTTGTAATACACTATTATTAGATAAGCTGGGAAGAGGACAGAAACTGATCAAGGATCAATTTTCTATGATGCCACTAGTTCACAGTGTTCACTTCCACTTTTAACCCTTTCAGACCGAGTACGCACAATTGTGCGGGTTCGTATTTTAGTTATCCCTGACCGTATTTGATGTTTTTTCGGCGCTACACCGGACTGCAGTGATTGTGCAGGACACGTGGCATGTATTTCAATTGATTTTAGTATGCGCTTGACCGCCAGGGCGAAGGAAGAAGTGTTTAAAAAGCACAGTTGATCGGCGAGATGGCAGGAAGCAGTAGTGCCGAAAGTAAGTATTTATTTACTGCGTTTATATTAATCTAGAAGCTTTACTGAATACCGGAATATATTCAATGAAGTGTGTACATTGGTTAGTGAACGTAAATTTTGAAGCTACACCATCGTACGTGATACGAGGTTTTGAATTTTGATACGCACAATTGTGTGGGTCCTGTTTTTAGGATGTTAGTTTTTATTTTGTAAAATAAACTATTAATATGTGTATTGAGCAGCATTTTAGTCAGTTCTTGACGTACAAACAAAAATTCACACCTTCAGTTTTCTTTCAGGTCTGAAAGGGTTATGTACCTAGACAAGGCTGCTACTGTGATTGAAACATATATAAAAGGGTTTGGAAATACAGGCTAGTGGCAAACTTCTTAACCCAATGAACAATAGCACCACCTATTATAGCCCATTAATGTTACCTGTTATTGAGAATCTATAACAGATTATGGAGAACAGAAACTTTTTTTTAACACTGACATTTTTGTTACCATTTAACACAAGACAGCCTGGTAGTGTCCAAACAAAATATTCTAAAATATTTTAAAATATTTTAAAATTTGTTTGATAAAGTGATACATAAAAAGAATCTGCCCTTACTTCATCACTTCAACTCTATCTGCCTTTCTCTTAAGCACTCCACAGGCTGGTTGGATTTCTCACGAAGCGCCACTTAAAGTTATGTGATTGTAGGGAAACCACAAGAACTTATAGTGGTGCTATAACGATGTAAAAGGTATAATGAAGAGTGAGGTAGTTTGCCCCAGTTTTCCTCTTGGGCCAAAAAGTGCTACTGAAGCATGACCATCCCTTTGAGTAGCATCTTTCTTAACATCCAGACACACTAATCGTGCTCAGCACCACCTATACCTCCACAGCTTCCTTACTGTCACCAGCCATAAATGAGACTGAAACTTCCATGGATGCTACATTTTGCTCTGGCTAGTCTTACATAAAGGAACTAAATATAATGGCACTTGCAAATTTTAAAATAGTATTTAACTTCAGAGTCTGAAAGATGCTAACCTGATCTACTAATGGTTGCATAAGTGTATCAAACCGCTCCTTTGTTAGAAAGTGGTGAGAATCATGAAGAAACACATTATGTAATGTCTTCAGTACATATTCTACCAGAAGAAGAGACTTTGATTCTGCAGCTTCTCCACTTCCAAAGTACAGGGTTTCAGATTTTGAAATATTGTTTTGGTCCAACATGCTAGCAGCGTTCTTCACGAAATGACCAGCAAAGAGGACAAACAGCCCTTTGAGACCCTCTGCTATGCCACTAGATAACCTAAACAGTAAAAACAAATTAGTTAACAGTAAATTAGTTAATAGTAAATACTGTATCAGAAAATACAAGGAATACATAACATTCTCAATAATATGGTCTAATATTTTTCTTTCTTAAAACAGTCCTACAATCAAATGTAAGCTAAATTTGCTCACTCTACACTTCTTCCTTAAATAAATTTAATCTGCATTTTTGTCCAAAATTTAGCACAATTAGTTTTTTTTCTTAAAGGACACAATATGGTACAAAATTTTATATGGAAAAGTTCCTAATGATTATACACATACAACAAAATATATTAAGCATAAACATTCCCTTGCATTAAAGAAAACAACAACAGGAGTTCATGATTAGAACATGAAATGGAGATTATGGGGAACATTCAAGTCAAGAGGTTCAGAGCACTCTAGTGGACTTCCCTGTGTTACTGTGCAGTCTAGCGTTGCGAGTTGCTAATGCAAATACAGTAGAACCTCAGTAATTCAAAATCGGTTAATTCAAAATCTCGCCTAATTCGAAGCAGGTCTCGTTCCCGGAAACATGAGGTATGGTTTTGCATGTTATTTAAATCGTTTAATTCAAAATACGGATAATTCGTAATTCGAAGAACAATGTCGGTCCTGTTGCCGAAATTCAGACTTTTAATTCGAAACTGCCTTTACATTTTGAAAAAAAATATATAGTATTTTACAGAGTAATTTAAATTCAAAATTTCTCCGCGTCATGAAAACACGCATCTTCCGGAACATGAAGGGGTAACTTTGCGGACTTTCACCTAGTTCGGCATATTCGAGCGGAATCGTAATTATTTTGTATTCGGCGTTTTTAGGAACGCCACAATATCACGTAGCAGGCAGTGTGCGGAGAGGTAGAATTCGTGAACAATGGCTATGCCGACAGTTGGCGAAAATCTAATGGAGACAAGACAGGTCCACCTATTCAATACCATACATTGTTATAAGATAAATTATAACATTTTATTATTCTTAGTACCGGTTTTGATGCTGGTGTGCATCATCATCAGCCAAAAATAAGAAAAACAAACAACGACGTGGCTTATAGCCTATGATCAATTTGTATGCACCAAACAATATTGTCAATGCCGATGAAACTGCATTGTTTGTTTGTTATATTTTTTAAAATGCTGAGACCAAACGGACTTATGGTTTTAAAGGAGAGAATTGCCAGCCGGCAATGTACTGTGTTGTTATGCAGTGCACACTGCACACAGAAGCGAGAGACTTCCTTCCCCTGTCATAGGAAAGTTTGAAAAGCCACGATATTTTAGGGGCGTCGGGCACTCTCCACGCCAGTACAGGGCATCTAAAAATGCAGACAGTACAGTAAACAAAATGATAAAGTATTTGCACGGGGAGCCAGCATAATTTTTCCTCGTCTTTGAATCATGTTTTTCTTCCTTTCGTTGCATGAGGTTATTTTTGTCATTGTTTTATACAAGAGCATTATTTGAATAATGTAAATGCACCTTGTTGGATAAATTTTTGAAATAGTGTTTTCCATGGCATTTGAAAAGTTTAAACTGAGAATCAAGGCGATTGCATGCTTAATGGGTCTTAGAAGTGCCATGGCAGGAAATCGTACAAGTATAGTCACTGTACTGTTGTTGTAATGTGGACGGAAGCGAGAGATTTTCTCTTCTCGTCATAGGAAAGTTCGATAAGCCGCGAAGTTTTAAGTGCATCGGGTACATTTCGTGCAAGCACAAGGCATCTAAAATGCATACAGTATAGTAATCCAAAGCACTTGCACAGGAGAGCCAGTATAGATTTCTCCTTGTCTTTGAATCATGTTTCCTTTCTTTTGATTTAATTGCGTGAGGTTATGTTTGCCGGTGAGTTATCCAAGTGCAACTTGTTGGATACATTTTGGAAATAGTTTTTTCCATGACATGTGAGAGCTTTAAACTGTGAATCAAAGTTAATTGCACGCAGTAATGGGTCTTGGAATATATTATGACGCCGCAAGGGTTGGCGTTTCCGAAGTACGTGTTGGCGGTTATTTCAAAATCACGTAATTCGAAGTCTGATTTTCGCATCCCAACGACTTTGAATTAACGAGGCTTGTAATGAGCAAGGAGCGATCTAGGGATATTTTTATTTAGGATGGATTTATGTCGTAAATTTCATAACCAAAAGTGAATCAAATAATATGACAAAAGAACACGCTTCAAATGAAATTATACATTTTTTTTTCAATTTGTTCTATGTTGCTCTTATTGGTGACAATGGGACAGGAAAGGGATAAATTTGGGAGATAAATGACCGTGGCCTTAATTAAGGTACATATACCTGGTGTGAAAAAAAGATTAGCTGGGCTGAGCGGTTCAGACAGTTGAGGCGCTGGCCTTCTGACCCCAACATGGCAGGTTTGATCCTGGCTCAGTCTGGTGGTATTTGAAGGTGTTTAGATTTAGGTGTTTAGACAATGCATTAATGCCTGCAACATCTTGCTCAAGACTAAAAATCCACTCGGCGTCGCTTCGAGGGATTCTCACGCGGAGAGTCGGGAACATATAGAACGTTTAAAATTAACAACCGCTGATACCCGGAAATTTACCGCTAAGAACGGCCTGTACGATACTAAGAAGATCCATCAAGAGCTACGAGAACACGAATTCACCTCCTGGTGTTCACTACCGCAAAAAGGACTCTGTGTACAACTTTACAAGGAGTACACACCAGCAAACTCTTGGGTGTGAGATCATAACAGACTGTCTTGCAACGAGTGGAGAGAGGCTATAAAGATGACTGCCAATGTTTCTGCGGTGCGCTCGGTGTCAGGCAGATCCCTGGACAACAACCTCTGTCGGCATTGAAACGGAGAGAAAGAAACTCTTGGTCATGTCCTGGGATTCTGCTCACGCGGGGAGCTCCTAAGAAACATGCGGCACCACCAGATCAGATCCTTCATTGCCGAAGAAATGAGAAAGAAGAGATTCACTGTACATGAGGAGGTACACGGACTGGCCATAAACGGCAGTTCACAGAGAATTGACATCATAGCCTTTAAAGACAACAGCTCTCAAGGATTCATCTTAGAACCGACTGTCAGGTTCGAGCACCACAGCGGTCAGCCAGAGGAGGTCAATCTAGGAAAAATTAACAAATACAAACCCACCATCCCCACTACAAATCTAAATACCACCTTCAGGAAATTGAAATAATAGAGATAATGGCTGGAGCTCGCGGTACCATACCCCATCACTTCGTCGCCACATGGAAGCGCTTCCAACTCCCAATGAAGCTCATCCCCGAAATTGCGACTCTCGTCCTCCGAGGCTCCATCAAGATCCTAAGACACCACCTCTACAACTACATCTCTGAAACACCGCACTAATTATACTGTTCCTTCATAATTTAGAGTTTTCTTCAATTAATAGATCTGTACAGAAAATTTGATATGTTTTACCTTGTACTTAGTGGCAGCCTGTTTGTTCCTAAATAAATGGAAATGATGATGTTGTTGTTGTTGTTGTTGCTGTTGTTGTTGTTGTTATAAGAGATTAATCTCTAAGGGTGTTAAATGGGGGTTAAGACCCAAAAAATATACTCATTCCTCTGAAACCATTTAATACGAAGACAAAATTCCAAATGGAAAATAGGAAATATTTTACAACATTCCACCTCTAAGGCATTAATGAAGTTAGCTCCGGAAACGAAATTATTCATCCCTCCAAAACTGTTTGACACACTAAATTGTAATTTTACAAGAAGGTCCTATATCCTAGGTGTCAAATTTGATGTACTTCAAAATGTTTTTAATAATAATAATAATAATAATAATAATAATAATAATAATAATAATAATAATAATAATAATAATAATAATAATAATAATAATAATACTGATGATGATGATGATGATATTGGTTTTACGTCCCACTAACTACTTTTATGGTTATCAGAGATGTCAAGGTGTCAGAATTTGGTTGTGCAGGAGTTCTTTCATGAGCTGGTAAATCCACGGACACGGAGCTGACGAGTTTGAGCACCTTCAAATATTACTGGACTAAGCAAGGATCGAACCTGCCAAGTTGGGTTCAGGAGCCAGCGCCTCAACTGTCTGAGCCACTTAGCCCAGCAAAAATCACTAATTAGAATCGAAACTGAAGAAGTTTCAAAATGCAGTCATAATTCCGCCTAATATTTTTCACAGGAAAGAATTTGGATTTATTTACAGGAAGAGTGAAATCTTGAATCAGCACAAAATTAATTATTGGATTATATGAATTTTGTGATGTAATAAACAAGGACAAGGAACTTATGAGACGTTGTTAATGTCTGCTTTAATAATGACTTTACACCACTGTCATTCTCAAGGTGTCAATTACGTTTGAATATACTTCTCTTATTATTTCATTTGGTTCACTACTAATTTCCATTTTGACTTTTTTCTTTTTCGTTTTGAACGTGAAAAACTTTACACTAGGATCGCTGTAACGTTCTGAGTTATAGGAGTTCACGACACAACAGTGTCGCTTAGTACGACGAGGACGTTCCATATAATGCCTCTATAAGTAAATTACATGTTGCAATATACTACAATATACAGAAAAATAGCAAATCTTTCTGTGAATTAACACTACAGTCGACTGCAGTCGTGCGTTAGTTAAATCAGGATGGACGGCTTTCTACCTTACGGTTTGGCCACCTTTAGCGCTAATAGTCACTTCCACGCTCCCCACAGGGAGAATAACTGATATACGAAGTGATCATCCCAAATAGTCTGGCTCCAGGGCTAATGGGTTAGCAAACTGGCCTTTGGTTCAAGGGGTCCCGGGTTCGATTCTCGGTCGGGTCGGTTCATCCCCCGGTTAAAGACTGAAAACCGATACTATCAAATGCAGGGTCTGTCAGGAACCTTAGCCTCTGATATCTTGATAATATTTGCCAGGTAGATAATGTCCTTTCTTTAAGTTATCCCACAATCGGTTCTTTTGTCAAGTTGTGATTCATGGCCAATCTGATACTGCTCTTAGCTAATGGGTGGTGTGAATAAAAATGAGTCTAAGCGAGTGAGCGTGTGCTCGCAGAGTGCCTGAGTGTCTGCCTGCCGATGAGCTTCCACTCCGCATTTGCGGTGAATAAAAATATAGAGCGGAAGCACAGCATACACTCAAGTGTCTGGAGCAGCCACTCAGTGTCACTGATCAAGGTCGTGCACGTGCCATGTATATAACACCTTAAACTGTGATAACACTTCGATGACTTCCGGGTAGTTTAATGCTTAACATGGCAGACGACGACAGTGTGGAATTCCAGTCCACTTTTATCTCCATTTTAAAGGAACATACAATTATGTTTTCAAATTCACAGTTGCCGGATAAGAAGCACAAGAAATCAAGTGCAATAAATGCAGTTCACTGTGAGCTACTCGCTAAATTTAACTTAAACATTTTTGTCCAACAACTATCTGATTCGCTGAATGGTCAGCATTGAGGCGTTCGGTTCAGAGCGTCCCGGCTGGATCGGGGATTTTAATCGCCTCTGATTAATTCTTCTGGTCCGGTGACTGGGTGTTTGTGTTTGTCCCAACACTTTCCTCTTCATATTCGCACAACAAACTACGCTACCAACCATCACAGAAACACGCAATAGTAATTACATCCCTCCATCTACGGTTGGCATCAGGAAGAGCATACGGCCGTAAAACTGGGCCAAATCCCCATGTGCAAAAACATGAAAACAAGACTGAAATATAAAGTAGAATTAAAGCGCACGGGAAACAAATGCATATCATTAAAATAATGGGAGGAGCGGCTGATGAATCTAATGCAGGGGGAGAATAACCCTACCAACGGTCGTCTGAAAGGTAGGAAATCATAGCCTGAATATTACGACATTAATAAATTGAGGACAATGGTAGGCCTATAACGTAAATAACAAACATTAATTATGATGAAAATAATATACTGACAATTGAATGAAATTTTTAAGGAGCCAGATCTACAGGACCGGATGAGTTGGCCGTGCGGTGAAGGGCACGCAGCTGTGAGCTTGCATCCGGGAGATAGTGGGTTCGATCCCCACTGTCAGCAGCCTTGAAGATGGTTTTCTGTGGTTTTCCATTTTCACACTAGGCAAATGCTGGGGTTGTATCTTAATAAAGGCTACGGCCGCTTCCTTCCTACTCCTACGCCATTCCTATCCCATCGTTGCCATATGACCTATCTGTGTCGGCGTGACGTAAGCAAGTTGTAAGATCTGCAGAATTTGTCATCCTTTCGACTTCCTACAGAGGCGTCATAACTCGGCAAACATCGGAGTTTCTCCAAATTCGGGAGTCATAGACAGAGCCAGGCCGTGCTACATCCACACTGGATGAATTCTTCCTTTCCATTGCAAGTGGCCTGTACATTAATGCTAGGGACACCTTTTCTGCAAATGTAGTCATTCCCATGAACATGTGGCTTCTGAATTTGTACGTGAGTACAGTCTACAGTTCCGACAGCATAAGGGAAGCTCAAACGTTCATGCCACTTAGCCCGTGCTTCCTGCATCTAAGCAACATTTGTTGGAATTTTATCTAATAATCTGCTTTCATTTCTGTTCATGTTAAAACCTCCGAGATGTCTTCACCAACTCCATTCTGAAACCCAGGGTCATCAACATAACGCAAGAAGATTTACATTTTGTCTTCATTTTTTAGTGCATTACCTCTTGTTTCTTTGGAAAGCCCAAGGAAATGCTCCGCTAACCATTCAGCATGATCCTTGAAAATCCACAGCCTGTTTCCAGTCATCTGACCGGGTCAGGAATGGAATGAGTGAAGCGGTGAGGACAGGAATCGTGCCGGCTGCCGAAGCCTGTCGCACTCCTTTGGGGCAATGATTAATCACTGACAGATGAAAGGTAATGATATTGGAGAGTGCTGCTGGAATGAAAAATGACAGGAAAAACTGGAGTACCCAGAGGAAAACCTGTCCTGTCTCCGCTTTGTCCAGTACAAATCCCACATGAAGTGACCGAGATTTGAACCACGGAACCCAAAGGTGAAAGGCCGGCGCGCTGCCATCTGACCCATGGAGGCTCTTCAGCATGCTCCTTACTGGACCTTTATAACACTGTAATCGAGTTGAGATGATTCTCTGCGAAGTTTATATAATTTTCTTTTCCGATTAACCATCACCTCTGCCATGCTACTGAACTTGACACTATCATTTGGAGTCACCTACTGAGTTAGCTCAAGGAAACATGAGCAGGCGCTTACCGGAAAGAGTGCCTGCTTTATCTTTATTCACCAGAAATCTGGAGCGCCCACTCTGCTACTCGAGCGACTGGAGTGTGTGCTCAAGGTCACAGGTCTGCTGTGAGTGATTGCTTCCGACAGGCGGTTTTTATTCACCTCATTGCGAGTGCCTGCTCTAAATTCGCGAGTAAAGAGTGCGTACTCATTTTTATTCACACCACCCAATGTCTACAATCTCTTGGAGGTGTAACCTAAGCCCAATGATAGTACTTTGTTACACAGTGAATATTATGGACAACATGATCAATTAAGAACTACGCTGAAGGAGATGGTCCACATGTTATCTTTGTGCCACATTCCTGCAAAAGTTTACATTCACTATCCAACAACAATATGTTTGGTTATCACAAAAGTGCAAGAAGGAACAAGCTTCTAAAAGTTTTATACATCTTTGGAACATACGCATTCTGGGCTTATGACCTCAAAGTTAGAAACCACACAATTATAACTACATACCATTCATTGTTCTGAAAAAAAATTTCCCACAGTACAGAGTCAGGTTTAAATTAGACACTTGGCAAATTTAAAAAATCTCACTGTTCCCTACAATAATCTATTTTCACTAATTATGCATAACATCTCATTGCTGGCTCAAAAACTTGTTAGAGATAATTATGCTACAATGTGAATCTGAGATAAAGAATGGACTGCGAAGTACCCTGAAGACAGGAGATCGATCTTTCATGCTATGCAGCCCCCACTCAGATATCACCTTCCACGGAGTGTATAGGTTCCACTAAACAGAGTGTGTGCTGAGCATGGTGGAAGAGGCTCTGTGTTGCAACCTTGGGGCCTACAGCCTTCTCCTACTGTAACTGTGGGGAAGAAAATAAAATAATGCATCACTTTAAGTGCGTCCAGAACTATTGACGACTGTATAACGGCATCCATGGAAGATATTCAGTGACTGCAACAACTTGATATTCTAGCTTAGTTTATATCTTTTAAATTATGTAATATACAGTAGATATGTATTTCTTTGTTTCTACATTTGTATTTTTCTTTCTCTTTTCTGTTGTGTATATATATAATCTCCATCTCCATATTGTGTTTTCCTTTTTGTTTTTTGTTTCTGTGTTTATTCTGCATTATACATTATTCACTGCTTTTTTCATTATGTTCTTTTTTCTTTCCATAATATTTGTGTGGTTTAACGTGTAACTTACCACAAGCTAAAGAAATAAACTCAACTCAATGAAAGGTTAATTTCTCAGGCTTGGGAACTGGCTGGTTAGGTTTGTAACATGTCTCTTCACATACACACAAGATGCCACATTCCAACCACCATAGCAACATGCAATAGCGAATACATCCCTCCACATAGGGTTTACAACAATACAACTTTGCTTTCTCAATTCGAATTACTGAATGCAGCAGATGTCAGTACATTTAATACCGGATAACACGTCCCCTTGCATTGATGCATGCCCCAATTTGTCTTGGCATACTGTCCAGTAATTATCAAGGTAATATTCGTCCAATGGTCCCACTTCAATGGTGATTCAGCGTAGATCATGCAGAGTGGTTTGTGGGTTGCGAAGTCCATGAACAGCTCTCTCTAACTTATCCCAAGCGTGTTCAATAGGGTTTATGTTTGGGTTACACGGTTGAGCAATTTCATGATCACGAAGGAAGTAATTTATGAGAACTACATGATGGATGAGCAAATTATTGTCCATTATGCTGGTGATATGGTTTCACTACGGGTCAGAGGATGACATCCTTGTATCGTACAGCCAAGACATTGCCCTGCATGACTAGAAGTGGTGTACAGTAGTAATGGGATAATCAAATACTTTTAATAATCAAATAACCTCCATCCAATTATTTAAATAATAAAAATAAAATATTCAAATGAGTTTCAAATATCATTCAGTTGTAGTGATTGCATAATCAAATACTTTTAATATTCTAATAACCTCCGGCCGATTATTTAAATGATCAAATAAATAATCAAATGAGTTTCAAATATCATTCAGCTGTATCGCACAGAATATTCGGATTTGCCTAAAATTTTCACTTTAACTGTGTCGGATGGACTGAAATAAGCAAACAGATGAACTTGTACAAGAAATAGGAATGCGCCTTTTTTTTTTTTTCCAAATGTATCTCCAAATGTTGAAACTAAACGAGTGAATTAATTGTCTTAATCTTTAATATTTGTAAAATAAAATTCCTTATTTAAGTAAATGCCGTCTTCTGGCCACACAATGGAACTAAGCCCCAGTACTATCAACTGACAATTTCTTTTAAACAGCAGCAGGCAATATACCTACTATAATTTTATATAGTCCAGCTCCATGGATAAATGGTTAGCATGCTGGCCTTTGGTCCAAGGGGTCCTGAGTTTCATTACCGGTCGGGTCGCAGATTTTAACTTTCATTAGTTAATTCTTATGGATCAAACACTGGGTGTATGTGCTGTGTTCAGCATTAGACTTCATCTTAGGTAGGGCCCCTTCCTCACAGATACACAGGTCGCCTGTACGGCGTCAACTCAAAAGACCAGCACGAGGCCTCTCCAGAGGCCACATGCCATTTTTTTTTTTGCTAGGGGCTTTACGTCGCACCGACACAGATAGGTCTTATGGCGACGATGGGATAGGAAAGGCCTAGGAGTTGGAAGGAAGCGGCCGTGGCCTTAATTAAGGTACAGCCCCAGCATTTGCCTGGTGTGAAAATGGGAAACCACGGAAAACCATTTTCAGGGCTGCCGATAGTGGGATTCGAACCTACTATCTCCGGGATGCAAGCTCACAGCCACGCGCCTCCACACGCACGGCCAACTCGCCCGGTCCACATGCCATTAATATAAATTTATGTCAAAGGGAAAAATACGTTATATTAGCTTTAAGACATATGACGCTGTTGACGGTGATTCGTCCATCCGATGGGGATGTTAAGCCTTGAGCAGACCCCTTGGTGCTTAACAACAACAACAACAACAACAACAACAACAACAAAAATGATGATGATGATGATAATAATAATAATAATAATAATAATAATAATAATAATAATAATAATAATAATAATAATAATAATAATAATAATAATACCTGTGTGGGGATTTACCGGTTACCTCCATCGGGCGCGTCCCATAGGAATTGGGGAAGCTCGCTGGCTCTGCCGCCAGCAGAGTCAGAGGGTAGTAGGGAAATAAAATACCACCGTGAAAAAAAAACTGGTCCCTTGCCAGGGTTACGGCGAAGACTGGTAAATGACCAGAAGCCAGAAAACATCTTGAGGCAACCTCTAGGGCTAACAACCCTAGTTGTAAAAGGATGGGTACCCGTCCAAAGCAAAGTCAAGTCAAAAAGCATGATGGCACAACATTTCAAGAAACATACCCCAGGGGGTAAATCTTTGGATAAATCCCTCGTTGTGAACGCCACGGCGCAGGAGTCTCATTCGGATTCTGGGGGAGACTCGACATCATGCAAGAGACGAGTCGGAGCGTCTCGGTGTACCCCGAAGAGTCAAAAACTCAGGCCAAAATCTAAAACCTTTCTAGCAACTTTCAACATAAATTCACTTACACAAACTGGCAAGCTGAAAACCCTCACCAAAGCTTTTCACGAAAATCAGATATCCATAATGGCCCTACAGGAAACAAGGTACCCAGTTGAAGAGATTTCTGAATCCGAAGGCTACCAATTTTTCAAGAGCAAAGCGCAAAGAGGAATCCTCAATGGAGCTGTGATGCTTGGAACCGCGTTTTCTGTTAGAACCAAGATCCTTAAATCGGTTGCAAATTTTGAACCTGTGAATGACAGATTGTCTATACTCACAATTAAATGCGTGAACAAACCTACGCTCTAGTTAACGCACATGCTCCTACAAACGATAAGAACAAGTCTGATCCAGACGAAGTTGATAATTTCTGGGACCTCCTGGATGAAAAATTAAACAAAATATCCAAACACCATGTCAAGCTTCTTTTGGGGGACTCCAATGCCCAACTAGGTCGTGAACAGAAGTACAAGAAAGTTATAGGAAATTACCCTGCTCACAAAAGAACCAATCCAAACGGCAAAAGACTGGTGTCCATTTGCGAAAATCACAACCTGCAGGTCATGTCGACCCACTTTCGCCATCTACCCAGAAAGCAAATGACTTGGCGTTCACCCGTCCAAGCTCTCGGAGAGTTCCAAATTGATCATGTTGCAATCTCCAGGAGAAACAGCCCTGAGATTATGAATGTCAAGGTAAAGAAAGGCATCAATGTGGCCTCAGATCATTATATGTCTCTTATCAAATTCAAACCAATTCCCGCAAAACACAAGGAAGACAACCAAACAGATCACACGCTTCGACAATGATAAACTTCGGCAAAGGGTCGAGGAGTTCCAGGAGAAGGCTAGACCAAATGACACTGACTCTAACAACGCCAAAAGTCTCCTTGTTGAGGCCGCCAAAGACGTTGCAGAAATCAAGAGAAGCAAAAAGCATGCCTGGTGGAATGGTACGTGCGAATCAGTCCTCCAAGAAAGACTCAATGCGTGGAAACAGTACTACTCTACGAAATCAGAAAATGATTGGGAAACCTACAAAACCCAACGTGCCCAAGCAGCTAGGGTGTTCAGAACTGAGAAACGTAAATACGAAAAATCTCTCATTAAAAAGATAGAACAAAACTTTAGGAAGAATGAAAGCAGAGAGTACTACAGAGCCTTCAAACGCAAACTCGCTGGCTATAAACCACCATCTCTATGCTTTGAGCGAAAGGACGGCACACTGGCGACGTCAAATGAAGAAAATTGCAGCATTCTGGCAGATTACTTCAAGAATTTACTTAATTGCTCTAAACCGCAAAGCGCCATTGAGACCAAGGAACCCTTACTCAGGTACCCAGATTCCAGATCACCCGACAGAGATGAAATCAAGCGCCACATTGCCCGTCTCAAAAATAACAAAGCGCCGGGGGAAGACTCAGTAGTAGCAGAACTATGGAAATATGCCCCAGAAGAATCACTTGATATCTTGCAAAAGCAAATAGAAGAAATTTGGAACAAGGAGACCCTACCCGAAGATTGGAAAATAGCATTGATCCATCCATTACACAAAAAAGGCAGCATGAAGAACATCAACAACTACAGAGGAATATCTTTGCTACCCGTGACTTACAAAATTCTATCACTTGCCATTCTGGAGCGTTTGGAAGCACAAGTCGAACATCAAATAGGTGAATACCAAGGAGGGTTCAGAAAAGGTCACTCAGCAGCTGAACAGATCCAAAATCTCAACACGATCATCAGATATTGTGCACTTTGTGGACTTTAAGAAAGCGTGCGACTCCATTGACCGGGAAGTCCTGCTAAACATCTTAAATGAATTTGGAGTTGATTTGAAACTGCTGGCATTAATTAGAGCCACCCTGACCGATACAAAATCCAAGGTGAAGTTCCACGGATGTCTCTCGCATTCCTTTGACATCAAAACAGGAGTCCGACAAGGTGATGGGCTATCCTCGATACTCTTCAACTGTGTTCTTGAAAAGATCATCAGAACCTGGCG
Source organism: Anabrus simplex (assembly GCF_040414725.1). Classification (NCBI taxonomy): domain Eukaryota; kingdom Metazoa; phylum Arthropoda; class Insecta; order Orthoptera; family Tettigoniidae; genus Anabrus; species Anabrus simplex. The sequence goes on along the minus strand of NC_090268.1, from coordinate 366,236,977 downwards.
GGTGAGATTACAGGAAACCAACTACAGTCCATTGAGAATAGGAACGAAATCCAAGGGGATCACAACAGACTGCTTAGCATTTGCCGATGATATTGCTGTTCTCTCAAACGACATAGAAACCGCTAGAGCTCAAGTTGAAATTTTAAAGGAAATTGCCGAACAAACTGGTTTGCAGATATCGTTTGAGTAAACAGAAGTAATGACTAACATCAAAGAGGCTCCACCAAAACTCTATACAAAATACGGGGACATCACCCGAGTAGACAAATTCAAATACCTGGGCGAGATCATCATGAAAAATGGACTGGACAAAGAAGCACTTCAGGAGCGAGTACGCAAACTGGAAATAGCCTACCAAACATCCCGCACAATCTACAACAAAAAATGCCTTTCCCAAAACACCAAGATACGTCACTATGAAACAGTTCTGAAGCCAGTAGTTCTATATGCAGCCGAAACCCTGTCTCTAAATGCCAACAAAGGACTCCTTGAAGAACTGGAGAAAAGAGAACGCAAAATTGTGAGAGGAATCTTGGGATCAAAGTACAGAAATGGAATCCATCAAAAGAGATCCAACAAGGAAGTCTACAGCAAAATAGAGAAAATTACTGACACAATCAGAAAAAGACGGGCACGATTTTACGGTCATCTGAAAAGAATGGACGAAAGAAAGTTAACTAAAGAAATATTTCACTTTTTTTATTCAAACCCCAAAACCACAATTCCCTGGTTTAGAAATACCAAAGAAGACCTGCAAATGCTACATATCTCAGCTGAAGACGCCCTTAACAGAGATCTCTTCCGCAAGAAAATATTGACGAACGGGCTAAACCGAGACGAGCAACCGAAGAGAAGACACAGTGCCCCTTGGACAGAGGAGCGTAAGCAAGCCCACTCACAAAGAATGAGGGAAATTTGGGCTCTAAAGAAGGCCAAGTTCAGTGTCAAATGCAACAAGACTTAACGTGGTCTTTGATGGCCCCAGCGAATTATATATAATAATAATAATAATAATAATAATAATAATAATAATAATAATAATAATAATAATAATAATAATACATCTCTGTCTCTTTCATTCACCAACTTTTATTTTCCCCAGTGGGTTGGGATGGTAGAATATCCACAGTATCCCCTGCCTGTCATAAGAGGCGACTGAAAGGGGCCCCACGGGCTCTTAAATTATACATACATAAATACATTATCATTATAGACTGTTATGCCTTAAAGCGTTCAGTCTGCAAGCCACTGAGAATTTACTAAACGTCGCCACAATCCTCGATTTGCAACTAGTGTTGTGGCCTCATTTAGTTCTATACCTCTTATCTATAAATCGTTAGAAACCGAGTCTAACCTCGTCGTCTTGGTCTCCCTCTACTTCTCTTACCCTCCATAACAGAGTCCATTATTCTCCTAGGTAACCTATCCTCCTCCATTCGTCTCACATGACCCCACCACCGAAGCCAGTTTATGCGTACAGCTTCATCCATCGAGTTCATTCCTAAATTAGCCTTTATCTCCTCATTCCGAGTACCCTCCTGCCATTGTTCCCACCTGTTTGTACCAGCAATCATTCTTGCTACTTTCATGTCTGTTACTTCTAACTTATGAATAAGATATCCTGAGTCCACCCAGCTTTCGCTCCCGTAAAGCAAAGTTGGTCTGAAAACAGACCGATGTAAAGATAGTTTCGTCTGGGAGCTGACTTCCTTCTTACAGAATACTGCTGATCGCAACTGCGAGCTCACTACATTAGCTTTACTACACCTTGATTCAATCTCACTTACTATATTACCATCCTGGGAAACACACATGCTAAATACTTGAAATTATCGACCTGTTCTAGCTTTGTATCACCAATCTGACATTCAATTCTGTTGAATTTCTTACCTACTGACATCAATTTAGTCTTAGAGAGGCTAATTTTCATACCATACTCATTGCACCTATTTTCAAGTTCCAAGATATTAGACTGCACGCTTTTGGTACAGTCTGCCATTAAGACCAAGTCGTCAGCATAGGCCAAACTGCTTACTACATTTCCACCTAACTGAATCCCTCCCTGCCATTTTATACCTTTTAGCAGATGATCCATGTAAACTATGAACAGCAAAGGTGAAAGATTACAGCCTTGTCCAACTCCTGTAAGTATCCCGAAACAAGAACTCATTCTACCATCAATTCTCACTGAAGCCCAATTGTCAACATAAATGCCTTTGATTGATTTTAATAATCTACATTTAATTCCATAGTCCCCCAGTATGGCGAACATCTTTTCCCTCGGTACCCTGTCATATGCTTTCTCTAGATCTACAAAACATAAATACAACTGCCTATTCCTCTCGTAGCATTTTTCAATTACCTGCCGCATACTGAAAATCTGATCCTGACAGCCTCTCTGTGGTCTGAAACCACACTGCTTTTCATCCAACTTCCTCTCAACGACTGATCGCACCCTCCCTTCCAAGATGCCAGTGAATACTTTGCCTGGTATACTAATCAATGAGATACCTCGATAGTTGTTGCAATCCTTCTTGTTCCCTTGCTTATAGATAGGTGCGATTACTGCTTTTGCCCAATCTGAAGGTACCTTACAAACACCCCATGCTAATTTTACTACTCTATGAAGCCATTTCATCCCTCCCTTCCCACTATACTTCACCATTTCAGGTCTAATTTCAACTATTCCTGCTGCCTTATGACAATGGAGTTTATTTACTATCCTTTCCACTTCCTCAAGCATAATTTCACCAACATCATTTTCCTCCTCCCCATGAGCTTGGCTGTTTGCAACACCACCATGATGATTTCCTTTTACATTCAGAAGATGTTCAAAATATTCCCTCCACCTCTCCAGTGATTCCCTGGGGTCTATTATGAGTTCACCTGAATTACTCAAAACACTGTTCATTTCCTTTTTCCCTCCCATCCTAAGATTTTTTATTACTGTCCAGAAAGGTTTCCCTGCTGCTTGACCTAGCCTTTCCAGGTTATTACCAAAATCTTCCCATGACTTCTTTTTGGATTCAACAACTATTTGTTTCGCTCTGTTTCTTTCATCTACGTACCAATCCCTGTCTGCCTCGGCCCTTGTTTGGAGCCATTTCTGATAAGCCTTCTTTTTACGTTTACAGGCTGCTCTCACTTCATCATTCCACCAAGATGTTCGCCTTTTCCCATCTTTACACACAGTTGTTCCTAGGCATTCCCTTGCTGTTTCTACTACAGCATCCCTGTATGCCACCCATTCACTTTCTATATCCTGAACCTGCTTACTGTCTACTGTTCGAAACTTCTCACTAATCATATCCATGTACTTCTGTCTAATTTCCTCGCCCTGGAGATTTTCTACCCTTATTCGTTTGCAGACAGATTTCACTTTCTCTACCCTAGGCCTAGAGATACTTAGTTCACTACAGATCAGATAGTGGTCTGTATCATCGAAAAATCCCCGAAAAACTCTTACATTCCTAACAGATTTCCTGAATTCAAAGTCTGTTAAGATATAGTCTATTATGGATCTGGTACCCCTAGCCTCCCATGTGTAGCGGTGAATAGCCTTATGCTTGAAGAATGTATTCGTAACAGCTAAACCCATACTAGCACAGAAGTCCAGCTAACGCTTCCCATTCCCATTAGCTTCCATATCTTCCCCACATTTACGAATCACCCTTTCGTATCCTTCAGTTCTATTCCCAACTCTCCCATTGAAATTGCCCATTAGCACTATTCTATCCTTGCTGTTGACCCTGACAACGATGTCACTCAATGCTTCATAAAACTTGTCAACTTCATCCTCATCTGCACCCTCACATGGTGAATACACGGACACAATTCTTGTCTTAATTCCTCCCACTGACAAATCTACCCACATCATTCGCTCATTTACGTGCCTAACAGAAACTATGTTGCGTGCAATGGTATTCCTGATAAAGAGCCCTACCCCAGACTCTGCCCTTCCCTTTCTAACACCCGTCAAGTACACCTTATAATCTCCTATCTCTTCCTCATTATCTCCCCTTACCCGAATATCACTTACTCCTAGCACATCCAGATGCATCCTCTTTGCTGACTCAGCCAGTTGTACCTTCTTTCTTCCGTAAGCCCCATTAATATTGATAGCTCCCCATCGAATTCCATTTCGTTCGCCAAGTTGTTTCCAAGGAGTCCCTCGCCTGTCAAATGGGAGTGGGACTCCATTACTCCCATAGGTCCGAGGCTTGCTTAAAGTGTTCTGAGCTCGGTAAATTCATGAAGCAGGATGCTACCCTACTTGCACATAGTCCAAGTGAGGATCTCTCCTCTAACGGGTTATGGACCACCGGTGAATTGTATAGTCCTAGCCGCCTGAGCACAAGGAGGGCCACGACTCAGAATATGTCCGAGATGACCACGCCCATTCCATAGCAACTGGTCTCCCGACTCTCAGGACCACTTACTAGGCCACTCAGCCGTTGCCCATGGTTCACGAACTAGGACGTGACTACAGTAACCCACAAACATGCCCCCAAAGTTATTAGGTTTCCAAGGCCTAGGGAGTCTTTCATTTTCACACCCTTCATGGCCCTTGTCTTTCTTTGCCCAGTATCTTCATATTTCGAAGTGTCGGACACCTTTCGATTTTTCCCTCTGTTTAGTATTAATAGAGGATGGTTGCGCATTGTGCGCTCCCTTAACACAGTAATCACCACCACACCATTTCCTTAATTGTTTTCAACTCTTATTGATTTATACCGACTATTTACACATTTTCCTGGCTGGGAAAAGAGCCACTATCACAAAATATTATCACCATCATCAACATCATCATCATTAGTGATCGGAGTCTTTTTGAAGTCACTTAGCAACAGAATTTCAAAGATAGTGACTAGCAACTTCGCTATATTTTAGAGAAAATTCTGGCAAATTTTAATTTATGACCTGATAAATTTGTTGAGTCAAGTAGTCAATACAGTACTATATAGCATTACACTTTGCAAAACCACGTGATGCAATATATATTTATCTATGCAATTTAATTAAAAGATAATAATAATGTTTATTGCTTTACATCCCACTGACTACATTTTAAGGTTTTTGGAGACGCCGAGATGGCAGAATTTAGTCCCGCACGAGTTCCTTTACTTGCCAGTAAATATGCCAACACGAAGCTGACGTATCTGATCACCTTCAAATACCACCGGACTGAGCCAGGATCGAACCTGCTAAGCTGGGCCCAGAAGGCCAGCACCTCAACTGTCTGAGCCACTCAGCCCCACATTTAATTAATGGCATCTGAGTGGACAACTCATTCATACGTATGGAGCATTAGTTATTCTTGTTTTCAGAAGGTTTATCAGAGACCATTCATCCCACCCACACACTTCCTGTAAGGGAATGGAGATAGGTAATATTAATTTCCCTGTGATGAAATTGATGAGTTGATAACAACATTAGGATTACTTTTCATTTGATTATTTCAAAAGCAATCACTATTCAATTGCCCCAATCATTGAAATGAAATTCAAATTAATAATCAAAAAATAAGTAAACAACCAATAAAATAATTGAATGGAAAAGTAATTAATTAAAATGAAATAATCAAATAAGCAATTATTTTGTATTCGATTATCCAATCACTAGTGTACATTGCTCTCACACACTGCCACCGCAAAACATCAAGGAGCCACTACCTTGCTAGCACGAGCTTGACAGTGTGTCTGAGACGTAACGCCTGACCAGATTGCTCCAAATGCATTGTCAATGATTGTCAGGAACAAGGCTTATGCGACACTCATCTGTGAAAAGGACTTTATGCCAATTCTGAAGAGACTATTCAGAATAATGTTGGGCCATCTGTACTGTGCTCTGTGATGTGCAGGTTTGAGAGCTGGGCCTCGCCATGGGTGTTGAGAGTGAAGTTGTGCCCTGTTCAACCCATTTCTCACCATTCGAGTTGAAACACGGCAATCTGTAGCTGTCCAAAAATCATTATTCAGCCTAATGGCATTGCGTTCAGTGTTCCTCCAAGCTGAAATTCAAAGGTAATGGTCATCGACTGCAGTCACAGTCCTTCAGCGACCTGTGCGAGGTAAGTCATCAACCATTCTTGTCTTCCAGTACGACTTCCATCTTCGAACCACATTAAGGCCCACACATCGAGCAACTGCCCTGGACAACCATCTTTTTTTGCTATAATGTGATTAAGTGTACACGTTCACATGTCAACATTACATGTCATCCATCCTAGATGCTCAATAAACTGCTTAGAACACACCTCTAATGTTTCTACACTAGTACAAAAACTACAATTTAAAATACAGCCACCCATTTGAGCACGGCATTCTGCCTGCAAGTTGAGGTATGTGTTGTATGTTTAATCAACAGCCTAAGGGCCACCTTTCTGGTCTGCATAGGTCAGGCTTAGAAAGCAACACAGTTAAATGACACACAGGTGTGATCTTAAACTTTTTCTGAGGTGTGTAGTAAAGAAACTACTATGATAATGTACTCCCTTTTTTTTTTTTTTTTTTTTTTTTTTTTTTTTTTTTTTTTTTTTTTTGGTTGAGCTTGCACTTGGGGACTTCAAAATTTTCAACTGATCATTGTTTGTCATATATGCAAGAAATACACAAATTAAAAATACGGAACATACAAATATTTATAAACAATATAATTACCTGTAAAATGTGATGACTCTAACTTTGTGGAGTTCTAAGCTAGTAGCCCAATGAAATAAGTTGTAATACAGAGGGCGGAATGATGATTCTGACAATTTAAACACGAGAGCTACTAAAGCTTGTATGATGTGACCTTCAGCAGCAAGAACACTCTCTGCGGATACATCAGTGTTTGATGAGTCTGTACGGAACTGTAGAGCTGACAAGAAGAATGTAGTCAGGTCTGGCAAGAACTGGTTTATCTCTGGACCAGATATAGCAGAGAAGCTATCAGCAAGAATTTCCATCAAGGGACCAAGTGCAGCAAATTTTTCCTTCTCAATAAGTTGAGAGTAACACTTTCCTACTGACGGGATCAGCACACGAGGAGGAATCAGCCCAGACAGCTTTTGCCTGAAATGAATGAATATTATACATTCTTAATCACATAACTTTAATGAAACTGAACACAATAATATTGTTACAATATTGTACTGCCAAGGTTTATTCACAAATGTGAAAGATGTAACAACATCTCTCAGTAAATTAAAGTTTTAAATGCTAACATATTTTCACAAATACAATATAAACCCAAAACAAAACTCTAAATAAACATAGTAGTATAAAACTAGTAAAATTATAATTTTTACAATTCGCTTTACATTGCACCAACACAGATAGGTCTTATGGTGACGATGGGATAGAAAAGGGATAGGAGTTGGAGGGAAGTTGCCGTGGCCTTAATTAAGGTAGATCCCCAGCATTTGCCTGGTGTGAAAATGGGAAACCACAGAAAACCATCTTCAGGGCTGCCGACAGTAGGGTTCGAACTCACTATCTCCCAAATGCAAGCTCATGGCTGCGCCCCTCATTGCACAGCCAACTTGCTCAGTAAAAATTATAATTCTATCATTGTATTAATTTATACAATGAAACAACAATAGGCAGCAATTAACATTCACTGATAAGCACTGTTATACTGTCGATTAGAAAATGGAAGCGTGCGTGTGCACATGCGTATTTTTTTAAAAAATGTTTATAATTAAGCTACACAAATTTTGTTTTATGCTGGGTCTACAATATTAGGGCATTCGAGGCCCTTCACATTGCTCTTCTGATTTCAAGACTTCTCATTCTCATTATTTTCCTGATCAAAAGGACCTAATGACCATGCAGTTTTCAGTTTATAGAAATAATCCCCACAATTGCCAGGGTGATGATACTACTTACCAGCTTTTTTCTGCCTGCATCAAACTTCATTCTCCTGTACTATATCACACTAGGCATCGTCAACTATCTTCACATCATCCATTCTCCAGCACAACCTGCCTCAAGTGAGTGCCGGTTCTTCATTACTACTCCAGTTAACATCACTGCTGCTGACATATTCTGCCTGTGGACTACTATATTCTAGAACGCTCGATGCCCCTTCCTCTTATGCTTCAATCTCTTTAGTCCATTTTTAGCTATGGTTATTCCAGGTGGAGAGATACTGGACCCATCTTGGAGCTGGTTCTCCCTGATTTTATGACTGCTTTTATTTTGAGGTAAGAGAATGAGAGAGAAACCTTTATTATGTTAGTTCACTCTGCAAGGCAGAATGAAAAAAAAATAGTCTTAACCTGTGGTCCTTCGGGCTCTTTATTTTTCCTCACTCATAATGAGTGTTAAAAATTTTGTATTGCATGTCAAACTATGAGGGCAGCTAACAGACCTTTGTTATATCAGCACAGGAAATAGTATTGTTACCTATTCGATGAACTTCTTATTAATCTTCTTTGAACTCAAGATGTTCTTCCAAGTGTTCTATTTTGAGAAATTTCTAAGAACTCTTACATGTGAACTAACTTCTTATTATAAAATCCTTTTATATTTGTAATATACTGATACTGATACTTTATTTTTCTCTAGATCTACAGTAACAATTACCCATTTGATCCGTTAAATGAGAAAAATAACAATGTCCAGCCTATGCCAATATTCACTCTTTCAAACTCCACATAATGTAAGAAAAGGGAAAGAAAAATAATAATAATAATAATAATAATAATAATAATAATAATAATAATAATAATAATAATAATAATAATAATAATAATAATAATAATAATAAAAATAATAATAAGAATAATAATCAAATGTACCCCTTGAACATGCATGAAACTCCTCGGATACTCCGGAAACATAACCCCCAAAGTGAGGGTTACCACGGCAGTCATCCTCGGCCCTTTCGTGCCACGTCCAGCGTCTCCCCTGAATATTTCTATTGTCTTTCCAAAATGTGCACTTTAAATATAATCTAATTAAAGACAAATAAAGTTGAAATAAAATAAGCGGCATTAAGGATGTCAAAGACCTTCATACCCCTCTTGATTAGACACGCAAACCCTTGCACATTCCATCCCTCTTACCTTTTTACTTGACCCACTCAGGGTTGCTGAGTCCAGACTTACGTTACATCACCAGCCGGGTATGTGTACCTCATCATAATGTTCTCGCTACACTTACATTCTGCAATTATGTATTCTGCTCACGTTGCAACTTTATCCTTATACTACTTATCTGTTCCTGCACATTATATTCAACCCTGCTTAATCAGTTTATATACCAAGCCATATTGCACATTAAATTTGCCATAATGTCCACCAAACCAAAATTTACAAACAAACACCACTTCTCCATTCTGATCTCTCTGAACACTTACATTCTGCCATTACATATACCACTACTTCTCCATCTCTACTTTTCAACAATAAATAAACACACTTCATTACCAACCGGAAACTCCATCCAACTCCGCAATAATTCACTTACACTTAACATTCCCAATCAACTCTAAATTATCTTTCTATATAACACTTACAACTTACTCCATAATTACCCTATACCTATTGTACCAACACATACCACCATCACCATTAAGTTCACTATACAAACACACCAATTACAACTTCAGCTCCACCTCATATACCACCTCTCCATCTCCAAATTTCAGCAATAAATAAACACACTTATATTCAACCATGCTTAATCAATTTAAATACCAAGCCATCTTCCACATTAAATTTGCCATCACGTCCACCAAACCAAAATTTACAAACACCCAAATTACATCACTACATACCAATTACAACTTATTCCGTTAATTCACTATACCTTCTATACCAACACATACCACCATCACACTCATTCTATTACCCATCATAACAAACCATCAAAAACCATCTTACCATCAAGAACAGCAATCCAAACAAAACACTAGCCCTAAATTACTTGCTAGCTTTACTTAGTTTTTGACTCCTAGTTACTATACCTTCTTCTCTTTTATCTATCTTCCCCCATAAATCTTTTAAGCTCCTACTTCTCTCTTTATGTAGAACCTTATTTTTATTGACTTCCTCACTCTTATTAACTTTCTCACTCTGCACAATATATTCACACTCAGTTGGTCTTAAACAGCCCTCCCCACCGGACTCTCCTCTTACTTCTCTACCTAATTCTCTAGCCCACACTTTCCTTTTCTCACTGTCAGACCAAAACTCGTTGAAACTTTGTTGCCTTCTCCTTCTTTCCTCCGGACTCAATTCCACATTAAGATCACTCAACTCACTGTTTCCCTTGTTCGCACTGGTTCCTGGACTTGCCTTTTCATAATGTCTGTCTTCTCCGGCACTCGTTTCAATCTGTTCTCCTATATCACTATCTTTCACTTGCCTATCATCACCACTATTCACTACACTTCTCTCTTTTTCTCCACCTTGTTTTATCTTAGTTTCTAGGTCTATCAATCTATTCACAGACCAGGTTCTGCTCCAGTTGCTGCTTGACACCACTAGATCTTGTCCTCTGATAATTGCTCTCAACCCTTGTAGTCTAGCACGTATCATATATTTTTTCAAAAAATTTTCATTCCTGATCGCTTCAGCTC